>NC_134568.1:179732867-180332867 GCF_050947875.1 Dermacentor variabilis
AGCGGTCTTTCAGCATGCCGCGAAACGGCGGGCCTCCTGCAATCTTTGTTGACTGCATGTCGCTAGACAAGTAGTTATGCCTGCACTGTAGTAGCGGCCATCTGTCCCTTTAGCAACTGATAAATAACTGATGCAATGCATATGAGCTCGCAGTAACGTACGCGCGAATCGCGCTGCAGCGCGAGCTCGTGCGCTGCTCGCTTGAAGTAGCTTTCAATGACAGCGCTCGAACATCGATGTCCTGCAATCAATACTACCCTGCTGCGCTGCCTCAACGTGCTGACTTGAGATAAAGAATGAGCATATTTAAATCTCTAACCTGTGCTGCTCGCAGTGGGGTAGTGAATTGTCACCGAATCAGCCCGACCATTTGTGGTCATTTGCACACACCTGGTCACTTCCCCACTTCGCACCGGTCGAATTCTTAATTGCCGCTGTGGCCGGGTCTAGAATCGTGAATCACCAGCCATGCCTGCTGCTATGTCGATCTGCCGTCGGGACTGTAGGTGCAAAAGACCGAATTTTAGAACGCAGGTAATCAAGCAAGCTTCAAGACAGACGAAGCAGTCAGCATGGCGCGAAGTTTCGCTTACCCAGCGCGACGAACTGCAGCTATCCAGCGCGCCCGACGCTCCGCTTCGTGAGACCTTGAAGGAAAACGGTAGAATCTGATTTGGAATTCATGCCTTCTTGTTCATGGCAGCCCACGACGCAGCAGTAACGACGGTGACGCTTTTTCAAGGCTGAGTTAAGTCTCTCCGGATCGGCGTCGCCGATTCCTTCTGCTTCCAGCATTACGTCCCACGGAGAGTCCGTTTTCGTTAGCTGCAGCTAGCTCGCAGCGTGGTCGGCGTGGTCTGTGAGAAGTGACGAGCCTTTTCGCACTCGCAAAAGGGCAGAAAAAAAGTGCGAATCGACGCAACACTCGGGCTAGAAACGTGCTTCGCCAGAGCCAGGGCTCAATACTGTCCGAGCCGGTACTACCCAGATAACGTTTCGCGCGCCGCCACCAGGCGCCGCTAATATACCTCAAACTCAGCGCAAGACGCCCATAGGCGCGCCACGGCCGGACGATGCTGCGTCAGGAATACGTCGGAGTGACGTCCCGTGCATTTGCCACTGAAGAATAATAAGTTTCGTCTTACTATCGTAACGGTTGCTGTAGCCTTAGACAGACATGCTCGACATGAATAAGCAGTGCCTCCAGCGGTCGCGAACTAGATACGCACATTAAACGCCATCGGCGTTCTTACAGGCGGCAAAGGCAATGCAAAAGAGGTTGGTAAATAGAACACCAGCAGTTAAAGTAACCAGAACATGCTAGCGTGTCTGAGCTCGGTCCTATCTTTCTCTCCTTCTCATCTGTCTTCTCATCTGTGCCCCTTCCGCAGTGTACTGTATGCAACCGGGTTCAGTCCTGCTTAACCTCCTTGCCTTTGCTTGTGCCTCTATGACAATTCAGGTGTACTACAGGGTGGCACGATTACAGGGCATAGCTATTGAGCTTTTGCTCACTTTTTAATAAAGATGGGACGAAGCAGAACAAAGAAGGCACTTATTCGCTTGGAAGAGCCAGTTGTTTGCTGCTTCGGTTGCTCGACGGTGTTCGCGCTCGCCTGTCTGCGCACGGACCGTGCACACCGAGCGCGTACCGGGCACGGTCGGTCGATCTCCTGTAACTTCCCATTGACGAAGAATACAAGCGTCACCTTAACGGAGCCCACGGTTAACCGGTCTGAGGTCACGGTGCGCATGTTCTTTCCGAGTTCCTTACACGTGCAGCAGCCATTCGATGTGGCTGCCGCTTCCGCGTTTTCCGCGCCCTGCAGCAGCGTGCGTGCACGTGGCGGGAAGCAGCCGCGGCGTGCTCGCGCGCGCCCCAGACCGGTTGGGTCGATCACGGGGCTCGCAGGCGACGGACAGGGTCTGCTCGCTGACGTGTGTCGCCGTGATGACGGACAAGGTGAAATTCGTGCCGGACATTGGCCTCGTCGATGCGAGCAAGGCCACGCGCTCTTCGCTGTCCCCTGTGAGACATCGCGAGCCTCTTTGGAGGGTGACGTTTCATGAACATGGAAAGGACGTTGTTGTTGTTAATTTACTTGAGCAATACTCAGGACATTCGATTTCTTCAGAACAAGCAGGAGAGACATTAAACCGTGCAGGTACCGCTTAAAGAAATGCGGGAAAGAAAACACAACGCTGAGGCAGAAAAAAAAACCAGAAAAATGCTGCCAATATCTTCTCAAACAAAATTTTTAGAAAATCGCCTAAGGCAGATAGCACAGTTCTAGTCCTTGAGCTGGATTGCTCGAAGAGGCGGACTTTACTTGCACAAGCTATCGGAACTAAATAATCGACAAATTAAAAATGGACTAATTAATCTTAACTAGTTACTCAACGAAATTTATTGCGATTTCCCAATTGTAACCGGTGAGTTTTCAACGCATTCACTTGGAAATGGGTCTGAGGATGACGCCACTTTCGATATACATTCCCAAATTATACGACTAAATGCATTGGTGTACGTCTTTGTTAATTCTATCCTGCGGTGTCCAAAAAGGCGCCTTAACAGAAAAGTAAGCGAAACAGTTCATTTTATCGCAAGTTCGACGGCACTATCACATGAAATGGCGCTAGTTTCAATATTTGTTCCACGTGAAGATGCCTTGAGAACTCACTGGCTTTGATTTATAAATTAGTGTGTGCGTAAAATACTTAGTTAAATATTAGTGGAATTTTGCTAATTAGCCAGTTGTGTAATTATATTTCTTGCGGTATTAATTAATCATCGTCATCATCATCCTGGTTACGCCCACTGCAGGGCAAAGGCCTCTCCCATACTTCTCCCACTACCCCAGTCATGTACTAATTGTGGCCATGTCGTCCCTGCAAACTTCTTAATCTCATCCGCCCACCTAACTTTCTGCCGCTCCCCTGCTACGCTTCCCTTCCCTTGGAATCCAGTCTGTAACCCTTAATGACCATCGGTTATCTTCCCTCCTCATTACATGTCCTGCCCATGCCCCATTTCTTTTTCTTGATTTCAACTAAGATTTCATTAACACGCGTTTGTTCCCTCACCCAATCTGCTCTTTTCTTATCCCTTAACGTTACACCCATCATTCTTCTTTCCATAGCTCGTTGCGTCGTCCTCAATTTAAGCAGAACCCTTTTCGTAAGCCTCCAGGTTTCTGCCCCGTAGGTGAGTACTAGTAAGACACAGCTATTATACACTTTTCTCTTGAGGGATAATGGCAACCTGCTGTTCATGATCTGAGAATGCCTGCCAAACGCACCCCAGCCCATTCTTATTCTTCTGATTATTTCCGTCTCATGATCCGGATCCGCCATCACTACCTGCCCTAAGTAGATGTATTCCCTTACCACTTCCAGTGCCTCGCTACCTATTGTAAATTGCTGTTCTCTTCCGAGACTGTTAAACATTACTTTAGTTTTCTGCAGATTAATGTTTAGGCCCACTCTTCTGCTTTGCTTCTCCAGGTCAGTGAGCATGCATTGCAATTGGTCCCCTGAGTTACTAAGCAAGGCAATATCATCAGCGAATCGCAAGTTACTAAGGTATTCTCCATTAACTTTTATCCCCAATTCTTCCCAATCCAGGTCTCTGAATACCTCCTGTAAACACGCAGTGAATAGCATTGGAGAGATCGTATCTCCCTGCCTGACACCTTTGTTTATTGGGATTTTGTTGCTTTCTTTATGGAGGACTACGGTGGCTGTGGAGCCGCTATAGGTATCTTTCAGTATTTTTACATACGGCTCGTCTACACCCTGATTCCGTAATGCCTCCATGACTGCTGAGGTTTCGACAGAATCAAACGCTTTCTCGTAATCAATGAAAACTATATATAAGGGTTTATATTCCGCACATTTCTCTATCACCTGATTAATAGTGTGAATATGGTCTATTGTTGAGTAGCCTTTACGGAATCCTGCCTGGTCCTTTGCTTGACAGAAGTCTAAGGTGTTCCTGATTCTATTTGCGATTACCTTAGTAAATAGTTTGCAGGCAACTGACAGTAAGCTAATCGGTCTATAATTTTTCAAGCCTTTGGTGCCCCTTTCTTATGGATTAGGATTATATTAGCGTTCTTCCAAGATTCCGGTAGGCTCGAGGTCATGAGGCATTGCGTATACAGGGTGGCCAGTTTCTCTAGAACAATCTGTCCACCATCCTTCAACAAATCTGCTGTTACCTGATCCTCCCCAGCTGCCTTCCCCCTTTGCATAGCTCCCAAGGCTTTCTTTACTTCTTCCGGCGTACCTGTGGGATTTCGAATTCCTCTAGACTACTCTCTCTTCCATTATCGTCGTGGGTGCCACTGGTACTGTATAAATCGCTATAGAACTCCTCGGCCACTTGAACTATCTCATCCATATTAGTAATGATATTGCCGGCTTTGTCTCTTAACGCATACATCTGATTCTTGGCAATTCCTAGTTTCTTCTTCACTGCTTTTAGGCTTCCTCCGTTCCTGAGAGCATGTTCAATTCTATCCATATTATACTCCCTTATGTCAGCTGTCTTACGCTTGTTGATTAACTTCGAAAGTTCTGCCAGTTCTATTCTAGCTGTAGGGTTAGAGGCTTTCATACAATGGCGTTTCTTGATCAGATCTTCTGTCTCCTGCGATAGCTTACTGGTATCCTGTCTAACGGAGTTACCACCAACTTCTATTGCACACTCCTTAATGATGCCCACAAGATTGTCGTTCACTGCTTCAACACTAAGGTCCTCTTCCTGAGTTAAAGCCGAATACCTGTTCTGTAGCTTGATCTGGAATTCCTCTATTTTCCCTCTTACCGCTAACTCATTGATCGGCTTCTTATGTACCAGTTTCTTCCGTTCCCTCCTCAGGTCTAGGCTAATTCGAATTCTTCGAGACATTAATTAATGTCTGCCCCTTTGAGCATTCCAGTTGAAAGATTGCAATTGCGCTTTTTGGCGCAGGCGGTTTCTCAACGCTCTGTTTATTTTTAAAAAAGCTGAATAAATAAACAAATATATAAAAAATTATGCTCCGTGGCACTGTACCGCATGTTTCAGCAATCACTGTCTCAGATTGTATATTGTTAGATACGGGCCATGAATTAGCATTGGTAAAATTATCCGCGTGGAGTCATTCGCCGTCGCATTCCAATTATAGTGCGCTGATGCGCGTCGACCATGCTACCGGACCCGCCAGACAGGCTGGCTATCCCACCCTCGTGTGTCGCGCGTGGAGCTTTTCTCTCCCCTCCTCCCTGTGTGACGCTTCCCCAAAGTGTACCTGAAGACCGGCACGGTTCGAGGTACTTGACATTAGTTCCGAGAAAAGCTGCTTTGCAGCACTGGAAGGTCGTTCAAGGACGACCAGGCGAGGAGCCAACGCCGGACGGATGCGGCCATCGGAGGATAGAGCCCAGGGAGTGTCCCCATTGGCCGAACATGACGCCACTTGCACAGGCCTCATGATTGGATGAAAATGACACCTGTACGGGGCTCGACGACTGGCTGAAAATGACGCGACCCAGACGGACTGAAGGGGTTTTAAGCCAGGGAACCATCGGAAAGGGAGAGACGCTCTTGCCACGGGCCGCAGCGTACGGTTTGCTGCTGGCCGTCGATGAACTTTTACTGTTATTTTAACTGTTTCTAATCCTATACATAATGTAAATAAACCTTCATTTCTCAATGTCCCCCTCAATGTCGGCCAACTCCTGCACTCAACGGCAAGATCCAATAATATATAAAATAAAGGGAAATCGAGAGAAAATGATAATTTACCGCCCAAGCTTCATTTCACTGGAGGACATCGAAATTTGCGCTATTATGGCCAATACGATTATTAACATTAACTAATATTTAGAATAATGTCTTTAGTGGGTACCCGAATTCGGCAGGTGTTCCATCTTTGTGCCTTTGCTCGAGAAATAAGTACTGAATGAACTGGTGCGAGAAATGCTTTGATGTTCCAGTGCTATTAGCTCCGGATAATGTTTCCACACTGTGGGAAAATGCAATACGGAAAAATGTTAACGGAAACAACAATGCAGGGCACTGCACGTAGAGCTCGTATTTCTCAAAACTGGCGCTAGGCGCGAATGTTCTTGTAAAAGTTTATGCTTTTAGTAGTGGCTGACTTCAATTCTGCAATTTCACGATGCCAACAGAAGTCAATAATTTGAAAATTAATTAGACAAATTTGGTTTCTTAATTCTTGTACCAGCGAACTATCGGCGACCTATCGCGGCGGCTGCGCATGGCGCGGCCTTGTGGCCCTATCTTGAAAGCGATTTGCGATGAGGACAAAGAGCACCGAGTGCTGATGGCTTCGTGTGCACTGCGTTCTCGCCGCTTAGTTCACGTTGAAGTGAAAGGCAACACGATGGTCAATCCGCTTGCCGGTGATGCCGTGCTTCCTCGTTCCAGCGTTTCTACAGCAAGCGAGAGCGGTCATCGAGTGAGATGTGTTCATGTTTGCTTGCGCAATGGTGACACCATAATTGTTAAGTTATTAAGCGAATGTTTACAAGTTTATACGGCCGATGAAACCACTATTCTTACTTCGTATAGCTGTTTACTGCTTTGCTATCGTAATCGATACCTCGCCTTTACCGCAAAACTGCGACTTTTCAAATATTTTTAACACTTTTTTATATGTGATGTTCTTAGCAGTACGATAGTACAAATTAAAACCTAAAGGCCAACCGCAGCGACATTGAAAGCGTGCGAGTGTTAGTGGACTACACTGTCAACCTGACATGGCAAGCGTAAAACGCCAAGTGTGAGTGGACGTCAGTATGAATGTCAACGTCGATTGGAGTGTGAGTGAGGGCTGGTCATTGTGATTGAGATTGTTTGCATACTAAAAAAAAAGAAAGAAAGGAACAGTGAGTGTGAGTGAATGCACAGTAATCCTATCAAGTACGGCTTGTTCGTGACTGTCTTGGCGTTTCCACGTGATCTGGCTTTTAATAAATGTATAGAAAAGTACCACCGATATTAAAAACGGGCTGTTTGTCTCTCGCTATCACAATGCTCAAATATTGTTTAATCAGTGCCAGCCATCGAGTGTACAAAGGTGTACAAAGGGTGTTTCTTTGACATAACCTCTGAATTGGTCATGCCTTGAAGTAAATGCCGTGAAGCGCGTTCATGCTTTGTGTATCTGCTGTTGAATACTACGCATATGTATGTAGGCGGTATCTCGAACCCCTGACTAACATTGCTTACCAGCTGGCAGTTACTGTCGGGTTATATGACACAAGGGGGCGCATTATTTTTACGTACGCAACTCGCCCATCTACCTGTGATCCGCGTTAGTGTAAGCGGCAATGAAAAGTCGTTTGAGCCATGTACACTGTCGTCAAGCAGACACAAACTCCCTTGGTGACATCGCTCCATACACGCTTATTCTCGTGCGTGTCATGCTAAAGCCTTTGTGAGTTTTGGCGTAAATACTTCCTGTTCATCGCGGACAGAAAGTTGGAACACTTGCTGTCCACTTTGAGGACTATTCGGCCGTCCAACGTGTAGCGCTCTCGCGACCAGAATTTCTTCACCACCGAACACGGTGGTGAAGCGATGAGAGTATGACAGCAAAATTTGGCGTCAATTCTGGTCTGTCTTTGATCGAAACGTCCTGTCCCGTTAACCACACGGTAGGCGAGGCGCAGATCTTCGAGTATCTCGTGTTTCGTATGTAATCGAATTAAAACAAATTATGAAGATCGAACGCACATGTTGGAATCTGTGAAGCGAAGCGTTAGTAAAGCCGTTCATTAGATGCTTTAGAACTAACGGCGATGCGTACAATTATGTTTACTTTCATATCATATGCGATGAGCAATCTCATGGAAGGTTTTTGTTTATTATCCACAAAGGTCGCAACTTTATTGTCATGCAATTTTTATGTTTACGCACTGCATCGCTCGCAACCTATGCCGAAACGCAAACTCTAATTCAGGCCCCCATGCACAGTGTGAGACGTATACGCAATGATGTCACAAGGACGAAGGCGATGTATGATGCTTGTTGAGAAAAGAATGGCGATGACAAATGTATGCACATAAAGGCACGACACGTATCACGCAAAATTTAGTGATTCTGTACTTGTGTTACACTGGGGGCATACCCGTTCTGGAGGTACGCCCATACTTGGTGGATTAACAAAAGCAAGAAAAAAGTTAATTCAAGAATCCGTTAAATTCATCATTTCATTAACAGGTCGGTGTGCTTTAGAGATGCTTGTGAGCCGGCAAGGAAGTTAATGTAATAATTAATGTAATTATTATCGTCATACTTGTCAGCGTACAAGGGTGAAACTAGCCACTTCGCTGCTAGTTTCAAATAACCTTCGCATATATATTTACAAATACATCCGCCGACATAGTGGCCAACGCAACAGCACCCATCAGTGTGGCAGCCAGACGAAACCTCGGAAGGCAGGCAAAGTAAGCTTCGCTTTAAAACGAAAATTAAATTATGGGTTTTTCCTATTCCGAAGCTATACACTGCCTGTGAGAGACGCCGTAGTGATGGCTCCAGATTACTTTATAACACCTGAGGTTCATTAGCATGCACCAAAAGTATGGAAATCGGGCGTTTTTGTATTCCGCCCCTAAACGGAATGCGGCCGTCGCGATCGGGCATCGAACCCGCTACCTTGTGCTCAGCATCGGAACGCCGTAGCCACTGAGCCACCACGGCAGGTGAGTGTCTGATCATCATCATCATCCTATTTTATGTCCACTGTAGTACGAAGGACTGAAGTTAGGAACAAGATCAGAACCAACCCTCTCCCCAGAAACATGCATCCAGTATATAATGTCGAAAGGAGAAAGGCAAGAGCTAAAGCACTCTTGCAGGAAATAGAGCAGCAGAACCAACTGGCAGCTATAGTTGATGCTGCCTGGGTGAAAAGTAAAGAAGCATATACGGCCATTGTATAAAATTTTTCAAGGGAAGGTGCAAGACGCTCTCACTATTTTTACCAAGGACCCCATGGTGGCGGAATAAGCGGCGATTGCTCTAGCCATCAGGAGTAAAAAAGTGGGCCTGCATTTACAGTGATTCGAAATCCGCTGTAAAGTGTTTTGATAAAGGCTACGTAGCTGGAGTTGCAGCTAAACTTTTTGAAAACATTGGGATTATGAGAACTTAAATCCGATGGTTTCCTGCGCATATGGGGAAAGTGGACAAGACTCGGGTAAACCTCAATGAGGTTGCTCATGACTTGGCACGAGGACTTGCTAACCGTGACAGTCACAACCGAGCCGTTCGCCATCAAGCCAGGGAATCTAGAGATAAATTAATAATATACAATGACGTTACCAAACATTACTATTTAGGACGCAGACAATTCCCATTGCCACATTCAAAACTGAACAGGGCTCATGCAGTCTCACTGCGCTTATTGCAAACGGGTACATATCCCACACCGTACACCATTAATAAAATATATCCAGAGAGGAAGATTAAGATGGACTGCAACGATTGTAATGGCATCATTGGAATCAGACATATGCTGGCGGGGTGTCCCGCGACTCTCCCCAACCTCGTTGAAGAATGGAGACAGTGGGAGAAAAGGATTCAGAGGCCATTGTTTCAGGACCAACTAAGGGCAGTCCAGAGGGTCCATGATGTCGCTGAAAGGCTTGGCCTGACAGTGCCAAAGTGGGAGCGGTCCGCCTTGGCTTAAGAAGTCGAGCCTCCGGACCTCATTACAATAAAAGTTTTCACACACACACACACACACGAAGGCCTCTCCCTGCGATCTCCAATTAACACTGTCCTGCGCCAACCGATTCCAACTTGTGCCTGCAAGTTTCTTAATTTTATTACTTCTGCCCTCCTCGACTGCGCTTCCCTTCTCTTGGCACCCATTCTGTAATCCTAATGCTCCGCCGGTTATCTAACCTACGCAATACATGACCTGCACAGCTCCATTTTTTTCTCTTAATATCATTTAGAATATAGGCTGTCCCCGTTTACTCTCTGATCCACACCACTCTCTTTCTGTCTCTTAACGTTACGCCTAACATATTCGTTCCATCGCTCTTTGCGCGGTCCTTAACTTGTTCTCGAGCTTCTTTGTCAACCTCCAAGTTTCTGCCCCATATGGCTGCACCGGTAGAATGCATGAAGTGGTCAGCCGTAGTAGGTATATTTCATCAAACTCAAGCCTGTGCTTATCAGCACAGGCTTTCTTGTTAATGATAGTGGTAAGCTTCCAGTCAGGATTTGCTTCTGATGATCAGGGTCCCCTGTGAGTAATTGACCTAGGTAAACGAACTCCTTCACGACTGTACAGGTTGGCTGGCGGTCCTGAATTCTTGTTCTGTTGCCTGGCTATTCATCATTATCTTTGTCTTCTGCATATTAATATTCAACCCCACTCTTACGTTGTCTCTGTTAAGGACCTCTATCATTTGTTGCAACTCGTCTGCAGTGTTGCTGAATAGAACAATGTCAACGACAAATCGAAGGTTGCCGAGATATTCGCCATCGATCGTTACTCCTAAGCCTTCCCTAGTTTAATAGCTTGAATACTTCTTCCAAGCATGCAGTGAATAGCATTGGAGACATTGTCTCCTTGTCTGACCCCTTTCTTTATAGGTCTCTTCCTGCTTTTCTTGTGTAGAATTAAGGTGGCTGTGGAATCTCTGTAGATATTTTCCTACGTATTTATGTAAGTGGTCTCTACTCCTTGATTACGTAATGCCTCTATGACTGCTGGTATCTCTACTATATCAGATGTCTTTTCATAATCTATGAAAGCCATATAAATAGGTTTATTGTACTCTGCGGATTTCTCGATTACCTGATTGCAATGGATGTGATCCATTGCAATGTATCCCTTCCTGAAGCCAGCCTGTTCCCTTGGTTGACTAAAGTCCGGTATTGCCCTTGTTCTATCCGAGATTATTTTGTTGAATATTTTATATATTACTGGGAGCAAGCTAATGGGCCTATAGTTTTTCAATTCTATAACGTATCTTGGCTATAACACATCTTGGCTTGTCCTAGGCCAAGATTTCTTCTCACTGGTTTCATGATGCGCCCATTTTTTACTGCTTCCTCGGCTTTCCTTACGTTATAATTTCGAATATCTCTTATCTTCTCCTTCTTGATCAATTTTGACAGTTCCGCGAATTCTATGTTACCTCTTGAGTTGGACACTTTCATTGTTTGTCGCTTTTATTAGGTCCTTTGATACTTGGGAGAGCTTACCTACTGGTCGCCTTGCTGCCTTACCTCCCACTTGAATTGCTGTCTCAAAAGCTAGTATAGTTACGGTTTCATTCATTACCTCTATGTAATCTTCATCTCTCTGTTCTAAGGCTACATATTTGTTTGCAAGTACCAGCCTGAATTGGTCTGCTTTTACCCTTATTGCGTCTCGGCTGGCCTGCTTATTCTGGACTAATTTTATTCTTTCTCTCTTCGAATTGAGGTGAATACTAGACCTCACTAACCTAAGATCACTGCACTTCACCCTACTTAACACTTCTATATCCTCCGCTATGCTGGGATCGGCAGAAAGTATGAAATCTATTCATATTTCAGCGGACGCATCAGTGCCTATACAGTTCGGAAACAGTAGAGCGGCAACAACACGATCTTATTTCCGGTGCATTTACCGCACGGCTTTGCTGTAACTATTTCACGCCACACGACGTCCGCAGTTTCGTCAGTGCTGAATGACATTCCCTATCGCTTAAAGCGGTAACGATCGTTCGTTTCGGCCGTCATTGCAGCATGGGAATTCCCTGGCGACGATTGTAACTTTTATTACCATCACAATTGAAACTGGGCGGCAACAAGTGGCCAGCTAGCTTACTTGAGCTAATTGTTTTTTACTTTTATTGCAGTCTAGCATTTTTCCTGTCTCCTTGATCTACTCCGTCTTCACGAAAACCTCTGTCTCTATATTCGACAGTAGGCTATGCTTTTAACGATCCCAGCCTTATCGATCTCTTCCTTGCTTTTTTTTTCTTCACAAATACTCTAAACATCTCTTGCTTAGCTCTACTGCTGACCGATTAATGCTTACATCAGCTTTGTATCCCAGCCGTGCTTCAGGTGGGCGTTAGCTACAGTGCTTGCTGGGTGAATATATTGGCCTCCCATTACGATGTGCTGAGTCCTATTCGGACGTTACCTGCAAACTCAGACACATACCTCCTGCTGTTGCAAATATTTGTTCCAGTATGTTCATCCTCACGCAGCTAAGTCGTACCTCAAATAGCAAAGCACTGCCCTTTGTGTCGACGTCAATTAGAGGAAACGAAACCACACGGAAAATATGTCGGACACGTTCCAGCCAGGCTGTGACAGTATACTGCAGACTTTGCAAACATGTTTGCAATATTATGACTGCGCGTGTGCGAGGGCTGCTGCAGCAGGCGGACTTATTTTCGTCTTCGGTCGCCTGCTCGCGACGTTGCCGAGGTCTTTGTGTGCTCTTCGTATAGAAACCCACTCTGGTCTGCTGTCTCATTCGGGCCGCGTTGTTCAGGGTGCCGGCGAGAGCGCGTATTATATGCCTCGTTTGCCTGCTATACTGCATAGGCTGGTTCAAGGCTTTCATTCCAATTAGGGCATCTCGATGTCTGCTTTCGTTCGCTCCGCTTGACGAGTTCGCTTTGAGCTGCGCATCGGACCCGAGCGTGCGTGACGTGTTCCACTTTCGATGTCGTTATAGAGGGCGCGTCCGTACGCTCCCGTGTTCCACTCCCCCTTGTTACTCTTCCCGGTCTCCTCCTTCATTTCGACTCCCTGCGTAACGTTATATATATATATATATATATATATATATATATATATATATATATATATATATATATATATATATATATATATACCTTTAGCCGGCCATTTTGACGAAGACATGTGAATGTCTCTAAACTATCTGAAGTTTTTAGTTTATGACAGCACCTCCATTCTGTCATCTTTTTCGGATTACAACTGGCCCATTGATCTTCTACCTTCTCATACACATACAGGGTGTCCCAGCTAACATTAACCAGAGTTTTAAAATATGCAAATGCCACGTAGCTGGACAGAACAATGGTAATGTTGTTTGCCGTCGCTTGGAGATACTGAAACTTACTTTTTTCATTCTGCCTAATTAGATAATTAGCCTTAATTATTTATTTATTATTAAGAAAAGTGTCAATGAGAAAATTGTAGAGCGACATGAAAACTGTCGGCAAAGCTTTCTGTTGCTCAATACGCGCTTAGTAAAGGTGTTTTTCTGAGCGTGAAAGCAGCCCGCGAGTACGCCCAAAATTGCCGCGCGTCTGGCCGCCCGAGGCAGTTTGCGTGTATTCGCGGGCTTCTTTCGCGCTCTAAAAAACACTTTCATGTAGCACGTAGTGAGCAACAGAAAGCTGTGTCGGCAGTTTTTCATGTCTCTCTACAATTTTCTCATTGACACTTTTCATCTAATTATAATATTTGAGAAGTTGATAAATAATTAAGGCTAATTATCTAATTAGGCGGAATGAAAAAAGTAAGTTTCAGTATCTCCAAGCGACGGCAAACAACATTACCATTGTTCTGTCCAGCTACGTGGCATTTGCATGTTTTAAACTCTGGGTGTTTCAGCGAACACTATTAAGACGTTTTAAAGGTTGCCTGGTGCTGATAGCACAACTCTCGTTCACGAGCTTGTTTACTCGAAGAGGCGGACATTACTTGCACAAAAAATTGAGATGCATACTTGACTAATTACCAAAATTCACTAATTAACTTTTTAACTAATTACCCTATGGCCCATGTCGCAATTTACAAATTCTGGCCGTCGAGTTCACAAGGCGGATCCACTGGGAACGAATTTTCAGGATGACACCAGTTTCGAGATATTAATTCCCGAACTTTTCGGAGAAATGCATTGGCGTTCCAGCTACTTTCTTAACAAAACGTCGTTTCATGCATTCAAGCGCAAAAGTAACTGTAGGAGCTATCTCGAACTCCTGACTAACATTGCTTACCGGATGGCAGTTAATGTCGGGTTATATGACACAAAGGGGCACATTATTTTTGTCTACGCAACTCGCACATCTGCCTGTGATCCGCGATAGTGCAGTTCTTGGATTGTTTCGAAACTGGTGTCGTCCTGAGCATTCGTTCCAAGTGGATCCTGATCCGGCTTGCGAACTCCATGGCTAGAATTTGTAAATTGCAATATGGGCCATGAGGTACTTAGTTAAAAATATATTTCGTGAATTTTCGCTAATTAGTCGATAATGCACTTCTAACAGTTTCCATAGAAACGATCTAAACAGGAAGACGAAAGGAACACATACTACAGGACAGCGCCCGTCCTGTCGTATGTGTTCCTTTCGTGTTCGCGTTTAGCGCGTTTCTATGAAAACTGCCAAACTCGCCCAAACTAAGGTATTGTTGCATTTCAGTTTTTTGTGCAAGTAGTGTCCGCCGCTTCGAGTGGACCACAGCTTGATCTAGAATTGTGCTATTTGCCACAGACAACCTTTGAGAATTTTTTAGTGTTCGCTGAAACACCCTGTATACATACGCGCGTACTTGCCGCACATCTGTATTAACGAAGTGGTTTTAGCAATTGGAGAACCATTGATGTCCGCAAAACCGTACGCCAAACTTCTGTGGCACAAAAGAGCCACCTACGAGGGCGAAGCTTCTGCACATGTGTCAGATCGCCAAGTAGTCCGGATCAATTTCACGAGGCCACCTATTCCAGCTTCGCAGTGTGTAGCGCACCGCGGCTAAAAAGCAATCTTTCATCTAGAAATTTTGTAAAAGTATTGCCTCTTTTCTGTTGTAATAAGCGAAATAAACCAGTGTGCCAACTGCTCCCGGGATGCTTTTTTTCGAGCTTTCGCCTCTTTAGCTTCGATCAATCTCCTCCTGGCCGATGGCGAGCGTATAATAATGTAATAAAAGAGGCGGGGGTTGTGTTGTCGACTTCGTGGGCACCGGCTCCGGTTTGGTAGAAGGCAGGAGACGAATGTAGAATGCATGCAGACGCTTGTCGAGGCAACGGAAGAGAGGCTCTGCTTCGGGAAGGGTAGCTCGCCGCCTCGCATTGTGACCTCGCGACGCTTGCTTCAATCTCGGCTACTTCTTCGACTTTCCCACTGCTGCTGCTGCTGCTGTCAGCACACCACATCGGGGGCGGGGGGGGGGGAGGTCAGAGCGTGTGCATATGACAGGAGCGAGTCAGAGAGGAAAGGCGATGCGGCAAACTCGTTTGGACCCCACCGCATCGAATGTGCACAATGCCCTCGGGAGAACCCTTTGCGTCGCCACATTAGCTTCTTGACAGCTGTAATTACCCGTGACTCCCTTCAAAAGCATTGCAGAAACTGCAGCGCTTCCTTTTCTACTAACGTGCAAGTCCAGAGGGGACGTAGATAGAACTGTAGAGGAGGGAGGAGAAGAGGCGCTTGCCATACAAGGTGACTTGAGAAGGCGAGGAAACCCTACTACTATACGACAGCGGTTGCGGCGAAACTGAATTGCCTAAGTTCAAGGTACGGTACAGTACGTTCCTGCTATTTCTGAAAAATAAACACCATGTAAATTTATCAAGCGTACAAATTACGCAGGGCGTGCAGAAGCAGAGCCGCATTAATTAAAGCGCACTGAAGGGTCTAGGCGACACTACGGAACCGGTCGATCGTCAAATCAACACTTCTGTGCCGCTGTTAGATACGGGACCGTTTCCTGAGCCTACTTCGAGTTCACCAGACCACACCGAATCGCACCACAGCTAATTAAAGAGCGCAGAAGCACGGATACCACATTCCTGAGGCGCGGCACGTGCAAACAAGTTGGCGGCCCCCACTTCGTGTGCCGCAGGTGGAGCTATTCACTGCCAGCAATATACTCGTACTAACAGAAACGTGGCTAACAGACGACGTCACCAATCCGGAAGTTTTGGCTGATTTGCCGCAATTTAACGTTTTTCGCAAGGACCGCAAGAGCTCACGAGGAGGAGGTGTTCTTATTGCCACTAACCAGCTGTTGCCTTGTTCTGTTATTAACATCCAATCGGAGCTTGAAATACTATGGGTAATCTGTCGTTCTATACCACAAATCGTCATACTAGGCGTCTGCTACACACCCCCCTCCAGTAATGCAATCTTTTCTTCGCAGTTAAACGATAGTCTGAATCAAATAACTGGCAAATATCCCAACGCGCGCATTATTCTTTTTGGTGATTTTAATTACCCCTCCATTGACTGGCTGAACCTAACACCAACAGGCAACACCGAAATAACTAACTTCGTTGACGTTTGTTTGAATTTCAATCTCACCCAGTTAGTAACTGAACCCACACGAGTCACACATGAATCCTCCAACATCTTGGATCTTATTCTAACTAGTCACCCAGAAAGTTTATCATCGCTTACTTACCTCCGCGAAATAAGTGACCACAAAGTTTTACACGCTACTTTCACCGTCACCCCTGAATCTCGTCAAACTTTCCACAAAACAATTCGCCTCTATGACAGAGGGAATTACGAAGAAATTAATAATCACCTGACGGCGTCATTTCCAAACTTTGAGACGGGTTTCGATGATCGATCCCTGGAGGATAATTGGCTCACTTTCAAAACTAAAATTGCCGAACTCACCGCGAAGTTTATTCCCACCATCACATTTCGTGCAAGTCACAACAAACCATGGTTTTCAAAGCTCTTGAAGACACTCGAGAACAAAAAAAAGAGACTTTTCCGTGCAGCAAAACGCAACCCAAGCGCATGCGCCTGGGAGAAATATTACACAGCCGAATCAACATACCTGCAATCTATCCGTAACGCAAAACGCGATTTTTTCCAAACTGACCTCCCCAAGATCCTAATAAATAACCCGAGGAAGTTCTGGAAAGTACTAAATCCGCAACAGGCTCCGATCATCACACTAGCTAACCAACTTGGCGAGATGTCAAGTGACATTGACTGTGCAAATATTTTTAACACCGCTTTCTCATCCGTCTTCACACACGAAACCGATATGCCACTTTCTACCGCAACTACCAACCTAAGTTTGCCTATGCCTTCAATCACGTTTTCTGCGCACGGCATTATATGTATTATAGAAAATATCAAGATGTCATCTTCAGCGGGTGCTGATGAAATCACCCCCAAGTTCCTCAAAAATACTAGCCATGCTTCCGCACCGTATCTATCAAAACTTTTTGCACAATCACTTTCCACAGGTAGCATTCCCAGCGATTGGAAGGTGGGGAAGGTTGTTCCGGTCTTCAAATCAGGTAACAAAGAATCACCCCTTAACTACCGCCCCATCTCTTTAACAAGCGTGCCGTGCAAAATCATGGAACATGTCATTTATTCCCACATAATGAATTTTCTTGACTCTATTAATTTTTTTCATCCTGCTCAACATGGCTTCCGTAAAAACCTATCCTGTGATACACAATTGGCTATTTTCATCCATGACGTGCATATGAACCTTGACTGTAACCTTCAAACTGATGCAATATTCCTGGACTTCGCGAAAGCATTTGACAAAGTACCCCACCAACGCTTGCTACTAAAACTTTCATGGTTAAACCTTCATCCTAACATTTTACAGTGGATAAGTGAATTCCTTGCTAACCGCACCCAGTACGTTTGCGTTAATAATCAAGCCTCTAGTACTCTTTCCGTAACATCAGGTGTCCCGCAAGGATCAGTCCTTGGCCCGCTATTATTTTTAATATACATTAATGACCTACCAACGCATGTCTCTTGTAACATCCGTATTTTCGCCGACGACTGTGTCATCTATCGCACAATCAATAACACCTCTGATCAGCACGCCCTCCAGAATGACTTAAACAGCGTACAGAACTGGTGTAACCAATGGCTCATGGAACTAAACCCTAATAAATGTAAACTCGTGTCTTTTAACCGAAAACGTAATCCTCTCCTCTTCTCGTACAAAATCTCGCACGCCACGGTAGAATTAACTCACACTTATAAATACCTCGGCGTAACATTGTCCAATGATCTAACCTGGAACGCACATGTCACAAAAATCATATCATCCGCTAACAGAACCCTTGGATTCTTAAAACGTCATCTACGACATGCCCCACAAAACGTAAAACTACTTGCCTACAAATCACTTGTCCGTCCTAAATTAGAATACGCCTCTGCTATTTGGAGCCCTAACCAAAATTATCTAACAATTTCCCTAGAATCAGTACAAAGTCGAGCCACAAGATTCATATATTCATGCTATTCATATAACGTTAGTATATCATCATTAAAAGCAGAGGCAGGTTTAACATCTCTAGCTTGTAGACGTCGTATTACTAGTATGTGCTTGTTTCATAAACTTTATTACAGCTCACTTCGTCATCCGCCCTACATCAATCCGCCGGCACGTATCTCCCCCCGCATTGGTCATCCCCTTCAAGTTGCACGGCTTCGTACGCGCACTGCTACTTTCGCATCTTCATTCTTTCCACGCTCAGCCCCGGACTGGAACGGCCTTCCACACGACATCGCCGCAATCATCTGTACAACAAAATTTCTGAATTGTATAACTACTATATTTAACAGCGAATAATTTATGTTCATTACATGTTTTCTTTGTTTATTATGATTTATACATGTAACCCACCCCTTATGTAACACCCCCAACCCCGGGGGCCTTTAAGGTAATAAAGTGAAGTGAAGTGAAGTGAAGCTTGACTCTTCCCGAAAGTGAAGCGAGAGCCTGGCAGCGTCGCCCCCATCCGCCTATTGTGACGGCGCATTGCAAGTCAGCAAGGCAAGACCGCAGGGAGAAGTAAGCCCTCGGACAATTGAGGACCAAGCAGTGACCCTCTCCGCCGGGTGTGACACCATCGCACGGGCGCCTACCATTGGCCGAAAATGACGACACCTGAGCGGGCTCGCCGATTGGCCGAACGTGACGTGTCTTCGAGACACCGAAGGGCTTAAAAAGACACAGACCGAGAGCATTCCTGGAGCATTTGTAGAGCATTCATTGATTCTTCTCTTTCGAGCTTCTTGCCGCGGGCCGCAGCGTCCGAGTTGCTGCCGGCCCGTAGTGACTTTAAGACTGTTAATTGACTCTCACTGTAAATAATGTAAATAAACCTCCCAAGTTTTCATCCCAAAGTCCTCCTCAACTCTTACACCGCCGCGTTAGGTCGCGGATTTGATCCCGACCGCGGCAGCCACATTTCTACGGGTGCGAAATAGGAAACGCATGTGCACTTGAGTGTCAGACACGTTAAAGAACATCATGTCACATTATCATGTCAGAATTAATCCGGAGTCCGCCACTACGGCGTCCCTCATAATCAGGTTGTGGTTTGGCATGTACAGAACCATAATCCAATTCAAGTTTAATAAGATATGGCGCACAACAACGCCTCAAGCAAACACCTCTCCCGGTGTGTTCTGTGTACTACGCAGACAAACAGCAGTGGTGCACGAAAGGTAATGTTTAACATCTACTCACCACGCTCGTGTTCGACTAAACCGTGAAGAAATTAAGCTTTCGCCATCGACATCACCGCTAATTATCGTCAATAAAAGCAACCAGCACAGAAAGTTTCGCTTACATAGATTCCCGCTGTGCATGAGATCTGCATAATTTTTTTAATGTCAGCGCTAAAAACGCTTTCCTTGACTTTCCAATTTCTAGTGTAGAACCAACATTTCCGACGGAGCGTGGTGAGCAGTAGTTGTCTCACTTTTGTGATGACTAAGTCTGCTGAAAGGCGGCATCATTTCTTTTGCCTTACGCGGCGCACATCGTTGTTGCGAAAGTGTTTCTTTTGATGTTCGAGCGATGTGAGGTTGCCGTTTTGCTTTTGTATAATAATGAAAAGGAAATCTTAAGGTTGGCACGTTGTGCATGTGTAGATCGGCGTTTTCGTAATTTTTGACGTTCCTGTGTGTGTATACGCACACCAGCCTTTTTTCTTCATCTCAATTCCTTGTGCATTGAGGATAAAGCGCTCCTACGCCCATGATGTTGACTATTCGTTCGCGTTCTATGCGACTTTCGCAATATACGCCGCACACGCTGTAGCCTCCATCGAAAGCTACAATATAGCAAGAGCTGCCGCTGTTATTGCTCTTTTTTTTTTTTCATGTGCGCGTAAGCACTCCCGAAGGCGCTGCATGCGTGCGCCCTTAGGTATTTCTCGAGAACCGTCGCCTGCCTGAACGATCAAGTTTCCTTGTTTTGACTAGACGTGTTCTCTTGTATCTAATTGTTTCCCTCGTTCATGTCGTCGACCCAAACTTGGTGATTGGCGTAACGCACAAGGAATGATGTCCTTCGTTGGAACAAGTCGTTGCGAAATTGTTTGTTTCGAGGTTACCGCGGGAAACGCATCGGTGACTGCGGATGGAAGGGACGGAAAAAGAAAACGCGCGAGTAGGTACTTGGGGCGTTTCCCGCCGCGCGCGCTTCCGGCATCTGACTACACGCATACCTTCGCAGCCTCACTGCATGCTGTTGTCTCAAGGGGCAGATGTTCGAGCTTTTCTTCTTTCCTTTTTTTTTCGTTCGAGGCGTCCCACCTGTCGAGTTCATCTCGATCGTCCTTTACGCTGTGGTGTGATTTCAATACACCTTTATGCTTTAAAAAAAATTATGGGGTTTTACGTGCCAAAACCACTTACTGATTATGAGGCACGCCGTAGTGGGGGACTCCGGAAATTTCGACCACCTGGGGTTCTTTAACGTGTACCTAAATCTAAGCACAGGGGTGTTTCCGCATTTCGCCCCCATCGAAATGCGGCCGCCGTGGCCGGGATTCGATCCCGCGACCTCGTGCTCAGCAGCCCAACACCATAGCCACTGAGCAACCACTGCGGGTACCTTTATGCTTTGTGCAGTCCTTGGATGACAGGATGTACACACTAAACAAACACCTAGATGGGCATTTTTGGCTTGTCCTCTAGCGCATTCCCTTTTGTGCATGTTTCTGCTCCCATTGAATGGGAATTGAATGATCTTTTTCACCTTCTAATACTTTTTGAGCGTAACTACCGGATTCCTTCTGTGTAAGCGGTTCCTCGTCTCGGAGCTGGAAGGAAGACGCGGGCTTTCACCGGCGACCTAGATACGAGTTACCGCTTTACGGGTTCTTTCTGGCGCTGCGTGCGCCCTGGGGCGTCGCATCCTGTGTTCTCTGGCTTTAGCGAGTTTGCGTCAGGTTGTCCCTCGCTTCGCTTTTTTTTTTAGCTGCACTTTTCCTTTCAAGAAGGGTGCGGACCGTGACGTCAGGTGCTTGATGCCGCTTGTTTTCCTCGTTTCCCAATGCGTCGTTTCATGGCACAGAAGCCGAGAGCCCGTTTGCGGCGTCCAGAGACCGCGAATGATGCGCGGTGAACGGCGAGACGCCGTCTTGGTTGCGGAGAGGGCTTTGGCTCGTATTCGTGGCCTTTGTGGACCAGTTTTTCGCCCTGATGGAGCGTAGTATGATCTGCCGAGGAATTAGAAACATACAAATAAAAGTCCAGTCCGTATACAAAATATAACGGCGGTTAATGTAACGCTGATGTGCAGAAATTAACCGCTGGGAACCACGAAGGATTGTGTTTTTATTTCCTTTTCTTTGTTGCTGTGCTTGTTGTCGGCGTTCTTCGTATTTTCGCTAAGTTTCATCTTTCAACCGTTGTCCTACACTTTGTACACAGGTTCCGTCATATGTCAAAAACGACCTCGGAAGTGTTTTTCCACGTATGTATATCTGGAGCGAAATTTCATTCGGCGTGTTAAAGCGGTGCTTCCTTAACGCATTTCTGGCAAAACGTTTTCCTTGTAATGCTGTCAGGCCGTGTTTTTAGGACCGCACTCTCTGACTGGTCGTCATAGTCCTCGGAAAGTCAGCAACCGTCGTTTTTGCAGCGTGACAACGCGGCACGGCATTCATCGCACTTGCGGCGTCCAACTTCACTCTGTCGTATTCGGAGCATTGTCTTTCATCTGGTGCGCGTAGGCCGATTCGTCGCTCGTGAGTCACTGTGACGCTGTCGCTCCAGCTTGACTCACTGATCGGTTAGCGATTGCGCCTCTCTGCTAGTTGTCGCCCGCGCATTCGCCAAGAGCCTGCCGCCGCCTTATCTTCTGTCCGAAGGCGGGAAATACGTTGCAATACGAACGAGAACGGTGCGAAGTTGTGGCCGTATGACGTCTTTGGCGCAGGAGCCGCCCATTGGGCGACGCTGTTCAGTCTTGTTCTCGGGGGATCCCCGTTTTGGGACGGAGCAGCGTTGGGGGCCTGTTCTTTCCGTACCAGCGCCGCTCTCCCTCCTCCTCGCTCTCCGTCCTCGTCCTCCCCGTCGTGACGTTGTTTAGCGCGTACGCCGGGGCACGTATCGCGTGTTTTGACGGCACGCCGCCAATCGCTTCGAGCTTGTTTCAGAAGTGAGGTGCGCGCGTGTGCCGGCAGCGACCGTGGTTGGGTGCGCGCCGGAGAGCCTGGAAGAACGGCCGAGAAGCCGTCACGAGCGCTATCACCTCGTCGTACGCGATCGCTCGGGCAGAGTGCATGCTTTGTGGGGAGGCCGTCCGCCAGTGCAGTTTGTTGCCAGCCGTCGTCGAGAGCACCTGGAGGGATACCCTGTCCTGGCCCTCGTTGCGGTGAGCCTGAGGCACGGCGCCTCGATCTCTACTGACGCTTGCCTACCTGGTGCCTTTTGGGAGGGCTACATGTGCTCGCTGTTATTGAGTCATGCTAACGACTTTAGAGCAGCAGCTGGGCAAATCGCCATTAGCGGTAAAGGTCCGGACAGCGAAACAAAATTACAATGTCAAAGGCAATCGTTAGATGCATGTCTTTTTGCTTTTCAGTTTCACGCTTTTCGGTTCTCGCTGGCACAGCGCTTCAACGCTGCTTGCCTACGCGCGCGAGTCGGTGTTCTACCTGCCGTTCCTCTTTGCAAGTCTTTGTCTGCGTGCCCAGCTGCGGTTGATCTTGCTTCTCGGTCAACATTTCTGCGTCAATAAAACTTGTTGTTGGGCGAGTTGGTTCATACTGTGAGGGAATGTAGTGCGCGAAGTTCAACACAAGGACGTAGTAAAACACACGGACAAGCGTTCCTCGTTGTTGACTACATTTTGCGCATTGCGCACATTTGACACAGGCTGCACGTGTCATTGTTTCATTGGTAAGAACGTTTAGGATATGCACTTCAAGAAAACAACGCTAATCGAAGTTTGATCGAGCCGTTAGCATGGGTTTTACGCACTTCGTCAGCTGTGTTTTCTTGGACCTCAGTTCATCTTGTGGCCAGTAGTGGTCTGTCGACCACCCATTCAGTATGCAAGGGTAGTTTTAGGATATGCCGTTCACATTTGCAAAATAGCGGGAGCACAGATAAACCAGGACAAAGGAGGAGCAGGACGGATGCTTCGCGTTTCATCGCCTTGACAAGCCATTCGCGTAGTGCGATGCAGAGCGTACCACAGCGAGTTATTTTCTCTAAGAAAGCCTTCAGCGTAAGTGTAAGGACCTTAATACGGAGGTAACATTGTTTAGGAGTTGAAGAAAAAAAAAGGAAATGTCTTGTTACCCATGGCCGTAACAACCGATTTCGAGGGGGGTTCGCCGTATAATTATAAAGCAGCCAGCCATTTGATACACGGGGTAAATTGGGCGAGTTCACTGGGCGACACAGGCGCTTATCCTGTGTACTGATCCTGTGTGTATGAGCGCCAGTCCTGTGTATTTCTGTCTTGTTGTGCCCGTTTTTCTTTTTCGCTGTTTTTATCATGAAGATACACGGTGCGCCCCGATTGCACTGCAGTATCGATCACTTGCGTTGTTTGCTAACAATAGCTCGGTAATAAAGATGGTTTGCATTAACGTCATCGTGGCCACCATCTTTCTTATACTAGGACGTCGAGAAGCTGCGTAAACAAGAACTGTGACAGCACGACAGGCGCGTCTTGTGCCGAGCGAGAAATCTATACACAACAGTGATAACCTGGGGAAAAAAAAGTCAGTGTCAAAACAGCGTACGCGTGATATGGTGCACTGAATTCATCGGGGCCGGCATATTTGGGTACTGCGCGGTGAGGAACTGCGTTCGTGACGTTACGTGATAACTACCTATACACTCGTTCGCTACGCGTGGTATAATGACATACACGCTGAACAGGCCAGCACGTGGTCTTAGGTTCACTAGATCAAGAAAAGGCATTCGATCGCCTTGAACAGCTACATGTTTAGTGTACTGATCTCGTTCGCCTTTTCGTCAAATTTTATTTCACTTATTAGGACTGCCTATTCAAATATCCGATGTACATTGTTCCTTGATGGTCGGGAAAGTGCACCATTTCCCGTTACTCCTGGTGTTCGTCAAGGGTGCCCTCTATCCCCAGTACTCTTTGTGCTCAGCCTTGAGCCATTTCTGCGCTCAGTAGTGAGAGACCCTTACGTATGCGGTCTCCCACTGCCTGGTAGCGGTGTAGTGAAGGTGACAGCCTCCGCCGATGGCATCGCATTATGTCTCAAGAATGAAGATAGCTTATCCCGTAGCCTTCGAATTTTCGCTGAGTACGGAAATATTTCAGGTACTGCGCTAAATATTTCGAAATGTCGTTATCTGTTCATTTGTTCACCACAAATATGCCTAAATCACCTTTTTCGACTTCAAAAGAGCGATTCTCCTCGTAGTTGAGGCCTTGATTACACCTATGATGGCATATCAGACTGTGTGGCTTTCAATTCTTGAAGATGTAAGGCGAAATATTCAAGATGTACAAGGGTATGATTTACCCCTATTAGAAAGAAGGTATTTAGCACAGTCTGTATTTTGCGGCCGAGTGTGATACGTTTGTCACGTTGTACAGCCTCCATTACGGGTTACTAGGTCCTTGCAGTCCCTTCTTGGTTCCTTCTTGGTTCCTTCTGGTTGGGCAGTACAGAACTGGTCTGTCGCGCGGCGCTTGGGCAACCACGCTCTCGCGGTGAGTTCGCGTTCCCATCCGTGTCTGTCCGCTGCCGGCTGCTTGCTCTGCGATTTATGCTCCGCCTGTTAGATCGCGATCAGTGTCCTGCGCGGGAACTTGTCTGCTATTTCCTTGGCACAAAAATTCGTTACATGTTACCGGGCGTGCACTTTAATCGCGGACCACAGGTATTAAACGAACCTACATTTTACTGTACGGCCGTGGCATTTTATCGCCACATACAACAGGTATGTCCTGATGTAGACGTTCTCGAAAACCGTGCAGTAAATACTATGTCAGCCTTACTGCTTCCTCTAGCTCCCCCAGCGCGCCTCGCACGTTCCAATAATGTGTCGTGGGATGCGATAACGTCATTTCTCCCTGGCCACCTACGTGACTTCATGTGGCGTCTAGGGTGGCAAGTGCTTCAACTCGTGATAGGCTATAGAGCGGTGGGGCGTAGTCCCATCTTCGCTGTGTCCTAATTGCCCCCTTCAAGAATCCAATAGACATGTGCTACTGCAATGCGTCGTTGCCAGGATATTTTGGAGGGCCGTGCGTACTGGTTTCCGTAGCCTTGGAGTTAACCCTTTTATTACATCTGGTTGCTGCTCACGTGGCCGCATTGTGCGACCTTTAATTGCTTTGGGGGCCTTTTGTCTATGGCCTAACCGGTGCTAGGCAGTTGCCGCGGAACATCGTCGCCGCGCTCTGTTTCTACTTCTGGGGAGGCTCTACTTTGAGCTACTGTCATTTCTGTCAGAGGAGTTGTTCCTTGGAGTAGATAGAGTTCCTTCTATACAGTGGTCATGCCGTTTCCTGTCGGCGGCTGATGGACGCGTATGGTTAAATTTTCGACCAGCATGGTTCTTGTAACCAGGCCATCAGAAGTATTCATTTAATGCTCATAGAATGTAGGTGCACCTACATTCACGCAACTACTATCACGGGCGTGCCCGTGATTACTGTGTTTGTGTGCTCTCGTATGCATGATCATTTTTATATATACACATCACATGCACATCACTTCAAAATTGTGTAAAGTGTCTCTGTCACAACATCATTTTATACATGTGACATTTAGTTTATGTGTAACTGTGCCTTTCCGTGGGTTTTGTGATTATATGTTGGTGAGTGACGACTCGGATACTACCTTGAAAACGTGCCGTGTATACAATGCTTCGTTTTTTATATGTTATCGTCCTGGTGGAATTGTGCCGTGATTGTAACAGTGTTCGTATCGTCTCTTGTCTAAATAAACTTTTTCTAAACACATGCGTCAACATGCAGATCAATCGTTTAATGCCTCACAGCAACACAAAGGTTTAAAGAAATGCCGTATAGTAGTGATCCTGTTCAACTTCGACCATTTGGGGTTTCTTAACGCGCAACCAAGGCTGGGCACATGGGTGGTTTTGTGTGGCGCCCTCATTCGTGCACAGCAGCACCACGCCATAGCGGCCATAGCCACTGAACCTGTGGGCGCTGGTCAATGACCGCGGGTTCAGTGGATGTAGATCGGTAAGTGTTCTTCGATCGATGCGAATCTAAGTGTGCTACTCCGTTTGTACATCTACAGCTCTGTCAGTCTACGGATAATATAAGCAGTTTGCGCATGTTATCAAGGGGGGCAGGTCTATTCCTTACTTTTAGGAGGTGAAGCCGCAAAATTCTGCTCCAACAGGTCATTTTATCATCTATAAGTTGCTGGCGTTGATTGTTATGTGAATGAATTAACCTATGGGTATAAGTGAAGCCGCTCAGGCAGGGGGCAAACTATCAGATCATATGCGTTATTTTCCGAACGTAAATTGTGAAATGCTTTGCATTCGCCGTCATGTTGAGAACGGTGGGGATATTTGCACAAACTGCGCTTTGCCAGTGAGAGTAAAAGAACGACCATTCGCACACCTCGGTAGCCAACTGATCCAAATAAGTGTTTAGCCATTATTGATTCCCGATTCTTTGCGGTGATATGTCATATGTAGGTGCATTTGTTGAGTTGGTCTTTTCTTTTGCTTCTCATATCCTGCGGCATAAAATTCGGCCTGTGCCGATTATATTGATGCTATAGAAGGTCCGGTTTTTTTCAGGAACAACAAAAAAATCGGAATACGGATCCGGATGGAGAGATATGCCTCTTCCTGATGCCTATAGGATCTAGCTGGCCGACTGGATCGGCCCAGCATATTTTAAAGGACGTTTCTGTGTGCTTTCCTTGATGTCAGTAATGTTTCGCCTCGTGTTCCTTCACCAAATTGACCTTAATACACCACGCTTTTATTCTCGGCCGGCTGTTACACGGAAGAAAAAAACAAATAGCGCATTCATTATATTTTATGAATGCACCATTTTGTTCGTTTCTGCTTCCCTTCACCTTTCGCATCATTATGGAAGCTGTGAGGATCATGTCGTGTACACTTCGCAGCACTTACTGTGAACATGTACACCCGTGAGCAAAAGTATCCGGACCACAGGGCCTCTGAAAAAAAAAAACTAAATTTCTTTGTAATTAGCATGCATAAACTGAAATTGACGAGTAGACTGGAAAGTTCCCAATGCTCAGTTCGGACTGCAGTCCTCAGTTTCAAGTTGCATTCACAGACTGAGGAAAATATCGGCTCTATCGCACAATCCCAGGTCCGTATACTTTTGTTCACGGGTATACAGGGCTTTTCATGAAATGTCAGTGGCCCTATACCTTCTAACCATCCATTTCAGTTTCAGTATTCGTCCATCGTCGGTTCGGGTGCCACTAGCTGGGGAAGTTTTCTGAAACGATCACTTTCGCGATACTGTCACCTTGGCCGCGCCTTCGACATCGGCGCGCGCTGATTTGCTGTTTTAGCAAAATCGGATGAGCTGACTGACTGGTTGAGCACTACGTCATTTGATTTTGCTCAACCAGCCAATCAGCGCGCGCCTGATGGCGATACTATCGCCGCAGTGGATCGTTTGAGTATACGTCTCGTTATCGCCAGGATTGGACACTCTGCACGGCAGATATGAAATGGGCCCTATGCTCGACATTCCGCCGTTTTCTCCGAGACGTGGTGTGTGTGTGTGTGTGTGTGTGTGTGCGCGCGCGCGCGCGCGCACGACGCGTACAAAATGACGCTGATGGCGCCGATTTTCTTTTCATAATGTGACGCAAATCTGACATCGACATGACTCCACAGCGCAAAAGACGAGGACGGAAGAAAGTCTTTTGCGCTGTGGAGTCATGTCGATATCAAATCATATTCTAAGTCAAATTCAAGTTTATTTACCAGACAATATGCTGGAAGGGCCACTGGGCTAAAAGCCGTAAAAATGGCTTGACGGGGCCCAGGTAACCGTTGTAGCCCAGGTAACCGTTGCATCACCACCTCTCCCAAGCTTCCAGTTATCAAGCAAATTTGACGTGTCGGCTAAGAAACGGTAGCTTATACGCCCTGAACCTAGCGTTCTTAATAAAGCAAAATAGTTTTCCTCCTCAGTAAAAATAAAGCAGCTACCTCAGCGCGTACTGTTTATTCCGTCGAAGACGCGTCTCGCTTCCGTCTTCTGCTGCGTACAAACCATCATGTACTTTATTAGCCAAGATGCGTGTTACCGAGAAACGGAATGAGTCATTGTATATTGGCACCGACGCCCTTGTTTTCTACCTTGACAGCATACGCGGCCAACCAAGTGGTAATGAAGGCCGCATTCTAGGCCGCATTATCACTCTATCGTGAAACGCAAGTGACTCAGCCCGACTCGGCTGGCTGAGAAGCGGCCGAATATCACAGATAGTGTCGTGCACGCCACAAGTAGCCATTTGCGCGACGCAGGCGCCGGCCCTGCCATGTCACGTTCACTGCGCTGCTTACTCGTACATGGTGAGCAAACTTCCAAGGCGCCGCCCCGCGTACATTTTTTTAAATGCGTAAGCATTTCTATGTCTACCAAACGAGGAAAGAAGTCTGTCCGTCAATTCGTCACGTAAGACAATCGTTATCAAGATAGGGCCCGCAGGATTCACCTTCGTGCTGCCTCTCGCTTCAAAGCGAACTAAGCGCGAGGGCACAGCGCACACGAAGCTATAAGCACTCGGCGCCGTCTGTCCCCATTGCAGATAGCTTTCGAGATAGGGCCCTTTTTGCGGCCGCACCATACGCAGCCGAGCCGCCGCCGCCGGAATGCGGTTGATAACGTTTGATAATTGTCCGCCGCGGATGGATAAGGCGCTAAAGAGCGATAACTGCTTATAATGATCGAAGCGTCATCTGCCCACCTGGCGCCGCTACCTGCAGTATGCTTGCGTCATCAATTCACGTTGCGCCGCCGTCCGCCGTAATGGGTGTCGCCGCGGCGCGTTTATACTGGTCCGATCAGGTTTCATAACATTGATAATGACACTGCGCTGCGTGGAGATGAACAAGTGACACAGTGCTTACGCATACTTAGACGACTCCCAGAGGAGTTTCTTCATTTTTTATAAATTAAGAAGCCACCGTTGTCATAACCTCTGATGATGTGAAAAGGCATTAATCTTGATTACGGTATGAGCAGAGAAAAGTGCAAAAAATCTTCGGTTTTTAATGTTCGACGAATTATTGGAAACAAAGGCGTTTTCTTTTTAAGAACAATGATGGCCCGAAGCACGAATACCAACGCCACCCGAGACCGATTGCAAATGCTATGAGTACGCATAATTGATCAATTCATGGCCCCAAACGACGGAGGAAAATGCGGCGATACACATGTCTCTCAGCCGGCATTGCACATGGCCGCTCATTAGCATAATTCGCGCGGCTCGTCGCGCGACCAACTGTGGCGGAAAAATCTCTGCAATGGTGGCCCATCGCAACATCACGCAACGTCAAACTGACATTTACGAAACGGCCCTTCCTGTGACGTTCCACACGGGATATTCCTTCAGCCTATCAACAAACTGACATGGTATTTTTCGATCAAACTTACAGCTTTACGTCACGTTTCATCATCTCGACGAAAACGTAAAACTTTCATTTTTCAAAGCTTCCGCTTTCCAGCACAAATTTTAAGACAGCTGGCATATCGACAGCAATAAGTCAACATGGCGGTAAATGGCGGCCGTGCAGCCGCCATGCGTGTCGAGAATAGAGCCCATGCATGCTAAGAAAACATTTGCATCCTTCTTGGGGCTTGTCGCCCAACAGTGGTCATCTTGCGCATCTTGCCTTTTTCTTTCACCTCTGCGCCCCCTATTCTTCGAGGTCAAGAACACCATGTGCGTGTCAGCGTGACATAGCGTTACTGACAGGAAAGTAGCAAGTGCAGTGTGTTAAATGAAGGAAGGGGTACGCAAGGTACTTATTATTGGGGGGACAAGGTCAGCGCCAAATGGTGCAAAATGTTGCTAGTGTGTTCCAAGTATGGCTCCAGTGTTACGTGCTACGTACATTTAGAACATCTACGTAGAGGCAGCCAGCGCTGGTTTATACGGCGCTATGACTGGTGGACTGTGGAAGTGTGAGCTGATAACTGCATGCGAGCAGTTTAGGTGCCGACCGAATTGAGACATTTCGAACGGTCAGAATCATGTCCATTTCAACGCTTGCTATTTCGTGTGTGTGTGACAACGTCGTGTTGGAACGGGCGAACACCATATCGAGTGCTCGCTCGGCTTTGACAATTCACGCTGGGCACGCGCCAGTTGCACCTTAAGCCACAACTAGATAAGCCGTGGCACGTGGCGTCGCCCAGCTGCAGCATGCACTGCTGAAGTGGCTGAAATCTCTGGAAGCCTTGCAGCCGGATGGTGCGCACAGCGGAGTCCGTGGGCCAGGTCAGCCAACACATTGTGAATGCACGCGAATGTTTAGCCGTGTGTCATCGCTGAACCTTAAGTAACTATTCGAGCTCTACATTTTTTCTCGTCGTACTGAGATTTTGGCGCATACTTTGGATTGTCCAGTATCGATATTTTGTGCAGCGCATGTGTTCGACTGGCGCTCAGCAGTGGGATGGTAGTTGTGGTGCCGTTCAAATAACTCGAGCATTTCTTTTTTTCTAAGCAGAAACCGAGGGTGAGCTGGAATGTCGAACCGGGTGGCGGTTACGAAACGCTGGGTTTCTTTTTTTGTTCATTAACACTTTCACCCCACTTTCGCGCGGATAATTTGTTTCCTTGTTGAGGACGATTTAAAGACGTTCGCTCTGGAGAAGAGCCAGGCGGGCATCGAATGAGATGCCGCTCGTTGAGACCGTGGACGACGCACAATGTGTGCAAAAGCAGACGTCGGCGTCATCTGCTGCTGCGGCGTGTTTCCACGCACACAGCTCTACGGGCGCGTGGGCAAACGAATGACGAGCACGTACGCTGGTGGCGATACCCGCGCACGCGAGTGAGCAATAGTCTCGCGGGAGGGGGGTAACGGCCAGTCACGAGCTCGAAGTCTCAACTTTTTGCATGGGCCCACTCAATGCCCAATGGCAAGGGGAGTGAGAGTGGGCACGAGCGAGGCTGCGCTGGGAATCCCTCAAAGGGGGTCGACGAGTCGACGAGTAGCGCATCACATTTTCTAGCACATCACGAGTAATGCGATGCGCCACCGTTTACATGTAGCGCATTAACCCTGATACGATGGTGTGCCGCGCATCGCAGGCATAGCAACGCTCTTGGCACAGCCGGTGCGCTGTTTTTTCTTGCTTTGGTGATTGCATGATTTGGTGTCGCACTACCGATTAAAAGTTTTTAAACGTTGTGTTTGCATTTCCAGCAGCTCTCCTAGTCTCATGTCAACAATGATTGCAAGGAATGCTAGCCTTTCATCGGGAGAAAAATGATCTCGCGGCGCGCACTTTGCGGTGAGATCCGGCGTCGCCATCGGAGTCTCTACAGTCTCATCGATCATTTTGTTCCGCAACTCGGCGAGCGCACCAGATCCGCACCAAAAATTCCCTTCCCATAATACCTAATGCTATGCGATCCAGTTTACATGCACTGCAATTAGCCGTGATTGCTAAGTGCCTATGGTGGTGGGCTGCTAAGTACAAGGTCGCGGTATCGAATCCCGGCCACGGTGGTCGCATTTCGATGTTGGTGAAATGTGAAAACGCCCGTGTACTTAGATTTAGGTGCACGTTAAAGAACCCGAAGCGGTCAAAACTATTTCAAAGTCTCCCACTACGGCGTGCCTCATAATCAGATTGTGGTTTTGGCTCATAACTGCCCCCCCCCCTTTTTTTTTACATGCACTGCGAAAGTCGACTTACCATCCAATCCGCCCCTGTCTGACGCATTAATGTGACGCGCTTTCCTAGCGCATTAGCCCCGTTTACATAGATGCGATGCGCTAGTTGTTGCATTCATGTAAACGCGGCTACAACTTCGTGTGTGATGTGTTCTCGCCGCTTACTTTGCGTTGAAGCGAGATGCAGCGCGAAGGTGAATTCGCTCGCTACTGCTGCCTCGCTTCCTCACGTGAGCTAGCGTTTTGACAGCTAGTGTCCGCGCTCATCGAGTGAGATGTGTTTGTTGCCTGTGCGCGCATGAGGCTATGCTTGGTAATTTAGTTAATAAGCGAAATGTTCGCGAGTTTATACGGCCGATAAAGTTACTATCCTTCCTTCGTAGAGATGTCTACTAATTTGCTCTCACTATCGATGCTTCACCTTTCGGGCGAAACTACGACTTCTTTATTTTTTTTATTTCTCTTCGCTGCGCATATTCGCGCTATGCAGAGATCTTAGGCAGAAACGTTGTTCGCGCATCCCATTATCTTGCTTTGCGCCCCTTATCAGACCTTTGGGGGGGGGGCACCTTGCCCCTCCCATTTTTTCTGAAGTCCCTGTTTGATTGCAAGGATTAATCTGCCTGGTGTTTTGCTTTTTAACGGCAGACCGTTGGTCGCTGGTGGTTTTCGATGTCGTCAGAAGTACAGTGATAGAAGTTATAACGGGCAACTGTGTAGACATCCAATGTTAGGTATCGTAGTTAGTAATAATTTAAATAATGCATGTAAACGAACGGTTCTACACATATATTTTGCGCATTGCGTTGACGTGCAGATATTGGCAGCCGCCGTGCTAAAAAAAAAGAAATATAAAGCGTCAGCTTTATGTCGGGCCGAACTACCGACTTCCCACTTCAAATACGTGTTACATGAGTACTGACACGAAAACGTTGTGTATTGCTTCTTTTGCTTTGCTACGAGGCTGTCGATTCCTTCCTCGAGAACACATCACGTATCGCCTTCTAATGCGAGCAGTTCAAAACGCGCGCAAAGTGCATCGTGGCTTCTGACTGGAAGCAGGAGGCGGTCACGTAGTATCGCAAACCACTCACACGGGTGCCAATCAGCCCGTGCAATGGTCGAAAGCCACACAGTGACGGTGTCGCCGAAAACTGTCCATGCACCGTCACATCGGCCCTTTCATCCTTCGTCTCTCCGCATTCGATGTGGCTTTTCCTGTCGCTTCTCTCGGAGGTCGCGTTTCTCTCATCGGGCCGGGTAAGTCGAGGGCTCAGTCAACGTCACCTGGCCCAGTGCACTCAACTTCAGGCACCACGGTCATTGTGCAGGTGCGCGTGTCTGTGGTGTAGCAGCACGTTAAAGATCCCCTGGTGGTCAATATTAATCCGGAGTTCCCCACTGCGACGTGCCTCATAATGAAATTGTGCTTTCGGCACGTAAAACCCCAGAATTCAATTAAATCAGACTGATTTCGTGATATCGTATAACGACCTCAAGTTCATAAACGTTACGAAAAATTTCTGGAAAGTTGGCAGGGGGTATGCAACTGTCTCTTTGTCTATTTCCCTGGCTTTTATGGATGTCTTAGTACGTCTTTGTTCGCCGTCTTCTTTGCATCCTGGGTTTCTCCGTCCATGGCGCAAAAGTTTTCTAAACAGACAGCGTCTACTCGCTGCATTCGTCGTGTCATGGTTGGTCAACAGTGCATGGCGCTGCCCATAGAATGTTATCATTGCTTTGTTTGTCCCGTGTTGGAAAAATAGGAAAGTAATGCTATAATTCGCCGCCAGACATTGCAGGCACTGTGACAAGAAAAAAAAACAACGAAAAAATGATAGTGGTGCTTTGAACACCGGGGGGGGGGGGGGGGGGGGCTCTCATGGGTTCTTATCGTGCTTGCTTTACACTCTATTGCGCGTGACCTTCCAAGCTGGATCTTTTTTGCAGGAGTCACTGTTAGGTTCAAAGACCGCTGTACACCTCGTCATTGACGCGGGTTTCCCGTGATCCTGTTATCTTGGCCATTCCAACAGGGCCGTACTACTCTAGGAATGGGGCAACGGAGACATCACATGCGTGCAGCCTCCACAACGGCTTTGCGATAGGACGAAGCATGTGCGTGTAAGATGAAGCGTATGTAATATAGGCAGACATGGCGAAGAAATGTTTTCTATAAATGTTAAATACTCGAGAAGGTCCGTGTGGGCACGTGCGACAGCATATATTTCTGGTTTTGCTCATCGTATATTTTTGAACTCGCTACCATAGTTCTTCGTTTGACAGCCATTTCATACTCGTTTAAACTCACGCGCCTGACTTTCCTATTGTCTGCAGTATAAGTGCATCCTGCGTATGTTGTCTACGTCAACTCTGTAACGTGGAGGTTGTTTGTCATGAATGTACCGCGAGCTGCACTTTTGTCTTCATTAAACGAAACAGATTTGAAGTAGTCTTTCACGCCCATTGAGAAACATGTTGTATGCAGGAAGTAACATTGTCGAGTTTTATGCATGCCGCAGCAGCTTATAGTGACTCGGTGTCTTTCCTGCAACTAGTCGGGAGCTAGTCAGTTATTCCATTCACGTTCTCAGCCTGTTGTTTTTCTGACGTTTTGGTGACCTAATACCAATGTTCAAGAGCGAACGTCACGCTCACTCCACCAAAAGGCTGCTCACGTTAGTTCGAAGACGCCATCATGGTTCCCTCCGAGTCGTAAAGTCAAACAAACGACCTTTGTTAGAACGCCCGCTTGTTACCTCCTTGTTGCCTGCATACCGTTGCCTTGCGAGCTTCCTAGGGCACATGTGCTTCGCAGCTACACGAGGCACCCGCCTTTTGCCGAGGTTGTTTCTTCACTAAGCAGTTTTGAAACCTATTTAACGTATTCGACCTGGTAAAGTAAATCATCTGTCGCATCTACAGACGTACCACGCATTCGAAACATAAAGAATCCCATCGTTGCTGTTTTTATGCCTCGAGAGCGCGCAGGTCGCTGTGTGCTAATTCACCTTTGCGCGAAAACGGTGTCAGGCGTACTTTCCCAGGTAACGCGCGGCGTGCCGAAGTCTTTAGGCGCTCGCCGGAGGTTTTGACGACACCGCTGAGCATGTGCGGCCGGGTTGCCGAAACCACGCAAGTCGGCGCTGCTCCCACGAAGCGCGGCTTCCCTCGTGTGCGAGACGAGTCTCGGTACGGGCCGGTGTTGCACGGAAGCGTGGGCTGCATGCGTCTCCGTGCTGTATGCGCGCCCCGTGTGAAGTGCCTTTGTGCGCCTCTCATTCTCCCGATTGGTCCTCACTATCGGCAGCGGAAACAACGGCTGGGAAGACTCGCGTTTTGCTGCGTGCCGCATCTGCCAGGGCAGCAGAGCGAACGTCGCTGCATGGTGGTAGCGCTCAAGTCCGACGGGGTGTGCTGCACGCACGCGCCATTTTCATTTGGCACGCCACATCTCTTGTCTGCGAAAGCGCGCTTGCATGTGTGCGCGGGTGAATTGTTCGCTTGCTAACGATTCTATTGTTTCTAGACGTACTGTTGTCCTTTGCGACCGCCGCGTGCGATGATTCATTCTTTTCTCAAACCACTGCGGTGTCGTGGTAATTTTTTTTTGTACCTTAGTACCCTTTGTTTCGTGCCGCCACAGCGTTTTGTCTTGGCTTGCGGACTTCATTACAGGGATCGATGCTTCCTAATGCAACGGGAAGAATTCGTTTTTATTCGTTTATATCATTTATTCTTTCATATACTTGCGCACTTGGAGTTGCCGGACGGTGCTAATCCTATACAGCAGAAAGGGAGGAGCTCATTTGGCAGTCTTGTAACCTCTTTGTTCATGGGATTTTGCTCACGTGTGTTTGTTACGGGTTGACTTCATTTTTTCCCCGTAACCTGTAGGCATGTTTGATCGGTCAGAATATGCTCTTATATGGTCCTTATGCTCTGTGGCGTTAAGCCACTTTTATGGTTCCACCTTCTCCCAAACACAGCGTATATCGGACAATTCAGTTCTCGCTGCACATTTACATCGTATATGACAGTAAGATGTTGAGAACACGAGCTAGCAAGCACTAACACAAAGGCTAGCTCCGCTTTCCTAATGTGTTGCACGAAGCCGCTGCGTAAGCCCAGTGGCTATGGCGTTGCGCTGCTGACCTAGTGGTCGCGGGCTGGAGCCTGGCCGCGGCGGCCGTATTCTCACGGGGACGGAGTGCAAGAATGCTCATGTATCGTACATGCGGTGCACGCTAAATAACCCCAGGTGGCAAAAATTGTGATAAGTGATTGAGCTTTAACCTGCCCAATCTGCTCCGGAGATCAGATCGAATTGGCTGTACTGTTAAAACTCAACAAGAAGTAAATAAGTGACATCCGAAATTGTAACACTGGAAATACTGAGGAAGCTTTAAAGAAGGGGGAAAGCATGAAATCAGCGCGATGGAGGCTGGTATCGGCAGGAACATCATGTATGCTGTCAGAGGTAAGCAGGGCAGTGTCATCAGCAGGATTGATGATATAATATGGGTAGCTGAGGAATTCTATACTAAACTCTACAGTAGGCAGGACAGCCACGAAACAAGTTAGACATTTTGACGAAAGAAGTTCTTTGTGTAGCTAGAGGTGGAGGTTATAGAATGGCTTTGCAAGATATATCTGATATAAATAGGCGGGGATGTTGTGCTAAAAAAACTTGGGACCATTTATACACTATGATTCATGACTTGCCTTATGCATCATGACACAATGCCTCAATTGAACCAGATACTTGGAAGAATGTTAACATCATATTAATCCACCAAGAAGGGATACGGTTAAACAACTGACGAATTATAGGCCCATTTGCTTGCTTTGGGTATTCTACAGATGCTGTACAAACAAAGGTCATATTCAATAGAATCGGGGCAACATTTCTGTAAACCCAGAAAATAGGCTGGCTTTAGGTAGGGATATTCAACAATGGATCACGTCATCATCACATTACGCCAATCAGATAATTGAGAAATATCTCTATGGATTATATAGATTACGAAAAGGCGTTCACTTTTGTTGAGCTACCAGCAGTCAAGAAGGCACTGCATAGTCAAGGAGTAGAGGAAGCATGCGTGAATATCTTAGGGAAAATACTTACGAAGATTCTGCAGCTACCAGGTTGGGTAAGAGGATAAACGTGAAAATCTCGGCAACTTGCACTTTGCAGACGACATTGCCTTGTTCATTCACGCTGCAGGTCTTTCACCAAATGATTAAATGTCTTAACAGGCAGTCTAAGGGTAAGGTAGTGTTCAATAGCCTGACAAGAGCACAATGGTTCGTGGTTGGTACTCGGCAGCCTCTACAGAAACTGTGCAAGAGCACGTGTATGTATGCTACATAAACACAGGTAACCTGTATCACGAGAAGGAAGTTCAGAGTCGAATGGGACGCGAAATAAAGTGAAGTAAGACCATCACAGAAAAAAGCGTATTCGCTTTATTTCACGTCCAATTACAATGTAATAAGTATGAACCAACTAGCCCAGTAACAAGTAGGAATAAACATGGGTTGGAGAACAGATGACAGGCACTCTCAAGTCATGAGCATCATGCCGATATCCTCGAAGGGGTGCTATTCTACCAGAACTAACCAATAGGTCTGAAACTTGGAGGTATTGAAGCACAAGAAGTTTAAGACAGCGCAACGAGCGCTGGAACGGAAACTGATAACCGTTAAGTTTAGGAGAGTTTAAGAGATAGGAAGACGACGGTGTGGATTGTAGAGTAAGCGGGGCTAGCTGATGTATAGTTGACATTAAGAGGAAGAAATGGAGATGGGCAGGTAATGCAAGGAGCAGGTAACCACTGGTCTATTATGGTTAAAGAAGGGACGTCAAAAGAAGGGAAGCGCAGTCGAGGACTGTAGAGAATTACACGCACACACCAACACGCATTTGTCTCTAAAGGACCTCCCAGACACAGGCGCACTGTGTCTTTCGAAGCATTCGAAAGATACACACTGCTTTAAGCGCCAAAAATTGTTGGCATGCTGCCGTGTGAGACAGTGCCGTTTCCTATCAACTCGCGCCACTTTTCTCGCAGTAGAAGGAAAAAAGCACTGTCGTATGCATGACTAGTTTCGTCGTGTTTCTGGTCTCTTGAAATAATCCTCCATAGTGCTAGCTCTTACCGAAAGGTAAAAAGCTCAGTAGGTTGTTCGCCGGCTGCGCTGTTCGCTCGAGTGCGTCGCTGCTTCCGGATGTTGCTCTTGACACCTTGGTAAAATTTTCTCGTTAAGAAAACTGGTTGGCCGTGGTTCTTTGTGCGCAATTGTTTCTTTTCGTAGTTTGTCGCAGAAAAGTCCCACCGCAGGTTTCACAGCTGTTACCATTCTTTTGTGTGTGCGTGTGATTGGTGTGACTTGCGTTTTATCGAACGTGTGTGCAATACGCTTGCTTGTTTGCCTCGCCTTTGCGTTCACGTGTGGTTCGATGTAGACACACGGGAGTCTTTCATTCGGGCAAGATACCTTCGATTGCTGAAGGGTGAGCGCGGCGGAGCAACCCTCAAGCTTGTCTACTCCACATGGCGTGGCTCGCGTCTCGGCTGGTGCAGGAGTACATCACACGACGCCCAAGTCTGCCGCATTTCTCGTTCACGCTGGGGAGCAGCTGGCCCTGATGACCGCTGGACGTTGAGCGCGCTCGCCACTGTGTCCACATATCGAGCTTATTAAATGCGTCGACGGCAAGCGAAAACGTCCGTTTTTCCTGCGGGAAAAAAAATCTTTATTCACGGCACGTCACTGGGCATGCGCCACAAGTGCGAGCTGCATGCCTGAGTGTACGGGGACGAAATCGCCGCACTGGGTCTCATGGCTTGATGGATATAAAAAAAATGTGATCCTGCCCAGCCCTCGTGCAGGACCGGGCAGGTGCGTTGTGGCCCGCACTTGCCGACGTTTACAGTTCGCAATCGAAAACTGCTCGATAAAGTTTTTGTTATTGCTATTGCAGCTGTAGTTGAATATCTTGCAGGTTGTAAGCGCATAAAGATGGCACGAAAATTCTCCTTCCTAGGCCGCTCAAAAACGGTAAAGCGTGTCATTGCCATCATGTGTTTGGAATCGGCGCGGAAAAAAATCGCCCACGCATGCAGCCAGTGCCACTCTTAAATAGATTGTTGTCAGCAGGGCTTCCTGAATGTTTTCACTGCAGTGTCCGAAACACTACCGCAGTACGTAAAATGCAAGCGGTATATAGAAAGAAAAATGCGTTGCCAATGATAAGACCTCAAGTCCATTCTTGAGCAGCGCGAACAATCCTTCCGCAGACCTTAAGTCGTTCCTTATTGTCGCAAAGTCGCACACAACTTGAAAGTTGCGTCGCCTTATGGTGTTTCCTTTGTATTTTCCGCGCCACGTAAGCTCGCCCGCCTGTGCAAAAGTGTTTATTCACGTGCAACCAAGCCAGCAAGGTTCGTTAATTGTGTCACTGGGGATGTTTATTCGATTCGCTTGACATGCGGAAAATTGTACATATATATATGTCACACCGGCATGTGGGCCAAGGAAACATTCAAAGCATGAACGATCAATGTCAAGCGAAATGGCTCCCATTTACCATATCATTGCAAGCAATGCATGTGCGAGCCTTTCCCCTCCTCAAGAGCCGCGATACCGCTGCAGGTGAATTATCAGAGGCATTTTATATCAAACAACACAGCGCTTATTGCACCAATACTCCGTCCATTTCTTTGTATCAAAGTGAAATGAATTTTCCGGAGTCATTGTGCTGTTGATCAACTCGCATACTGCGTTTCTAGGTGCCGCGGTGTGTACGTATAGTGTCCCTCGTAGCTTGCGCCAAAACTTAAAAATATACCAGTGCCACGTAGCTGGACAGAACCAAGGTAAAATTGTTTGCATCGCTTGGGTAAGTCAGACAATCGCAAAAGTCTGATGATAGGCACGGGTGTACCTTTTTTGATATTACAATGGATGTTGCACTGACACAAAGGTACCAGCCTTCTCTATTTCGCGAGCTTCAATTATCTCCCACGCTGGTCTACACCTGCGCGCTACCGTTGGCCGTTCAAATTCCGGGTTGCATCGGGTTGCGGTGGCGTACAAAGTATGTTCCCGACCTTCTGTCGTCTTGTCTTCTATTGCATAAAATGGCGAGACGTCCTCAGTAAAGCTGTTAGTTGAAAGTCAGCACTCTGTCACGTCCCTCCTTCGTATTTTCCTGCGTTTGTGCGTGTTGTAACACTGCTGCGAAGAACCTATAGGGAGTGCAAGGCATAAGCGTAGACCTCTCTAAATGCACGAGGGGTCTAATTTTATACATTGGCGCCACCGGAAAATAAAGCACTGCAGAATTCGTATACGAGTCGAATATCTGTAACTCGAAGCGACGGGGTGCATTTCGAAGCATACCAACTGTGTGCGCTGCCTTAAAGATGCAGTATGTTCATCGTGATTACCCCACTTGAGCTTGCCGTCGCATGTGGTACCAAGGTATGTGGTTGAGTTAACGTCAGAAATGATTTCTTGACTCTATTGGAGAGAGACACGAGCAATTAGAAACACTAGCAATTAAAAATAAAACAACCATGATACTTGACAGAAATTTGCGTTAATAATCAAGCCATGTTTCAAATAGTTTCGAAATATTTTTTTAAACCTTACATAAAGAGTGTGCACGTCCGCTGCATATGTTCAGAAAGGAAAAACGCAGCTTATGTTGCAGAAACATGTCCACAATGAAGCAGCGGTATGGGGCTTAGCAACTCAATAAATCAAATGAACCTGGCGGAAAAAGGGCCCCCTGTGAGATACCCACATCTTGTCTGCTTGTATTTTGCTGTCGGAAAACGGCGTTGGAAACGACAGAACTGTCCCAAAGCTTTATATATTCTAAGCTGCTAGGCACGTATATTGAAAAATGCGCACCATCAAAAATCGGATCAACTTTGATTAGGGGCCAGGATGTCCTTTCACTAAGGCCCTAAATCTGCGCTCCTTACGTGATATAAAGCGCTTTCAAGTTCTATGCGTTGTTCCGGCGTCAACCAGATACTGTGATATCGCGTGCGCCGGTGCGATGTGTCTTCTGTGTCACTTCATACTCCATGGGTTTCAGTTCGAATAGGTCACTGCTAGGTAAACCTCTTCAGCTTTCAATGGAAGCCCACCCTCCCTCCTCCTCTCTCCAGAATATTCTTGTAGTAGACGGTGTTCCTTTGTACTCCTCTGGTTTCATCTATGCTCATATAATTTAATCTGACCAAGTTTTTTGTGTACACGCGTGCCGGATATATGGGGTTGATTATACAAGCACGGTGTGGGACATGGAAAACCTAAGTTGTATAGTCCTTGCGGGCGACGAGGAACCTCGGCTGGAGGAAGCGGGATGCCGCTTCGTTTCGGGAAACGTGAAAACGTACGGTAGTGAACGACACGAAGCTGACTGTTGGCCACGTACGCGCTACTGCACATTTCCTGCCCAAGCAGGTGAGAAGGTTGCTACCGTGCAAACACTGTTCCGCTTGAAGCGCGAGTCGTCATTCTGTCCCTGTCCTTGTGACGCATTTTGTAAGACCTTCAGTTTTCGGCTCGTGATCCCACGCGCTTGTTGGAAGTTGTCAACGAGCGGTGGCAACAGAGGTGGCACGAGACGGTCGCGGCGCACTCCTTGCGACAGCCAATTTCTTCTGAATGCAACGAGTCGCGGCTACGACAGCGTCCGATTGGCGTCACTTCCGGTTCCCGCAATGAATCTCGCTGAGCGTGTGCCCGGTTGCTGGCTAATTTTCTCTAAACCTGAGTACACGGGCTGAGGCGCCAACGAGGCTCAGGCGCGCCCGAAGAGTGGTTTGGCCCAGTAGCAGCGCGGGGAATTCTCGGCCGCCCTATGTTTGTGTTGTGCCTGTCTACATCCGGATGCTTTTCACGAACACAGGACGTGGCCGCCGGTAGCTGCACGGAGAGGGAGGGGGCCCCGCTCTTTCCTGCTCGTTCCTGTTCGGTGTTGCTCTTGAAATTTTTTGTTTCCGCCGGCCCTCGTGGCACGCACTCGCCTGTTCGGCACGCGAGGGGCACTCGACGCTCGTCACCCAGCAATTATTTGCGCACAGGCCTGGTGGCCCACTGAGGCGGCAAGACCGGAGGCGGGCCACCTAGCGCACAGGCTTTTGCGCTTGGCAGCTACTGCATGTGTTTCTGTGGGCAGTCGGTCAGTCTCCAGTACACTTACATGTCTGATTTCGCTGACAACGCATAAAGCGTTACATAGCGTATAGAAAATTTTGCGAAGATGTTTAAAAGCGTGTCGATTGCGGTGACAGCGTTAACCGCTGTGTTGAGAGCAAAATAAAGCGATTGGAAGGCTGTGGATACGTGTGTGGACAAATGCAAACTGAGCATCGCATATCGGTGGTTTCTACGCGACGAAGCGAGGGCTCCAGCGGGCACCGCAGTCCACTTACTTATCAGTTCGCCTTCCCCCAAAGCAGCGCCGTTTCTTTCTCATGCGGGGCCCATGCTCTGAGGACAGTGGGGCGGCGTTGCTCTTTCTCACTTCTCCGGACCGGCGCTGTGCGGTCACGTGCATCGTCTGCTACAGACAGCGTTCCCGCGGGCTTACCAACACCGGTCAGTAACAGCCCACAGGCGACTGAAGAATGCGACGGGAAACGTCGGGATTACTTTTTCCCAGGCCGCTATTGTCCGCCCGTATCGTGACCTGCCAGAGCTGTGCCACGGAAGTCACTGGCTGGCCGCTGGTTGTCCCATTCGTGCTCTACACTCACGGGGTTAATAATCATTAGCATTTTGCGCACACACGTCTCTGTTCGGGTCGCTGATGGTATTTCTTCTGCCGCGCTTACGTGTGTCTCGGCCTCGTTTGTGTGCTTACTCGAGTAGGCCTTCAGTTTTCGTAACGGCGCATTCCATGCCCTCTGCAGCGCTTACTTGCTCTTTCCTCGACATTATTGTCCGCCGTGTCAGCGAGCGTTTCCTGAGCATTAAGTCACTCTGCGACTATCGTGTTACGTTGTTTCGCGCAAGGTCGATGGTTCGATTTCCGGGGGCAGCGGCCGCGTTTTGGTGTAGGCTTGTTAGCGCAATAACGGCAGTGTTCGATTTCAGTGCGCATAAACCAACACCGAATGGTCAAAATTAATTCCGAGCCCTCCACTATAGCGTCATGCAGCATCTTTAACTCAGTACTCCATCCACAGTGTTACTGTTGTTCTATTGCCCTCACTTTCTCTTCCAAATGTCTTTCATTTCTTTATATATTATATTTATGAGATGACTGTCCCTTTAGGCGGCAGCAGCTAGCCCTTTTTCTCGTAGAGCAAATATACTGTGTGTCCCAGCTAGCATTATTCAAGCAGCAGTTCAACGGAAAAGAAAAATATTTAAGAAACAGTGCAAGATAGAATGATAATACCTGCAGTCGCCTGTCTGACGACCAAACACCGTAGAGGTCTTCAGATCGTATCTTGCACCGGGCTGCTTTTTTATTTTTCGTTTAATAGCTCGGCTAACGTTAGCTGGGACACCCTATATAATAAAGATGACATACCAAGCCGGCACTCAACAAAAGGAAGGTAACAACGAAAAAGCACAATCAGGTGACGAAAATGCACTGCAACCGTTCACCACGCAAATAACATCAAAAACAAATTGAACATAAACTCATCTCACGTTAATGTAGAGTAGCACTCGCAACGCATTAGAACGAAAGTCAGCTGTTATGTAGACGAAAGGCAGGAAAAACGAAGTCGGGTCACAGCCTCGGCCTTTTGGGTAAGAGCGAAGTGTAAATGTATTTCATGTTTCTGCGGTGCAGTGCATAGGTAGTGACTGCAGAGCTGGAAGTTGAGCAGGCGGAAGTTTGTATGAATGAGCGACTGTGAACTACAAATTGTGTTACGTAGGTTTGTAAAGAGTAGAATGGACATCACTCGTTGACACGGATGCTACATAAAAAAAATTACTGAAATTTCATTTTCCTTTGATTCGTTTTGCGTGCCCGTATGTGAAAATTGGCTGCGAAGTAGTAATCAACCTAACTGAGCTGTTCCATCGAAGAGTACTTCCACTGAAATGAACGCGCGCGCGCCTCTGTATTTCTGTGTGTTGAGCGCTTCTCTACAGGTATTCTCTCGATGTTTTAATGGGATAGCAATTATAGGAAGCGGGCTATGGTGAACCGAGAAGGATGGTAGCTTGACAGGGGTCGGCGCTATCAAACAAGCCTCTTGAGTGCTGTCTTCCCGCGCTGCGGTAGGTGCAAAGCATGGGCGACCCAAGATTTTGGTGGCTTTATGTTCGCTGTATTTCCGCGCGCATAGTGAAGAAGGTCGCCTAATCTCAAGTTTCGGAGACGCGTTGAAACCAGAAGCAGGTCGAGGCTTGACACGGTTTGACGTTCGGCCTTGTTGGTATAACGATTATAACAAATATAAAGCGCTTGAAAAGACGGAGGAGGACGCAACACGAGTGCGAACACAACAGCGCGAAGCGTTCGCTCCCATCTGCCTTGCTCCCTCCCAGTGGCCACGAAGTTTCCATGGCTGGTGCCGTGAAGGGTGGCGGGTGAAAGAGAAGTCTAGAACGACGTCCGAGGGATTATAAAATGAATTTTTATGTACAAGTTCACATTTTGAGGTTCACAAGAAGGGCTATATGATTATCGAGCCCAAATGTGGGAGTCTTTACTCAGCACCCCACACAGCAATCAAGCTCTGCTTTTAAGCAGGCGATTTCCCTCTTTCGCTACATGAGGGAATTAAAGTGTCCTTGTGTCTGCCAATTGGAATCGTCGAACTGTTCGCAAAATCCCACTCATGGTGTCGCACCACTCCGCCGGACTCCGCCTCTTATGTACAAAATTTAGAACCCGCTTCCGATGCAAGGAAGAGGCGATCGCATGGGAAACAGGGGTCGACGCTGTTCCCACGGAAGTCGCCCGTGTTGGCTCTTTGCAGCAATTAGCGGGCTCTCCGCAACGGTCAGCTTGTAGCGACTTCAGGAATCTCGAATACCGCTTCCAAAGAATCCGGTCGTTGCCGACAACTCGAAGGGAGCTTCATTGTTTGCCGTTTCGAAAGGTAACATGGCCGATGACCCACTGCAGCTTCGGGTCCCAGGACTCGTTTCGTTTGTCAGCTCTGGATCATGGAACAGACGAAGGCGCTGTCAATTATCTTAAGGTGACGCTGGTTTCGTCGCCATCTCTTTGGCGTCGAAAATTTAGCACATATAATCGCCGCTTTAAACGTCAGGTCAGGTATTTGAAGAAACGCCTGCATAGTTTGCATGCGCTGCTTTGCTTTACGAAATTGTAATAACTCTGGATAGTCCCATCACGCTTTGTTGTGGATTTCAGACTTTTCGCGCAGCTTGGTAACACAGCGTGCTTTATTTCTTGCAGGACGCACATGGGGGCGGCAGTCTTCTTGCTTGTGGCATTTGTGCCGTTCGTAGCGTGTCAAAGGTGAGTGCTGCCTGTTTCCACACTTGTCGCGCAGCGATTGCAGGGCTGATAGCACCGTTGCTAATCTATCTGGTTATCTCACTCTAGCTCGTCTGAGCGCATGGGCGGACTCGTTGTTCAGTGTAAAGGAAGATAGGGAGGGCGGTTGCAAAAATATTGTTGTTTATTTGTCTAACATTCGCCGCACCAACTGTGTGACTGTGACTCTCAGATTAAGGGGATGAGTTGTTGTTACAATATACGTGCAAAATACGTGTCCTATCGCAAATTGTAAATATTCTTACTGCGTGCCGTCAACTTATTCTGGATGCAAGTATACATACGCGTCATAAAAACACTTATTTCTATTGCCTATGCAAAACCGAGAATGTCTTTCAATACATTGCCTACCAGTCACTTATGGCGTTCCCTACAGCATTTTCCCCGTGCGGAAGTATACAAGAGTAAGTGTAACTGCAATTGTTCATGCAACAAAACGATTACGATCGATGAACACCGATGAATGATGCCAAGAGTTGGAGAAAATGTAAACAGTTGAGTGGTGAAGATGTCAGGCTTAAAAAGGAACCACAAAAAGTCAAAAAGAAAAATGAAAGAAAGATGTGGTGTTACTCATCAGAAGTTAAATGTTGGGTGCGTCAACAAGAATAGATTTAGAGGCACTAGAGAGAAAAAAATGAGGTGTGCTGTGTTAGTGAGGTATAATTTTACATTACCAAAAAAGTCGGCTACCGTGGGAGGAGGCTCGGTAAGCCAGAAGAGACGCAAGAATGAGACTGTTGACGACGACGCCGCCTTGAATTTCCCGCATCAGTTCGTAGGGACGTCATGGATTTTGACGGCGTCTGCTCGGGAATAGGCAGTTTTTAATCGGTAAATATACGTTGCGTCGTATTCTGAAAGAGCTGAAGGCTGAACTTGGCAAGTTTCGGGAACTTTTACTGCGCCACAACAGCCGAAATACGAGAAAATACTTCGAAATCCGTGATGTCACACTGACGTACCAGCGTTGAGGTTTCCGCGCGAAATTCAAATAAAAAATTATCTTGTAGGTGATTTATTTCGACAAAATTAACGAGTATACAATTTTGTAAGAACACACAATCCGTCTACAAGGCGACATAATAAACAATCCATAGGGCAGCGACGCCGAAGCTGTGGTTTAGTATGATGAGCTGTAGTATATCCGGAGGCACTTCTTTCGCAGCCTAAGTGCAGATGCGTTAGGTTAGGTTCCAACAATCACTCCATTAGGCGTGTCAGCACTCGTATATGAGGGAGCTTCCGTGCCGAGTAAGCTGCGGGACAACATGTGCGTGGAGGCTGTTTGCCGACCAATGTACCTATGCTCCTTTGATGATCCAGGGCGAGAATAATGATAGCAAGTGTAGCATATCGCCCGCTTGGCGCGGCGTGTACACTCAGTTTTGCGAGTAAAAAAAAAGGTGGCTCAGCCGCGGATTTCTTTATATTACTTTTTTTTCCCCACATGACAGGAAGTTGGCGCATGGGCGTCATATTGCGTGCATGCGTATATAGTACAACAATATGATCGGCGACAGCAGACGCATTTTACTGCAGTCTGGGTTTTTTGGATGGACCCACATATTTATTTTCTGGAAGGTCAGCGTGAGGAGCATGCGTACTTCTGCAGAAACTCTCGCTTTAAGTTGCGTTCTTGACGTCACCATTATTTGTGACGGTGTTATACGGTGAATTGAACGACTGAGAGTTGAACAAAGTAGGGATTTATGATACTGAGAGGTCGGATTTGTGTTCTGATAATGTTTTGTTGTTCGGGCTGACCTATTCGTTCCTGCTTTTGTCCGTTGTTGCACGCCTGGCTTTCATTAACATGGTTTATGGAGAAGCCGACCTGAGAAAGCAGGGTCGTGCGTTGGCCACGGTGAGACTTCACACGCTGCGCACACTGCATGACGCATCTTGTATGAGAGCCCTACGGGTTGCTGCATTTCTCGCTTTGTCGGCGTCAACTTTTTCGAAAGCGTCGTTAGGTCAACTCAATATTTGGATGCGGCGGTCTCGGTGGTATGAGCGAACGGATGTTTAATATACCCGTATCGTTCAATTGAGCATTGATTTATCAAAGATGTCACTTTAACGAAAAAACGAGGCTTCTCCATATTACCAACTTCAATCTCTGGCCTTATTTTGTTCCGTGCGCTGACTCGTCTCTCCTTAAAGCGTGCGCCTTGCGTTGCAATAAACGACTCCCATTCTTTATCGTGCGTGCTATGGTTCGATCTGTGTGCATCAACCGAGCAGCCAGGTGCGGCGTTCTTTTGCAGTGGCGGCGTGTATACGATCGTGGCGCCGCAAACTCTGCGGCCGAACCTCAAGTACCATGTGAGTGCTTCGCTGAGCCAGAGCCGGTTGCCTGTTGACATGCTGGTCACCGTGTCGGGTCGCGCAGACAACGGCAACTTCAACGTCATCAACAAGAGGGCCACGCTTCAGGACCGTGCGTCATCTACCTTTTCACTTCGCATGCATCTCGTTCCCATTGCTCAAGTTTTGTACGTGTGCGCTTTTAACATATTCCCGCCGTAATCAAGTGGTCTGTTTACCAGGTGACATTTCAGTCCTCGCGCCTCGTGGGTGGAAAGCTATCGTCACGAGAGAGGAGCGTGATATCCTTACGGCACAAAGGAGAGCGGCCGTTAAGGGGTGTGAATATTCATTGTCTGCAGTTTCACGCGACACAATAAATAAATAAATAAATAAATAAATAAATAAATAAATAAATCTTCTACCCAGGAACAGCTTCAGAGCCTTTGTAATGGTGCACTTAGTTATACACATAGCACGATGCACAGAAGATACAGATGTAGACAAAATATTTGAGGGAGAGGAACGAATAGCGGAAAAAAGAAAACGAGGAGGCGGGCATAGAAGGGGGTAATCGTGCAGCATGATTGTCTGAACATATACAGAACCACATGGAAGTAACTCTGAAATATGTCAATGCAGGCTGAAAAATGTTTTTTTGAAGTTGACCCATAGGACAGTGAGTACTGCAACAAAGCCGTGTGAAAAACGTGGATTGCTGTCTGGTATGCTTACGCAGCACAAAAAATTCGCACATAATCACGAAGCCTTGGGCTATGTATAGTGCCATGAACTACTTTGTAAAGGAACAAAATCGTTGATTTTATACGTCTTGATTTTAGAGGTGCGAGTTAAGGTGCATCTGAGAGGGCTCTACCATGGGGGGTCGCCAGAACCGCGATAGCGGTGCTTGAGAATACATTCTCACCAAGGTTCAGTGGGGTCAGAATTAGATTTGCACGTTCCGCCCCAAACTACAGAGGCATACTTTGAAGTAATAGTTCTGCGAAAATCCGCGAGGTGGAAGGAAGTACTTAATAAAGGTTGGAGTCCCGGACCAGGACAAATTTTTCTTCCAACTGCGAGGCTTTTGTTTCGAGGAACCCGTATGGGTTTCCTTTGTAGCAATTGCTACGATTGGGTGGATGTCTCATTTCCCCTTTATTAGAGGCATACTTTAGTAGGGGAAGCAGGAGCACACAGCAGAATACAATGCCAGGAAGGCAACAGTGGTGTCGAAATCTGGGGATATACGACAAACAACGCCAGGAGCACGAAGGGCACGTTGTTTCACATGTCTAACGTGCGAGGAGAAGCATAGCGTTTTGTCGAAGTACACACCAAAGTCTTTCATCGACTCGAGGCACTGGAGCGTCGCAAATAGTGTACGAAAATTGCATATAGTGTGTTTTCGGCGTATAACTTAATGTCATAGTTATGGAAGTATTTAAGAGTAGCTTATTGTCTGCAGAGCTAAATAATTTTTTGAAGGTCGGTGCAGTCGGGAGCACTATTAAGAGTCGTGAATATAACTTTTAAGTCGTCAGCATATAGAAGGAATGAAGAAAACACCGAGGAATGAATAACAATAATACTAATAACCCGCCGCGGAAGCTTAGTGGCTGTGGCGTTACGCTGCTAAGTTCGAGGTCGCTGGATCTGTTTCGGTCGCGTCGGCCGCATTTCAATAGGGGCGAAATGCAAGTACGCTCGTGTACTAGATTTAGGTGCACGTTTTTCCCCAGTGAGGAGCAGCAGGCTAGAGACACGCTCTCCAGGCCGACTTCTCCTCCTTTCTCTTCATTAAAATCTACTCCTCCTCCTAGGTGCACGTTAAAGAACTCCAGGTGGTGAAAATTAATCCGGCGGCCCCACTGCGGCGTTCCTCATAATCAGGTCGTCGCTTTGGCACGTAAAATTCCTGGATTTCATTTAGTAATGATAATGATACTAATCATAATAATTCAAATGTTTATTACAGTGCTCAGGAACAGCTACAGAGCCTTCGTACTGGTGCACTTAAAAAATAGTACGCAAGACGAAACGTGCAAAGAAGACACATGTGGTAGACAAAACAATGCGAGATGGGGAAACAAATCAGTAAACAGAAAACGAGGAGGCCGGCGTAAAATGGAGTCAGTCATACAACATGATTATCTAAATTTGTAGATAATCACTCTGAAATTATTTGCTTTCCTTTCTCATTTCCTCTTTTTCTTTTTCTTTTTCTACCCAGAAAGTATGTACCTTTTAATGCAAACGAAAAATGGTTGTGCCCGCTTCTGAATAGTTCATTGATGTTAAAACATTATATGGCTCATGAAGCGGAAAATCCGGCGGCGTCCCCGGAGATGGTACAAAAAGTCACGTGGTCACAGTCGATCAACGGGAGGGGCGCGCTGCGTGGGCGCTGGGTTCTTTGAAGCACCACCAGACGACGCTCACCTCCGCGTATCCGCGAGTGACTACTTAAGACCAAAAAAAAAAAAAACGAAATCAGGAAGGAAACAGTTTATGATAACTCAAAGGGAAGCCCATTACTTTTCGAAGCGAGATCGGGATGCCTTAGAACACGCATCTATAAAGCGAGATATAAGAAGGAAGAAGCATGTGGTTGCTGCGGTAAAGCTTGGGAAGCGATGGAGCATGTTTTATTAGAATGTGAAGATATCTGCCCAGCGGTCGATTTAGGCATCACTGGCCTCCGTGGAGCCCGTGGGTTCAGCCAGAGTAGGGGAAAGTAAACCTGTTCGCAGTAGAGATTAGTAAGAGGCGAATGAAAGATTGGTGGCAGAAAAGTAGGGAAATGACAAAAAAATGGAGGCGTGCAAAAACAAAGTTCACAATAGGGGTTCAGAACGTTTGGTTACGGGAATTCATCGTGTTTTTTTTTTCTTCCTTTTCTTTTTTTCCCCTTTTTAACATAGGTAGGACATCAGGCAATAAAAGAGCTTGGTGGCGCAATCCACCGCCCCGTTCCAAAGGGGACGCTCATAACATCCATCCACCCGCGACGGCGCCGGCCGTGCGGGGGAAAGAACAAAGAAAACCAGGATGCTTGCCTTCGCGCATAGCGTTCGCCGCAAGATTAGGGTTTCCTAAACTGCAGTTGCCGGGACATTTGTGTGATCACTCTATTTATATAGCGCCGCGGCCAGTCGGTGCGGTGATTTCGGCGAGTTTTGTCGTGCGCTCCGAGTAGATAGATGGTGCAGGGCTGCTAAGCACGAGGTCGCGGGATCGAATCCGGGCCACGGCGGCCGCATTACGATGGGGGCGAAATGCGAAAACACCCGTGTGCTTACGTTTAGGTACACGTTAAAGAACCTCAGGTGGTCCAAATTTCCGGAGTCCCCCACCACGGCGTGCCTCATAATCAGAGAGTGGTTTTGACACGTAAAGCCACATAATTTAATTTTTCGGTCAGTAGATGCGCCCGACTCCTTTGGACGTCCAGGCCGAGGCGTTATCGGAGAGACGTCGCCATGCTTTCGCATTCATCCACGTAGAGATATCAAAGCGCCTTTGATTTTTTTTTCTTGATATAACGGCATGGATCCTTAACTGGTGTGTAGCTAAGCATCCAGACGTTATCGCATAAGGGTCCTTTATATCGATCTAAATAAAGCTATTATTTTTATTAAGCAAAAGAAATCTCAAATAGGCAGAATATTTATTGACATGTTTCTTAATAATAATCATAATAATGATAGTAATAATAATAGTCGTGCTCCATCCATGTACTGCGCCGCTGCTCTCCTCTGAAGGCTGTTAAGACCACTTGGACACTGTTCAGTTTTGTTGCTTTTACTACTTTTTTGTATTCAATATATTTCCCTGCCAACATTTTGCTTGAGGATTACGTGCTATGCCTGCGCAATTGTTCGGGTGCCAATTTCTAAAAATGTATTTCTTCTTTTTTTAGGTGAGACTCAAGTCTTGAGTTTCGAGGTACGTGTGTTTTGCTCGTTAATGTTTTTTTTTTTTTTTGGTATTCTTGACAAGAGTTGCAACGAAGATGTTTTCAGTATTATTTTTCTCGTATCGTTTTGCGCATTCTTCAGCAATGCGAAAGTACAAAGGGCCGACTATGTATATACAGCCGCTTATTGCGGCCATGGTCAAGCGGCATAACATATGCGCAGCAAGGCGGCAGCATAAACGTTGGACTTGTTGCCCCGCTACCGCTACTTCTGCGTTGCAGGACGACCGCGAAGATGAATTTTTGAGTTTTATTGGAGAAAGCATGCAGTGATCTCAACGAAAAAAAAAATAAATTAGCGGTCCGATTTTCTATGGCATGCGGCAGGCTTTTGCATTGGTCTGTAGCTAAGTATCCACCCAAACTTTCCCCTCCGGTAGGCAATGTAGGCCGTGAGTGCGGACAATAGTTAAGCGAAGTAACTTGGTAGAAGTATGTAGTGCTGCTGACAGTGGTCCGCTCCGTAACACTTCGCTCATCGAAGAGGCAGGACGCGTGTCGAGTAAGCTCCTGAACAACACTCTGTAATATTGTGAACGCGATTTAAATCTAGGATCAAAGAGGCGAGACACGTAATGCTAAGGCATTTCTCGCATTTACCGCTAAATCGCCGCTGAATTTTTAATTGCGGGTTATAACGCCCACGTTGCATTGACAGTATTGAAGGAACAATTTACATGATCTTAATGGCGCCATCTGTGGTTTAGATATTCGCCAACAAAATTCACTTCTCTTTCCTCTTCGATTTCGAAAATGGGCACAGAAAGAGCGCCGCGGAAGCACCGCCCGCGTTGCTTTCCGCCTCGTTTGGTTTCTTTGTCAGTGCGTGAATAGTACCTATTGGTCCCATTTAACTCTGCGAGAACACTACAAAAGAACAAGAAGACAAAAGGAAGGTGTACACATTGGGCTTCTATTCTGCGGATAAAACAAATGTTTTACCTGTGAGCTTTTCCTCTACGTGTTACAGTGACATTGAGTTACTGGAGATTTATTAATATCTTGATTTGCAGATTGGCGACTGGGGACCTGGAAAGTACAAGATCACAGCAGAAGGCTCGGGCGGTCTGAACTTCCGAAATGAAACTGACCTCACTTATGAACACAAGAGTTACTCTGTTTTCATGCAGACAGACAAAGCCATCTACAAACCAGGGCAGAAAGGTAATTACATTTTTTCAGTGGCATTTATAGAAAAAATAAATTCAACTGAGTTTTATAGACTATACTTCACAGCCGCGTCATAACATCAGTACCAGTGGTACACTTTGTTTGCTGCACTCGTGCGCTTCTGCCATTGAGCAGTTTGCAAGCATGACCAGCAGCGTGTGCGTCTGTGTGGCGTACTGAAAAGAATCGCAGTTTCGCCCAAAAGCTGAAAGCATTGATTTCGATAGCAAATTAGTGGACAGCGATACGTAGGATAGTAGTTTTATCGGCCGTATAAACTTGTAAACATAGGCGTACTAACTAAATTAAGAAACATGGTGTCACGCTAGCACAACCAAACATGAACGTATCTCACTCGATGACCGCGGAAACTCGCTGTCGAAAAGCTGGAGCGAAGAAGCGCGGCAGTAGCAGCGAGCGAATTAACCTTACTTTCGCGTCTGGCGTCAACGCGAACTAAGCCGCGATAACAGAGCGCATGGGCGGACTTTGCTCCCAACGCAGATGGCTTTCGAGATGCAGCGGCCCGGGCCGCGTTGATCTCAACGTCCCCCCCCCGCCCCCCCCGGCCTACCCTTCCCTAGGAGCCTTCCGCCCGACGGAAAACGGCGCGCTTTCTCCCCGCTTTCCTCGCTGGCGGTCCCGAGATAGAGCCGTGATCGCCGCGTCAGCCTCGCACGGTTTCACTCGCGCATACAGCATACAGTGCGCGGCGATGACTTTATCGCCCTTGGACTTTGTACGGTACCTTACGGTGACGCCGATGGCAGAAATGCACCTGGAGTGTCCATATAATTGCTATCGTAAAAAAAGTAGCTTAAAGACTTACATTTATGCTCAGCAGTGTGACTCAGCAGACTTGCATATGCTCAGCAGCGTGACCTTAAAACTTTTATCCAAAGAAAAGTATAGATATGACCATTGCTGATATCAAAAGTAAGGGCGTCACTTATGCATGTAGCGTGTAGTCATCTGACAAGCATGCATTTGCAGGCTCACCCGCCAAACAAGGGGATTGCTATAGATGATGCAGGAAACGATGTGTGCCATTAACAGACGAATACTGCACATAAGAGTTAGTGTGAGATTTAAACACCGCTGAGTTATTATTTTCATATCCAATGAGCCAAAAGGCCATCCTCCTTGTGTGCAGCACTTTCGATTCCAATTATAAATGCCATATGCCTTCAGGTGCACAGAGAAAGTTGTCTTGCTATGTTGCATTGTGCATTTGTTTTCTTGAACCATGCAGATGTTATTACTATGAGCCAGGCCAATGCCTTGTAGACTACACAGGACCTGTGCACTTGGTGTTTTAAAAGAGTTCATACTAGTTGGACTGATGCCCTTACAGTAAAATGCAGACACCAGGAAGTGAGCACCATCGGTTATCACATTCATGCTTCGGTCGCTCTGTGCGTAATGTCACGGAAAAAACTGCACAGGCCGAGTTATTCATGATCTGTTGTCCAGAGCGTCTTGGACAGCGCATATAAGTGATATTATTTGTAATGTCTTTAATGGGGGGGGGGGAATGCCTTAATTGCCTTTAGCATTGCAGTTTAATGTAGCTAGAAGTTGAGGAAGATGTATTCTAGCTGTTGCCAGTTCTCCCATCAAAAGGCATGGTTGATTATAGAACAACATATGTAGCTGCATTTTGGTGGAACCTCTTGCACTGTAGACAGGCGCATCTGGCCTGCTCATAAGGCACTGCCATGTTGAAAACACTGCACTGTTCATTAGAGTAGTCTGTAATTGTTGCATATGATGGTACAATAAAGTGAGTCTTATGAAGCATAAAAAGAGATGTTTTCCTGTTTAAGATGAGCATTATGAACACCATGTGCCTTAGGCACTATAGTTCTAGAAAGTTTTCTTGTTGATAGATGAAGATAGTGCCTTTCAGAGCTGGACTTACATTGGATGCAAGGCTTGATTTGCATTATTAGTTTTAGCTATGCCATATTACCATAAGGAAAAGTGCCTGACCACATCCTAAATCTTTTGTTACAGTATAGTGAGCTGGTTGCAATGAAGAGGATCATATTACAGTAGAGCTAATATAAAATGTTGCACAACTAGAACTATTTATTGTTGCGGTGTGCATGCTGAAAGTGATTAGTTGCCAATAGTTGTCAAATAAGAATCACTTGGAATACCATTCCTTAGCTTCACAGAGTGCATTTGCACAAGGACCCCTACTGCACAAGTTTATTGTGCCAGAGGCCATGACAGGTGCGAGTCTTTTCAAGTGACTAATCAGTTTTAGACTCCTAATTAAGTCAGCTATATGGAAACTATTATAGACATAAAAACGCAGACGAAAAGAATGTTACCTTTAAACATGATGAGAGCTATTGTTACACTTGTCATCAATTATCACACATCTGAAGCAAAAAGGCAGTAATAGGAGATATCCAAAATTCTGCTAGTGTGCTTTTTTCAGACCTCTTGATTAACGAACGAAAGATGATGAACGATGTAAGTGGAAATAAAGCATGAGCACATCAGCAAGTGCCGCCATCCTTGGCACATCTCTTCCTCATGCCATCCTTGATGTTGTCAAACAGTCCTCAACTTGAATAGTACTGTGAGCAGGAGGTTGTCAGTCTTGTGTAGTGCGACCTGAATGCGGTGGGAGACCTGTTCACACTATTTAGCATATCTGCTGTGGTTTTTGATTCCTTCACCCATAGAACATTGGACAAACTTCTCCTTCCTTCAACATACCTGAAAAGTCTGATTGGGTAGCGTGTTTCATGCAGAATTGACCTTTCTTCTGATGGTTTACATTAATGATGGTCTTGCAACTCTATTAAAAAATGTGGTTTGCTAAGTTTATGCTTACTCTTGCGATTTTGGCACATGTCCTAGCACCATACTATACCATACTTCCTCCTCTTTTCAGTTTTGTTCCGTGTAATTGTGGTGGATCCATATCTGTTGCCCACCGTTACTGGTGCCATGGATGTATACATTGCTGTGAGTCAATTGATTTTATACTTTGTCTTTGTCATGCTTTGTGTACCACCAAACATGCACAGTTTGCATTTCCAGTAATAAAGTTAGTTTTTTCTAGTGTATAAGAAACTGGGAATGGTTGTATTAAAGGGACTGACAACTGGTGAGAATGTGTTGCATGACGTTGGTGGAAATGAGCTGATCATGATTTATAGTGATCGAATCCAGCACGCTGTTTGCGATTAAAGTAAGAATTATAATTTTACATTGGCAAAGAAAGTCTCAAAAACCAGTAAATGGCATGGCCTGGCGGCGAAGTCTGTACTTCAGATGTAGCATTCGAGATTACTGCATGCAAGTTGGGTGTTATTAAGTGCAGCATACTTATTGCTTAAAATTGCATTCTGTATATTATTAGGCTTTTGCACTTTATTCTATGCATATTATGATGTAAAATAAGGCGGACACTAATGAGCGACACTGCCTTCGTGGTAACCAGTAGAGTGGCAGAGCGGGCAGAGCTGTTCAACGCATTGGGGTGCACATGGGGGCTGTTGCACGTATGCGAGTTTGCGAGTTAGTACCCCGAGTTATGTGGTCCCTGTGAGATACAAAATGCCATCGATGAATTGTGCTATGAATGGGTGCCAGCTCTGCAAAAATAGATGGTGTTCACATCCACGCCTCATGTGGTGGCGCCCTCTGAATTTAAAATGCGTATCTAAAAGGCTTTGCTTTTGCTGATTTGAAAGCGACAGAGGCAATTTTGAGAGCCAGAAGCATGCCATAGACGTAGGGCTTTGGACACCACCTATAGCACTACTGGCGTATGCTAAGACTTGGCTTGGCTAAAAAAAAAAAAAAAAGCCTGGCACATGCATGGCCTTCGAGATCTGTTCGTTTGGAGGGAGCCATCGCTGGGGCGTAATTTGGACACCACCTATTATTGTAAAAATACACCGTTTCATAAAACATGAAGCACAGGAACATCAGCTTCATAAACAAAATACTATGTTCTTACAGCTAGAGTTGCACTTGTTGTCTGCTTCCCACCAATGCTGGCTTATAATTGCTATCGCGCTCACCTATCATTGTTTCTAGCATGTTTCTTGAGCATGACTACAGCCTCAATACAGAATGGAAAATTCTGATAAAACATTTACCACTGCATTTTCCACCTTGCCACTACATGGTATGACACAGACAAGTAAGCTTATTGTTGTATTAAAGAACTGGGTACCATAAAAATTGGTTGTCAATCCCTTTAAGGTGCACTATTGGCATGCACTCATGTAGCTTTATAAGTCTCCTAAAATGCTGTGTTTTTGGATGCGACTCTTCCTGAAAAGGCAAAGAAGAGCACTAATTGCACTTTTATGGTATCTCACCCTCACCCATGCTGATGCTCCACTTGGCTATTCTAGCCTGAAGAAAGAGCTCTAGCCTGAAGGAAAAAATAAGTCTTTCTGAAATTGGCCCAGTCTTAGGATTGATCCATTAATAAAATGTTTAAATATTGATATGCTGTTGGCACTGGTTTATTCAAGTTAGTAATTTCTCTTGGGCTTGCTTCATTTGATGCAGCACTTGCACAGCGACTAAAGTGTAGTCAAGTTACCCTAGCCTTTCTTTACTCTCTCTTACGCTGCCCAATTTTCACAAGAAGGCACAAGCATAGACACTTTTAGTGTCACATATGAAAAACTTATTTATGTGCAATAATTTTCACATTTTTGGCCCTGTTGTAAGCTTTAAAATTTCGTCGTGTTGTTATGTGGTTGATGGTGGCCCATGACCGTTCTTGGTTGGGGGAGTTATTTTTCTGTTCAATTCCCATAACGAACGAGATTTTAGCCTTTTCGATAGGTGTGAGGTTCCCAGCAGCTTGCAACCTTCTTAGAGGGACAAGCGGCTTCTAGTTGCACGAAACGGCAATAACAGGTCTGTGATGCCCCTAGATGTCCGGAGCCACACGTATGCTGCACCGAAGGAAGCAATGTGCCTTTACCCCTGTCTGAAAAGTCTGGGTAACCCATGGAACTTCTTTCGTGATTGGTATAGGGGCTTGCAATTGTTCCCCTTGAACTAGGAATGCCCAGTAAGTGAGAGTCATAAGCTCTCACTGATTACGTCCATGCCCTATGTGCAGACCGCCTGCCACTGTGCTATGGATTGAATCCTTTAGCGAGGTCTTCGGACCAATGTTCGTTGCGGCCTTTCAGTTGCATCAGTCTGCTGGAAAGATGACCAAACTTGATCGTTTGGAGGAAGTAAAAGTTGTACATGTTACAGGGTACACTGCCACTGAGTGCAGCATAATATTTTCACTTTGGAAGCAGTCTGTAGAATGAGGGATAAGTTGATGAGGATAAGAAGACAGGTCAAAGCATTCAGGTATATAATGTAAATTATTCTTGGGATCGATAAGTATTTGCAGAGTGAAATGAGGGAGACATTGTTCTAGTGCAATGCATATTTTATTTACGTGATATACGCAATTTATTATCGTGGTGCTTGGCAAGATGTAGCATTGAGGCTTGTTTTGGCATTGCCAATCTGACAGAATTTCACTGTTTCTTTCCCTTTCATCACTGTCCCCATATTGTTGTTCCTTAATAATTTGTACTGTGGATTGGACTTACATCTAAAGAAAGCAATAAGTGTAAAAAACTTGCTCTTATTATCCTTATAGCATATTTGTAAAGTATAAATTACTGCACATTTTCCAGGATGCCAAAGGCAACAGGATTCATCAGTGGGATCGGGTGTTTACTCAGAGAGGTACGTAAACTGAAGTCTTTGTGAAGTGCATAATAGCTGACCAGTCACCATTTGTTAGTTGTAAAACATCCATTTGCCCAAATTTGAGTGGTTGGAAAATTATTTACTGGCAATTTTCTGTACAGGAATTTATTCATCTGAGCTTCAACTTTCTGATCAACCTGTTCTTGGAGACTGGACTATTAATGTGGATGTACTGGTAAGAATAGCTGCAACTGTGTCATTTTTGTTAAATGATATTTTTGTTGTCGTATGTTGAGCCTTTTATGTGCGTGATAAACGTGTATATCATGGGTGGTCGCTAGTGAATTGGCTTGAAATATGGGGCCATAATAAAACTTCTTTTCGTTTTTGTTGTTGTTGTTCATGTGCCTTGTTTATAGGGCATCACTAGTGCTACTGTTGCTAAAAGCATTTTATTGACCTTAGGGTTGACACCTTAGGTTGAGGACGAGGTGAGAAATGTGGAGAATAGAACAGGGGAAATGCTTATTCCTTAAACCTTGTAGAAGGCTAAGTACCTTTGAGTAACATCTTAAATCAAAAAGCAACGGAAATTCAGTTCATAGTATGCAAGTAGTAAAATTGCAGCTTGTCTAGCCGTCTGCATAGTTGGTGGCCAACTTCAAGGTTACCATTCAAAGTTGGCTTGGTGTACTTGGCTGGAAGACTTGGCTTGGCATATTTTTTAGTCTTGGGACAATAGAAGTTATAGCAAGCATCTAAATAGCACTGGCATCAAATTTTGATTCCCAGCCACGGTGGCCGCATTTCGATCGGTGCGAAATGCGAAAACACCCGTGTATTTAAATTTAGGTGCACATTAAAGAAGCCCAGGTGGTCCAACTTTCTGGAGTCTCCCACTACAGTGTGCCTCATAATCAGGAAAATTTTGATTGTTGCCTTTCGTTATTACATATGCATTTGCTAGTTATAAACTGTAATACAAAAGATTGCTGTATGCATTTACTAGAATTTATTTGCAACATGGCTTTGGTTTCTCTGACTCATCAGCTGTACCATTACATATAAAGGTGGGTTCAGAGACGTAGATGATGCATACAAAATAGGCTGCTGTGACACTTGCAGGATGTGGGAGTGTGAATGCAATAACATTGGAAGCCAAGGAAAAATAGGAAAGAAATCTGTTCATAATTGCGTAATTTATGCCAGACACTGAGTCACACATGGTGCTCCTTATCTGAGACATTGCACTTGGTGCCTGCCTTCTGGCAATCACAAATGTAGAAACAAAAAGAATTGATAAGAGTGAATGCATGCAGTCATGGCAAATGAAAGTTAAATAAAACAGTTGAGAATTGCAAAATGAGTTGATTGTTCTTTAGGTAGGTTGCATGTTGTTGTGACTTATTTGGAATTCATATTTAAGCATGCATCTCTTGGGAGAGGGATAACTGACATCATTATTTGACATCTTTCAACATAATTCTTTTAATTTCTTTTTGTGCTTGAATTACCATTTCAGTTTACTTTTTGAATGAATGTGACTTCACGTTTATTTTGCATATGATTACACAAAATTGTTCTTAGTAAATACCTAGGTGTGTGTGTCCTTGCCACATTTATTGAATTTTTTCACATTGGTGACTGAAAAATTGAACAGCATTGCTTTAAGCATTGCTTAATGGCATATCCATACAGCTCATTTCTATACTTGAAATCTTTAACAGGGTCAGAAATTCAAGAAGAGTTTTACAGTTGCTGAATATGGTAAGTCTGCTTGGGTTTTATTTTTCTGTTGTGGGTTTTAAGGACATTATTATGGTCAACTTTTTTGCTACAGGTGTGCTTCCACTTTCTTTTTTCTTTTGCATGTTTTGCTGACCTATAGTGCTGCCCACATTTGAGGTTAAGGTGGGCCTTCCTCCATATGCCACTTACAATAAGTCTGAAGTTGTTGCCACAGTTTCAGCTACGTGAGTTGTTACCCTCTGTTTTTCCGCACATAGTAGTCATTCACTGGCTGACAACCATGCTCACGTTCCTTGCAGTGATATGAGGGACAATTTTATGTATATCATTTGTGTGTCATATCTTCAGGTATACATATGGCAAGCCAGTGAAAGGCACTGTTACGTTGACAGTCACTCCTCGCACCCGATACCACCAGCTGCATCCAAGGCCTTACGAGCAGTACCAGACAAAAACATCAGTGAGTGGTGTTCTTAACTGCACAGTGGAAATCCACCTTTGTCATTTGTGCTTTATATAATTGATAATATTTAATGCCTGGTAAACTGTCTCGAGATATATAAAAGGTGTTAATGGAATGCCTTTTTTTCTTCTCCTGTTCTATAGATTGATGGCAGTGTAGACATACCTGTGGTGATTGTACGAGACCTCTCCCTCAAGACTGACTTCTTTCTGCGGGAGATTGAGTTCTTTGCTTTGGTGACAGAAGAGTTGACTGGCCGCAAGTACAATGCAACCAGCTACATCATTGTATACGACAAGGAGATAAAAGTTGAGCTTGTGAAAACTTCGGAAACCTTCAAGCCAGGCCTCAAGTACACCTGCTTTGTGAGTGGCTGCAGCATTTTCTGGAACCATGGAGTGGAAACTACTGCAGATATTATGAATACCCATAGTTTTTTTGGCCCCTACATGGTCCTCTGGAAAATGCCAATAGGACCTCCTTGGGTTGATATGTTGATGGGTGCTGTGCTGCATGGTGGGCATGTGTAGAGCAACTGTGCTTCCCACACTATGATGTGTTTATTAAGATCACTCACTATGTATGGTAAAAGATGCATAGAAAGTGCACGAGCTTGTGTCTGTCAACGCTGAACTTTGTTGTAAATGTTTGCGCTAGTCTTTTTTTCTTGTTAGTGCTTTTGTATAAATTGAAGCTCTTGCTTGGAGTGTTGAGAATGGGTCTAGATTTAAATAAGCAAAAGGAGAGGGAGTATGGAAATGCTATAGAGTAAATGTGCTGACAACCGAGTACTACAGTGCCAAGCCGACCTTATTTCAGATCCTTTAGTCGGGAGACAAACTAAATGGAAGGTTTGTAGAATGTTTCAATTCATTTCAATGGTACACTGATGTCACCTTGTTCTTCAGTTTTCTTCAACAGAACTTTCCTTATACCACCCCCTCTCCAACCCCCTTGTCGTTACCATTCTGTTGCTTGGCAGGGTTATGTATTTGAATATGACAATGAAAAGGATGGAAGGACCACTGCGGCACAATAGTCATGCTAAGTTGATGCTTGTGAGATCAGAACTTTGCAGTAATAATAATGTTCTTTGTTTCCTCTTTGTATTTATGTGCTTTGTTCATTCAGTTATCACATGAACTGAATCTAAACTAAAATGTTTCCTGCCTTGCCCACTGAAATAAAAGGCTGCTGTATGCATTTTATTTTTGACGGGCTGCTGAAATGTAGTGTAATATAATTTGCTTACTCTTGTAAGTAGCGGGCATTTTAAGAGCTGCTGCAAAACGAACATGATCACTACTGCAGCCTTAACAGCTTTAGAGCAGTTAAGTGAGTGACAAAGCGCATCTCTTTTCACTTTCTCTATTGTGTGTTTGTGCTCATGGCATGGGTGACATGTCGGCTTAGCAGTGCATGTGCCGTGTTTCCACCTTTCCTCTGAAGCCACTGTAGGTTCTGATCTGGCTTTGTTAGCAGCAGCCATTGTAATTACATGGTTCTATAGCATGTGTTGTGGGATATGCATGAGATGAGAATGTATCAAATGGCACTTATAAGTTTAATGTCACATTTGTCATTGCTTTGTTTGTGTTGGCTGCATTCTGTGTAGACATGTGCAAACTGAGTCCTTGCGATTTGCTTTTACAGCTCAAGGTAGCCTACCAGGATGACAGCCCTGTGAATGATGCAGTGAACCAGCTGACACTGCACTATGGCTTCAATTTTAATGAAGAGCTCTGGCAGAGCAGCCAGCATTGGGTGCCACAAAATGGTGTCATACGGTTGGAGTTCTTCCCACCCAATGAGAACAGCACTGTAATTCTGGGTCTTCGGGCAGAGTTCAGGGGTCAGACATATTACCTGGATGGCATCTACCCAGCCAAGTCTCCTAGTCGCAGCTTCCTCCAGGCTGTCATGATCACTGAGGAGCCTAAAGTGGGTGACATTGTTGAGTTTGAGGTCAACGCTACTGACACTCTTGACCATATTGTCTATGAGGTGAGATCTGTGTTGCACTGTGAACTCTATCTTCTTATCTTCTCACCTTTTTGTCAACTTCTTGCCTCCCCCTGTGAAAAAAAAAAAAAACCTGTAGGATGCTATTCAAACTTTCCAATATTTTTCCCTTTGTATATATATCTCCACGATCACACTACATGCGACTAGCTTAGAGGCACAACAGGTTGTTACAGTGCAGGCAGTTTAGTTCATTGTGATGGCTTCGAAATAAAAAAAGAATGCAGTACAGGAAAAGAGAAGAGCACAGGTACAACATTGGCAGTGGCGTTGCATCTCGTGTGTGCTGTTCTTTTGATACCTATTGTAAGTTTCTTATATCTACTGCATGGAAAAGTTAAATAATCCCTTAGCTCGAACAAAAACTAGCTTCTCTTTACCTCTCGCTTGTTGTTGCATTGTGCACTTTCCTCATGAAATCGGCAAGTATGGACTAAATCTTGACGCTCACCAATCACTGCATACTATAGCTATAGCTTCTGAGGTGCATACTTTTCACAGTTATCAATACATTATCGGTAAATGATCCAAGGTTTTCTGTGACATGAAATTGCGTGCAGCAAAAGTTTAACAAGACATTATGGATCAGCTAATGTTTCACTATGGTACGCAATACAGAATAAATTCATAAGGGGAAATGAGACGTCCACCCAAACATAGCTAAGTGGTATAAAGGAAACCCATACGGGCTCCTCGAAAGAAAAGCCTCAAAGTTGAAGAAAAATTCGTCCTGGTCTGGGTCTCGTACCCGGGACCCCACCGCCTTTCGGGGCAGCCGCTCTACCATCTCGGCTAACCACGCAGATGGCAGGGCGAAATCGAATTCCTCAAAAATTGAGGCAAAGGCAAGAGTTTGACGTAATAGTTCTGTGGAAACCCGCAAGGTGGAGAGAAGTAATTAATAAGGGGAAATGAGACTTTCACCCAAACATAGCTAAGTGCTATAAAGGAAACCCATACGGGTTCCTCGAAAGGAAAGCCTCGCAGTTGAAGAAAAATTTGTCCTGGTCCGGGACTCGAACACGGGACCACCTCCTTTCTGGGGTAGCCGCTCTACCATCTGAGCTAACCAGGCGGCTAGCAGATGGCAAGGCAAAGTCGAATTTGTCAACAATTCGAGGGCACAGGCAAGATTTTGACGCGATAGTTCTGCGGAAACCCGCAAGGTGGAGAGAAGTAATTAATAAGGGGAAATGAGACGTCCACCCAAATGTAGCTGAGTGCTACAAAGGAAACCCATACGGCTTCCTCGAAAGAAAAGCCTCGCAGTTGAAGAAAAATTCATCCTGGTCCGGGACTTGAACCCAGGACTACCATTTATTTCCCCTTATTAATTACTTCTCTCCACCTGGCGGGTTTCCGCAGAACTGTTACATCAATACAGAATAAAGTGCATAGCTTTGCAGTTGCACGTTGTAGAGAGAGGATGCAACAACCACTGCTATTTTTTCTTTCTCAAATTTTTCTGGTGAAAAGTTCAGACATTGATGTGCTTGTCAGAATTGTTTTGAACTGATTCAGGTTCTTCATATCAGTGATGCATAGATTTTAAATATTTTCTATTTGGATTGTACAAAAGTTTGGTGTCGGTATTACGTTTGTAGTGGTATTCCTTATTTTTGGGCTTCTGTGGCATCTTTAACAAACCCCTATTTCTTCTCTCTGTACCTCAGGTAATGGGCCGAGGAGACATAGTGTATGCACAAACTCTTCCTGTGTCTGGTGTGCGGAGCTACCGATTCAGCTTTTCTGCCACATTCCGCATGGCTCCAAAGGCACGAGTACTTGTCTACTATGTCAGGAAGGACGGTGAAGTTGTGGCTGATGCTGTCAATTATGATGTTGGAGGAATTCTGCGGACACCTGTAAGTGTCTCTTTGCTTTGCATAATGCAATATACTTTACTATGGCATGTTTGCAGTAAAAGTGTTGCATGTATTTGACATGACCCAAACAATGGCCAAGTTATCCAATTGCTCAATCTATGAATTGACAAAGAAGGCAATGAAATGCTCTCTGCATAAACATACCTTAATTTAGTGAAAAATTCTGCTATGCACTTTCATATGTTCTACAAAATTTGCACAGAAACAGCTTTCCTCAACATGACCAAGTGATGCAGCACCCAAATGTCGTCAAAAGGATGCCCACTAAACTGCTACAGAATAATGAGGGAAAACACGGGGAATGCGGGAGATGGAAATTAGACTGAGCAAAACGTGAACACGGTGAAAGCAGGAGCCAACGTTTCGACAAGTGGACTTGTCTTTTTCAAGGCGACATATGCTCTCCTTCGCACAGCGTATATAGGTACGGTTCTTCTAAAAGGGAGCACAACATTCTTTTCAATTGTGCACCCTCGCTGCTAACACACTCTCGATCAATGCCTCGCCCACCCACCTTACCCTCTTCCCCATTTAGAAGAACCGTACCTACATATACTGTGCCGAGGAGAGCATATGTCACCTTGAAAAAGACTGACCTGTTGAAAAGAATGACGTGTCGAAACGTTGGCTCCTGCTTCCACCTTGTTCATATTTTCATCATCGTACAGAATGAGGAACTAGTGACCAAGTTACTCACAGGGCGACAGCAGTGGCAGCATGATTGGCATGTTTTCGTCTAAAGAAGTGCACTTTTGATGACTATATAAGAACCTCTCCCAGTTAGTACAGTATTCCATTGTCAATGAGCTGGCTGGCAAGGCTGTTGTGTTATCACCATATAGCCAGCACGTTGGATATCAAACTGCAGGTAGTAGTCATGATGCCTCTCATTCTATTTGCTCATTGCTTCTATGGTATATGTTGCATTGTATGCATTGGTCCAAACAAAAGTGAAAATCTCTTGTCATGCACTGTAACTGTGCTCTGCACTCACACACTGCCTAAACCCCAAACACCTGGGGAAGGTGAAATCAGGCACAAAGCATTTACACCATGGTGCAGATTGATTTGTTCCATGTTATGACTGCAGAAATGCATACCTTGTCGCTTTGCTTTGTCTGGGTTGTATGCTAGTGCTTGTCTCGCCTTGCTTTTTTCCATGAGCACATTTTTAGCAGTCAATTCTTGCTGTGCTTCACTGCTGTCATGCTTGGGGCTTGTCCAAATTGACTAGTGCATAGAAAATTACTCCAAATTGAACATTTGGTACTGTAGAAAAACACACATATTTTACTAGGACTAGACGGCCAGTTCAAAGTGTCCGAATTTCTGAATTAGTCAAATTAAGATTTCACGCCACATATTTCTCCATAATTAGGCTGTTGCTTAGTTTCAGATATAAGTTGTGTTGGACTTGCTGACAAGGTCAATTTTAACAAAAATAGTTTTTTTTCACACCAAGTGTAATGAAAATACATATTGCAGTAGATGTGTCACTTACCTCCTTTGTGGCTATTCATTGCAGGTGCATGTGCAGACAAGCATAGCTGAAACAAAGCCTGGTGGGCAGTTGAATGTCTTGGTGTCAACAAAACCCAATGCATACATTGGTGTTCTTGGTGTTGACCAGAGTGTGTTGCTCCTTAAGAAGGGCAATGACTTGAGCCAGGAACAGGTGAGTGACTTCATTTGGCATGCGGCATAATGTGTATTTTTTTCTCTGGAGGCAGGGAAGAATTCACAGCATGCAACGAAGAATTGACTGAGCAGACATTTTGATTTTCCAGGTTATAGAAGAACTGGAATCGTTCGATAGTGGGAAGAAGGCAAAGCACTGGCCCCCATGGTACAGACGGCGCAGGCGTTCTCTCTGGTGGCCAGGATCAACAACTACACATGACCTCTTTAAGGTAGAATGAAAGCTACAATACTTGCATTCTAGGCAGGTCATTTTTCCAAGCTTGCAGGTGACTGAGAAAAACATGAGGGCTTTAAATCGGGCAGTGCCAACAGTGGCAGTATTTGTTCTAGCATAAACATTTCCGTAGTGCGAGATTTAAAAATGTTGGACCCAAAGTTAGTGGACACGATTTCTCTACGCAAAAGAATTTAAATGTTTGTTTGATTGCAAGTTGTTGTCTAACCTTGTTCATTCCTGAGGAGAACTGTGTGGACCTTTGTTCTTCGTAAATTTTTGCATATACAGCAAAGGTAAAAAAGAATTATATTGGGGGCAAAATGTCAAAACACCAGTGTGCTTAGATTTAGGTGTGCATCAAAGAGCCCTAGGTGGTCCAAATTATTCCGGAGTCCCTCATTATGGCTTGCCTCATAATCAGATAGTTGTTTTAGCACATAAAACCCCATAATTTTTATATTTTCTTTAGAACTATATGTGGTAAATTATATATATGTGGTAAATTATTTTCCTGGAAGACATTTAAAAAGTATCTTGCAGATAATTTGTGTTTTGTTGTTTATGAAAATTCTTGTAATCTACGCAGGATGCAGGCATGGCTGTGCTTACAAATGGCCTTGTGTACGAGTTTGACGATGCCAGTGAGTCTGATGGCTGCTTTTAGCTTGCTTGAAATGTTTAGCAATTCCATGAATGCACATTAATATGCTGTGAGGGTGTATATATAAATTATAATTTTTTCAGTTGATTATTTAGATAGGAAACGTTAATGTTCAGCTTTAATTGGAACAGATCTAGTATCTCAAAGCACATCCCTTGTTATCAGCTATGTGAAGTAGTCTGTTTTGAATACTGAATGAGAAGGGGGGGGGGGGTACAATAAAAGCCGATTTTTTTATTTTGCATGCATGACATCATCCTGTTAACATTTGGAATTAAATGTTTTAATTGTGGCATGGTGACTGTTTGGGCTAGTTGGTCAGTTCCGTTTGCTGTTATAGTGACAAATCAATGGCTGTTCTATCTGTAATTTTTTATTCTTGCAGAAAGGATCTAGTGTAGTGGGTAGTCATAAGATTTTGATCAGGGAACGTTTTTAATTGAAGGAAACAAGAATTGCTGTTAGGAAAGCAGAGAAAATGCAAATTTGCTAGTGCCTTTTCTGGCTTTTATAATGCAGATTTCTTACCAAATTCCTTAAACATCCCGGAGCATTTACTAGTGCCCACTCTTATTTATTATTGTTGACCCTTCTTAATTTTTTGTCCTCCTTGCCATAATTGCCAATCCTTCAGTCTACTATCGTTCTGGATTTGGTGGCGACTTTGAGCTCGAAGACTCTGCATATGCTGGGGGATCGGCAGGTCGTAACGAGGGAAAGCAACGACTGCGACGCTTCTTTCCCGAGACTTGGCTGTGGAATAACACCTTAACAGGGTAGGCTTTTGCTTATAGCTTGCTTGGCCTATTGATCCTTCTAAAAGCCATTCTAGCCGTGCAGACATGCTTGGAGACAAACTGCAGTTGTGTTGTAGTGTACAAAATAACATCTGTAGAGCCATCTGCTGTGCTTACACAGTAAGAAGCTGCATTATAATGCCTTTACTGAGGGCAGAACTTGCAGTGTTGTATCGGCGTTTAAGTAGCCTAGCTTTGAAATGCATAGAAGAGCGTGTATACCGCGCATTATACTAGAGTGAGGTCCGCAGTTAGTTCTCTGGGGGACACTGTGCTTCATACTTGTAGCAGAACATATTTTTATAGTTTTAAGAAATTCACAGTATCTTGTATCACACTTTCATTTCTAGAGCCAAAGGGCTTTCAGCAGGTTTATGGCTGATGCTCCATGCCATAATTCATAGATAAGCAGCTATCCATTAAAGCAAAAGACATTAATAAATTTAATGTCAGGACTTCTTTTTTGGAACTGAGACCATTTCTTATCAGATACTGATAGCAGTTCAAGTGGTGGCACTGGGTGGCTGCCAGTCAAGTTGCAACACAAGTTTATGGCTATAAAGGCAGTCGTGATGGGTATCAGTAATTTACCTAGCCAAGCATATTTTACTTTATCTTAAATTACTTTCGACAGCGCAGTTCTGAATTAATGTGTAGTAAATTAATATGTTTGCACAGACATTGTAATTCTGTCGTTTTTGTGCTTTTAATTTGTTCCACCTCTGCATTAGTCATGGTGAAAATAAAATGCTAAATTCTAAAAATTACGGTTATACTAGACATATCAATGGAAATACCAGCAAACATTTGAATAGGGGACCACAATAAACCTCACAAACACTACCAGTTTGATTACGTGCAAGTCTGTGTGGCTGAAGCGCTTTACTTTGTGCATTGCAGAAGCTTTTGCTTTGATTTCTGCACTCTGTTCACATGACACTGCTTTTGCATTTACTTGTGCCATAGTACAGATAGTAGTGTTTGAGATGAACCTTTGTGACACACTTGATGGCACATTACCACATGTGCGTCCTGCGGCAGCATCTGTTTTCAAGCTGTTTGACTGCGTGCACTCTGTGCATGCTATGTTTTTTCTGCTTGTGCCTTTAATATCGAGTTTTTCTAGTAGTGATTGTGTAATTATGTTAAGGACTGCCATTTAATGACTTCACAAATCACATCGGTTCATTTTGAGCTCCCTGTGCAACGCTAGCAAATTCCCAGATGTGGAGACTGCATTCTGATCAGATGTAAGAATACAGTCGACTTCTGTTAACATCAAACTGGTCGAATTAACCTGTGGGTCATATTAAAATAAAGGCAGAACAACTTCCGAAAAGCACTGTTTATGCACTTGGCTGTACTTGCCTTTAAAGTTTCTTTCGCCACAGTACAGTTGTGTTGTGCGGTGAAGCATATAAAGGGGAGGGGAGGAGGTGTCATCGTTGCGAGACATACGTGTTAATTTACACATGCACATGCGCCGTCTCCAGTCACATTATGAGCACCGAGATGCCTAATAAGTTTACTGGCAGACCTTCAGAGATTTAGGTAGATCCCTGCTCTTTCGTTGGCTTTAAACGTCCCTTGACTTTCGGAGCTTTTACATCTTGCCACCTTCCTTTTCGCTAGCTTTCCGAAAACACATATGGTTTTGCTCCGCTTCATGGTACACGGTGTGTGTGTACACGGATAATTAAAGAACGTGTACGAGGCTCCCCCCTTGACGGTCTCATATACGAGACGCACATGGCTGGCAAAATGAGGGCTTCAGTCACCAGAGCAACGTCTGAAACAGCTCTTAACAGCTAGCTGCCAGTATGCTTATTAGGTGTCTAGGTTTCTGTACTGTTGCCGAAGACGGCGCATGTGCGCCTGTATAATTAAGAAAGGCGTTCTACGTCTCATGACAGTGGCTCCTTTGCATTCTTGGTATGCTTCACCACATAACTTCGCTATATTACGGCGAAGCTGACCAGTAAAGTTCGAGTTATCTGAAGAAGACCAATCTTGAGATCGAAATAACAGAAGATTGGGCCCTCAGAAATGTATGGTCGCCGGCCGGGATCTTCGGTCGGTATGTTTTTAACGAAAAAAAAACGAATTAACGTAATCTGAATTTTGGTGTTCATTAAAGAACACCAGGTGAATGAGGTTCTACAACTGGGTTAAAGAACTCTAAATATGAGACCTCTCATGTATCTTATTCTGAGAATGTTCGAATATAATCTTCAGCTTTCCACAGTGCCATCTCTCATAATGAAGAGATAACTTGGTTGCAGCCTGCATTCAGGATAGCATCATGGTTATTTCTGGTGTTGCCCATCTTCTTGCTACTTGGAGTAATTGTACTGAAATTGCTAAGAATCAATTTTTCTTGTAGCGCGATAAGTAAAAAAAATGTGAATATTCTTACTATTCGTAGAACTTATGGAGTAGGAAGAAAAAGTTGTAAATCATCAGCTGTTCCTCTCAACACCGTGTAGGTATGCATTTAATCAGCAACTCTGGTTAAACTTGCTAGCTAGCTGCCAGGCTCATGGTACAGTGGCATCAAAAGTTTGGAGCCGGGAGGAAAGTAGAGTGGCACTGCAGATACCTGGCCAGTCAGCTCGCTTGGTTGCAAGCGCACACTCCCTTGCCCCCATATTGCCATAGTGGCCCCTGTCATGGTGTACGATTGTGCAGGGGTACGGTGCAAAACCGACACCATGTTACATAATCTTGAAAAGTTATCTTTTTAATGATTGGGAGTTCGTGTCGGTAATGTTATTTAATGTCATGTAATGTTACAGTTGACTTCTGTTTAATGAAGATAAATTAGCTGTTCACTTAATTCACTTTTGTGCAAAGATCTCAATGAGCACTTGCACAATCTGTGCAGGGAAAAGCTTGTATCTCGGTCTTATGTCAAATGTTAGTTGCGACGAGAGCCTGCTAAGTCTATGAACTGAAGTGTGGCAGAGAAATGTTATGAGCCATATTCAAAGTGCCCAATTCCACAGAGGCTGACAGAGATGTGTTGTGTAGGTGACAGGGCATGTCTGCTGTTTACTCTCTTCTTTAGCTTATAGAAAATTTTGCTAGACCACCTGCTGGCTTCTGTGTGCAGTCTTAGTTGTTTTGATAGCTGCTAAATGTATGGTAACTAGATATTTCCTGGAGATCCACTTGCTGACCTGATTATGGAATGTTTACAGTGCACTCGAAACCACCTAAATCTTGGATGTGACCATTTGTACAATATCCATTTTTGAGCCCATCTTTGTGACAAATGGAGCCTTTTAAATTTACTTTTTGGGTGGTTTGACGGATGTTTTGGAGGTAGCCATTCATTTAATCGTTAGTCTATGATCTTGCCTGATTTATGATCTCACTGAGTTTGGATAAACAAAAAGTCAACTGTATGTAGTGATCATTGTCACCTTGCACTAGTTGAGATCTGCACTGTAGGATACTTATGGTATTATTAATTCTTTGGCTTTATTTGCCACTAATATTGGACTAGCTTTGGTTATTATGTCTTTTTGTATTACGTATGTCACCCATGCTTCTGATCCTGTTGGTAGTGATGCATCAACTATGAAACCACTGCTTTGGGGCTGCTCCACTAGCTGCATCTTGCACTGCTTGCTCACTTTCTTTGCTATTACTCTTCTCACTGCTGTTTCTTTAACACAAGCTCTTCTAAATATAAGAAAAAGCGAGCACACAGCGAGACTAGTATGAGAAAGATTATATGACAAATGCTTTTGTCCCATTCCCTTTTCTCTGTTCGCCTCTTTTCAGGCTTGATTTTTTTCTGTATACATGAACAAGTACCAACTCGCCCAACAGCTAACTTTTCAAAATGCATTCACAAATTTCTTGCACTTTGCTGTGCAGTTTGATAGTTCCAGCTCCATTAAAAGCACAAGAATTTCAGTGTTAAATTTGTTTAGATCGAACGAAACAAACTGTTCTATTTTTGGGAGAATATGGCCACTTCACCTTGGAAAAGGCAAAGCTCATCTGTTGTGTAATTTCTGTTAGTCTGTTCCCTGCTGCCCAGCATTTGCAGGGTCAGTATCTTGCAGTAAGACCAGTCATGTGGGGAGGTTGTAGATTATTGTTCAGTAAAGTCGTGAGGTTATCTTAATAGCTGTATTAAGTATTTGCTTAACGATCGATGCTTGCAAGAGAGTATCAAGTAATAGAGGATGAATAATGCAGTTAAACCTCGATGTAACAAACTTAAATGTAATGAATAATTTACTTTTTGAACTCGATGCCTATAAAACTTCATGTATTTTAGCCCCAAGGTAACGAAATGTATGTGTGCATGATTTCAATGCAACCAAATTTCATTGTTGCTACAAAGGAATATTGAGGTGTTCATTGAAAACTGTACGGCAGGTGCCGCTGGCCAAATGGCTGAATTATATGCTGCTGTTAAGACATACCACACTGGTGTTATGAGGTAAAGCTGTCCTCAGATGTTGTGCTGCACATATGGTTGCACAATGGAAAGTCACGCAAAAGTTTAAAGGAGTGTTTTAGTCTATAGCGCCCGGCCTGTCCTGGCTGCTGGGTCCTGTCCCAGACAAAAGGGTAATGCAGGTTACAGGTGGCGTGGAAGTGAAGAATGCTTATTGTGTAAACATGTACGGTATGTACGAAGCACAGTGCTCAGGATGGTGTACTGCAGCAGGTGGTGCCTTCAGCAAGTGGCCTACATAAATTACTCGAATGTGCATGCACAGTGCAACAGGCTAAACTGTAGAATGCTGGTACATGTGAACTTTGCCAATGCTTAGCCAACGAGCTTCCCTTTGTCATTCACCTGCAGAAGCAATTGTAGAGTAGGACGATCCGCCATGTGCAAATGTACAGACTGCACCTATAAGTGGCCTTAAAATGAAACCATCCTCGAATGTTGCGCTATGTCTAAGGTTACGCGATTAAAAAATAAATAAAAGCGATTGAGTGTTCTACACGATACGTGAGCTGTATGATGCAGTCAATAACATGCGCTTATGTTTTACACATTGCAGAAGGGACTGACATTCTAGTACGCTCTAGGAGCGACGTAAGCTTACTGTGCAGAATAGCACAAATGTACAGTCAACTGCAAAAGCTTACAGGACGCAGGATCTGCCAAGAAGCTGAATTATCGCGAAGCATGGTCACACAGCTTCGAATTAAATGTTCCAACAGTAGCCTTCGCCACCTACACAGTGATTCATTAAATACGAAGTCTCATGCCTTAACAATGCAGGAATTCACGTTCGAAGGGGAAACCGCATCCCGTACACTTTTGCTGTTGACTGTACATATGCACAAAGCGCAGAAACTCTCTGTGCGCATGTGCCAAGAACTGTGAGCAACACCACGTTTTGTCTATGAAAAGAAGCGCAGATAGTGAGCGTGACAGGAAAAGCCGTGGGACAGTGGGAAATGAATTTCAGAATAGCACCAAAGCTTAAGTCTGCGAGATTCCTACCATCATATTATCAACTGTAGAAACAGCCGAAGTTTGCCTTTATGCACCATGGCATTACCGTGCACAGATCGCGCAGCGTATGCTGTCTGCAGTGGTGCAACTTGTGTACAGTTAATTTCTGTAGTAACTTTTCCCCTTAATTATGCAGGCCCAAATTTTGGGGCGCAGCCTTTACATGGGGTGCAATCCTTGTATAAGATATATGCAGCAAGCATTCAGTGTTTTCAGTTTGAACGGACGAAGGTATGCAAGATTTTTGTTCTAGAAATTTCTCTAAATGGAAAAAGAGTCAGTGAAAGCAAATTTATCAGAGTTGAGACGGCGATCATGTGCAGCTGCGGGCCTACAAGCACTTTGATGCAGGATGCCAGATAATTTTAAGGTAGCGTGTTGGCCTGCCGGCCAAAGAATCTTTTTTTTTTTCTTTATTATTTACGGCTGTTTCACTTGTTGCTGCTACAAAAATGAGAAGCAGGAAGGGGGTATGCAGAGTCGGTGTCCTTGCAGTCTTCACGCTGCAACCACTGTCGTGGATGAACTGGGCAAGTTCACTGAAGCAGACGCGAGGTTGTATCTACCTAGCCATATTTTATTAATTATTCGTTGGAGCTCTGTACCCACATAATGTTGCAAATAGTCATTTCTATTTGTGTTTGAATATTGAATGCACTCACTCTTATTACCACACAGTCACATTGCCGTATGGCATTGTGCCTTTCCTAGACTTCCCGAAAACTTTGTTATTCTGTGTATTGGATGTAGCTACAGTGTTGAATGCAGGACCCGTGGTCATACAGCACATTTCTGTGTCGACAAACTTAGTGAACCATATATTCACCGACTCAAAAAGAGTAGCATGGCGTAAAAAATTATCCACCAAAAAAGAAATCCCTGGATGTAAAAAAAAAAAGAAACACCAACGAAGTAAGCTGATTTCTGGGAAAGTAAAAATCTGGAACACTGAACCCTAAATGTACGTTATTTTGACATAACAAAATTATGATGTAATGAAGTGCCAACTTTTTACACTTTGTTATAGCGAGGTTTAACTGCAATAGCTGTCTATGGAGTCGTCACTGTATTTGTTGGAGCAAAGGAGGAGCATTGCTTAGACTTTACAAACAACAAACCAGATTTTAAAAAATTCTCTCATGGGGAAGCAGCACTTGAGGGAAAATGTTTTCAACTTAATATGGGTTGGCTATATTGGTTGCTATATTTTTCTGGCTAATAGTCAATTATTGCAAACATTATTATAAAGTGATCCATCACTGGATTTCATCTTCTATGCCATTTGAAAGTGTAATTAGTATATGAAGCCAGGCTGTTTATAACTTCTATTTGCGAAGTTTACATGTAGTAGGCAATTATCAAGCGCTCCACTGAAAGATGCTCTGGAAGCATCTTGTTTCCATAAATGAAAGGAAAGAATTCTGCAATTTGTGTTCACAAGGCTGATAACTTTTTTTTGGCTTGTTTACGAATAGACAGTGTATCAGGTCATCGGGCTTCGTGGTTTTCTTTCTCATTTCCTTTTTTGGGTAGGATGCTTACTCAGTGTCTCTGTTTTCCCTCTTGTTCTCTTGTCTTTCCTCTTTTTTTCTACCTCTTTTGCATGCCCTTGTCCGTCCTTCCATTTGCTCCCTCTGGACACTCCGGACAGTCTATGCGAGGAAGCAAGTGATTCGTCTAGACACTGATGTCTTGACCAATCCCGTCCTTCCACCGGCTGGGCTCCCTGAAGCACCACCTCAGGTGCCTGGTCGCATTAGGCTACGTCAGCAGTACCCTGAAACTTGGCTTTGGACCAATGCCACTGCCAGGTATTCGCAAACCCAGCTTGCATTGCATCTTTCGCCTTGGGTGGATGCTGCCATTTTCGTCATTGTTTTCTGGTGCACTACTGGGCTTGCATTGACTGTATGCTGTTGTAGAGGTAGTTCCTGGGTGCAGTGAGTTTGAGGTTTTTGTGTATTGGGATGCAACTGACATCATCGGGAACTTGATGTTTCCTGTTCAATGTGCAGGTGAAAGTAGGTGTTGAATTAAGGATGATACTTGAAAAGTGTGCAATGATGCTGCTTTGTTTATATTTTTAAAGCACTTTGTGGTGTGCTGTATTTACACTTTTCAGTGTACTATGGTCAGTGCAGTGGTCATCATGGTTGCAATTCACATTGGTAACAGCTCGGAGGCTTCCTTGCAGAGTCTTCTGTAGTCTACAATGTTATCTGAACACAGAACTTACTTTTGCTTGTAATTTTCATTCTAGAAACCTGACATAGAAATAAGTATGCTGTGCAACACGAAAGTTCAATAATAAAAATTTGGTCCTCAAAATGGCCTTTTATGTGCGCCTTGAAGTTTTGTGTTGCACGTGCTAGATGCTTAAACTTATGTGCATGTGAAATATGTACATGCTTTTATTTCTGCTCTGGCAACCTATGTCTTGAATTGCATTTTCGGTTGTCCTTGAAATTGTTTTGCTTGAGTACTGAAAGGAAATCGTGTTCAAGACTACAATGAAATGAATTTACTGTTGTGAGCTGTATCGTTAAATGTATTTGTGATGTCCTTTAAACATCCCTAATTATCACAACCTGTTCTTGTTCTTGTCACAGTCCTGATGGTAGGGCTGTCATTTCAAGTACTGTTCCTGACACCATTACATCTTGGGTAATCAGCGCATTTGCGCTAGATTCTCTCACTGGCCTTGGTATTGCACCCTCTCAAGCAAAAGTAAGATGTTATATTATGTCACTATTTTGCAATGAGTAGTATTAAAAGAATTGCTGTTGCATGTAGTTTAATACTTAGGTGGTATGATTGCATGAAGATTTAATAAATGTACAGCATACACCATATGCAGGTGAGTTCTAAGTTAATTTCCTTGTACTGTACTTTTTATTCTATCATTGGTGTGCATTATGTGAGGCCATTACTTCCTCAGTTTTGCTGTTAAACATCTGCTGGTATTTTTGTAAAAATGTAGGTTGAGGGTGCATGTCACTTTATTGCATCTGTTGAATGCGAGTGAGAAGAACTGTTATGGAAGAAGCAAATGGCTGTGGAAAGATAGAGAAGCATGATAGCATGCAAGCCCATCCACATAACTGTTGAAAGGAACTATTCATGATTTCTTGTGCTCGGGGCATTGTACTAGTTCAAGATTTATTATTGTTGCCTAAAACTGTGTGCTTGAATTTGCAGTTCCTTGAAGCGCATTTATGTTCTGTTTTTGTGATAATGTGAATGTTTTATATGCTAGGTGACTGTCTTCCGGCCATTTTTTGTCACTGCCAGTTTGCCATACTCGGTACTTCGTGGAGAGTCTGTGGCAATCCAGTGTGTAGTTTTCAATTACAACAACAAGCCGGTTGAGGTGAGCTTTGTGTTTTGTAGCCCGCAATGTTATAACTTAAATTATTATTGTGAGTTGTTTTTATTTTTCCTTGACGGTCTTGCACGCATTGTTCAGCTGGCAATTTCCAACTTTCTCTTGGCACATGCATTTTAGGCGGAAGTGACATTAGAGAATCGACCTGGAGAGTTCATCTTCAGTTCATTGTCAAATGATGTCACAGGGGAAGAAGGAAAGGACAGACGTTCCAAGAAAGTTACAGTAAGTGCCTGTTTGTTTTGCTGATATCGTGTTGTACATCTCCAGGTGTACACTTCTAGTGAGAGCTTTTAAAAGCTTGTTTGATTAGTTGATTTTTATATGTATTTTTGAAGCAGCACGAAACATTGACTAGACACAGCAAAAGAGAGTGTGTAAAAATTGTGCTTTCAATGATCAAAAGTTGTATAAAAAACGCATGCATAAAGAAAGGCTGGTACATTTCTCCAGCTTACTGTTGTATTGTTATACTTATGCAGTTCGCTTTCTTCGAAGCTTTTCCATGCTTGACATTGCCACACATGTTGTTTACTTTTTGTCTCTGACTGGTTTTCACTGAATTACGTTATCATGTTATTGCTGTGCCCAAAATTTCTTGAACGGTCTTCCAAATTTTATGGTGAAATAGGCACATTTTATCATTGTATGAGCAACATGAATATTGTTTTGCAATTTTAAATCAACACGAGCACCAGCAATCTGGAATGTAGGGTGGCACATGTGGGTAGAAATTGACGTGCAATATTAGGCTTGAAGACTGCTAGAGTTGTCTCTTAAGTGCTGCTTTGTTTTTAGGACACTAGTTCACCCATTAAAAGTTCGAATTTTTATCCATTCTTTCTGGTTAGTGGTTCTGGCCTAACCATCACTACACAGCGACAGTATTGTTCTGTGTCTGTGGTTGCAACGATTTAATGCATCTATGTGGGCATTACTTGCACCATTGGGAAAATTATTAGTAAGGTGCCTTGCTCAAATTTTATGGCATTGCTGCTGGGCCTGCTCTGTCTGTGTATGTGTTTTATAACTTAGCACAGTTTTTGCACTTTGCTAACTTGTTTCCTGAACAAGTTGTGCAGTGGTCCTTATAACTTTCACTGGCACTTCTCAGGTACCAGCTCGGGATGGTGTACCTGTGTCTTTTCTGATCACACCTCTTAAGCTGGGCTACATTGACATTCGAGTGTCAGCTACTTCAAGTCTGGCTGGTGATGCCATACTGAAGAAACTCCTTGTGAAGGTAAATGCTTGGTACAGCCTTTGGCACTTGAAATTACTAGCAAGGCAGGCAAACATTTCTCTACAGACCATCCTGGCTTTTATATAACCTTGACTGCATTAGTTTTTATGACCTGTGATACCGCCATGCTTTTTTTAAGCGTCAATAACAAAAGCAAATGGAACAAAAGAAGTTTTATAATAGTGAAGTGTCTTCTGCTTAATGGCCATGGTGTTCTGTGTCTCTGAAAGAAAATAGAATTGGTGGGAAGCAGGTTTGAAGAGACAGTGAAAGCAAAGCCTCCTGTTAAAGATAAAGAAAAGGCGACAGTTTGTGTTACCATGGCTGAATTGGCTATTGGCTAACCAGTAATGTTGGTTTCGGGAAAGTATTGTAGTAGATGGGGGTGCCATTTTAATGAGGGGCACTTTATGCATGAGTGTTTTGAAATTAGGGATGGTACGTGATACTCCATGGGTAACCCAAATGTTATGATTGACGAGTATTTCTTGGCTGTAAGTAAGGCAAGTAGGTATTGTTAAAGGGGCCCTGAAACACTTTTTATCGAAGCGGAGAAAGACATTTGAAGTGAAGATAGGCTATTTCAGAACCACTTTGCCGCAAAAAGTTCTTCAATGCGTTCAGCAGAAGCGGAGTTATCGGCAATCAAACACGGCCTCAGCTGTGCTCCCCTTCCTCCTCCAATGCCTTGCACTGCGAAGGCTACGGCAGTGACGTCGCCGTGGCGCGCAGTTCAAATTTCCGATTTGGTGCCTATGCTGCGCTAAACGTCAGCCAAACATGGCTGTCCTCGGAGAGCCGCTGTGCACTTAGCCACTGGACTTGTGGTGGCATCTCGCGGTGGCCGCGGTGTAGCCGAGCGCAGCGACCAATAGCAGCCACGTATTGGAGTGTGCTTTATGACGAAATAAAGCACACAAAAAAGAGCGAGGATCATGGGGTTTTTGAAATGAGAGCGTTTGAGAAAAAGGTGACTTCGCGCTCCACTTGCGAGCTCCATGGACTGCGTACGACAGCAGAACTTGGCTGAGATGTTCACAACAGCGTATGCTACCCGTGGACTATGTTATTTCACCAAGCCCTAGAGGTGATTCAGGGCCCCTTTAAGATGTGGTGTGCACCTTGTGCTTGCCGGATACATTTTTTGCCTTCTTTGTGTTCAAATATTCTTGCAAATATTCTATATTCCTGGTAAAGTGAATTTTTTCTTATCTAGAAATCTTATTGTGTTTATTGTATTTATATGTTCTGTAATATTTTATTCTATTACATAATACTGTACATATTGTACTTCTGTTAACATTTTTTATGTAAACTGTTTATAATGTGCAACATTGATGTGTTGTTTTTTATCATCCCCTCCATCCCTCATGTTCCTCAATGCCTTATGTATATTCTGTAATGTGTGTTTAAATAAATAGATAATAAACAAATAAATAGCAAAGATTGGTAAGCTTGTACCACAGAATCGGTTTTGGTGCAATGAGGGCTAGTGGCTGTAAGTTAAAGCACCAATGCAGTGTCAATTCACATTTATTTCTGCGCAGTATATAGTTGATGGTGAGAATGTGCACAATGTGCAGATTGTTAAAGAGATATAGGTTCACTGACTGAAGTTTTATTTGAATTCTGTTTGCTCCATTCTGCTGCAGCCTGAAGGCTCAAAACAGCACTTCAACAAGGCCATTCTAATTGACAGAAGGAATCCTTCAGCTCCTCCCACTGTGTCCAACATCACTATTCCTGTTCCAAAGAATGCAGTTCCTGGATCAGAGAGGATCAGTATCTCTGCAATTGGCAAGTGGCTTTGGTATTTATGGGACCAACTTGTATGGGTGTGTGATTAGATCCTGTAAGGTCAGAGAAATGATTGAAGCACAGCTTATATATTTTACTGCTAGCCAACATACATTTATCAAAGGTAAACAAAAGGTAAAGAATGGGTTATTCTGTCATTATATCTAGAATTTAAATTATCATCTAGTTGCACAAATAATGATTGCTGCACAAAAGAGAATTTTATGAATCTCTGCACATATCCTTGCTTGCAATAAATATCAAGGACACTGTCCTTGATTTTCATGGAATGTTTTATTCTTCATTGTGTGCCATTCTTGAGGTATGTGATGCCAACAGACAATGAAGCCTAGGAAACCATAAGGGAAATTGCTTTCCTTGGCTTCATTTTCCGTCAGTTTCATGTAACTACACCAAAAATTGAATCTCTCATTTCCCCTTCTCATTCTTAAAGTATGGTTGTATGTAATCAAGACTTTATTGGTGCAACAGCGGTCATGGTTATAACACGCCATCTGTATAGAAGAGTTGACAGTTGGGCTAGTTGGTCGTCCATATTTGAAGAGGTAGCTTAGCGCAAATAAAACCACGGACACAAGGAAGACAGACAAGGACAAGGACCATCTGTATAGTTGCCATCTGTATAGTTGGCCATCTGTATAGTTGAGCCATCTGTATAGTTGAGGCCATATTGAACATATGAGACCATGTATGAGGTCATATTGGACAGAATTGTTGCATTGCTTGTTTCAACAGAATAAGGTAGGGCTGGGGGTTGCATAGTAAATACAGTAGAACCTTGCTTATATGTTCCTTGATACTAGTATGTTTTTTAGGTTATAACTGTGCTGAATCTCTGTCCATGTGACACTTTTCCTGTGACAAGTTCCCCAGCTAGCATGTTCTACCCCTGGGTCCCATGAAAAACCTATTAAGAGGGTTCTACTGTATCACACTCTTATACTCCCATGAGGCTGTTTTCTTGTGATGTCTGCAACTTAATCTTAGGTTGTATATCTTTTTGTAAAAGGCTTAAATTGAAATTGTCTGCCTCCAGCACTTCTTGACCAGATATCCTCTCATGTTGTCTTTTGTGGCTATAAAGTGATTGAGTGCAGGATTAATGTAAAGGTGCATGACACAGGTCAAAAATCTGTTTAGTTTTAACGAAGTATTAAGGTGACAATGTTTGCTCTTTCACTGGAATGAATTTGATTCATTCATGGCTTAGTGAAACCAAATCCAGGCGATAAATCTGTCTGCTTCTACTGCTATCACAAGTCTAGGGCCCTACAAAACAGGTGGCACCTGAATGTGCTCATCTGCACTACTTATTGGGAAGTGGGAAAAGTGAACCGTTTGGCCTCCTGAGGTATTTTTCCTGTGTGGTTTTGAGATGCTCGAATGTCCCACTCCTTATGTTGCATTTCCTTAACAAGTCAGCACAAGTGCTATAACCTTCAGAATGTGCAAGAACGAGCACTCTATCATTGGCATTTTTGTTGCTCGCAACTTGACATCAAAGTATGATGCATTGAAATTAAAAACTTAGTGCAACTGCAGCGCTAAATGTGGGAATGGCAGTGCACTTGTAGTGAAGCAAGTAGCTCTTGCTTTGGCAGATACAGTCAAATCTAGATAATTCGAACTATAAGAGGTCTAAATTTTTTTTTGAAATAAATGAAGCTCATTGAATGGAGGACTTGCATGCAGCACTGCATTAGGCAGCACATTGTGCACTGACCTAACGCACGAGGGACGAGGTCCAGAAGTGTGGCTTCACTGCAGTACGACATATGCTGCCATGAAGCTGCATTTCCAGGCAAAATATTTGCTGCTGTGGAACTCAACCTCAAGGCAAAATTCGCATATAACTCGCACACCGACTTATACACGCCAAACTGTGTTATACGCTTCAAAATATGGTACTTGCAACAGGAGACAGGAGTGGCAGCCAGCGCACGGTCGCACTGCTGGCTTGGAGGCTCCTCCACGTAATGGCCCGCTCCTGAGAACACAGTTGGCGGCACAGTATGCTCGAATAACTGCCGCAAACACGTATGCGTTTGAATTATCTGGCATTTTTGCACATTGAAATACACACAATTTTGACAGGACCACAGTGTCAGTTTGAATAAACCTGAAGCTTGACTGAATTAAGTGGGTTTAAAATAATGAGATTTACCTGGTGCTATTTGATTTTGTTAGGAATGTTATTCTGAAACTTTCTTGTTGAGGTCAAGTATAGGAATAAATTCAGAAGTGCAGTTTTACTTTATATGGTCAATCAGTTCTGCAGAATCCCGTAATGTGGAGGAAGGTTCATGAAAGGAAAAATTGTCATCCACCTGGTTGCAGCATGAAGCTACAAAGGAAATGCATACGGGTTTCTTGGAAAGAAAGCTTTCGCAGTTGAGAAAAAATTCGCCCTTGTCCGGGATTTACTTGCGTGCAAATTTACTTGTGCACATACACAATGTAGATCTTTATGCAAAAATTATAAAATGCTTGCCACGTTATGTGTGTTTCCTTCCACTCAACAGTGAACACAAAATTGAACCTGCAGGTGACCTCCTTGGCCCAAGTGTGAACAATTTGGACCAGCTGCTGGTGATGCCGCATGGCTGTGGAGAACAAAATATGTTGGATTTTGTGCCAAACATAGTTGTTCTTGACTATCTGAGCCGAGCCAATCGGTTGTCGGATGCTGTTCGAGGCAAAGCAATACGAAACCTCGAGGATGGTAAGACAAACGTACTTACTCCTTATTGCTTAGTTTTCTGTAAGGTGCATTCAGGGGGTTGTTGCACCCCCATGTTAAAGCCCCATTGAACTTTATTTGCATCATACAGGACAATCTATACAGAAAGGCTGTATTTGCATCAACAAGTTCAATATTGTTTGTATTCTTTGTTTTGGAAGTATGCGTCACCTGATGCCACATTTAATGTAGTAAGGCACTGCCTGCAGGGATGTCCAATGAGAATTTCTTACATGAAGGCTGAAGGGAAAGTGGAATTGCAGCCTTGGAAGCATTATACAGACCTTTTATTGTTGCAGTGCATTCTCCTTTATGTTTAGCCTCACTCCCTTATAACAGGCTTTACCAGGAAATTTGGGACGTGGAGGCCTATAGAACCCATGACAGAACTCTAGATTGGGATAATGCATTCTTTTTTTCTTGCCTTCACAGCCTCACTCTACATCACACTGCAATAGGTGTGTGTGTGTGCCATATCTGCCTCACTGGTATCTTTGCTAGGCTTACAATCCTCTCCTCGATTTTCAGACTGCTTGTCATTTTCATGCCCCAAGTCCATTTAGAGTCTATTTGTGTGTGAAGACTGAATATTACAAAAATAGTGGCAGAAGATTAAGGCAGGGTTGAATAACATGTACACAAGCGGTGACCTGAGCGGTGCTCCAAGGAGGTACTCCAGGGGAAGCTCGAGAGGCCAGAGGGACCAGAGGGCACCTCCACCACTTATGAGACAAAATTTAGGCCGCAGGTCTCCTCTTTATTTCAGCTAGCAAGTGAGCCACCCACTACTACAGTCCTTAGTGTTTTTTTGTTTGTTTGTTTATTCTGTGGTTATAGGCATCTTGCGCTGAAGTTTCCCACAGGTGACAGCATTGCGAGAACACACAGCCTAGCAAGAAGAAGCAAAATTGGAGAGATGAGGTTCAGTTTTGCAATGATGCTTAAGAATGCCTATAGCGAGGCAAAGCTTGTGCTCGGACGCAGCAGAACAAGCATTACCAAGTTGGGGCTTTGGTTTCGGCATCTAGTCTGGGGGTTTGGTCTAGGTCTGGGTCTAGGCTCAGCGTTTAACATTCAGGCAAACATCTCTTGGCACTTGGAAGGTTGTTTCACTTTTTTTTTTTTGCAGCCCTAGCGACTGGTGTCGGTGAGACTGGTTAGATAAACGAGTCGCAGTGGCCTCTGGCCACTGCAGGGTGCCTATATGCTTGGCTCAATTCCATAGCTTCTTTACACCCACATGTATGCAAGACTGTGTAAAGTTGCTGTTGTGCAAGAACAGGAAGGAGTTGCTTTTACGTGCGACTGGGCAAGATTTTGGGGTTGATGCCATTTGCTGTTATGATTTAAAGATAGAAAGAGCACAAATTGGTAGTTAGGAGGGCCAAACACTGGGACAAAGAGTTGGCAGTATTAACAACCATGCTTGATAGCTAATGGTCCACTGGTAACTTCAGTGAGATTTGTACTCTCTCCCTGGGTTCTGAATTACTGGACAGAACATTAGCATTTCCAGCTACAGCTTGGAGCTTTTGTGATTGACTCCATATAAATCATAAGCTGAACAGTTCAGGAGTCTTTCTTTAATTCTCGTGAACTAAGTGGTCTTCAGTGCAGTTCTGTGAACCAATTGCCAAGCTCCCTCTGTGCTAGTCTTAGAGGGGGTCCACTGTACAATATGGCACTGTATTGTACTGTATGGCATTAAAAATAAAATGCTCCTTGATCTACACCAAGGTATGATGTCATGCCTAATGACAGTTCTATTACAGGACACCGTATTTCTTTCGGCTCCCATTGATTAAAAAAAAATGGTTTAAAATGTTGTATAACTGCTACGCCCGTGACAGATTGTACCATTAAGAAGTGCAGTTCTAACTTTTGCACCAATTTTCTCTGCTGTCCTGGTCACTTGGTGGTCTCGATAAAATTCTAAATCAGTTTCTATCAAATCCTGTAATCGCTAAATCAATTGCCTGCTAAAGTATTTTTCATTTTTTTGGCAGGAGAAAAGATCTTATTACTAGAAAACAAAAGGGAGGCCAAACTTCTCTTTTCCTGAATTGTTCATCCTGGAATGTCTATTTGCTTCCCAGCAAACCATAAATATTCAGGATGTACCACAAAAGAACAAATATCCGACATTTAGCGACGTCTAGTTCGCATCTATAATATGTTCCACTAGTACATGGCCGTCAAGGGTCATCCAAAGGACGTCGAATGGCCTTGTGATTTGAACATCTCTTCCACATCCAAAGCTTCCGCGCGTTGATCATACATTGTGCATTGTGACTAGATGAACGCACCATGCCGCAAAAATACAAGTAAATTGTCTCTAATGCCTAACAATGAGATCCTGGGGAAGGAAAAATCACACTATTGTCTGTTCCAGCACTGTGGCCGGGCATTTACTTTGCTTTTACCCATCATACGCATGTTCGAGATCCTACGAGAGGGAGAATGGGTTCCTGAATTGCGAAATATCCATCTATTCATCTTGAACAAAGATTCAAGTTGATGTATTAAAGCCCGGGATTTCAGTTATGACCGCATTTATTTTTTGTAATGTAGTGATCAGTAGCAATTTTGCATGACCTCTGCACACACTGCTGGACACCGCACATCATAAGCCAAAACTTTCGGTTTCAGCTCCGTCATTTTTTTTCTCTCATATATAAATGCTTTCTTTTTCAATTATATCGATTAGTAGACTTAAAAATATGTAATCCTTAACTTGCTGATATATTTGGACAGATTATAAAGAAAAAACAAGCTTGAATTAGTAATATCTTTGACTTCACATTGCCAAGTGTGCTTCATTGGTGCGTCTTTTCGACTTTTGTTAGGTTGACCATGGCCCAAGTACGTATTGTCAGAGTTGGCGGACGTTCTCGCCGCTGCCACCATGTAAGGGTTGAAGGTCGTTGAGAGGAACTTGGGAGGAACTAGGCGTACAGGGTTTATTTACAGTATTTACATTTTAAACAAGAGATACATCAACAGTCTAGCGTGGCTCCCAAAAGGAGCACGCAAGACGAAGCATACAGCAAACGAGCACACAGTTCCAAACACTCAGCACGAGCACATTCTAGCACCTTGACGAGCACACTGACGAGCACGCAGCTCACGAGCACAATGACGAGCACGCAGCTCACGAGCACACTGACGAGCACGATGACGAGTACATTGACGAGCACACCCTAGCAGCCGACAAACAGCTGCTTATAACCACTCCATGCTCCCTAGATCCCAAGGTGAGGGAAAAACGGCAGTTCACTGCCCATTAGCAGCGTCAAACGTCAACGCAGTCGACCCGCCGGTTGTCCATTATCTTGAGTCTTGAAAGGCGCGTTGGTTCCCCGAGCTGACCCCCGTAGCGTGGCCGCCGGTTGCCCATTGTCTTGCACCTCTAAATTCCAGAGCTGCCTTTCTCCTGTAGTCGCCACGAGTGTGAGCAGACTGTGACGAATCCTGGGGCCCCTGTACTGCAAAGCCCCCTTTTGTTAGGGAAAGCTCTTCTTGCTGCCGAGAGAGACCATGAAGACCCGGCAAATCAACCAACAATACGTTGGGTGCCAAACGTGGCCTGCCCTGCTGTCGTCACCGATTCTCCGAACGAGGCACATGGTGTATTAGTGCTGTCGTCCTCGTCGGTTCACCAAAGGGTGCCAGCACCACGGGTTTAGAGCTGTGCTTCTGACTATTATTTGTGGCACAATCTTTTGCCTTGTGGAGCGCTTATGGAAATGTCCTTAGGGTAACGTTTTGGTACTTCACTTTCAGACATGTTTGTATCGCTTGGTTTCTAGCGCACCTCTTCATGTGTCAGAGCTTATCAAGATGGACATTCCATCTTGGGATTCTGCTTGTGTGGATTTTCTTTTAGTACATATTCTTAAAGATAGCTAGAAAGTACTGGCTTTTTATCTTGAATCTCGTGGCCCCAGAAGCAGGTGCTGGCATGCATCCAGACCCTTTTGATCATTCATTAGTATGTGACATCACCTTCTACTAATCAGTTTTAACCTTTTAAATATAACTGTGGCATTGTGACTGCTAGTCATTTTCTGAGTTCTAACATCCTTTTATCAGTAGTTTTGTTTTAGTGAAGTTGAATTTTCAAGAATTTGGTTTGATTGAAGGTCTTTATTTTTCTTCACATCCATGTTAAATCTGTTCGTATACAGTATGCAATGAATATGCAATGAATATTTTCGTACATGTGCCTGGCTGGGTGCCAGTTGTTTTTGCAATCAAACTTTATCAGTTGTATAAATAAAAAGTAATGTTGACATGACATTGCGAGTCTCACTTGTGTGCTTTACCTAGTGCTTACTGAACTCACTTTTTTTTTTGTAGCCATTGCAGGATTTGCAATAATTCATAAGTACCAAAACACATCTAAGATTTTGTGAGACATTTTCATATTTTGATGAATGCTAGGACTATATATAAAGGTTGACAATCACTTTAGCATACGCTAAAGAGGAAGGAAAAAGCCTGGGTGCTCACAAAACATTAATTAAAATACTTGTCATTCTCATTCGAGTGCATTTCCTATTACTTGTTTTCTCCCACCAAAGGTTGTGGGTTTGAATTCCTTAACTCGACCTTAATTACTTCTTTATGCTAGAAGAATGCCAGCAAACTTGAAAATGGGAAAAAATTGAGAGGGAGATGTTGACAAAGCGACAGGAAGGTGGCTGGACTAACAACTGAAGTTTATTCATGAAGATGACATCCCCGAAGTCCCTACTGAACATGCGTGAGGCACAACATATCATATACACGCTATATGTTGTGCCTATAAACATGGCCCCGAGAAGTGCATAAGTGCGCCATCGATGGTCCTAACTAAGAAAGCTGGAATTTCTTGATCAATGTCGCCATGAATAGTTGAAGTGATTGTCGTGTATATCATCTGTTGTGCCTTGCACATATTTAGTACAGTCTTGGGGGACGTCGTTTTTATCAATAAACTTCAGTCGTTAGTATAGCCACTTTCCTGTTGCTTTGTCTGTTTCCCTCACAATTTTTTTCCCATATTCAAGTTTGCTGGCATTCTCCTAGCATAACCATGTGCCAACTAGTCCAACAAGCCACTCTCATTAATTACGTGTGCCTTAATTAGGCTTGTCCTAATTAACACAGATGGTCGTGGGTTCACTTCACCTTATTTAACACCAAATGTAGTGAGTTCGACTCGCACCAAAGGTCAAGAGTTGGAGTGTCTTAACTCTAGCTAATTAACTGCATCTTAGTTAACTTTCCCTAACTAACATGAAATGTCGTGGGTTTGAATGACTTCATTAACTTTATATAATCAACTTCACCTTAATTAAGCCAATTATAGTGAGTTAGACTCTCAACCTTCACCATGTAAATTGGAATCCAACTTGGAGATACGGCCGCTTTGCCCATATCTCCATGTTGGGTCGTGGGTTCAAGTGCCTTAACTTTGCCTTAACACCAAAGGGCTTGTGTTTGACTCCCACCAAAAGGTGAGGGTCCGACTCCCACCAAAGGTCATAGGTTCCACTCTCAAACTTCATGTCAGTTGGAATCCTACTTGGAGATATGGCTGGTTCTTCCATATCACAAAGTGGGTTTGACTCCCACCAAAGGTCGTGGGTTAGAGTGCCCTAATTAACTCTATCCTGATGAAGTGTGCCTTAATTCGCTTCACCCTATTTAACGCCATAGGTTGAGGGTTTGAAACCTAATTTTGGGTGCCATTTTGGTGCCATAATGCCAGTCATTGCATTTTTCTACCCGGGAGCCATTTAAGGATTTTTCCCTAATAAGAAAGATACCTTAAGAGTGTTGCAATTATATTTTGACATTTACACATTTACATGCTAACAAAACATTTCAAACAAGGTCACCAGCTACTTGCCAACAATAGTGGTAACTGTGGCGTTAGTGTGCCTCAGCAGATGTACCATTGAGGACAAATGAAATGCAAACAGCAGAGCGTGTGGCCAACGCATAACTGAAGGTACAGTGCATGTCGTCTGCCGCTCTAAGTGCACGTGCATGGGCATGTTGCTTTTGTGCATGGTGCAGCGCCGCTCTCCATACTATGATAAATGTCACCCTAGTTTTGTCCAAAAATTGTTTTCTCATCTCTCCACAGCAGTGCCATTCCCACATGGCAGTACACTCTTATGGTGGCTAGCATCATCACTGCATCTGTAGCATGATATAGCTGGCATGCACCCAGTTTCCTAACGTCTGTTGCTTTGCGTTTTTTACCACCATCAAAGCTGCCAGTGTCTAATCGTAATTTGAATACCACCAAATATGTATTGCACTGGAGGAACAAAAGTAGTGCTAGCCACCTTAACAGTAATCACAGATAGGAATAGCATTGCAATGGCAGGATGAGAACACAAGATTCAAACAAAATACAGGTGACGTAATCACACTAGGACAAGTAGCCCTGTATTCCGCGTCGAAACCACATGCAAGTGCATGTGTACAATGATGGCTGGCCGACGCCGCACACCGTGTGTTCCGTTTTGCTTTGGCCACATGCTCTGCTGTTTGCATTCCATATGTATTTGACAGTATATCTGCTGTGGCACTTGCAGGTATGCAGCTCACTATAGCGTGAACAGGAAAGATCCATTAGTTGTTTTATGAACCTCCTGTATCCCTAAAAGGGACACCTATTAGAGGTCACTTATGTCCAGCTGTGACATCCTTTCAACATTACAGCAACGTGATCTGGATGGCATTTAGATTATTCATAGTATGTATTTGTAACATTGTTCGGAGAAATATAGATATCTATAGGATGGTGTGCAATGTCTAAAACATGTTCTATGGACATCTATGGGGCATAAATGGTTCATTGGGTTATGACTGCCAATAGTCATTATGAATTCTTTTTCAGGCTGGTATGTCATGGATATTGAAGCATGTTGTTATTTAGGGCTTGTATTCTGATACAGGGCTAGTTCTCGTAACTTGTTGAGTCTTTGGTTCCTATAGAATGCAGTGTCATTGGATATCCTTGTTCTGGCTTTGTTGATATAGGAGGGTACTGGAGACGAAGCATTCTGTGCGTGATCTAATTAAAGCTCGTCTTTCAGGCTGTATTAGTACTGTCATTCCTTCTCAAGATTTGTGTCCATTGATTTGTTGCCATTTCTTTCTTTGATCATTATAGGCTATCAACGAGAGCTGACATACAAGCGTGATGACAATTCGTTCAGTGCTTTTGGCAACACAGACAAGAGTGGTAGCACATGGTTGACAGCATTTGTGCTCAAGAGTTTCGCTCAGGCTTCACCATACACAGTTATTGACCCCAAAGTACTTGAAAATGCCACTGCTTGGCTCGTGGCACGCCAGCAGGGCGACGGCTCATTTAACGAAACTGGAGAGATTATCTACAAACCAATGCAGGTATGTGCTTAAAATGAACTTGGCGATTGATGTGGAGGGGACATCCTTTGCATAAATTGAAATAGCTTGTGCTGAATTAGTGCACAGTGCTGCAAGCCTTGACTGGTGCAAGTCAGGTGTGCGCTTCCAATGTCACTGTGCTTGGCCAAATAATTTTGCTTGAACTCCCTTTCTTTCTAGAGTGGTGCTGGGAGTGGACCTGCATTGACAGCTTATGTCATGATTGCTCTCCTGGAAAACAAGGCAAGTAGTTTTTCCTGTGTGCTACAAAATCTCTTTTAAAGGAGTACTGACAAAAATTCGAAGTCGAGTTAGCTGCGAGATCGATTTATGTGGGTGCACACACATCATCTGCTAATTATAAACGGCAAATATAGCTTAGAACATATTTGAAATCAATTTTAAAGTATGTGTGCGCACAGCCAACCACAAAACGTAGCGCCTTGCGACATCGACATCAAGGAAGGAATGTAAACAACCGAGAAAACACTGCATCACAGAGTTTGTGCTGCCATCGGGGCAGGCCCTGTGAGCATGTTTCTCGCTGCTCCGATAGCCCCGGTGTTTTTTTGTTTTCTTTACCACTGAAGGCAGCACAAAAATCAGCAAAAATTTGTTTCTGACACGAAGTAACTCGGGAGTAAAGTGACCTCGAAAGTGTGCGTATCGTAAAACCTTGCGCGAAATAGTAAATCATTGGCATGATTTTGACTCTCAAAGCGGTCAGCGCAGCCGCCGCTGCAAATGTCTCTGTGAAGCGGCTCTCCTGGCTGACATGTTTTCTCATCGCTACCAACAGCGTTGGGAAAACTAATTGTATTGTCACTTATAAGCGACGTAAATGTGCAGATGTTGATTGTGTTGACAAATATAGGTGCTTTATTACGAGCTGCAGTCAGATCGCAAGGGCCGTCGGCCTTGGATCCGACGGCCAATGAGCTAGGCCTATACCATTTTTCAGCGATCACCAGCTCGCCTGGCTTGCTTCTTTGCTACTGTCAGCATTGACGAGTGGCAGAAGTGGTCCGAGTTCGTGCGTGCCACTGGACGCTTAGAATGGACCCCGTTGGAGAGCAGCCAAATTTGCTTGTTTTGTTTCGAGCGTGCCTGGTATAAACAACATCCGCCGAGCTTAGAGCAGTCCGATGATCTTCCACCAAGACTACGTATCCCCAAGCCTGATACTATGTCGACCTTTACCCCACCTTGTGTCCTGCTCCGGAATATGCTTCATTCTCAAAGCACCCTCGATGAATGGTTGGTACTACTTGTAGCAGTGCGTTATGCATATTGATAGCTGTTGCTGACTGCACTTTAGAAGTCGCTGCTTTGTAGTGGATCCACCCAAAAGCGGTTGGCCATGTCCAATATGGCGGCGAGTCCTGCCTGCAGGAAATAGTTGCCGCTGGGGGACAAAAACGAGGACGACGATGATGGCGAGGACATTACAAAGCACGTGGAGGTGCAGTAGACGAACTAGCAACACAAAGCTCGCGCGCCGGCGAGCACGCTGGCTTGTGTACGTCACAGTTTTGTACGATCACGTGCCCAGCTGTTTACATTCCTTCTTTGGCCCATCTCGTTGCTCTCTGAAACCGAAACTTGGACTGGTCACTATAAGCAAGACTCCAAATATTTACCTGTCGTCCTGTGAAGCAAATAATGTTCCGTGCCATGATCACTGGGTCATTAGCTACTTATTGCAGCGGAAAAAACACGATTGAAAATTTTTGTGTCAGTACTCCTTTAATGACTGGAAGTAGATGGAACAGCTGAAATGATGTCTGAAAATAACTCTGAATAGCAAATAGCAAAAGAAATAATGGTACATGAACTGTGAGATATGGCTTGATGGGAAAAAAAACAACAGAAACTAGATATTATATGCAGTGGGATTGCCTGATGATAAATATGACATCCAATACTAGAGCACTGCATGGGCCCGGGTCTACCGGTAAGCCCGGGCTGTGTAAAGCATTTTCTGGTGGGCCTGGGTTGGGCTTGAAGCTCCGGGCCCGTTCACTGATGGGCCTTAGTCAGGTCTTCAAGCATGTGCTAGTCGGGTCTTGAGCCTGTGCGGGTGCTCGTCATGTATCCAAGTGTCATATATCACTTTGTGAAGTGGCAGGCTGGAAAAACCAGCTCTTAATTACCTTGGTAAATGAAATAAATGGTTGAAGTTTTAATTATTTTTTTTCCTACAAAAAAAAAAAATTACTGAGCGCTGTTCTTCATACAATGACTGTTACTGCAATCTGTAGGATTATTTTATTACAATTGCACTGTATTACTGATTTCTGTATATTGCACCACATTGGAAATTTCTTAATGGTCACTGCTGTACACATAGATGGCGTCTACCTTAACTGCATTCGTGATGTTCATGTGCCTTCAATCTGTACAAATGCTTCAAAGTTACCTCGTAAGGGTTTGTGTAGCAGCTCATTCTCCGATGCATGTTATCCAAGAGTTATGTTAAGGAAATTTGCTGCCTAATTTGAAATGAAAAAGGAGAAAATGCTCTTCGCTATGTAATTGCAATAGCTCTAGCTTGGCCATACTGTACATGATCACTGCTTCCTTTATTATTTCCATGCCTAAGTTGGAATATGCGCATTTGAAATTTTGCCTGCGTTTGCTTGCTGTACACCTAATATAACTACAAACTATGTCTTGCAGCTAGATTTATTTATTAATCAAAAACTGTTTCACAAAGGTGTATATCAGATCTTACAGTGTTTGTAACATAACTGTTTGCAAGAGTTTAAATAAAATGCCTTGCCAGAAATTTTTTACCGAGCTTTTGCCCCTTTTTGGCTTTTTCATGCCAACTGTTCACTTGCTCTGTTGAAAAAAAAAGTTTTTTATTGCAGTGTTTTATTGTTGGTGCAGTTTTATTCTAGTGGTTTTTGATATACCACCTAAGCTATGACATATTTAAGGCATGTGCACATAAAGCAGGCTCGCGCTGGGCCCAGTCAAGCAAGTGCGGGCCCAGGCCAGGTCAAGCATGGGCTCACGCTTCATAAGACTGGCTTGGCCCGGGCCAAGAAATGAGGCCTGTGCAGTGCTCAACGCAGTACTGCAACCTAAAGGATTCCTACAACACCTTTAGAATATGATAAATTAACATGCTCATTCAATAGAATCATTGTCATCAAAATGTGAGCCAAATAATATGCTTGCACATGTAGCAACAAATAGTACAGTTGGGCTGAAAGGGTGGCTTCCTGTAGCTGTTGACAAATTGACATAACTCGGCATGAAATGGCTATTGGCTGGATTCATTTAAACATCACAAAAAAATTATAATAATGAAATATGAATGGTAGAAAAATCAAGCTAAAATAAAAGAGGAAAGAGCAGACTGAGTGAATGTGGCAAACTGCGTAGCTGAATGTGGCTCTACAGGATTAGGCTTGTGGGATTTGGAAAAGGAGTGAAAGCACAGCATCAACACAAATGAAGAGAGCACTGCAGGCTACATGCCTAAAACTGGCCCTAACCAAGTTAGGTGGACGAGATAAAGAGTAAAATAAGCAAAAAGAGTGCAGCATGGTGCCTTGCTAGGTTGCGAGTGCCCCCTTCCACTCCAGAGGAGGAGCCACACTTTCTAGTGTGCATGAAATAAGAGTGGTAGCATGAAATAAGAGGGTAAGAGGGGTAATAAGAGGGTGAAATAAGAGGGGTGAACGGTAGTTTCTTTTGCTGTCTGTAACTGTTCATACAGAACTATTTTTGAAAACATTCTTCAGAAGAGATTCGTGAGATGTTTCAGAACCCCTTTAATATTTCTCGCCTGCACTAATTCTCCTGCAATTTTTTTTCTGGTGCTCTGGCCTCTTGCCACAGCTTTCTTATTACTATGGAGCATATCTTTTTGAATCTTTTACCATACTTTTTTTTTATCTTGAAGCCTTCAATAAATGATTTGAATGCAGCCTTTTATTATGTGCATGCTCTTGGAGACCTTGTATAGTGCCTTGTCTTAGTAGATGCTTTTTTACACTGCATTATCAGGCGAAGCAGACACATCCTGGCGTCATCCAAGCAGCAGAGGCCTATCTTCTGAAGGAATTGCGAACAACCAGTGATCCCTATGTTGTGTCCTTGGTGACTTATGCTTTGCACCTATCGGGGCACAGTGCACAGGACAGTGCTTTCCAAAAGCTTCTTTCTCTGTCAACGAGAGAAGGTGTGTTGAAGGCATGAGCTTTAAGCCAATTTATTCTTGGAATAGGGCTTAGAGCTTTTCTTCATCTCTTATTTTATTTGGAACTATTTTAATTCAGTTGTTCATTCAGTTATCTATTGTCTTATAATGATAGTACAGTCGAACCTCGATACAAAAAACACAGGCATGACAAATTGTGTCTTTGTTCATCATCGGAAAATTCGGAATGTTCCTTGCTGATATTAGCGTCTAACGAGTATATAATGAATATCTGATGTAACACATGTATTTTCATGGCAGATGCAACTATTTAATAACGAGGTTCTACTGTATTAATTTGCTTTCACAGAATTACTGTTATGCCTCTTCCCTCTGTATCTGTTTAGTATGGAATGTACAACATGGGCGAATTTTACTCACAGATGATACCGTCCACTGGAAGGACCCGACCCTGGCTGTCAATACCACAGATAAGCAGTCTGACTATTTTTTCAAGCCCAGCTTCAAGGACGTTGAGATGACTGCATATGCTTTGCTTACCCTAACTGAAAGGGGTGACATAGGCAATGCCATTCCTGTGATGAGGTGGCTTGTTTCTAAGCAGAATGAAAATGGTGGCTACAGCTCTACTCAGGTATTGATCTATAGTTACTCGTAGTGATGCTAAGTAGCAGATACCCACTGTTGTTGAAATTTGCATTGTCAGTTAATAAGGCTGATACCAAATCCGAGAAGTGGTTTAAAAAGATTTTTTTTTATTATGCACCTTTAGTGTGGTCTGTAATCAACCACAGCTCACAGGCTGTACCTGTAACTACTTCTTGCGCTGATGCATTTGAAAGCTAGTAGGGCAATGTACCTGCATGCTGGTTAGAGCAGCTATGTTATATCTCTGCACACTGTTGCACTGCAAAGCTTTGTCTGACAGGCTTGCTTCAACTTTGCAAAATGTTTGAAGAAATAACACAGGTTATTAAATTTTTTGCAGGATACAGTGATAGGCATTCAAGCATTGGCACGAGTAGCAGCCAGAGTTGTGTCCCAGACAATTGCTATAGATGCCAGTGTGAAGTATGGAGATGGACGAAGCCGCATCCTGAAGATTAACAGCGGCAACGCCCTTGTACTGCAACGCCTCGAGGTGGGCATGAAGATTGGCTAGTCATCGGGCCACTAAATGTATTGTGTATAAATGTATTGTGTGCACCTGTACTAAATTTTTAGCTACATGCATCTTTTCACTACAGTTTTCTTTGCCAAAGAATTTACTCATGTTGAACTAGTGATGGTGTATAACTAAAAGATTAAGCTGGTTGTATGTCATAGTTTTTTTTATTAGGCATAACAAGTTTAGGATAAATTTATTATAATAGACATGGACGTTCAGATAACAAATATGAATGTTCTCAATTTTTACTAGGAAAAAAAGTAGTAGCACTCTAGGAAGCGCTGTGTTCGAGATTTCCATCTAAATACATTAAATTGCACATGTGCAACAGCAACTGTACTGGTTGACATGTAATTATTGGATACCACTGAAGTGATTGCAGTGAATGCTAATGAAGAAGCCAACAGCCATCGAAGCCAAGAAAACATATGGGAGTTGAAGTGTCTCCAATTCTATGGGAAGATTAATTTAAATTTTTGATATTACTAATAAAGAAAATGGAATGAAAAGTAGGACATCATGTCACCAATGAGATCTGAAAGCTCGTTCTGCATGTTGCATGCAAGGCTCTATTAATGGCACCAAGGAAGTGGCTGTCCCTAAATCTGCATTTTTTGGTTATGTGCATTTGTATGAAGGCTAAGAAGGTTAGCATAGTGTTGCTCAGGGCCATGGGGCTGGGTTTTACAACCTTTGTAAAAAATTGCTGGCCTTATTGAAATTTTGCTCCCAACAGTCGCTAGATTTTAACATTCCTTGAAATGCAACAAATATCAACTTTTAGCAGTGGTTGCCAAGAAAAAGTACATCTCTGTTCCTTCGTACTTAGGTAGGAGCCCCCAAGCTAAAGCTTCCTTCTGAGGAAGAGCGGAAGATTGGGCGTGTTGGTGGTTTTCCATATTACTTAAAAACTTCTAGGTTGTGCAGCATATATGTGAGGTCAGTTGTGACCATGCGTTGCAAAAGCTAATTGATGCTGAAGCTATCATTTATAGTTTTCTTTTACAAATATGTGCTTGATAAGTGAAACGGTGACAATGGTGCCAAATGTTAAGGTAAGATGAAATGCATGTTGTCCATACAGTTAAACCTCAATATAACGAAGGAAGCAAAATCGGCAATTTGCTTTGATATTGGACATTTCGTTGTGTTAAAATTTGATCTTTTAGATAAATAAGTATAGTTGGTGATAAATTTTTCTAACATGGAAGGGCCTGCAAAATCTGAAATGATAGGACTATCGGAAAAAGCAAATTTGAGCAAGAAAAAAATTGATATTGCTGAATTTGAGAATCGGTGACGAAATATAGTATCATGCTGTGTTGACAATATCTTCACATCGGTGGTACGAAGAGAAGCCAGCCGCCCTTTCTTGTCCACTCTGACTCCGCGGCTGATAGTGTCGCCCGCAGTTGTACAATGCCATAATGAAGTGCTAGCAGAGGGTAGAGAATGCTCCATCTGGCTCTCGCTTCAGCACATCTCAAACTCAAGATTACGCTAATTCTAGTACTAAACGCTTGGGAAGACGGCGCACAAGAAGCCATGGCCGTCTCAGCTTGCGGACTCCGTGCACACGTGGTAGGTAGCCTCTAAAACGAGGTGCAAGCTGAGTATGCACTCAACCGTGCTAGAAAACGAGATGCACACCAACCTGTCGTTTGCTCCCAAATGGTCAAATTGTTGAAAATCAAAAGGCCTTCTTGCAAACGCACCTCTCAAATAGCATGCCACACGACCAAGAGGGTTCAGCGGTTGCTCTTGGTCGCGCAATTTGAGAGGTGCGCATGCAAGCAGCTGCTTGTAATTCAACCATTTGGCCATCTGTGTCCATGGAAGTTTCCATTTATTGTTTCGGTATTCCTTCGTGGTGGCAATAAAATTTCGTTATATAATTGAAATTATGCCTAAACGCATTTTGTTATATCAAGGTTCTTAATATGTACATGGTGTTCCGTGGACAAGAAGTTATAAAAAGTGAAATACAGTCACATCTTGATATACTGAGTCATGCAGGACCACGGAAAATCGTTCGTTATTCTGAAACATTGTTATAGTGAAATCCCAAAAATTAGCCATTCCACCAATCAACCCATCAGTTCATAAGTTGTCACCGTTCGAGCTATCCACAAAATTATAGTTATTGGCTCTCGGCCCGCTCTTTTGCTATTTTCCATAGATTCTGCTGCCATGCACCACCAAAGAAATGTATGATAAGAGTGACGCGTACAAAGCAGACGCTGATGCTGAGAGCACTACTGACAGAAAGGAAGCTCCATGTCGCCTCCAATGCGCAATGTTTCTTGTTGTTTGTTTGTTTTTCACATTCCTTGCCGTGGACACCACAATTGTCTCACTCGAGGCAGACACCTCGAGTAAACGTGCGTAAATGACACTGTCCGGAAAGCACAAAGTGCGACCGTGTGGCATTCCCGCAAGTACAGAGGCTACATTTCTCCACACATGTAGCTAGTACGGCCGCAGAAAGAAGTGCGAAAGAAAGAGGTGTGAACAGAACGAAGGAAGAGACGCACCTCTGTTGCTAGGCGACACTTACCTGGGCGGCGCGTGTGTGTGCTCACAAATCCTGATGGGTCATCGCCTCCACAACAGATAAAAAAAATTATATCCTGCGTTTTTTTTTATTGAGAGCTGTCTGGGGTTTTCTTAACCTGCGTGCCACGGCTTCCGCTTTCTGCACCTTGTTGTCTGCTAGTCCACTGTTTCGGCAGCTGTAAAGGATATATGGAAATCTAAGAATCCCCAGATTTCGGAATATTAGTTTGTAGTGCTGAGGCGTTGTTAACATGACACGGAAACTGAATAACAATCATTATTCTGAAAAGTTCGGTATACTGAATTTCGCAGTACTGAAATGTTTTTACATTGAAGCCATAAGACGTCAGCAGGAGATTTCTGGAAAGTTTGTTAATCTGAAAAGTTTGTTAATGTGGTGTTTGTAGTAACAAGGTTTCACTGTACTTTGTTATACTGAAGTTCATTATATTGAGGTTTAACTGTATATTTCTAGAAGTGCTAACAAGTTTTTCAAGGCTTTAGTCGTAAGAACACTGTATTGAGTCTTATTTTTTTAACAAGTGTCTTTTGATTACCAGCTGCCTTCTGACCTCAAGTACGTTCAGGTTGAAGCAACAGGATTTGGAGTGGCAGTGTTGCAGGTAAGTGCCCGGATGTTTTGCAGACATTGTGAAACATATAGCAATTCACTGACCATTTATGAAAGAACAATGTGAGCCAGTCATATATGCGGTAGCTTTGTCCCAGGTTTCAGTTCAGGTTTAAATCTGTTGTGAAGTACATAATAGGTTCTTGAAATAGTTTTTTACTCTGTTATAGACCTATGAGTGTTTTCATAGTTGAAGCTGGTAAGGCTGCTTAGGGATAATGATGTTGTCATTGTTTTTGAGCTAGGTATAGCACACATTAGTGGGGATGAGAGGAATACTGACCAGGAGGGAAAACAAACTCGCATGATGAACTTGCAGTTCATGTCAGTTTGAGTTTTCTTCAGGCCAGTGTTCCTCTCATCCCTGTTAACGTGTGCTGTACACCTGTGAGAAAAAGTATACAGACCACGAAAGCGGGTGCCAAACTGCATCGACGCACCATCTTCCGGCACAATGCCTGCTGTCGAGACTAGCGCTTGAGCAGCGGTGCACATGGGCTTCCCATCATATCTGCTGGCGTGCCTCGTTGCTTCTATTTACGAGCTATGCTTCTCGTCAACTAAATGTTCAATGGGCAGCCACCTGTGCCACTTACTCTGCTCCGGCACATCTGTGCTGCTGTTTCACTGAGTGGCTGTGGTAGAGTTTGCTCGCGCGTCTATCACACATCGCATTTCTTGGGTTATCGCACAACCTACTGCCATCTGTCATGCCTGTTGGTGGCTCGGACAGAATGCCTTGGTTCTTACTGCGGCACTGTGGCTTTATGTTACTGGAAGCGCTTCCAATATTTGCTGCTGCTTATCCAAGCACGGTTTTCCGATTGGTGAGCTTTGTCGCATAAAAGGATTGCAACAGTGTATCCACACTTGAGTCCATGAAAGTAGCAGCAGCACATCTTCAGGAAATATTGGAAGCGCTTCTGTTAACACCACACCGTAGGAAGAAGCAAGCATTCTGCCCGAGTCATCAAAAGACATGGAAGAAGTTCATAGGCTGCGCATAAAGCAAAATAATGCAATGTATGAAGGCGTGCCAGCCAGCTCTACCACAGCCACTCGGTGACACAGTGGCACAGATATGACGGAGCAAAGAAAACAGCACAGGTGGCTGCCCACTGAACGTTTAGTCGACAAGCAGCGTACGTTGACAAGGAAAGCAACATGACAGGCCATCAGATATGATGGGATTCGCATGCACAGTGGTGCTTCAGTGCCACTCTTGACAGCCCGCACAGCACCAGAAGGTAGTGTGTCGATGCAGTTTGGCACATGATCCTGTGGTCCGTATACTTTTGCTCACGAGTTTACATAGCATAAGAACAATGAACGTACACTGACAAGCTCAATTTATTGGTCTGCTACAATGTCATCAATTTTCATAATATAAAGTCGTGGGGCAGCCTATTTTCCACAATGAGACTAAGTGGCCTGCTAAAAAAATGGCACAATTTGGAAAACAGCTACCAATAGTTACATTCTTAATGTAGAATAAGAGACAAAACACAGATTGGTAGCACAACTGCCACCTTCCAGGCAAACATCTTGAATTCATAATTTTAAACACACTAAAACAAAGATTAAAAAAAAGAGCAGAGGGAAACCAAGCCAGTCGCATGAAGCAGTAGAGCATGTACAATGGCAAAAGGCATTCATCTATCACCAGCTACCATCTAGAAAATCAAATTCTTTCTTGGAGAAAGAAACTAATGGCAAACTCACGCACTCGTAATAGTCACCCAGCATTGTTGCTGCCTTGACAATCTCATGTGCGTGGTGATCTCTTTCATGAAACACATCCACATTGTCATCAAGATATGAGCCACTTCCATAGTTGTAACAATGAAAAGCAAGGTGAACTTAGCCTTCCTCTTGGATATTCCTGTTAGGCTCTTTCAGACGTTCATTTAAGTGTCGCTTGGCTTGCCCGACATAGGCTCTGCCACAGGTTTATTAGCATTTGGCACACTAATCTCTTGATTGACGCAGTAATCAAATCTGTTCTTGTGCTTTATGTTGCACACTCTTTTGCTTTACTATCGGTGACATAATCTTGCTAAGTTTGGGCACTTTATCCGAGGAAGACATGATGACTTCCATGCCAGTGTTTCTACCAATCTTACTACTGAAATAGACCAGGGTCTATGGTGGGGCACTGCTGAGCTTAAGGTCACATGTTCGATCTTGGCTGCGGCGGCCGCATTCTGATGAGAGTGGAATATATAAATGCTCGTGCACGATACACCTTAGGTGGTCAAAATTAAAGTCCCCCACTATGACATGCCTCATAATCAAATCGCAGTTCTGGCACGTAAAATCGCAGAATTTCAGTTTCTACCAATCTTAAGATGACGAAATGTGCTGTGCAAACAAGAATTGACTGTTACTTCCCCTGTTTTGAGCTGTCTCCGACTTTCACATGCCTGAATGTCATTGCACACCTTTTTTGTCCTGTGCATAACTGCCTCAGCTACTGCTTCCAATGAACCATTTATGTCCCACAGATGTCCATAGAACATCATATTTTAGACATTGCACACATCCTATAGATATCTGTATTTCTCCAAACAACATTACAAATACAGTTGAATCTCAATAATTCGATCTCGAAGGGGCCCGAAAATTTGTTAGAATTAAAAGAAGTTCAAATTAAGGGAAGCTAATTGAATGGAAGACTTACCTGCAGTGGTGCATATGCACTGAGCTAACGCATGATTGGGAAGTTCCTCGAGATTTATCCACATGTATTTACAAATTAGTCAGTTATTAGGCATATCGGTGCTTGTACTGTGATAGGAGGCGGCGGGTGCACACGTGTATGATAAAAGGAAAGATACATAAATGGGAAAAAAAAAATATTTAAGGCCGTATGAGTATTTACGAGACCTCATAGTAGGAGACGGCTCAATTTCACAGCCCGAGTCCCCTCGTCCACACCACGAATCTATCGTTTCTCAGTTGTGTAATCTTCCTCCGTGTAATTGTCGTATACTTCGCTGTCACTAATACTGCTTAGCCTTTCCAGAGAAAGTGCAGGCTCTCTCTGTCTGTCTGTCTCTCCTTCTTTTTTTTTACTGGGAGTCTGAGTATAAGTGCTGCTGCGCATGACTGCTGTTGATTCCAATTTCGAGTGAATCTGGCTTGGCCTCATTTCGGTTAGTGAGTGAGTTACACAGGGTGTCCCAACTATCATGCACCAAGTCTTTAAAAGCCATTGCGTTACTCGAAGAAAACCTAGTGTATATTGTTTCCAATACAGTGGAGTAGCTGCCAGTAATTCTTTTGTTACTGACATTTATTCAGGGGATCGTAGTTGGTTATCTAACTCAAGAAGTATTGTCCTAGTTAATCAAATTGTCAATGAGGCATTTGTAGGCACCCCCAAATGGCATCTAACTGTGGTGTTTTCAGCAATGCACAAACGGTGTACAAATTTTTTTCTCCCTGGTAAAGAAACACCCGAAAATATCAAAAATATCATATCATATGACTGCACTCCCACCCACATCGTAATGCAGTGCCCTCAAATAAGCTGATTGAAAGCAACTGATTTGCCTGTCGCAAACCTGGAGAGACAGCTCATCACCTTGATAATTATACCGAAGGAGCACCACCAGCAGGTTTTGCAGCTTCGCAGCTATTCCTTCCTCTCATTTCTACGTCACATTTATTGTCAGTCTCTCAAGGCCGACTGATCACATTGGTAACAAAACCCCCTTAATAACGTGGCCGAAGCACAGCTCTGTTCACGCACAAAGCGTGAACAGAAATACAATAGGCATAGAATGTTTCAAAATCTTGGCTCTGCTCACACTGCATTGAAAGAGTGCATGTGCAGCTATATGACTATATTTCACGCCAGAAATGTGCTTCAGACCACAGCCAAATTAAAATGACGGTTTTATTTTTTTCATGACTGTGTACCTGCTGCAAGAACAAGCTTGTGGAAAAAAATAAAAGTGACTAAATAGACCTTGAAGCGGCCCACGTGTATTGAAAAGGCAAAACCAATGTGTTCAAGAAAGTAAATGTACCACTTCTAAATGAACCGAACTGGCAATCGGGACGTCTGCACAAAAGACAACAGAAAGAGAAAACCATCAGATTTCAGTGTGCCCTTATTATCTGAATTCGTAAGCGCCGTTGAACACCAGCTGTTGCCTAGAGGATGTGTTTGAATAGGTGTCCTTCTGCAGTTACGCAGTACTGAGTCCACTTTATCACATCTTCAGTGGCTTCCTTGATGACCGACGCTGGATTTCTATGGCAGACATCCGTTATCTTTGTCTTGAGCTAATCTGACGTCCGTCTCGGTCATGTAAGCACAATCTTTCACATAACCCCAAAGAAAGAAATCGCATGGAGAGAGGTCAGGTGACCTATCCGACTAATTTACAGGCCCGTGCCTTGCAATATACTGCGCATAAAAAGTCGCATCCAGCCAGCTTCGTGCTCGGCTGCTGTTGTGTGCTGGTGCTCCATGATTTCCATGACTGATATATATTTGCGGCCTTCCTCTTCTTGTCATTTGCAGCTGCGAAGGCAAGGATAATTTTTACTTTCTGCTCATTAGAGAAAGACATGGCGAGAAGCAGCACCTGCTTCTGGGATCACGAGATTCAAGATAGAAAGCCAGTACTTTCTAGCTGTATTTAAAAATATGTACTAAAAAAATCCACACAAGCAGAATCCCGAGATGGAATGTTCATCTTGATGAGCAACTTGCTCAGGCAGCTTCTAGCACCATGAAAGTGCCAAGAACATAATGGCGCTAGAGGCTTCGAGATAAGCATTGTAAATGAGAAATATGACACTCGAAGAGGCTCACTACAAACCAAGCGATACAAACATGTCTGAAAATGAACTACCAAAATGTTGCCCTCAGGGCATTTCTACAAGCACTCCGCAAGGTGAACAAACATACCACGAATAGTAGTAAGAAGCACAGCTCTAAATTTCAGCATGCAACTGTACAGTTCTGCCTAGTATATACATACTTGGGCAATGGTAAACCAAACAACAGTCGAAAAGACACACCAATGAAGCACATTTTATGCTGCCTGCGTGCGGTAAATCACCCTGCACTTGCGTCGAGGCACATGCTGATTTGATATCCATGGTGATGTGAAGTCAAATATATTGCGAGTTCAAGGTTGTTTTTTCTTTATAATCTGTCCAAATATATCGGCAAGTTAGTGATTACATATTTTTAACAGTGTACGAATAGATATAACTGAAAAAGAAAGCGTTTATGTATGAGAAAAAAAATGACGCAGCCGAAACCGAAAGTCTTCATTTTTGTCGCACGGTGTCTAGCAGTGCATGCAGAGGTCGAGCAAAATTGCTACTGATAACCATGTTACACAAAATAAATGCGGTCATAACTGAAATTCTGAGCTTTAATACTTCAACTTGAACCTTTTCAAAATGAACAGACGGATATTTCGCAATACAGGAATACATTCTCCCTGTCGTAGGTTCTCTAACATGCACATGATGGGGGAAAAACAAAATAAATGCCCAGCCACAGTGCTGGAACAGACAATAGCACGATTTTTTTTCCCCAGAATTTATTTGTTAGGCATTAGAGACAATGTGCTTGTATTTCTGTGGCATGGTGTGTTCATCTAGTCACAACACACAATGTACGATCAATGTGCGGTAGCTTTGGTTGTGCAAGAGATGTCCAAATCAGTCATTCAACGTCCTTTGGATGACCCTTGACTGCCATGTACTAGTGGAACATATTATAGACGTGAACTGGATGTCGTTGAATGTCTTGGCTATTTGGTCTTTTGTGGTACGTCCAGTGGATATTTATGGCTTGCTGGGCGGCTATGATTGAATGCCAAGGATAACCTGCTAACAAAAGGTGGTGAACTTGTTAGGAGAGCTTTGATCTTGAAATATCTTATGTATTGGATAATTAAACCATGGTTGATTTCTGCTCATGCACACTGCTGTGGCATCAGAGTGACTACTGAGGAGCTATGGTTGCATTCGTGGTTTGCAAGTAGCGCGCATCCACATGCTTCAGCTGTTGAGGTTTGAACGAGAAGAAAGGGAGTTAACCGAGGGGCCCGATTTTTATTAATCATATCATGAGAAGCCAACAAACAGACACCAAGGAAAACATAGGGGAAATTACTTGAATTTACTTATTGAATGAAAGAAATGATAAATTAATGGCAATAAAAGCGGATGAAAAAATAACTTGCCGCTGGTGGGGAATGATCCCACGTCTTTGCATTATGCGTGCGATGCTCTAACAAATTGAGCTACCACAGCGCGGTTTCCCCATCCACTTTCTTGGGTATTTATGTGTTACTACTAGAACTAACCTTGGGAGTGTTAGCCAGCGCAACCACTCGCAAACCTTGGCGATGTATGTGGAACATCCTTTCTGGCGCAAGCTGTTTTGCATCCACTTTCATTGCCATTAATTTATCATTTCTTTAATTCAGTAAGTAATTACAAGTAATTTTCCCTATGTTTTCCTTGGTGTCTTTGTTTGTTGGCTTGTCATGAGCTGTTGGGGTTCGTTTTTCGAAACATGAAAATTAGGCTACACTCACAATATCATCACACACTGAAAAATATTGTGCCCTGACTAACCTTGGCATTTTAACTTGGGTTCACTGTATGGGAGACATGCATTCTACCATGAAGCTCATGCTACAGCTTGACATCACTGATTTTAGTGATAGCTTTTAGAAATAGACGGATTGGGAACAATTCAAAGCCCAATAAGAGAAATGGTAGACGAGCAGGCTGTTAACTGTTATACACAGTTTGCTTACCAGTCCGTGCAGATTGAGGCACATTTTTTTTTTCCCAGTGGGAAGGCAGTCTAGACAAATGTACAGGAGGTTCCCTCAGAAAGAGAGCAAGATAAATAAAATCAAGATACTAGAAGAAGCAATGGACTATATAAAGCTTATTTCAATGGCCCTAACTGAGAGATGCTGATTTTGGTGAAGAGGTGCCAAATCCCGCTGTAGGTAACAATCTGTGAATTCCTGTCAGGAGTTCCTCATTTGATTTTTTTAATGCTAAGATGAGGAAGAAGTGTCCTGTAGGGACCGCACAACCCTGAGAAGCATTGAGCAGCACTGACAAGAGCATTGAGGATTTTGAAAAATATGCTACTCACTGGGTGCGTATGACTGCAAAGAAGCTAGACTCACTGCCCCAGATGTATTTTCTCATGAGTTGGATGTTTAAAAGTGCATCAGCATGTAGCATAGCCTGCATTATCAAGTCAGTTTTTTACAGTGCAGGGGCCACTGATTATCATGGATTGATTTGGCAAATGGGTGATTAAATGTAAAAGACATCTGGATAATTTGGCCAGTTCTTGCACTCCTACCAATGTCAAATTAACAGAAGTCTGCTCTGTCCTGTACACAAAGATTTCAGGGCTAGGTAATGGCATTCATGCTACAGTAAAAGGAGTCCTTGATCACTCGTCGCAGTGCCTAAATGGGCAGGAGACCAGCCATGCAAAGTCGTCTTCATGCGTGTTATTTAATCTGTCATGCGAGTAGCCACATGGTGAACATGGTGTGGAAAATCTGAAGCTGCTGTCAAAGAAAACCAGCACTTTTAGGACTGTGCTTGTGCTCATACAAGTGGGTGGCTGGTGACAACCCAAGGGTGCATACAGGCTGACTTGAAAGGTTGATCCACCTGCACCTTGTGTATCCTGTGCACTCAAGAAGTGCTGCATCAGCAATGCCCTGGACGTTGCCCATTATGTGTTGTGGGTTGTTGAAAGTGGCCATCCTCAAACCAGAACCGCACAACTTTAAAGTAGTTAAACGTGTGATTTTTGCCTGATGATAAGCTGACAAAGTAGTAAGGTGCTTTGTGGGCAACTGTTTTGCAGAGTTGGAGTTTTTCATTATTGTTTACTTTAACATAAGTGCTGACCTACACTCCAGCTTGACCCATATTCTGGATTATATGGAACTTACAAAATGATCAACTTTATTCTGTACACCATGTACAGTCGCCCAAATCTTTAACTGGTATGCGGGAGCGGCGACTTTTCCGTGCGTCAGCGCCGTTTGACGGGGCGAGGCTGGAAACAGTCTGAGGCTAAGCGCATGCGGACAAAGCGCGCTCAGCTGGGCCCATCGTCTACTAGGCTGTTTCCAGCCTCGCCGCGTCATACGGCGCTGACGCCCGGAAAACGCCCGGAAAAGTCGCCGCTCCCGCACACCAGTTAAAGATTTGGGCGACTGTACTTCCAGTGTAATATTTCATAAGTGAGCTGTTGATGTTCGGGAACATGTTTTAAATTGTCTCTTGCATGTGATCTTTTACGTGTCAATACCCCGAGTTGAGCTGAAAGCTTCTGTACAGTGCAGTTCATGTTGTTTTAACCTTGTAAAGAAAAATGCAGGAATTTGTACGAATTTCTTGTCCTAAGAAGTTCTTTTCTGCATTAAAAGCGATATAATCTTTTGATCCCTAAGGCTTGATAAATATTGCGTGTATGTCTAACAATCATAACCTATAAAAAATCCCAGTTGCAAATGACATTGTTTTCTTTTAGTGCCTCTTTTTTTCACCTTGTTGTACTGTATCTTAATCGCCGCATTATTATTATTTTCTTTGCAACTTGTTATTCGCTTTGTTCTTTGCTTTTTCATTACGAGTCTTTGTAATCATTGTGCTTTATGTACTTTTTTTTTTTCCACGTGACATGGGACATCTGCAACATGCCTGTGTCTGACGTGGCTGCGTGCAATGTGGCTGTGCTTTTGTGTCTGCGTATAATAATCTGTTTTTCACTTACACGAATTTATGCAAACCTGCAATTTTTCTGCTTGTTTTTTCTTCTGTACCCTCCCCCCTTCTGCTGTAATGCCTGAATGGGTACTGTGGGTACTAAATAAATAAATAAATATATAAAAATGTTTGAAGCAATACAAGAAAATGGCCTTGTCATGTGGGTGGATTGGTCAAGGCAGTTATAGATCAGAAGTTAGTAGGCCATTCCACCTGCAAGGATAAATTGAACTAGAGAGTTTCTTCAAGTATTTGAATTGTTACATATCTAGTTATACTACAGCAAGGTTTGATCATTATATAGGAACAGGCTGAGAATTGCTTGTGAAGTAGAAGTCTACGTGGCATTCAAAATTTAAGTGCGATTTCACTTTATTCTCGATTTTGTAGGTCTCCTGGTCATTCAACTTAGCGGTGTCTTCAGAATCACCTGCATTCTTTTTAAATCCTTTGCTGGACAAGACTTCAACTGAGAACTATCTTCAGCTCAGTGTCTGTACACAGTGAGTATACATTGTTCTTGTCTGGTTATTTTTACAATAGCATGGTATAATGTCTTCATTTCACTTCAACAGTGAAATTGTTACTGGTAAACGAACACACTAGTGGATTGCAATGTTCATTGTTGATATGTGCAAGATAAAAAAAAAGGTGAAGGATAGGAGTAACTGCCTATACAATCTCCTAGTGCTTCAACATCTGCTACTGATTCTTGACAAAAAAAAAAGCAGTTGGAAAATCACCTCTTACTACCACAAAGCTTCGTAGACATTTCCTGAAAATTTTCTTACCCTTCCGCCATTTCTCCAGCCCAGATAATGTGAATGGTATTGATGACAGGCTCCCTCTCCTCAGCAAGTGGAGGCCTATGAACTCCTTAGAATGACTACTATTGCCTTAGCCATTGGCGATGTCATACTAAACATGATCAGCAAACCAAAGCTAAGGAGCATTGTGCTTAATCAGTCACCGGCAGGAAGACTATCACAGATGTGGAGCACCCTTGGCTTTACTTGTCATAATAGGTGTCTACTTATAGTGTTGTAGATGTTGTCCTCCTAAAATATCTTCTGTTTTCTTGATGAAAAAGCCTTCTGTCAAAGCATTTGCACCAAGCTCGGACTACATATATATTATAATGCAGATTATAGTTATTAAGTTTTAAATATTGTGCCTTTTAGATGGGGTTTTTGCACCATCTCAACTCTTGCTTAAATCTTGCTGTATGCAGCTACCAAGGAGAAGGGGATGCTAGTAACATGGCCGTCATGGAAGTGGCCTTGCCTTCGGGCTACCTCTTTGACTTTGACACTCTGAGCAGTATCCACAGGACCAAGGAGGTGCGGCGGGTTGAGAGCCAAGATGCTGACACAAATGTTGTCATCTACTTCGACAGGGTCAGTTGTGGTCACGTTCCTTAATATTTGAAATAATTTTATTGGGCATGTAAAGTGAAGAAAAATTTAGTGCGGGTTAGCACTTCAGTAGCACAGCGATGTGATTACCGCTAATAATTTACAGTGTTACATCATTTAGTACGAAGGAGAAGAAAGGAAACTGAGGGCCCGGTTTCTTTTCTTCTTGTTCATTACATTGTGAGGCCTCGAATCCAGCAGCGTTGAGGCCTTCAGGTAGCATGTGTGGATTTATTAACTAGTTGCCTTCACCCCAAAATATCTCGTACATGCGACACCTGCCACAACAAAGGATGTTCCACATCCGCCATCAAGGCTGTGAGGTGTGGTACTGTCTAGCACTACCAGATTTAGTTAAAGTAGATGGACATAAATATGCCAGAAAGTGGATGGGAAAACAGCGCCGCAGTAGCTCAGTTGGTAAGAGCATCGCACGCGTAATGCGAAGACCCGAGTTCATGCCTTACCTCCGGCAGATTGTTTTTTCATCCACTTTCATCTCCATTAATTTATCATTTCTTTCATTGGAACTAGTAAGCACATGTAATTTCCCCTATGCCATCCTTGGTGTCTTTGTTTGTTTGCTTCTTATGATCACTCAGTATGCAGCATAATTTGTGTGGGTGAAGAAAGGAAAATTATTACTTCACGCACTGAGGCTTGTTAGCTCAACGGAAGCATGTTTAGTGCATTTCGTGTATTATCCATGTTACTCATTCATTTCGGAGGGCAATTTAAAACTAGCTTTGTGTGATGATTTTCATGATGAGAGGTCTTCCTGATCATAAAGTGCCTAGTGTATTGATCCTCCTGGTATCTCGTGGCATTGCCCATCCCGAAAGCACACAAAACCTTGAATTCAGTATTAAAAACTGACAGGCAGTCATCCAGAGTTCTCAGAGTGCCGGTGTGTAATATTTTATTCTACACATGATGTCATAATGTCTGTCTACTTCAGTAGGTTTTGCTTTACTATCGGTCTGTAGTTAGGAGTTCTTGAAAAAAAAATAACTGAATATAGTGGGCTGAATTCTTCAGAAATTCAGTATTAGCCAAGAAATGTGTGTATTCCAGGATAGTTTAAAACGGGAAAAAGGTAATAAGTTGTGGATCCCTTGAAATTTTGTATTGCACCGTCAAACCTGTCTATTAAATTCGCAAAAGGAGCATGTGCAAGTTTGATGAAGTGAAATTGAATAACAGTGCAAGAGACTGGATAGGCAGAGGGAAATGGATGAAGCAGTGCCTCTGACTGTCCTATCTCTTGTGCTGTTATTCAATTTCACTTCATCATGTACCAACAAGCCCAAGTTAGCATTCTGTTGCAAGTTCGACACTGCGTGTAATTTAATATATATATAAATGTTTCATGAGTCTTTATGAAAATGTGACCACTAAGTATATACATCTGGCTTCAAGGGTTCAGTTTTTATTTTGGAAGGAACTTTTTGTGATGTTTTTTAGAGGGGCTCTTTGCTTGGTATGATTGATGAGTGGTCATGATGTGGGAAATACAGCGAGTAATGCACTCTGGTGGCCCCTATTGTGTTATTATATACTGTTGTATTCAATGCATTACAACACGAACTGGACACACATATGGTGCGTGCCATAATTTAAGGAAAAGCTAGTATTCTTTTCTTCCGTCGTAGTGAGCTCAGAAGTTATCTGTGTGGCAAAGCCAACTTGGAAAGCTATACAGCACTGCCTGTAGTTCAGTCTGTCTGCATTGATGCACTTTTTGTTCAGTGTGATGGTACATTTTCCTATGTATTCTCGCTGCAGAATAAAGGATAATTTGACTTAATCAGCAGCTGAGCAGGACCCATTTGATGCAGAATTGGTAGTAATTCATATTACAACGTCAAAAATGTGAAAAAAGTACATATCTGTTTGCTGCAGTTATGTCAGCTATGCTCAGAATATCTGAAATGATTGGTTAGATATGCTCGTCAAAGTTTTATTGCATCTAGCAAAGTTTTAAAGTAAAGGCGAACCTTACGCATTATACTCATATAGTAATTGCATCGCCACATAGGAATGCTTACTGTCACATTTTAAGGATGTTAGCCGAGTTCTATGACCAGGCTCCATGATAGTTCTTTACGCCCATGACAGCACCACCTCGGCTGTACTATCTTTGCTTTGTTTACTTTCCACATGTAAATAATGCAAGCAGAGGCCAGAGCGTATCCCTTTAACTAGAGAATGGTAGAAGTTACTCGAAAAGAAATAAACAATGTAAATAATAGCCTGAATAACAGCGATCTCAAGCAAAAAATGCTGCTATTGAAATTAACGTAGGGGTTTTAAAAAACTAGTAATTAAAATTAGGGAGAATTCATTCTTCAAACAATGCAAAAAAGTATATCAAATTAAAAAAATATATGTAAAGTATGTGCTGAACTCCAACATTTATAAATTTTGCAGATCTCTAAACTACATTGCAGAAATGAAGTGCAACATTGTCTAATATGAGCAGTGTGTCAGAAATGCCGTGTGAGTAAAGGGCATCTGTCTTGCCAATGCAGATTGGTAGGGAAGAGCTGTGTGTCACTGTACCAGCTCATAGGGAGCATAAAGTTGCCAACCAAAAGCCTGTTCCTGTCAAGGTCTATGACTACTACAATTTGGGTAAGTACAACTTGTGCTGAAAATGTGTGGATTTGTGAATTGCACTCGAGTAAAGATGTAATGACTCACTGCCATACTCTTTAACTCGCTGTGATCTACTAGATGGGTGGTGCTATGGGTTACAAGTAAAGGTTTCTTGTATTTGATATATACATCCTCTCCAGACTGTCTTAAAGGGCCCCTCACCAGGCCCCGTAGGAAATTTTGGTTATACACTGCAAATTGTTGCATGTCCTCTAGGGAGCGTTCTGCTGCAAAAATTTTTCAGATCTGCTCAATAACGTAGAAATAGTGTCTCGCTCCACTGCCAAGCGAGACGCTCTCTCCACTTGCCCTGTCTAGCCTCTGCAAGCGCAATTCCTTCCCTGCATTCTCCCATACCGGTTCTTGAGGATTGCGTAACGCATACGTCACGGGTCCCGCCTTCATTTTTTCTCCTTGCTTTTTTGTACCGTGGTGCACTTCCGCTGATCGCATTGCGAGTGAGCGGTTGCGATTGTCTTGTTTCATGCAGCATACAATTTTGCGCGCTGTGCACGAAGGCACCTGACTAGCGGTATAAGTCTGTGCTTCACGAATACTGAGGAAGACAACGGATCACAGAGCATGATCTTGCACTGGAACATGGTAGATAAAGACAGTTTCAGTGTCTGCTCGCGTGACTGCATGACGTGGCAACAGGCAGACAAAACGGAATTACATCTCTTCTGCAGTGCGAAGTAAAATAAAAGCATGCAGACATTCGGTTTGTGTTTTATTACTTCTTTAAGCTTTAATGCATCTATTCTAGCAACATATTACACAAATAACAGATGTTGCCTCGAATAATTGTCGAAGTCGCGTGTCACCACGAGCGACGTCACAGAGCGAACACATGTGCGTAGGCGCACTAGGATGTGTACGTCATCCTCCGGCTTGGAGCGTGGCGGCCATGAGGAGAAGGGAAAACAGCATCCGGTTTGAAATTTCAGATCTTTCTGCAGCGCGTAGCGATGTAATGCTTTGCAGGCACAATCGTTATCGCACATTGTATGCTCTGCGCTTGTCGGCTCAAAATGGCCAGACCTAGTGCGGGGTTCTTTAAAACAAAGCGCAGAATCATAATGATGTCCAAGCATTCTTTACTCCACTGGAATGAAATATCTGTGGGTTCATACAAAAGCTCTGCAGAGATCTGTTGGCTATAGTAGTAGTGAATACTAGGAGTTTGCACCATGTGTCTTAGCCTACATTTACATTATTTGAAACTAAAGAAAGAAAAAAAGAAAGAAAAGGCAGTTGCAGGTATTTCTTTTGCCTAGATTTGCACCATGCTTAGTCAAACCATGTATATGGGCTGCGCTTAATTATTGCTACAGGCACTCAGTTTTATTTGTAAGAAATGTAGCCATGCTAACTGAACCAGGAATCTCTGTGAAGACGCTTTTGCTTTTAATTGTTAACTGTACCTTAGTATATGCAAAAGTATAGTAACAGCGTGTTAGTCCTTAGATTTCTGTAATTGCAAAAGTCTCAGGTTTTGCATATTCAGATGTAGGTTGAGGTGCTGCTGTGTGCTGGTCTTCTTATCTGCACTTATTTCTAAAGTTTAAATTTTTCTAAGCAAGCACAACTGAAACGGAGCAGCAAGTTTTTAATGATCAATGTTTCTACAAATCTTCAGCTCGCAGTGCCAGAATGTTCTACAGTCCCCACAAAGCAACGCTGTGTGATATCTGCGATGGTTCTGAGTGTGGAAATGACTGCAATGCTGTGAAGCAGACGACCTCGGTCACGGATCAGCTGGAAAGAGAATCTGAGCCAGATGGAGCCAGTGGAATTCATGCATCACATCTTTCAATAGCCGTCCTTGTCACCATTGTGGCATTCTTTCAGAGGTAGTGGCATGAAAAGTATGTTGATGCTAGACGAATTGCTCGGTATAGTGCTACATTTCATATTGTACTGTTTTGTGACTTGGCATCATCACAAAGGCCTGCGAACTGCTCGGTATAGTGCTACATTTCATATTGTACTGTTTTGTGACTTGGCATCATCGCAAAGGCCTGCTCAGATTTAATTAGCTTGTTTTGGCAATCATACTGTCGCATCTGTGGTTTGTGTGCTTCTTTGTCAATCAGTACATTTTGTGCAGTGTAAAACATATCATTATATTGGTGTTCTTTGTGATCCTGACAATGATCTGTTTTTATCTGTGAATTCTGTGTTTATCTATCGTGTGCATGTTTTCGTGCTTGTTCAAGCACTGCAATCACTGCTTTATAAAATGTCTGTGTAAAGATTTTTAAGTGTGGAGCATATAGTTGCTGCATTTCATTTCTGTAGTTATGTACTTCCATAGAGAGACAACTTCAAAAAGTTATTTGTAGATACATGTAGTACTTGTATCACAAAGGCATACGGCTCATGTAGGTGCATCATGAGAAGACTAGGATTCCCTTCCGCATTCCCTTTGCCCCCTGCACAAAGGGTCAGGCCAGAGCGAGAAGTGGTGAGATACACTTCTGGCTGAGCTCTACTCCATTTTAATCTGAAATTTCCTTTAACCCTCTCTGGGAAAATCCACCAATAAGTCGGCCCCTACTCTGCTCTGCCCTTGCCGTTGTGCATGTTCGGGACCAGGTGGCAGTAGGCATGGTTCTGTTATAGCCTTGGAATTTTTTTAAAGTATTGAGACCTAATTAGGTATTGCGTTTTGGCTTGCTACATGAAAATTATAACTGTAATGTTCTATCAAAAGTCATTATTTAAACATTGATGTGTAGGATTTTGAATATTGGTTTTGAGGTGTACTTCCTTTGAAACATCTCAAAGCATATTGTAAATCTGTTCAATTTGCCAGATGTTTGCTTAAAGACGTTTACTTAAAGGGGTTGCTTAAAAGGGGGTTTGCATTTTACCAAGAAGTTTGCTTATATTTGGCTGCTGCATGCAGTGAAATATAATTTGGCTGCATGCAGCAGGTAAACCACTGCATAAAAGATAGCTTGCTTTCACCTGTGGTTTTCGATGCCCTTTCCATTATGTTCCACCAATAAAATCAGACCTTCGACACAGCACATAGATGCCAGCCATTGGTCAATTGTTTATAATCGTGAATTACTCCAGTGCAAAAACATGCATATGCGTGCACACTCCTACAACTTTCTAGGAGATGGAGAAGAAAAGTGCTCTGCCACTGCTGCATTATTGCTTTGCGGCACCTTGGTCAGTTGCCAACCTTGGAGGTTTTACAGAAGTGCATCACTGAAAGGAAAAGTAAGAAAGGAGCAATAGGCAGGCTATTGCTATTAGTGCCGCTTCAGCTGTGATGTAAACGTGTTGAGGGGGAATGGGGAAAATAAACAATGCACTCTTCACATCTCTGTTGTTACTGGGTCTTTTTCAAAAATTTCTGTGGGGATATATTAAGTCATTGCACTCACTTCATTGTGTTCTCAGTTTTAAAGAGAATGTGTTGCAGGGCCCGTTTAAAGAAAGTGCATTGGATACAAAGTAATGTGCCTGAAATGTTCAGCTTATCCAACAATCCATCTTACCTGCTTTCACTCTTAAAGGGAGTAGGTTTATATGTAGCAGATGCTTTCGTGTTGTGTTTAGTGTCCATTTTAGCAAGGTTAATGAAATGATAATCAAAACTTTTAGTGTGAGACCCATATGATGTGTGATGTACTTTCTCACTTCGGATTTTCATTATAAAGTGTCTTAGCTACTGGGTCGCACATTTTCCTGATAAGAAAACTGTTTAGTGTAGGTACCAAATTAGCCATGTTGGATACTGATTGAGAATACATTCCAAGGCCAGCTGCTACTGTGGAGTGTCGGTGTCCAGTATTGTGCAGAAATGATTATACAACAAAGGCCAGTGGTACACTCTTTTAGAAATTTTTAAATGTTGGCTGTGGAGGCAATATGTTAAACTGGGTAAATGCAGGGATACTTGGACGCATTGAGTGCAAAAGTTTGCTGCCCCTTACCATCAGTATAAGACAATACAGGACATCTTAGGTGTGCAATAAATATGTTGGTGCAAGGTATTTGGGGGAATCATTAGGCTGGCAAATTTGGGTTCCTATATCATGGTAACATAGTTATGAAGGCATAATGTAGCAATGCTGCTTTGATGGTGGAACTGATGGTAAGGTTATTTTTTTGTGATTAAGCATTCTAGGACAGAAAGAAAATATTTTGCACCATAAATCTTTAACACAAGAAGCTGTATAGTTTGCAAAACGTAAATGTCGATGGGGGACATGCTTCTCCAAGACATTGGACGAAGCTATATTTGATTTGTTTTCTTGCTCTCCTGACCTAACAAAGCTTTGAGGTTCCGCCTTGTGCTTCATTGTAAACACTATGAGATCAAGGAACTTGCATCTGTGCTCTGCTTATTTACTTTGAAAAATGGTGCTTCATATTTAAATTTGCAGCACCTGAAAAGCACTTCACCATTGTAAATCTTGCCCGAGTGAGAAAGCATAAAATTGACCTGTGCCACTAAAACCAGTAGTCAGATGCTTATCAGTACACCATTTTGCATCAGTACAGCTTGAATGTTGGAAACTCGACGCTTAGTTTCCAGTCAGGTTTGGTTTCAGATGTTTCTCTTTAATGCTGGTATGTAGGTAGGTATGTGCATACATATAGAATGGAAGTCTTGGAAGGTACTTTCGGAAGCAAATGTTCAGAGAGCATGGCCGCAGTGAAATATTTTTGTGCCATTGCTTTGCGACTTGGAATTGGCACATGTGCTGCGTTGGTTGAAAATGCATGTGTATGTGACACTTGATTTCAAGCTGCTTGTCTAGGTTGTGCAATAAGGTTTTCCGTGATGTCGATGCTCTCCAAACTATTGCTTATTGAGTTTACATTGTTCTCATGCTGTGCCCTACCTACCGTGGTGACAGAAAAATATTGCCCTTCAGGAATGCATAAATGTTCCTGGATGGCAGACAGTCTGAACGCCACAGCAAACAAGTAGGACAAATTTTTTTTGGTTATGTGGGTATTGTACGAGGATTGCACTTTGCATGGGCACACAATCTATTGTAATGATGTGCTGATGGTAAACCAATAATGCAATTCCCAAATCATAATTGCTCCTACCATTGCAATCAGAATAGCTGAGGTTGAGTGTGTCGGAAATTCAGTGCAAGACTCATGTAGGTAACGCAATCCTGGGCATTATTGTAGTGTTGTTGCAGCTCTTTAAACCAATTTTAATGGAATCATCATTGGCTGTTGCACGACCGTTAACTCCCTGCATCACTGTAGCTGACCTCTGCAGTGCACTTGCATGATTGAGGTGCTTGGCTCCAGCCAGCATTCCTGTATTTAGGGTCTTGTTAGCTTGGATAGGGTCGGATAACAGCTTATATAGTGTATTAGGAAAACATATTCACTGATGGTAGTACTTCTGACAAATTATCTCCGGGTATACACTAGTGAAAAAAAAAAAATTCCCTCATTGCTGTCCCTGGTTCACCCTTAGAGTGGGATGATTTATATAGTTTTAGTGGGTGTTTCATTGCCCACAGTTTTACTGGTTTCAATGCCCTCATTTTCTGGTAACTTCAAGTGGCTAAAAATAGAAGGTACCCAAATCTTTTAACTTTTAAAATCTTTTAGAAGCTACTATAAACCTCATTCATAAAAAGTACAGTACTAACAAGGGAAAGTTCTGGCTGCTAGGATGCGAAGAAGTTGCATTTGCATCTGTGCGGCATTGTTGTTAGTGTTCTAAACTACTTGTTCCTTATTATAAATGTGCCTCCATATGTCACTTTAGCTACTTTCTATATTTAAGTGATTTTAAAGGACTTGTGCCTGACTTTCAAGCTACTTGTTCTGTAAATGGATCCTTATGACTTGTTTTCCTTATCTGCTGTATGTTGCTTGAACAACTAGATTCTTTTTACATGAGTTGTAGCAATGTGCTAACTGCAGTAGAAAAGTAAATGTTGGTACTTGTTCATTTTCTCCGTCCTAAACTACCTAGAGGCTTGTTTGTGGTAATATGTTTATGCATAGTACAGCACAATCTTGTGTCGGCAACTGGATGCAATGGTTTATACTTTATATGCTGGTACATATTTGAAATGTTGCATGCAGTTGTTTGACACGTGTACATACATTTTTATGTATTGTCTTTATATTCTGCTGCAGGCAGTTTTAACTCGATATATGGCGTCTCTTTAGTATGACTTCTACTGGTGTTTGTACATAACATATTTTTATGTAGCTGTTCAGAGCCTGTTGTGCTCATAAATTGCTATGTTGTAGCATTTGCTATAATAATACTGTGATGCTGAACTCTGTGTGCTGACTTGTATTTAGTGATGCGTCTTCCTGCAATTCAGAGGCTCTGCAAGATAATTACATATGTGTAAAAGCAGTTTGCAGCTATGTGTGCCACACAGAATGTGATCTTTTCCTGATCTTATTGTTTGGCTGAAGCTTCTTTTAAGCATTAACCAAGACTGTTGCTTAGAACCAACTACATGACTTCAATTTTATTGCCGTTGACTTACCTTGTTCTCTCCACCGTATTTATTTTCCAGTCAACTTGCCTTTGAGTCTTGCAGATCCTGTTGTAAAGTGCACATGCCAATGTATGCATATATTGCAGTAAAAGCTCCCATGCTTGAGCACTCAGGAGATTGCCTTTTGTGTCTTTGGCTCTTTCAGATTGCAATGTAGTCCATCTTTAGAAATAAAAACTGAAATTAGCCTCAAGTAGACACCATTGAAATTCATGTGACGGCGATCTCGTGTGTTAACTTCTAATTGGAGTTGCCGCTAGTCTTTCATTCTTGCGCCTTTTCTGGCTTATCAAGTCTCCTTTCTTGCATCGATAATTTACTAATGCAGCTGAAATTGTTTCCTCTGTAACATTCCTTTAATGCCTGTCATTTGCTTTTCTAGACAGTGTTTCAGTTGAAATCTTTGAAGTTACTGCATTTAACATTTAATTTCCTGGTTTAAAACAGTGATTGCATACTAAAAAAAAATTGTAGTGTGCCTAGTCAAGGGAATCAACGATGATTACGATCGCCCCTAATGTGAATTTTGAGCGCAGCTGTTTAGTTGTTTTGAATTGGCTATATATTGTGGCAAAGAATTTGATTCTGAACGACAGGGTCATCCGTCGTCTACCCGAGCCTCTGCTTGGGCAGCTCGTTTAACAGCAGCGACAGACGAATCATTTCCACCAGTTGCGTCTCATTGTTCAGAAAGAAAGCGTGTACCAGGGAACGCGTGGCTTTCGCGGAGTGCATTCTCTATAGCGGCGGCTGCGCAGGCGAAGGTAGCGCACACGCAGTGGGTCCCAAGTCTATGCCAGCGCTTTGTTTCCATATGGACGTCAGACTCTGGAGTTTTGCAAGACGCGTAGCGCCACCTGCCGGTGCGAAGAGGCAGTAATTGAGTAGTGCGAAGCCAGACTCCCTTGTTAAATTGCCTATGCAGCTAGCGACGGCGAAACAATTTAACTAGATTTTGGTCCATATTGCGAGTGTTTTGCGCATTTAACACCCAGACAGAGAGCTATGAATTTCTACGCTAGTCGGACGCGCCGCCGAACTGCCATAAAGCGCTTGCTGGCTCACTTTTCAGACTGATGACGGAAACGACGGCAACCGCAATAGCTCCGCGCGCTACGAAGAAACGCCGCAATCGACGCTACTGTTGTGTGGTAAATTGCCATGAACGTGGAGGACGGAATAACAACGTTCAGTTTTACCGATTTCCATCGCGATCGTATGAAGGGGAAAGGCGAGAGCGCTGGATACGGGCCATTCAACCTGTTGGGTAATCGGATTACTTGCATTCCCCACAACGCATCGGCTCGCATGAGAAAGTGCGACAATTTTGTTCTTCTGTAATTGTATTGCGTAGCCCTGGCGGAAGACCGCGGTAACCAAGCGAAAACTCAAGAATTTGCAGCCGCCACTTCGTTGGTAACAGAAAAAACAACGTTGCGAACCATCCTGCTTATGTGCCATCGATATCTCCACCTTTTAACAGACGTCCGCCTCCGCTTGACTCAACAAGTGGAACGAAGAGATTTGACAGGTCAGCTTAACCAAGCATTTTGGTTCGTTTATGAATTCAAAATCCTGTTCTAGAGCATCGTTGTATCGCGAGCTCATTTCTACTTTCGGTATTTTGTATGTCCTGCGCCGATACGAGCACGCTTCGCAATGTGCTGAGCCTGCTCGGCTGCGTTTTTCAAATGGGAGCAATGAAGTTGCTGTAGGAGCACTGGACGAGTAATTGCGAAGTAACGCACGTGTGTAAAGAAAAAAAAATGTCGCATGTATTTACATTTATTTGTGCGCGCTTATTGCTCGAAGCGTCTGCGAAAAGTTCAAATTAAGGTATGAGTGATGCTGCAGCTCCTTCGAGAAAGAAAGATGCAGCGCGTAGGCACTGTAGGAAGCTTCTTTCGTTATGATCTCGCGCTGTTTGCTGCCCTGGAAAAAGTTATGAAAGGATTCTCTCTCTCAATAATTGCGAGACAAAACATTACGATAAAATACATAAAAATATTGGAGATACTTAAGTCTTGTGTTCAGGACATATTCAATATGAACCAATTCGAAATGCTTAGATTTTTATGCTGATATGCATACAGACAAACCTGATGCTCTCTGTACTTTCGAGTTGCAGCACGCCGAAATAACGCTTGAGACTTTATTTTATATTGTACACGTACTTCGCCCTGCTGAGCTTCCTTTCCGAAGCATGGATGGGCGGAAGAAGCTTTCCAGGTCCTTGATTTTTAGGAAACCGTGCCTCAACACAAACGAAAGAGAGGGGTACATTGTGGCCTATGCACCTTCGCTTGCGGACAGTTCTCCTTGCACTACTCAGTTCTCGCCAGGGCTCCGATGGGGGCGCTGGTGACTGCTTTTTCCGCAGCGCCGCCTGGGCAGAGTCTGAGGTCTATGGGGAACCAGCGCTGGATAAGCGGCGCGTCGAAAAGAGTGCGTTGCACGCCGCCCTGGCGACGAAACGCGGCACATTCCAGCCTCCCGACCAGACGAGACACACGTGCGCGGCCGTATTAGTTCGTATGTTTCCGTTTTCGCGCCGCTTCAAGTGGACAGTTTTCGTAAAGAAGCTAGCGCTATCAAGTGAAGAAATGACGAAAGAAGCTTCTTTAAGCTTTATATATTTTTCACAGTGTGTCGCGGCGAGCACGTGTGTTTCTTTTAACGGTTACGCCTAGCTGCCTCGCAAATCTAGCAGCTACGGCTCCGGTCGTGCTGCGCTATGGTTTCGGAAGTATTAGTTGGCCTGAAGACATTCCATATTTCTCTGGCTAGACAAAAAATTCTAATGTTACTTCGCCACAGCAGTCAATGGAGAAGAAAGCTTTATCGCATCAGCTGACTCGCGCAAGCAAAGGTTTGAGTGCTCCGCTGCTGGATCCGTAACAACGCTGGCTACATTTAGCATTAATTACATAAATTTAGCGGATGCATCTCAGCGCCGAGTCCTCATCCGCATGCGCATTTTTAAAAACACATAGCCAGCTTAGTAACGCGTGCGCCGGCAGTACGCGCACACAACTCGTATTACAAGGCAGCTTCCCTCCCACATAATTCTTGGCAATGAATGGATAATATTTACCTTTCGTATCTTTCGCTTGGTGCGGTGACGTTGGAAGGGGCTTGGCGGTGGTATTACGAAGGAAAAATGGTTGGTACATATGCCGGATGGTGCATGCTATTGCTCATTTTGTTTCCGAGGAAATGCCGACTGCAGATTCTGCGGTTTGGTACTGTCTGCTACGGCTTACCGTCTTAACTATCGAATAAACCAAGCACACACGCGAAATTCGATTTAGAAAGCAACCAGACACCGCTTGACCGGGCGACAAGACGGGAACTTACTCCTATCGCCTGACCGCTTGGATCCAACGCGCCGCCTCTATTCTTGTTCGTAGGGTTTAGATGGAAAGCTAGACGCAGAAGGATACATCCTCCCTCATCCCGACATAGTTGTGGCACTTGTATACGCAACAGTATCGTCGGCGTCCTTTTGTTTTCCTTCGACTTTCAGGGCACGCAACGCCACTACCAGTAGCAATTTTCGTCCGCGGTAGCGGCTGCATTGTGCACGTTCTGACCGCCAGGGCGGCGCTGCAGGCGTCGTGAAAACTCCAGCGCTGGTTCCCCATTGGGGGCGAGCTCCACCACTGGAAAAGTTGGCGCCACCGTCGGCGTGACGTGGCATAAGGGATCACGTGGACACAGCGGCCGCGTCGGCTGCTTCGGAAGCGCCGAAGCGAGCTGAAAACGAAAGTTTAATGTCCCACCTGCACGGCGGTTCTGATTAAGTGGTGAGGCTTTACCGCCTTGGGTGTCTGCTTGACATTTGAAAGTACTATAATAGGTATAGTGGCTGCCTTTGGAGGCGTGCAGCATAGTAGGCTACTGCTCGGTGCCGCAGTGTCGGACGTTCGCAACGGAGCCCGGTGTCAGCCTTATTGACACGTAGCCGCAGGGCAAGGAACTGCGTGAAGCTTGGCTGGCGAAACTTAGAACCGGCAGACAGCCATCGGCTACAACTCGGGTATGCAGGTACAGACGAGAGGAACATTTCTGCTACGGAGCCGGGACTGCGCGATGTTCGGCGAGTAGAAAGCGCGCACTGAGACAGACGCTCGCCCGCGCCCACTGCCCAGCTAATGTCGTGACGGTTTGGTCTATGAACTTGTCGATGCTAGATACTGGCAAGTTCACTAGAACGGAAAGGGAGCGGTAAGACGCGCATTAAAAAAAGGCATATCATATGGTCATGTTTGTGTTATGAATTAATACACTAGATTACGAAAAAGCAGAGGTAAATCGCACACTGAGAAGACCAATAAACATGCAGTGCGACGCAACTTGCGAAATCGTATTGATATGTCCAAGAATTTAGAAGACAAAAAAAGATTTCATCGTCCCGACGGATCATCACAGTCGCCGTAGGCGTCGAAGTCTATAACGAAATTATTTTTGAACAGTTCTGATGGCGTCCGCGCAACAATGGTTGATAGTGTACTGTCAAATGCTCATGTGCTACGGCCTAAAGCTCACGGCACGGTGCGAAAACGCGTTCACAGCGAAAGCAAAACATTTTGCGCGGACATGCATGCAGACGCGCAGGCGGTCGCTGCGAACCCGTGCGATCGCTGCATTGAGGCTTCATTCTGTTATGCCCCATTTGGTTATACAGACGGCCCACTAAAAGAACATATTGCACGTAGTTTACTATCAGCGTTTGCCTACCTTTCACTTGAGATGCCGGTTCGGGAGGCTCCATCGCGGCGACCGCGCGCAGTGGCGCTCACTGTACGTGTTCGGTAAAGAGATGGCGTCTGTAAACGATTCTGTGCTTTCAGTTTGCCCAAGATTATTATCATATCGTCAGTCAAAAACTTTCATCGTTTTGAGAGTACCTACATAAATGTCCAGGAGGGCTGCCGCGTGGTGTTCTTATTGAGCGCCTTAAGCCAAACCTATGGAGGAGCGCGCGCCGCGTTATCCCTCGCTCTACGCAAGGGAGCAGATGACTCCGTAACTCCTCGCCTCCAATATGGTATCGGCGGACGCGCTCGCCGCATGCCTGGTCGCCGCCGTGGAGCGTGTCTCGTGTGGCACTCTGCTTTCCACCAGCTCATGCTTCCACTGCACGCTCCTCCGCCTTCGTCCTCGCGCTCTCTTTGCTCTCGCCGTCTTTCATCCCCCGCTGCGCTCCGCGTTCGTTCTTTCATCCTTCGCTGTGCTCGGTCACTCGGTTTCGCTGAGGGACGCCAGCGCTTGACGCAGGAACGGGCGCCCAAGAGCTGCGCTCTAAAAGAAAGGCACTGTGTGGATGAGGAAATTGCTGCAGTAAGAACACCCAGAAATAGTTTTGTCGGTCATATCTAGTGTTGTAGCATTACCGAAAGAAATCGCCGCCCAAGCACTCCAAACAGATGGTTACGAACGAAGCTGAAACGTGCGCCCTCGGTGCTTTTATCACTGGGTTAATCCAGACGGTAAACGACAGCTTGGTATGCTGCCGGATCCTCGGTACGCAGTTGCTGCGTGCGCTCGGCTGCACGAGCCTGTTCTTTTGCCCGGGCTGCAGCATCGGCACGGCGTAGACGAGCTCGTTACCGGTTGCGTATATAGAATTGCTAGTAGGAGAGCGGGGCGTGTCATTTTTGACGGAGCTCGACGTTTCTGCGCAGGCGCGAGTAAGAGCGGGCGCGAGAGAGAAAATCTGGGGGCTTTTGCTCCTTGAATATATGACTCAGCCTAGGCACTACGGAGTAGGTTTCTTAGGGCGCGTTGTATTCGTTTGTCCCCTAGACATGCCGGCATTGCGGAGTGCGGTCGAGCTGGTTTATACGCTCCGCCACTGGCTGCCCGCGCGGTGAGGCAGTGGGTGCGGACGCCGCTTGGTGATCGCTGTGTCTGAAGGGACAATGTTCTGACTGTTGTTGTATAAGTCGCGGGTCGCTTTTTTCGTCGCGACGATGGATCGGATTTTTTACAAGCACTGCTCCAGGAGGGCACATGTAACCGGCAAACGGAGGCCCCAGGAGAGCACCTGAGGTTATATTAAAGCAGGCGGCGCAGGATCTCCGGGGCGCCCAAGCGGTAGCGGGGGATCAAAGCTGGAAGCAGGGCGGCCCGTGTGTTGGGGCCGCAGAGGACGAAGCGTGCCAAGGGGTGTTCGCATAAAAAAAAATTGGAGGACGCTTAAGCTTCGCCTTCAAAAGTGGAACGCGATAGCGTTCCCGTCGACCCGCCAACGCGTGTAAGACAATGCGCTACGGCGCAGCGATCACTTACGAGGCACCCCGCATCGGACTTTGCACCCACCAATCACGCGGTGAGCGTCAAGCAACGCGGCGTTCGGCGCGGCAACGAAACGTGCGCCTGAGCAAGCGGAACGAACCAAAGAACTCGGTGTCTCGGAAGAGGAACGATGTACGCCAGCTAAACGTCGTGATCGGCACGGGCAGAGAGATAGACAGATAGTGATCTAAAGAAAGGAAGGACGCTTGATTCTGCAACCCGTGAGGGAGCACGGCGAAGCGTCGTCAGGGGAGAGGGAGTCCGGGCCGCGACGCGCCTCGCACCGGTCCCCGCACAGCCCCAATGCGCGCGTGGCGCGCCACCTGTCGGGGCAGCGCCGTACATTGAGATGAGGGGGTCTTCTGTGTTCGCCGCAAGATGGCTCTGCGTGTGCGGAAAGCTCAGAAGAAATGTAGCGGAAACGCACTTCGCTACTCGTGTAACTGCGACTTCTGCAAGTTACATGTTCATAATTACCGATATACACCGCAGTATAACTCTCTACGGCTCGTTTCTAAGGCAACACCACATTCACTGGAGGCGCTTTTGTACCGCTTTGAAGCATAGAACTCCTGGCTGAGTGGTAGCGTCTCCGTCTCACACTCGGGAGACCCTGGTTCGATTCCCACCCAGCCCATCTTGTAAGGTGTTTTTTATTCATGAAGTGCCTCCCGGGATTTATCGCTCACGGCCAACACCGCTGACACCGACGACACAGGCTCTTCTTCGACACGAGCTCCTTAACGCTGTCGCGTTAAAATTGCCTGTCCGCGATAGCGGACAGCCGGTCTCATACTTCCCTGGCATGCGCAGGCCTCGGCCAGCCCCAACCCACGGACCAGTCCGGCTTCTAGCTTTGATGTCCCCGTTGCCGCTTTGGTGTCCTGGAAGCGCCGCCAAATAGGCGAAATAATGACACGTTGTTTTCATTAGTAAAAACATGATCGAATAAATATGATTGCGTCGAGCCGCCAACTTGCGATGCTAAGTTCAGCACTACCGCGCCCCGCGACTTATGCCGGCACGCCTAGGGACGAGCGCGTACAACGCGCGCCAAGAAACTCCTCCGTAGTACCTAGGCAGAGTCGTATTTTCAAGGAGCAAAACTCCCCACATTTCCTCTCTCGCACCCGCTCTTACTCGCGCATGCGCGCAAATGTCCGTCGTCTCCGCAAGTGCCACACCCCGCTGTACCTACGAGCAGTTGGAAATACGCTTCCCGGTTTTGCTCGCGGCGTTGCTGATCGAAGGCTGCCTGCTCCTCAGGAGCGCATATGATTTGTGGCCTACCCATTTCGAAGCCGGAGAGACTGCTGCGCGCGCTCTCGGCTGCGACGGAGAGCAACGACGTCACTACTGGCGCAGCCAATCACTCGCTTCTTTTTCTTTCTTCCGCGCATGCGCAGGGGTTTGCGCCGGAAGAGTTTTCGGCATACAGGCGACAGACGGGCGGATCGACTAGCCATATACAGCTTCGTTGTAAAAAAAGTACCAGAATTTATTAGTAAACATAAATAAGGACTATAGATTCTACAAAACCAATAGATAAGGATCTCTTCTCTTCTGTCCACCGCTTCGGGTGTGACGGCAAAGAGGTAAGGAGACCAGGTGACTTTTTGGCGGGAGAAAGCGTTCAGTGGGCTGCTTGATCTGCGCAGCTTCGCACGGTTTCTTTGCCGCTGCGCTTTTTGTCTGCGAGAACGTGCATGGAACATCTCCAGCCAGTGGATATTCACCTCCTACAGACCTCCATATTGATACGTAAGTCGGATGTCTAATTTACACTATTCGACCCATCTTTTGTAGAGTTAATTTTGAAGGAGTGCGCGTAAGTACCGTTGAGGCTGCGTTTCTTTTTTTAGATTGGGAGCTCGTCTGCGCTTTTCGATCTGTTGAAATCGACGTATTAATAGCGCGGTCTAGATTCGATGCATTGTGGTCTTTGTAGCTGCACTTAATGTGCAAGAGTTAACATGCCAAAACTTGTCGGGCAAGCGAATTAAAGAGAGTGGGTGCATCGCGATATGCATGGAGCACTGATGTGTGCATGCAGAGCCCGTGGCGTGCTATATGTCGTCCGCACGATGTATGCATGTTGCGGTCGTGGAGACGCGCGTAAGATGACTTGAAGAAAGGCGAATTTCGTCCCGCTCGCGTCAGATTAATTTTGAGGCTAAATAACGTGAGACTGCACGTCCGCTGCGTGAAAAGGGCTTTGAGAGACCACGAAGCATCTGGTTCAATATTAAGCACCCAAACAATAGTTGTACTATGTCCCGTTTCTTAAAGTTTTATAGTACGTGTCTTTACTTCAAATGCCAGAGCAGGGCTAGTGCAGAAGCAGTCAAGTGACTTGGCTGCACAGTTCTCTGGTGAATGCACTAATGCAATTCAACGGACATTTTCAAATGTCCATACAAGACTGTCATTGATTATATTATGTTTGACCCTACAACTAACCTACTATTACAGTATTTCACAACAGTCTTCTAATTTCTGTTGTTTGTATCTAAATAGTTCAATAAATTTCTATGAAAAATCAACTGTAGTGATGCTTTCTCTACACATTGCTCGGCTTCTATAGCGTGCTTTAAGACACGAACGAGTACATGATTTAAATAGCGAATTATACGGGATGACCTTTCTTATGTCAAACTATGTTTTTATTTCTGCTGCAGATACCAGGGTTCCGCTTCTTCAACTGATTTACCTTAATTGGTGGAAGGGGAATATATATGCTGATATCTGCGACAGGGTGCCCTGAAAAAATATTTTAAAAATCGACGACTCCGGTCGCGAAGAAGCCACGCTTTTGCCGTCGTGGGGAAGTCGTCGGCTCGTGTGTGGGCCGAACGCGGCCACGATTATTCAACCGCGGCCGTCATAACGTCGGCCCGATGCCGCCCACCTTCCGGGTGGTCGGCAGTCTTCTCTTCGTCAGCAATTTTCTCTGTTTCCTTTGAAGTAGTTACTCATCGCGGGTTTCTTTTCCATTGTCGCCGCCCATGAGATTGTCTCCCCCAATAAATACTCGTTGTTGAAAGTTAGTGCCAGGCGTGTGTCTCTTCTGTGTTCTATTTGTCCTGTTTCTGATGCACTCCGCCTTTTGCCTCCATCATGATAAACAGAACATCCCAACGTGCAACTTTTGTCAGCCTCTCTTACTTTGCGTTTGATGCTCTTTGTTGCTATGCTACTGACCATGCATACCGGTCGCATATCTGCTGGTAAGCTTTTGTTTTGGATGTTTTTCCTGTACAAATATGACACTCTCGTAACCCATTTACTTTCTTTCATATTCCTCAGTCGTTCTCCAAAATCAATTTTACTCTGAGCTTCCCCCACTTCGGAACTTGTACAGCCCATATCACCCTGCACAGCTTCATCAGCAGCCTTCCGGTTAGCACCCAATGCGAGGCGTCCAACTGCCCTTTGGTTGCCATCGTGTCCTGATTGTACCTCTGACTTCAAGAAAACCGAATTTCCGAATGCAAATCCTGGAACCATTAAACCTTTCCACGTACCCCGGAGCACCTTTACTCTATTCGTGCCTATTGTATACCCCCATAGCGCTTTGTGTTTCATTATGGCCGCATTTCTCTTCCCTTTGGCTCTTATGGTTTTTTCCTGTGTCTCCAGATATATATCGCCTTCGTTTACCCATACACCAAGGTCTTTTAGGTATTTCAGGTATTCTTTTACCCGAGGTGTTATCTGGCCCTGTATTGATACTGTTCACTGTTCTCATTGAATACCATAAAACCAGATTTTTTAACGCTAAAATTTAATCTTAAATTCTCACATGCTTGTCCACAGATATCAGCCATATGTTGCATATCACTTTGCTTGTTGGCAAGCAACACGATGTCGTCGACATAAAACAAACTTGGAAGCTGCTGTTCTACTCAGTGAGAGATTAAGCCCGATATTACTTCTCTCTAGCGCCCTTTCCATCCTTACTATGTACATCATAAACTGCAGTGGGGTTAAAGGGCACTCCTGCCTCAGTCCCTTGTTGATATAAACTTTCTCCTCGCTCCTCATCCCTTCCCATTCAACCCAAACGGAATTTTCTAGGGAAATCTCTCAAAAGCTGTACACTACCGTCGCCTAAGCCTTCCCCTTCCAGAATATCCCACAAAATGTTGCGGTCTACGTTATCATGCGCTCCTGTAACGTCTAAAAAAGCCACATATAACGGTCTTCTTTCTACTCTGGATATTTCAATACACTGAGTAAGGAGAAATAAGTTATCATCCAGATGCCAACCGATTCTGAAGCCAGTCTGAAGTTCTCTCAGTGTGCCCTCATTCTCTGCCCATGCTTGCAGCTTTAATTTATTCGCCTGCATTGCTGACCTTTATATTACGGATGCAATGGTCAACGGTCTATATGAGTGAATTCTATCTTTTTCCCCCTTACATTTATAAATGGCATATTCATTCTAGTTTGTCGCTAGCTGTCTGGTATTCGCCTATCTTGTAAGCTTTTTTGTACTGCTTTCAATAGAGCTTCTTTACTTTTTAGTCCTAGCTCATTAATCAGCCTTATGGAAACCTCGTCGAAACCTGTGGCTGTGCCTTTACGAACTTTCTCTTCAGCTTTCTTCCAGTTGCAATTTCTCAGCACGAGCTCCTTTCCTGTCTGGTTCTCGTTCATGTACTTTTGTTCCTCGGAAACCACCTCGCCATTACCTTGAAATGAATTTTTCGAATGTAATTTTAATGCCACGTCCCCTTCCAGTTTCCATATTCGTCTAGGATATGTTGTATTGTTCCAGACTGCCTGCCTAATAAGTTATTGTGGTTCCAAAATATTCTAGGTGCGGCCTTCTATTTCTCGCGTATTTTTGACAGCCAACGTTCACTTTCACGATTAATAAATATTTGCTTGAACCAGTATTTGAACCGTAGTTTTTTTTCTATTTCATCTTGCGGCAACTGTGCATTTTTTTTGCCTGCCTATACTCACGTGATGTTTTCTGCCGTTCACCGATCGCTTCTCGTACGACCCTGTTCCACCAGCCTTTCGGTTTCCTTTTTCCTTTCCAACGAGCGTGCTGGTTCTCCTTCCTCATTTCTCTCGACATTACACTTAGAAATGAAATGCAATAATGTGCTAACTTGGGCTGGTTGGTGCATGTCTGAAGAAAACGAGTAACAGCGCTTCATCTGTCTGAGTCACGCCCCATTGTTCAGCACTGTTACTCATTTTCTTCATACACTTAGAAGCTAACTATATTTCCATTCCTTGCTTAGTCATTTGCCAAGTTTTCTCGACTATTGTGACTATATTTGTTATTTGTTCTGCGTTCAAATTTGGACTAGCCATTCTTCGTTCCTCGCTCTCTTTCCCAACTACTTGTCCAATTTTCAAAATGTCACGCCTTATGCTGCTGTACACTACCTCGTCAATGACCATCTCTCTGAACTTATCATAAAATCCTTCTGTCATCAGACAGTAATCGATAGCCGATTGCCTATTTTTGCCTTCTCATTCACATGGGAAGGCAAAAATAGGCAATCGGCTTATTATTACAGCGAAGCTGTCACCTTTACCGTCCAAGGACATTTTGTGGCGTTGTAAGCAAAAAACTCCATACGTGGGCAGATCCCGGAGATAGTGCAATGCCGGGTCGATCTGCGGCGGAGGTGAAGCAGGCGTCAAGCACTCCCCATACGTGGGCCGATCCCGAAGATAGTGCAATGCCGGGTCGACCCGCGGCGGAGGTGAAGCAGGCGTTAAGCACTCCCCATACGTGAGCCGATCTTGAAGACAGTGCAACGCCGGGCCGACCCGCGGCGGACGTGCGCGCAATTAGCCATTAAGGGGCCCACATACACAGCTTCGCTGGTCATCCTCCCTCACAGAGTGGAAGGGCACTGAGATTTTTTATTATTATTTAGGCCCCGTACTCACTATAACGAGATTACATTGCTCACAGAGCTCAAGTATTAACTTCCCGTTGTCGCTATAACCATCTGGATCCTTTATGTGGACATGCATGTCACCCGACAGGATAATTTCGGCGCCATTCCCGAAACTCTTAATATCGGTATTTAGTTATTCCACTAACTCTTGATTCTTTACAATTTTCCCCCATCCATAAATACGTCACGCCCAGGCCAGTTTTCTTCCCATTGTAAGGATTGGGTTCGGGCATGAAAGATGGTAGCTGGCCCATGCCGTCGTCCAACTCATCCACGCTGAGGACGTTGTTGAAGGGGGAGACTTGTTCTCATCGAGAACGAGGAATATGGGATTTATTTACAGTATCTACATGAGAACGTTGCAGTTCATCAGTCTAGCATGACTGAAAGAGGAAGCACACTCAGCAGCTGCGCCACGGCTGCTTATAAACACTGTCCTCCCTAGATCCCTAGGTGAGGGAAAACGGCCGTTCAACCGTCGACCAATTCGGAGCGTTCAAAGTCATCGTAGCCTCCCGCCTTTGAGGATGAGGGTTTACACACTCACTTCCACACAAGTTTCACTGACCACACCAAGGTGAGGGTTTTCGCAGACACGGGTCTTGCCCTGATCAGGCGTCTGTTGGTCCCAGAGTTGACTGCGCAGACAGTGACCGCCGCGTCTGTCCATTGACTGACGACTTCTAAAACCCGTAAGATGGCGCCGCATAGCACCTCCTTCCAGGAGTTTCCCCGCTCCAAACAAACCGTGATGGTGACGGCGAATCCACTAACAATATTTGGTCCGCCAACTGCGTCTAGACATCCCGGCGCCGCTCGCTTGGGGACGAGGCGTGTTGTCGTCCTTACAAAGCGAGTCATCGCAGCGGGCCGGGCAGAGTTCGGCGGTCGCTTCCCCCAAGATTGTCAGCCCCCGCAGGTCGAACGTAACGCCATTGACTGCGCCTGATAAACAAAGATGCTCTTGACAAGTTTGAATTTACTGTTTCCCGTTTGGCTGCCTGATGTATGAGCATTCCGACTCCCCCTAGCTTTCTTTCCAATTTTATTCAGTTGCACCCTTCCCAAACATAATTCTCAATCATTTGTGGCTCCTCTATGTCTCTAAGGTACGTTTCTGTAACGGCATACGTACTTATTTGTTCTCTATTTAACTGTTCCTCAATCTCTAACCAATTTTCCTTTCTTCTGCCGCCCTGCATGTTTATGTAACCTACTGCACGGCGATCGAGCTTCTTTCTTTTTTTCTCTCGTTTTTTCTGTTGTTGCCGGTGATGCCAATCTGAACTTCCACTAGTGGACGTTCTTCATTACTACTTCATTACTACTGTACAAAGTGGTCTGCTCAGTACAGCGCCGTCTCGGTGCAACTGGCCGCGGGCGCCGGATTGCACTATTTTGCTGGGGAGCGCGTTCAGTCTCCCGAGGTCAGGCTCACCGGAACATGCCGGGACACAACGCGTTATCAGGCGAGTCGGTGCTCCTGTTTATCTTGCTCCGTGGGGCGGATTCTCTACACTGGCACCACGCTCACGCGTAGTCCTTCGCCACAGGTAGCTCGGCACCGCTGACAATACGCGAAGCCACGCACTATACAATGCTATTACTAAGCCTGAATAAGATCGTACATACATGACAGCTTGGCACTAAACATCGGCAAATTGTCGCCGCTTTTCAATATACGGTATCGGAGTATATTGGTATTGTATGGGGTAATCAGTTTTAAATTTTTTAGAATTAAAAAATATTGCCGGTTGCAGATAACACAATTGTAGCCGTTGAGCTGGATTATTCAGAGAGGCGGACATTACTTGCATGAGAAATCAAAACACATATTGAACGAATTAAAATATGTACTTATTAATTTCTTAATTACCTTGTGGCACATATTGCAATTTACGAATTGTAGCCGGTGAGTTTGCAAGGCGTGTCTATTTAGAAGGAATTTCCAGAGTGACACCAGTTTGGAGATATGCGCCATCAAACATGCCGTAAAATGCATTGTTCCTCTTACTTTTCTAAACGGACACTAAAGCGAAACAATAAATCAGTTTAGGCCGATAAAGTAGTGTTTGAAAACTCTGTTGTCAGTAATTTCGCGATGATACATTGACTATTAAAAGAGGAAGCGAAAGTTTTATTTTCTTTAGTTTCGCGCCAACACTGCACGTCCATACGTCGGTATGATGTAACGTATTTCAAAGTAGTTTTTCGCATTTTGATGGCGTTGGGGGGCTCAGTGAAAATTCCCGAAAACCGCATGCACTCTTTGGATTCTTTAGAACGCAATGTAGTCGCTCTATACCAGAAGGCGTCGTCAAAATCTATGACGTCATGGCGGTCTGGTGCGGGAACTTCCAAGACGGCGTCGACACCAATCTTTTGTTTTTACCCCTTTTCTGGCTTACCAAGTGTTTTCACGCGACAAGAGTGTTTTTTTTTTTGTGATCGTGGAAGGGTTATCTACTAATACAGGTGAAATCATTTTTATGTTTAGTGTTCCTTTAACAAAACCCTCTTTTATGCGTTTATAAGTACAACTTGAGCAACTGGAATGACCGTGTATTTCGTCCCACTTTGGGAAATATCTCGAAAATGGTGCCATCCTGTCAATTTATTTCAGGCGGATATATTTTACAAGCTCACCGGCTACAATTTCGTAAATTGCAACATGTGCTGTAAACAAATAGGAAGTTAATTAGCCCATTTTTTGTCACTTAGTTCAATATGTGTTTTGCTTCCTCGTGCTAGCAATGTCCACCTCTTCGAATAATCCAGCTCGAGGACAAGAATTATGCTGCCACAGGCGATTCTTATAAAAATTCAAGTAAACTTGGAAATGATCACCCCATCTAATAAACGAACTTTAACCCTTTTCCTACGAGTTTCTTGGCCAAAAACAATAAAAAAATACCATTTTTTTACTTGCCTAAATAATTCTACGCATTTTGAAACAACCAAAAGATATCCTTAAAAGCACTTTATTTGCAAAATGCGTGCAAAATATCTTTTTTGAAATTATGGGGAGAGGACTGGCTTCACTGCACTGTACAACGAAGAGTCTCCGACTTTCTGTAGTCCTCGTTGCAAAAAATGTCTCTTTAGAAATTAAAAAACAACAACAATACTGTGACAAGCGGGGCTCATGCTTGTGGCAAGGGATGTCAGATCCCTAAATTGTAGACTTGGTGTGGTACATTTAAAAGCGCGGAATAGTGCAGAGTGCTATTCCATATTCCTCGCACCAGGTACGTGCAGCGTTTGGTTCCACGGAGAATGAAATCTGTTCGTTCATTCGTTAGAAACAATTCAAAATACGGCGTACAGTTCCCGTCCTCTGTCACAGGTACTTTTATGCCAGGCGCGGCCGTGAAAACAAACCTGTCCACTGCCGACACGTTGAGACGCTGTCGTCGTCCGAATCCGAAGACTCGAAGAAGATATGCTACTCATTATAGTCGCTGCCACTCTCGGAGGAAAGTCGAACTTCTTCACTGTCTGAGTTTGTCAAAGCTTCCGCAAACAAACGTTCCCCCCCCCCCCCCCCCCTTTTTTTTTGTCGGATCGGAGCTGTTGCCGGCACGCGCCATGGAGGAAGGAAACTGAAGAGAGGCCCTACCCCCTCCGCGCGCTAGGAAAAAAATGTGGATGAAGTGACGTAGCGCGTTCTCCTCTTTTTTGTTGATTTTTTATTTCTTTGCCGTCGCGGCCACGCCTTTCGGGCCACATGGGCGGCTTTGTTTTGATTCTGTGCGCTCACACGTGTTGCTTCGTAGGTTTCGTACTGTGGCAAAGGCGCCGTGCGGGCAGGTTTGCGTTGGTCTTCGTGTTTTGTTGCGCTGCGTTATCTGGACCGTGCTCTCCCGGATATTGCTGTGGCCAGGTGGGACAGGTGGAACTAAAATTCGTGAAATGAACGCGCATGCAACGCTGTACGCATTGTACCGCGCCACGAGAATGGCTACGGACGAAGGAATATCCGCGGGAAATTTTGCCCTTTATAGCGGAATCATGCTAACGTGCTAACGATTGCTTAGTATTGCTGCGGAGCGCGCGGGTACGAGCAGCACGGTTGCGCGCAATGCGGTGTGGCTTCGCGATAAATGTAAACAAGAGAGGAGAGCTGGCCCGATAGTCGGAGCAACGCCATGAGCAACGCCAGCTTCCGGCTTCACTTCAGCTTCACAAAGAGTGACGTCAGGGCCTCTCCTTAGTTTCCTTCCTCCGTGGCACGCGCACACACAGAGGAGGACGCCATTTTTATATATCAGTTGCCAGCATCGAAACGTTACTCGGCCAAAACGCAAGCTTTGAATGCATTTTTAATTTTTTTTTACTGCGCCATCTGTTGAAGCCAAGAAAGCTGAACAAAATTTATCAGGGTAGCTTGACTGCGACAGTGCCCATGCACTTGTTCCATCGTGGACGAGCCCAGCTCGTCTACGGTAGGGAAAGGGTTAAGAGGGACTAATAATAAGTAGGGTGTTTGAGGAAAAGAAAGTAGGCTTATAGAATGGTATCCAATCGCCCCAAGCTAGGCATTTGGCAGAGATGCAGAAACGACATTACACATTAGCACACAAGATAGTACGGGAAACCATCTGCAGGAGGAACAATATCGTGGCTTTTTTTATGAACGCACTATTAAGGCATCTTAAGTGGGGGATCGACTTGAATATCGACGTACCTATATAAAAAGTCAGTTTCGCCCGACAGGCGAAGCACTGAATGCGATAGCAAATTCTTTGACAACTATACGAAATAAGGTTAGTCATTTTATCAGCTGTATAAATAGCTGTAAATATTCGCTTACCAACTAAATTATCAAGCACGTAGTTCCGCGCGCACAGACAAACGCGAACACATCTCACTCGATGACCGCGGTCACTCGCTGTCAGAGCGCTGGCGTGATGAGGAGCGGCAGGCAGCGGTGGGCGAATTACCCTTCGATCTACCTCTCGCTTCAACGCGAACTAGGCGCGCGACACACAGCGCTCACGAATCCATCAGCTATATCGGGACGGCTGGCCTTCGAGCCCAGTGCAGATTGCCTCCAAGATAGGACGCGCGCGACCACACTCAACCACCGCAGCCGGAGTAGAGGAGGGGATGCGCACTATCCTGTCCTCTTACCCCTAATGCCACACAGTTTCATACAATTACTTGAGGGTACTGTGGCACTCGTGGCTACGGGAGTTGCAAGCAGGTAAGTTCAACCAGCATGAGAATGACGGCTAGTGCATGGATTTGCCTAAACATAGTCCTTCTGGCTTTAAATGGCTTCGTGACTTTGCAATGTGGTCATTTCTAGAAAGTCCTGCTTTATAAGCATCATTAAAATTATCTGACGGCACTATTCGAGCACCGGACCTCTAGCACAGAAGCCCGGTATTGAAACCATTACGCCACTACAATTAGCAGCGATTATGCGTGCTTGCAGTCTTAATACCTTCCGTATTAAACGAAGTATAAATTGCTTTGAAATTTAGTCCAATTTAGGCCCAGATAAAGCGTAATAAACGAAATGACAAGTACGATTGAAGCCTCAAGCACGGAGATCAGACAAATCCATGTACTACTCATCATTCCCAGTCACTGTGGGAATGATGGGCCACCAGGAGCCACCATCCTTCTCGGCTCATCCTCGCAAGCTTTCGCTCGTACCTACAGGATACGGGCGCGGCCGCGATGGTATCGCATTTGGATTTTATACGGAAAGTGAAGGTGACGACGGCGGAAACGTGCTTGGAGTGCCTATATAATTTCTGGGTAGATTCTGGATTTTTAAGTGCCAAAACCATGATTTGATTACGAGGCACGCCGTAGTGGGGGACTCCGGATTAATTTTGACCACCAGGGGATCTGTAACATGCCCCCAATGCACGGGACACGCGTTTTTGCATTGCGCCCCCAACTAAGTGCAGTCGCCGCGGCAAGGATTTGATTCCGCGACCTCGTGCTTAGCAGCGCAACGCCATAGCCGCTAAGCCACCGCGGCGGGTCCCATATAATTACACTTGGCGATTCACTATAGCAGTGGGCAGGAGACGGATGGATCCAGGGCAAATCGCAGAAAGGGTACAGATGAGACCACTGGCTTGGGAGACTAGCTAGGGAGAAGTTGTTTGCTGTCACCTGATGCATCCAATTGTGGCAAAGGAGGGGAAGCTGGTTCAGATACCATTTCTACGTGCGTAGGAGGTGTATGACGGCGTAAACTATTCTCCATTACGACACATTTCGGATTATATATATATATATATATATATATATATATATATATATATATATATATATATATATATATATATATATATATATATATGATGCAAAGAAAATGTAGATATTTTCATAGATATGCAGGGTGCCCCAGCTAACTTGGACCGAGATTTTAAAGAAACCGAAGAGCTCTAGAGAAGTCGTACCGACTGCATAGTAGCCGTACGCACTTCCGGCCAGTATTTTGTTCATCACGAATTATTACATAATGATTTTTAATTAGTGAACTCTTTAATTATTGCTTAAATCGCAAACATATCAATTACAAAGTTGTAGGGCACCTCAAATAGCCTCCGAATCAAGCATTTGTTTAGTGCTCAGCTTTGTCTCGTTGGTTTTTCCGAGAGAAAACAAGCGCGCGTAACATGCAAAATAGACACGCGTGCCGCTACTCAAGCGAATAGCCACGGACGTGGAGTTTCCTGCAAAAATTGCTAGAGGGAACTCTGGCGCTAGTGTCTACGGGAGCTGCACTGAGAGCGGTTGTACCAGCATGGGAATTATGGGAAGTACATGCCTAAACTTAGTCCTTTTGGCTTCAAACGGCTTCGTGACTTTGAAAACTCATTTCCAACAGTGTATTGCGTAATAAATAATTAAATTAACGGTATTAAAATTGTTCGATGACAGGATTTGAACACAGGAACTCTAGCACAGAAGCCTGATATTGAAACCATCAAGCCACGGACGCATGTATCGACGAGCGAATGAAACGCCCTTATGAATTCATCGCGGGCATGTCAGTGCCGTGAGACGCTTGGCGCGTTTCGATTTGGCCACCTGGACAAGCTCAATTGTTGCAATTAATAGCAATTGTGCGTGTTCCCGGCGTCTTCTGCACTTCTAAGAGCATAGATTGCGCTGAAATTTACGACAATAAGAATTATGTAGCGTAATATACAAAGCCACAAGAACGTCTGAATCCACAAGCACGAAGATCAGACAAATCCATGTACTTCCCATAATTCCCATGGTGGTACAACGACCGCAGCGCCAGAGTTCTCTTTAGTAATTTTTGTAGGAAACTGTATGGCCACGGATACACAGCTTTACTAGCGGCGGCAGCTCGATACGCGCTATGTGACGGTCGCGGCATCAAGAGAACCCGCCGCTGACGCATTGATAAGCGTAGATAAGCGGAGCCTTGTACGATGCGGCGATAAGAGAATGCAGCCGTAGATGTTTCAATGGTTGCTTGTAGGCGCTTGAGTAGCGGCGTGCGAGTGCGCATCTATTTCGTATTTCGCGTATTTCGCGTATTTCGCGGGCTTTTGTTTTTTCTTGGAAAAAACAACCAGGACCACTTCAGCACGAAATAAATGCTTGATTTGGACGTTATTTAAGGTGCCCTACAACTTTGTAATTGATATATTACGATTCAAGCAATAATGAAAAAGTTCACTAATTAAAAGTAATTAATTAATACTTTTTGATGAAAAGATAGTGGCCGTAAGTACATACGACTACGGCTACTATGCGGTCGGTACGATTTCTCTAGAGCTCTTGGGCATATTTAAAATCTTGGTCCAAGTTAGCTGGGACACTGAATATATATATAAAGAGGGGTGTATAGGTGAACTGGAAGGGGAGGACGAGGTGCACAAGCTTGTTAGTAGAAAAAGAAGTCGCAGCTTTGCCCGAAGGGTGAAGTAATGACGGAGACAACAAAGAGATTATTGCGTGATGTATGGATCGCCGTTTTATGGGCAGTGTCAATCGCAGTAGACATTCACTTACTAAGTAAACACATGGAGTGTCACGCTCTAAAAGACATATTAACAGACTTCACTCGATGACCGCGAGCACGCGCGGTCCCAACGCATGGCGTGTTGAACAGCGCCAGCAGCGGGGAGCGTGTGTGCTTGCCCCAAAGAGAACGTTCCGCGCTGCCGCTCCCTACGTTCCCGTGAGCATTTCACTGTGCTGCGCTCCCGAAACTCAGCAGTTCACGCGGCAAACACTGGGCACGGGGAAAGGGAAGACCGCGCATGAAAGCACCCGCCTTCTTAGAGTTACTGTATATGCTACCAAAGGCGTATGTCGTGACTCTACGCCTTCACGGCTCGTCCCCGCAGACGCGACCTCAACTACTCGGCGCGAGAGCCGCGCCTGCCCCGTCGCAACTGAGACAACACAGCGGCGGCAACGCCTTGAACGCGACTCGAGTGTCCGTATACTTACTATCGCAATAAAAAGCACAAATTAGCGATTACATTATCCTCACTCTTTCTTTCTATATAATCAGCCCGAGATGAATAAAAAAAAGATAAACGAGAATTCATTAGTTTTATACTTATCGTATTGACGCTTAGGCTGACTTCAGGTGCTTGGTCTGCACTGCTGATGTATGCCGACGACATAACTATCTGTTCAAATAATGGGAGATATTTACAAAAGTTGGATAAGGACGCTATGGCGGGGACCATGAGGCGAGAAGTTATAGTCCGGCTGTCTCACGTGATGGAAGATCCACTAAATTGATTAGGCGGTGCCAAACACGTCTAAGGCCAGGGCTCAACCATGCATAACATGTTTTCAATGGTGACATGTTTGGCACCAAGGAGTACGGACAAGTTCGATTACATGGCACATGAACTACTGCGGTATACTGAGTGAACGCATAACTGTAAGCACAGCTCCCAGCACTTGTCTAGAGCGCGGGAGCAGTCACTGGCTAATCCAGAGAGCGGACCCTGGGTGCCCGGGCAGGCCCGGGCACTATTGAGAATGTCGACACTTTAGTGCTCACAGTACTAAGCATGCAGCGAGCCCCTCTCCTTTTCTGTGTAGTTTGTTGAGGGCCTCCTGTTAAGTTTGGCGTATTCGCCAAAGAGCGGTGGCCGGGGTCATTGTGGCATCGGCGTCAAACGACATCTGGCTAAGTCAATGTGAACACCTAGATGTTGACAAATTCGGCATTCGTACAAGTGGGCTCGTCTCTATCCTACCCAAGCGACTTGCCCGTGATGTCATTGTGAAGCTGTCCTCGGAGGCACATGTTATTCGAGGTGTGGGCTAATTGACGAAAAACGGGTACGTGAGTATAGATAGATAGGTAAACTTTATTAAAAGAATTATAAGAAGAATCGCTAATGGTCGGGGCCCCTAGTCCAGGGCTCAACTGGCTCTTGCCATCTTCTCAGCTCTCTGTATCGGCTTGAGCTGGTCGTCGAGGGCCGACCGAGCTGGATAGCAGTGCCTCCCATTGCTCCCTCGTGGTGTTCGTGTGGGGGTGTTCTATGTTGCGTAGTGGGTACTCCCACGTAATGTGGTATAGGGTGCGTGAGTATTCGGCAAACTGCCCAAGCCAACCGCATCCAAGAGGCTGCTGATCATGAACGCCGAAGCTTTGCGCGTCATGACAATACATCAACACAGTCAAGAAGTGGTTGGAAATCTTCAGGAACAGCTTTCCTTCTGGCGGCTTTGGTTGTTCACCTTTCCAGGTGATCACTGGAACAATGAGTGTGGTGTATTCGCTTCCCCTTTTCCGCGATCATCTTAGGGGCGGCGCGTGTGCTTGGTGTTTACCTTCTTCTCCTCGGAGGCGGAGTTTTGTGACGTCTACATGACCACCGGATTCGCCGATTAGAACATGAACTGGTTCCTTAGCGAGTGATCAAGGGAAGACGGAGGGTTTTTAAGAGACCTCTTGTGTCTGGAGTGTGCTCTTCCAGAAGGATTTAGCGTGCTTCTCCAGAATGACGCAGTGTACTCCCAGAACGATGTAGCTGCGTGCTACGATGTACTGCGCTCTGTACTTCTGCCTTTGTAGGAGTATGTCTTTGTCTTTAAATAAGTTTGCCCTCCCATGTAAATAAACCCCTGTTTTAGTACTTCGAACCTCCTGACCTAGTACTCATCAGCAGGGAAGCAACTCTCGCCAATAAAGTTCGGAAGACGGCGTGGACCAGCTTAGCCTTGGTGTGACGCTCCGGTAATGTGGGCCAGCTACCACATTTTGAGGCGCATCGGCGGCGTAGGCTAGAAAGCGACCCTACTAGACCAGTGTGACGCCCTACTCCGAGACGACGACACCTAACTCCTATCACCCCTCTCCTCCTTACGCGAACCATGCTGTGCCTTGTAAGCCGAGTGTTAACGAAGCGACATAGTTGTGAAGCTGCCAAAGGTCATTATAAAGCAACGGAGGCGAGCATACGACGGCTTGAGAGTATCGCTGAGTAAAAGTTATCTGCTAGACTAATTGCGTCAACGTGCATGAAATTGTTTTTTCAAGCACCACATTGGCAATAAAACACAATTGTGTTTCGTCAACTTTGTTGTTGAGCTGCGCACGAGATTTCCCCTTTAAGCCCATAACAGAGTTCAGTTATCTTTTCCGCAAAAGACACTTACCAAAAAGGAGATATTCCTTTGTCCAGTGTCGCCACGCGTGAGCGTCTTTCCGGTATGGATACCCCCTTGTCCAAAGACCTTTGGAGCGATCGTGTGTCAGTGGTAAAATAAAATCTTAGTGTTATACAGGGAATAAAATAGGTTTAGCAGAAGTTACATTTGTTTCTAGCCGCCGGGCGGCACCAGCGAACAATCAGAATGCAGAAAGCTATACGTAAAAAGACAAGGCTAGGAGCTACGCATTCACATTTTCTTTGTTTAGTGTATTTAGTCAGAGGCAATAACTGCAAATCTCCGACAGGAAACCTGCCGATGCCGACGTTGATAACTAGAGAGATAACTTGGCGTCTAGGCGCGCAGAGTAATGAATGTTGCTGAACAATAACTTGCGAGCGTCAAACGCTGTTGAACAAAGAGAAAGCATGAAAGCCCCAACTGTTACTGTGTTATCTATTTAATATACATCTCCGCAGCTGTGTGGTGGAAATAACACCTAGATACGTGAGGAACCCGAGCTTATTTTCTACTGAAAATTGGCAATTGTCACAGATTCTTAGCACAATATTGCTGCTCTGTCCTTTGTACCCGCTCGATATCATTGAAAACAATTTTCGGCAAGTTCGTTATCAGCATCAGAGGACGTGAAGCCAACCTTGCGGGAAAATATCGCACCATTCTATTGTTTCAGCTTTCTATCACCGACATTGTCCTTCAGATATCGCTAATGTGAGGATAAAGCAGGGATACCGGCGGTTATTTGCTACAATAGCGCAAATATTACCCGCATGCTCCAGCTGATCAGACATACAACTCTAGAGTTGGTCGCAGAGTATTGTGGCTTACTGGTGTCCACCTTGGTGGACCAGGAGAGGCTCTTGTTATGGGGTGGCCGGCAGGCGGTGCTTTGCTGCCGCTGCTGCTGCTGGCTTACGGCCTTGGGGAGCACCCAGTTCAAGGTAAGAACATGTATTCGTCGCCTTTTTGATCCAATGCACTCAGATCTTGAGAATGAGAAGAATAATTTATTAAGGCACCTTGCAGTGTCAATTCAAACTGTTATGTCGCCAAGCTCAACATTTCTTGTGGCAGACTGCAAGATAATGTAAGTTCTTTGATTGGGAGTGCAACGCACACATTCCCAAAGGAAGTCTTAGAAGAACACCGAAACAAACAAAGATCATGCGACAAACAGCAGACAAACAGATCATGCAGGCACGTGTGTGGCTCAAGGAAGAGGGGGAAATAGTTTGCTATACGTAGACCGCAATGACATACAGAACAGTTTAAACTATGGATAAACAAATTAAGTAATTTTTCAATAACATACGCAGCATTAGCGTCGCCACCGCCAATGCAAGAAAAAGAGTGGAAGCCAGCAGTGAGTAGTTACATCATGATTTAGAAATTTGTATTTTCAGTAAAGAAGGAATATTATTCAAAAAGCATTTCAACAATTCGATACCTGTACAAGCTTGAACTACTCTGTTTGAGAGATTGAAAGGTGCGCAAGAGGTAAAAAAGAAGAGAAAGAAAAATACCAGTAAGTTTTACAGAAAATAAACAAGTTCGCTGAAGTGTGGTGATATATCATATAAATAAACTACAGCTATAGGAAGAACCTAAATAGAAGTACACATCTTTAAAACTTTACCTGGCAAGATATAAGAAATTTCTGTGCGGATAACCTAATTGCTTTCAGTTTCCGTAATTTACACGAACAGCAAACTGAGCCTGAAGCCATTTGAAAACATAAAAAGTTGAGACTTCTGTGTAAAAGCCGAAACGTTCTTTTAATCTTGGTAACCTAGGGTTGCCACTTTGGCAAAAGAAAAAAAAAAGAATTGAAAGAAAAGGACATTGAGAGGGAACTGCATGATTATTTTGAGGGACAAAAATACAAACAAAATGGGCCCTAAATAAACATGCGGCACACAGAGTGAGGACTTTGCATGATTGAAATTTATTGAAACGTTTTATATGAAATTTGGTTCGACGTGTCGATACGTAGTCTCTGGTTGTGTGAAGGCAAGAGAACAAACGGTTAGTCAGGATGGTCAGTTCAGTCTCGCAACACGGTTGTGAAAAGTTTAATAAGTTAAGAATGAAAGCTCTTGTGACACTTGAGTTGTCTGCAACGTATGAACGCCCAATAGAGCGTTTACGATCAGTTTGTGCCAATCTAGAAAAAAAAAAGAAAGACTGGAAAACCGGCAAATGACGGGCTGGTGCGGAGGTCGAACTGGCAGCCGGCACCATGAGACAAAAACCAGCCAAGTGGCAACCCTATTTTAACCACTCCACTTTGGTCTGCATTCTGCTTTTTTAAAAATATACGAGAAGTAAAGAAATTTTACTGATTTTCCACTTTAAGAGGAGAAAGTTAAAACGTATGTTCCGTTTGTGCGATAAAGGGCAGAGGCGTATTGCACTGAAAAATCGGTTAACACACACATCGCAAGAAAGATTTCCCAATCAATAACTCCATACGTGTAGCAATAGGCGAAGAACAACAACAATAAAGCCACCTGATATGACTGTGCCACAATAATTAAGCACCTTTTTTAGGCAGCTTAAATTATTTAAATATAAGCCACATATCGAAGATAAACTCCGAACGCTTAAAAATTGTCTCACGGTGTGTGTATACAGCGTACACAATATTGTTGAGGTGTCGCTCGAATTGTTTTAAGAATGAAGGCCTGAATGAGGGACGAATTCACAAAGCTTTTTGTTCGTAACAGCTGTCTGCCACTGGCCAGGAGCCTTCGCTAATGATATGCACAGTGTAACAATTGACTAGAATCTGATCTTACGAACAGCTCTAGCATAAGAACTTTTCAATGAACATGGGTTCTGGGTTTGTATTCACATACAAAAAAAGTTCTGAAGCTAACCATTCTTGTAAGAGCCTATGTTAGTCAAGTCAATCGTGATGTTGGACATATAATTTGCGAAGGTTCCCAGCCAATGGCAGACAACTGTTACGAACGAAAAGCTTTGTGAATTTGCCTCCTGGTGGCCAACACCCGGAATAGCTATTATGCCGTGGTGGCGTAGCTACTGCTTTCAGTGGAACGGACTTATTATTGACCGAGTGAGAAAGCCTACAGAGACAAATGCAGGATGTCGCGAGTATTCACAAAATGAGCCGTTTCAACACATTATCGTTAGAAGGCCCCATTTTCTGTTGCAACGAGAGCTCGCAATGATACCAATATTGCATACATTAGCGGGGTCACGGTGATCAAAATGCAATTGCGACGACCAAGGTAAGCGGAGCATAGTCTACACGCGTATTTTTTTTTGCACTTTCCTTATGACAAGTATAGTTGTATTGAACGCAATGTTGTTTTTCCTCCGTGCACAAGATTTCCGTTGCCAAATTCACGAAGCTTCTCGTTCGTAAGTGCCCACTGCCATTGGCAGGCCGCCTTCGCTAAAAGTATGTCCAGCGCCAGAATAGGCTGAAATGTTTCTCTTGCAAAAAGTTCTAGCGTAAGAGATTTTTGTTATTATGGGCCCCGATCATCAAGCGAGAGTTTTTAACTTGAAGCTCTTCAGTCCTTAGACAGTTCTTAAATTGAAATTTCAAAATGTCAAATTTTCTGTCTTTTGTCTCTGAATGGCAACAACAACGACGACGATAACAACAAGATGCCCATGGCCTAAAATTTTGACAATAATAATTCTGAAATGTTAAAGCACTGCGTAGCAGAGGTGAGGGAGACGGACAAATCAAAGCCATATTTGTCCCCCTCTCTCACCCGTTTATTTCAACAGTCCATACACCCTTCAAATCCAATTTCTCATCGAAAGGCCGGAAATTTTATCTTGATGGGTACTGTGGCGAAGCAGGAACTGAGTGCATGACATAGCCTAAGATCAATGCAGTGCGTTTTAGCTCTGTCATATGCACTTAGGCAGGAAGCCAAATTGTGCGCCGTACTTCGGGCTCAGTGACGAGAAAGTTGCAAAGTCAATGGTTGAACATCTTGAAGGGGCAGCGCAAGACGACAAAGACAAGGCAGGAAACACACAGGGCTGTCCAGTGTGTTTCCTGCCTTCAGTATCGGTCGTATTGCGCTGCCCCTTCAAGATGTTAAACGAGTACCAATTCGCCCAAATGTCGATTCTTCGAAAGTCAATGGCGTTCATAACTAGGCGAAATGTTGAGATAACGAGAACTCTTGTACTCAACGCATTTTTCTTGCGTATGCTGATAGCGAAAGTAGAATGTAACATTGTCTTTGAGCTCGGCGTATCAATTTGGTGAAAGCTGCTTCGACTAGAGGGCTGCAAAAGGGAAATGTGTGAAATGCCTTTGTATTGTGCCGTCTTACTCATTTTACCGGTTCCGGTCCGACGACCGATGCATTATTGTGCTTCCATGCCCAAGCGCCTTGTTCGATCCTTTATGTGACTTGTTTTGACATTGTGCGGCGACGTCGAGCAAATCCGGGACCCACTGAGGAAATACTTAAGATGGTAAAGGAAATAAAAGAGCGATGCATTCGAATTGAGGCAAACCAATGCAACATATCGAAAGCGATAGATGAACTTAAACTTGCACACGCTTCAGTAGCCACCGCCGTATCAGAGATTAATGACCGCTCACAGGAAGTGGAATAACAAACGACGACTTTCGAAGGATTTCAGCAAGATGTTGACCGCACGTGCGTAATCACCATGCAGAAAGAAATAACCACTTTGCGCACAAGGCTTAATAACACTGAGGATCGTTCTCGACGCAACAACTTGCCGTTTTTCGGTATTGCAGACATTCCATCAGAAAACTGGGAACAATCGGAAGCAAAAGTTATCGGCCTTGTCTCTGAAAGACTGCACTTGAAACTGTCGGCAAATAGCATTGAACGTACGCAGAGGGTGGGCAAATACGCCGATGGCAAAGATAGGCCAATTATTGTCAAATTCGGCATGCATAAAACTAAAGAACTGGTCTTCTCGAAGCATTCTCTAATCGCAGAAAGGGAGCTAACTATAAAGGAAGATTTTTCATTCACCACGCGCATGGCGCGAAATCAGTTGAGCGAGATCAGCAAATCACTGAACACGGCAGATTATATATACCACAACAAACTTGTCGCAGGTGGGCAATGCCATGTTTACGATGCAAGTAATGATAGCGTGCACGAACGTCACAGTGGCAATCCCTCTAAACTTAAAGGTTACGTCATCTTCTCGCGCTTCAGAAAATCTCCCTCTTTCGCCTAGGCTGATGCGTTCTGGTCACCTTTGTAAACCAAAAAAAAAAAAAAGGGGATAACGCGAAGGGTGGCGGCCGCTTGCTCTCTGCACCTGTACTCTATACACTAATATCCGTAACCTTTACACCAATAAAGACAGCCTCAACGCTCTAATAAATTACTCAGGAGCGGATATTATAAAATACGAACGAGTGGATGTCTGATTTTCCCTTTATTCATTACTTCTCTCCACCTTGCGGGTTTCCGCAGAACTACTACGTCAAATACTAACAGAAACGTGCCTGTCGAGTAAAATAAAAAAAATACCGAATTATTCCAGTGTAACAAAACGTTTGGTGTGTACTGACGCGACCGTGGCGATAAAATGTGCGGTGGAGTTCTGATGGCAGTAAATGAGAATTCCACATGCTTTTTTATTCCAGCAATTAGTAGTTTGGAAATAATTTGGTGTTGCTTAACCATTAATTTCAAAAAGAATTATTCTTGGCGATTGCTATATTGTTCACCAAGCTGTACTAGCGGTTTTTCTGAGGCGCTACATGATTATTTGCATGAAGTTATTGTGCGGTTTCCCGATGTGCGTATTTTTTCTTGTCGGCGATTTTAATTTTGCACGCACACAATGGTCAGAACCTTGCCCATTTCCCCACCCATCGTCTGCAGAAGCTATCAGTTTCCTTAACGTTTGTTTAGATTTCCATCTGTCTTAACTCGTTTCTCAGCCGACACGTGTGACATCCACCACAGCATAACTACTCGATTTGGTGCCAACATCAGCTCCAGGTATCACCGCATCTATAACACATGCACCCGGATTGAGCGATCATGATGCACTTCATTTTGCAATTTCCCTTCCCACGCCTAGTAAACATAAGATTGTGAAAAGGATAAGGGACTACAACAAAGCCAATCTTGAAGCTATCAACGTCAGACTTTGCTCCTTCCCCGACGAATTCTTTTTAAATTGTTCAGATAAACCCGTTGAGCACTCTGGCAGTTATTCAAAGCAAAAGTTATTGAACTAATTAACCTGTACGTCCCTTTTAAAACCACACGCAGAGATTCTAACGCACACTGTTATTCTAGATACCTAAAGAGGTTACCTAACAAAAAACCAAGGCTATTTCGCGCTGCGAAGAAATCACGAACGCTGGTCTGCCAATAAAATAGCTGCTACATCGTATGATCTGACGCTCTCAACACTACTACATTCAATTTCTTTCACACTACACTTCTATCTTTGTTAACAACTAATCCATATCAGTTTTGGAGCGCAGTAAAGCGAAAAAATGAAACAGCCATATGCCTCGTTGATAAATATAGTGATCCAGTTCCAAACCAGCTCTCTGCTTCATTACTTTACGAAACTTTCACTCACTCTTTCTCAGGCTCTTAACATTATTCATTATCCGTACACACGTGATTTTAACTATTTTCCTATGGATCCCATTACGCTTGAAATTGCCGGTAGAGTGGCTATTGTTAATAAATTGAAACGGTCGTCCTCGTGTGATATTGACATAATTAACTCAGATTTCTTCAGAATACCAAATAATATGGTTCTATCATATTAGGTTGCATTTTTACTAAATCGATTCAGGACAACTATCTGCAATTACGAAACACCGTTCTAGCGCACAATTGAACACGGACGAGGAGAGAACACAAACGCCGGTGTTAGTGTTGTCTTCTCGTCTGTGTTCATTTGTGCGCTGGAACAATGTTTCATAAGGCCAATCACAACCAACTTGCCCAGCTGTCCATACTTAACTATCTGCAAAAAGTCTGGAAAACAGCAAAGGTAATTCCTCTTCATAAGTCTGGCGACGGGCATAACCCCCGTAACTATTGCCCTATTTCTCTTACGTCCGTTCCTTGTAAAGTAATGGATCATATTATTTACGCCCATCTTGTTACTTTCTTGGACTCAAAAAACTTCTTCCACAGCTCCCAACATGGCTTTCGTAAGTTATTTTCATGCGAAACGCAACTACTCATATTCACTAATGATTTACACAGGTGTGGCAATGGACTGCATCTTCCTAGACTTCGCAAAAGCATTCGATAAGGTTAATCATCAGCTGCTTATAATAAAACTACACCGCTTACGTATTGACCCGCTATTGCTCCATTGGATAGAAGAATTTCTTTCTAACCGCACACAGTTTGTTTCCTGTAATGATACAGATTCTCCTGAAGTACCCGTGCGTTCAGGCATTCCCCAGGGTTCTGTTCTAGGCCCACTACTTCTTAAAATTTATATAAACGATTTACATAATTATATAGATTCGTCCATTTCTCTTTTTGCTGACGATTGTGTTATATACCGGAAAATTACTAATGATGCCGACATCGAATCTTTTCAAACATACCTTAATAATATTACGCATTGGTGTCAGCTCTGGAAAAGAGAACTTAACATTTCTAAATGTAAAACAATGAGAGTTTCCCGTAACCGCGCACCTTTTCCTAGCTACTCGCATTCTTTGAACGCAGTCCCGCTTGAATTTGTTTGAACTTATAGATATCTTGGTGTGCACATTACTAACTCTTTGTCATGGGCTGATCACATTGATTATATAAAATCAAAATCCAATCGTATGCTCGGTTGCGTAAAACGCAATTTTTTCCTTGCACCATCATCATTAAATAAGCAGCTATATATCACTTACGTCCGTCCTGGGCTGAAATACGCTTTTTGGCGCGTGTATGAGTGCATAGCGCAATGACCTGTGTGTCACCATATCATTCCATGTACCTTATGCCAACATGCCATTATCTTTAATTAATTTCCTTTTGTTTCTGATTTTGTTTTATGTAAAGTTCTCTTTATCAAATTTGTAAGTGTTCGTTCTATGTCTCTACCCTCTACAATGCTATAAAGCCTTGAGGGTACAATAAATAAATAAATAAATAAATAAATAAATAAATAAATAAATAAATAAATAAATCTAGCTCTGTTTTTATTTCAAATGGGCATATTAACAGCTCCCATGACAATATTTAGCAAGAGAAGAGAGAAAAGTAAAAAAAAAGAAAAGGCAGAAAAAAAGCTATCTGCATGTGTGAGCACTTATAGTGCCATACACAGAGCATAGATACATTACTACTCCCAACTAACAATGCGCAAGCGATCAAGAAACAACGCTCAATTGGTGAAATATTTCGTTCCATGCAGGACATGGCCAATGCAAGGCCAATTATCACGCAATATTCGAATTTCAGGAAACAACATTTCATTACATGCCATAGCATGTACAGTGCTGTCATTCCTCGAAAAAAAGAATGCGCGCACGCAAGTGACCTCCCCTCTTCCTTTATTATAATTTCACTTACAAATGACTCGCAGTCCATCGGCGGACGCGAGGATTGCAGTCTTGTCTGCATTTGGGTAATGAATATCGCAGAGTAAATGGAAAGATATGTAAGTGTTCCGCTTATTTTGTGTTTCAAAAGCGTACAGTGTTGATAATATTGTTTGGTGCAAAATAGGAGGGCGTAATTATGCTCTATTTAGAGTTCTCGTCGCTCTTACTGCGCACAAGATAATGCGCGACGAATGCGGCAAGTTGGGCATGTTGATAAAGTTGCATGGTGACAGATAAACAGCGCACGCCGATAAATACTCAGTCTACGTCTTTATTGCGTGCTCCTTACCCGTCACCATGTAGATAATGCATTCAAACAGCGTGTACACAAAATAAGCGCGCATGCTGACTCATACGGAACTTGCGCGAGAATAATGAATCCTTGCAGGAGAGTGGGTAACCGTGCCAGTTGGTATAGATTCGTGGCTATTTGAAAGCGCAAACACACACAATGAAGAACGAGACAGAACGAGCGCTCGTTGTGTCACGTTCTTCTTCATTGTGTATATTTGCGCTTCCAGACAACCAATAATGAATCCTTGTCTGACATGCCATTTATTTCAATAATTGTCTATATGATGGTGCTAAATCCTTTTTATGCTGTCTTCTCTTGCAACATGGGTCCACAGAGAAAAAAGCTGCCTCTGCGTGCTCGTTTGGATAAAAAGAACCGGGGTCCGTATTCACAAAAAACATTCGTATGCTAAAAGTGTTCATAAAACAGACGCCGGCCACTCGTGACGCTGGATTAGCGAAGGCAGCCAGAAACAGCACTTAAGAACGAAAAGCTTAATGAATTGGGTTCCCAGTACACTTTCAATTTCTCTGTGAATGAATTGATAGCATCCGCATTTGATAGGTCATAAAGGTACCGTACCGGGGGGGGGGGATCATTCTCAAATTTGTTTATCCTTACTTACCCGCGGCAGTGTTGACTGCAAAACGCCAGATTTCGTGGTACTACCTTTTGTCACTTCGACACGATTAACCTTTGAGAGCACAGCTCTTAAGCGCCCGTTCCTGTGGCGAGCGTCGGCGATACCGGCGTATTGGCGGCGAGGAGTTACGGAGTCGCCATCTGTCGGAAGCGCCTCCCTTGCGTAGTATGAGGGATCACGCGGTGTGCTCCTCATAGGTTTCGCTTACGGCGCTCAATAAAAAACACCACGCGGCAGCCCTCCTGGACATTGATGTAGGTACTCTCAAAACGAGGGAAGTTTTTGACTGTCGATATAATAATCTTGGTCAAACTGAAAGCACAGAATCGTTTACAGACGCCATCTCTTTACCGAATACGTACAGTGAAAGCCACTGCGCGCGGTCGCCGCGAAGGAGTCTCCCGAACCGGCTTCTTGCTTGAAAGGTAGTAGCCAAACGCTGAGAGTAAACTATGTGAAATATGTTCTTACAGTAGCATGTCTGTATAACCAAATGGGGCATAACAGAATGGAGCCTCAATCCAGCGATCGCACGGGTTCGCAGCGACCGACTGCGCGTCTGCATTCATGTCCGCGCACAATGTTTCGCTTTCGCTGTGAGCGCGTTTTCACCCCTGCTAGGCCGCAGCATATGAGCCTTTGACAGTACACTAGCAACCATTGTTGCGTGGACGCTATCAGAACTGTTCAAAAATAATTCCGTTATAGAGACTTCGACGCCTAGCTACGGCGACTGTGATGTGACGTCGCGACGATTCAATCTCTTTTTTTTTGTCTTCTAAATTCTTGGACATTTAAATATTATTTCTCCAGTTGCGTCACACTGTATGTTTATCGGTCTTCTCAGCGTGCGATTTCCCTCTGCATGTTTTTCGTAATCCAGTGCATTAATTCATAACACAAACATGACCATATGCCGTGCCTTTTTTTAATGTGCGTCTTACCGCTCCCTTTCCGTTCCAGTAAACTTGCCAGTATCTAGCATCAACAAGTTCATAGACCAAACCGTCATGACATTAGCCTGGCAGCGGGCGCGGGCGAGCGTCTCAGTGCGCGTATTCTGCTACTCACCTAACACGTGCAGTCCCGACGCCGTAGCAGAAATCTTCCTCGTGTCTGTGCTTGCTGCATACCCGAGTTGTAGCCGATGGATGTCTGCCGGTTCTAAGTTTCGACAGCCAAGCTTCACGCAGCTCCTTGCCCTGCGGCTACGTGTGAGTAACGCTTGCACCGGGCTCCGTTGTGTACGTCCGACACTGCGGCACCGAGCAGTAGCCTACCATGCTGCACGCCTCCAAAGGCAGCCACTATACCTATTATAGTACTTTCAAATGTTGTCAAGCAGACACCCAAGGCGGTAAAGCATCACCACTTAAACAGAACCGCGGCGCAGGTGGGACTTTAAACTTTCGTTTTCAGCTCGCTTCGGCGCTTTCGAAGCAGCCGACGCGGCCGCTGTGTCCACGTGATCCCTCATGTCACGTCACGCCGACGGTGGCGCCAACTTTTCCAGTGGTGGAGCTCGCCCCCAATACCCGAGCGAACGAGGACAACGAAAGATGACAGCGAACGCGGCGCGCTGGGGGGAGTGGGGGATGAAAAAATAAAGTCGCAGTTTCGCCCGAAAGGCGAAGCATCAATTGCGATAGCAAATTAGTAGACAACTATACGAAGTAGTTAATAAGTTAAGTAGTTAAGTAATGATAGTGGTTTTATCGGCCCTATAAACTTGTAAACATTCGGTTACTAACTAAATTAACAAGCGTGGTGTCATGCGTACACAAATAAAAATCAACACATCTCGCTCTGTGGCCGTGGAAACTCGCTGTCAATACGCTGGAGTGAAGAAGCACGGCAGCAGCAGCGAGCCAGTTGACCGTCGTGCTGTCTCTCGCTGCAACGTGAACTAAACATCGAAAGCACAGCGCATACGAAGCTACAGGCACCCCGCGTACTTTGTCCACATCGCGGATCGCTTTGACGATGAGGCCTGCACGGGGACGCACTTGTCCACGTCGCAGATCGCTTGCAACATACTGCGGCCGCACGGCCGCGCCGTCAGCAGCCGCCCCACCCCTCCCTCGCCTCCCCCTCGTGCCTCTAGTTCGCGAAATTGAGCCGCGATCGTGGGCTGACCGTAGCAAGCTTTCACTGGCACATTTAGCGTGCGGTGCGCGGTGACAATGTTATCGTGCTTGGACTTTATACGGAACATCGCGGCGACAGCAGAAATGTGCTTGGAGTGTATATAATTACTATCGCAATAAAAGCGGTGAGAGAGAATACGCGCAAGGAGGAAAGCGGAGAGGACGGTTCAGCGGAACCATCAGGCGGAAAACGGAGGAGGGTATGGCCAAAGCGTGAGAAGAAAAGCGTAGTGCGGCGACGGCGGCGGCTGCTGTCAATCGCGCCCATGCGTCACCCACGCGCTGGCACCACGCGCTGGCTCTCGCGATCTCCAGATTATTGAGGCAGTGGCGTCACCCTTCGCTCCGTTTGCAACGTGCCGCACGAAACCGATTGTCTACGCCAGCCAATATTGGCCTCGAGCTCCACCACTGGAAGAGCTGGCGCCACCGTCGGCGTGACGTGACATGAGGGATCACGTGGAAACAGCGGCCGCGTCGGCTGCTTCGAAAGCGCCGAAGCGAGCTGAAAACGAAAGTTTAAAGTCCCACCTGCGCCGCGGTTCTGTTTAAGTGGTGATGCTTTACCGCCTTGGGTGTCTGCTTGACAACATTTGAAAGTACTATAATAGGTATAGTGGCTGCGTTTGGAGGCGTGCAGCATGGTAGGCTACTACTCGGTGCCGCAGTGTCGGACGTACACAACGGAGCCCGGTGCAAGCGTTACTCACACGTAGCCGCAGGGCAAGGAGCTGCGTGAAGCTTGGCTGTCGAAACTTAGAACCGGCAGACATCCATCGGCTACAACTCGGGTATGCAGCAAGCACAGACACGAGGAAGATTTCTGCTACGGCGTCGGGACTGCACGTGTTAGGTGAGTAGCAGAATACGCGCACTGAGACGCTCGCCCGCGCCCGCTGCCAGGCTAATGTCATGACGGTTTGGTCTATGAACTTGTTGATGCTAGATACTGGCAAGTTTACTGGAACGGAAAGGGAGCGGTAAGACGCACATTAAAAAAAGGCACGGCATATGGTCATGTTTGTGTTATGAATTAATGCACTGGATTACGAAAAACATGCAGAGGGAAATCGCACGCTGAGAAGACCGATAAACATACAGTGTGACGCAACTGGAGAAATAATATTTAAATGTCCAAGAATTTAGAAGACAAAAAAAAAGAGATTAAATCGTCGCGACGTCACATCACAGTCACCGTAGCTAGGCGTCGAAGTCTCTATAACGGAATTATTTTTGAACAGTTCTGATAGCGTCCACGCAACAATGGTTGCTAGTGTACTGTCAAAGGCTCATATGCTGCGGCCTAGCAGGGGTGAAAACGCGCTCACAGCGAAAGCGAAACATTGTGCGCGGACATGAATGCAGACGCGCAGTCGGTCGCTGCGAACCCGTGCGATCGCTGGATTGAGGCTCCATTCTGTTATGCCCCATTTGGTTATACAGACATGCTACTGTAAGAACATATTTCACATAGTTTACTCTCAGCGTTTGGCTACTACCTTTCAAGCAAGAAGCCGGTTCGGGAGACTCCTTCGCGGCGACCGCGCGCAGTGGCTTTCACTGTACGTATTCGGTAAAGAGATGGCGTCTGTAAACGATTCTGTGCTTTCAGTTTGACCAAGATTATTATATCGACAGTCAAAAACTTCCCTCGTTTTGAGAGTACCTACACAAATGTCCAGGAGGGCTGCCGCGTGGTGTTTTTATTGAGCGTCGTAAGCGAAACCTATGGGGAGCGCTCCGCGTGATCCCCCATACTACGCAAGGGAGGCGCTTCCGACAGATGGCGACTCCGTAACTCCTCGCCCTCAATACCGCGAAATGGAAACACGTGTAGAGCTGCGCTCAATTTTCGCATTAGGGAGTATTGTAATCGTCGGTGAATTTTTTGATAACGTTAATTTTCAGAGTCGGTGTAAGCGCTTTTCACTCGTAGTTGGGCAATCGTCTGCATGACTGGATTTTCTGCGTGTTTGGCCTTGTGTTTTTTTATGCTTCTTGGGCAGATACATTATCACAGCCTGAAACAACATTTGCAAGCGTTTCTACTGCTATTCTACTGAAGTTCTCAGAAAGAAAGGTTCAGTTTAACTGAAGTGTCTTTGAGACTATGTGTAGCAACGATGTTTGGCACCATCGGTCTGCTTGTCTTGCAGATATTGTGAAACAAAATTTGTTTGAATGGTCAAATTTGTCTTCACCAATGATAATATCAGCGTTTCTGTGGAGGGAGCATTATTCGTCATAAATAGGAAGACGAACACAGCTTTTACGTATACCCGCCGTGGTTGCTTAGTGGCTATGGTGTTGGGCTGCTAAGCACGAGGTCGTGGGGTCAAATCCCGGCCAAGGCGGCCGCATTTCAATGAGGGTGAAATTGGAAAACACCAGTGTACTTAGATTTAGGTGTGCGTTAAAGAACCCCAGATGGTCTAAATTATTCCGGAGTTCCCTGCTACGGCGTGCCTCATCATCAGATCATGGTTTTGGCATGTAAACCCCATAATGTAAATTCTTATAGGTACCACCGAAGGGGTGATACGTAAAATTTTTTGCGCGCAGATGTACGCATTGTCACAAGAAACACACGCACAAACCTTCATTAAATGGTGTCACTAAGGGGTCGGAGAAATTCGCTTTTCCCTGTTGCTTCCGCTAGATTAATGTTGTCATGCTGCAGTTGCACCTTATGTTCGTGTGCGCACACGGGCTAAATTAGCTGGAGCTTGGATTAAATTTGGTCGCGGTAGTGGAATGTATAAATAACGTATACTGCTATCTACCGCGTTAAGTCGCGCTCCCTTAGCTTTGCACTGCTTTCTAGCATAAATTAGTTATAGCTTTGTCCTTCCAATTGAGCTACGTCACGCTCGATGGCATCGGCCCTCGATGTAGCGCATGATATGTTCTGGTAATCATTTAATGCACGGCTGTTCCCCTTCGCGAAGTGTACAAACCATGTCTGACTGATCGCACCACTTCTAGTTGACAGATGCGTTTGCTGTAGCTAAAAGGAAGCATAACATTCCTGATTCGTTAGCGACTAGGTCTGAAAAGGCTCCTTTCCGCATATATATCTCGGATAATTCAAGTGAGTTTTTAGGCATGTAGGATCCTCTGGGCTGGTTTTCTGTGCCTTAAGGTGGCCTCACTGCCTATAGAGTTATCTGAGGGAGCTGTATCGGATGTTCGGTTGCTGTCGGCATGTCTGCACAACGCAAAATACGAGGACAGAAGAAAGAACATAACAAAGGCGCCGACTTCAACTAAGCTTTATTTGCGAAACCGCCAGAACCATATACTTTAGACATGAGCAAAAAAGTAATAAAAACATTTGTATGATGTCACACATCTCATGAACCACTACTGCATCACAGCCAGATACTTGATTTCATTTTTGGTGAGGGAAGTAGATGGCATGCTGCCGCAAAGGTCACCCAGCCGCTGTATCTTCTCAGCTTCTATGATTTCACAGGTATAAGCTGTTCACGGTGTTTGGAGATTATGACGCATTTTTTTTTCAAATTCAGGCACACAAAGGCCGTATCTGCAGTGAATGGCAAGATAGCCTTGCACTGCTGTGCTAACATTGTAAAAATGCTCCTTAAACCGCTCATTTAAACATCTGCCCGTTTCGCCAACGTACGTCTTTCCGCAAGTCAGAGGAATCGTATAAACCACACCTTTTAGGTCCTTGGCGTAATGGAAACAGCGCAGCTCTGGTAACTGCCGCTATAGCCTTTCTACAAGCAACTGGGCTGGACGCATGTCTCCCAGCTCGATTTTCTTTATTATCTTTTTTGCTACCGAAACTAACAATAGTTCGGGATACCCAGCACATGTCAGGCGGCAGGCCTGCGCAAGGAGACTGCGCGTTAAAGAGTAGCAGCAAGACTTATTTAGGACATTCGTGAAGCAAAGATTTACAATGCCCCGTTTAATTAGCTTGGAATGGGCCGACAGATAAGACAAAAGTGCCTTGTTTCCTCGGGGCTCATCCTGCACAGGAGATCTCTAATAACACTAAGATGCAAATCGAAAAACCTTAACGAGGCATCTACTGGTAGTTCATACGTCAGGACAAGTGGCGAACAACACTCGTTGAATTGGCAAAGTACATCTGAAACAGCAGGCTCAAAACCTTGACCTTCACAAGCAAAAAGTAACAAAACGTCGTTGAGAAACCGGAAAGATTTTACGACCATTGTGCTATTAAGGCGGCTAGCAAGAAATTGGTCATGGTAAGCAAGAAAAATGTCACCTAAGATTGGTGCTATGCATGAACCAATGCACACACCGATTTTCGAATGTAAATGAGTTCATTTCATGAGGCAAACGTTGATCTTAAGTAGAATCGAAGTAGCTCAAGAAAGCCGCTCACCGAAACAGCAGAAGCATTCTGGAACGCAACTGAGCCATACTGGTTAATACAGTCTTCAACGTACTCTCTAGCAGCGTATCATGTGGTAAAAAGTAGTACATGTCTTTGATGTCAATGGAGCAGGCGCTGAGGCCCTTGTCGTTACTTGAAATATATACTATGATGTCATTAGTCTTTCACCTGAAAAGGGTCGTCAATTCTTAGCAGGTTAAGTTTCTCCTCTAAACACAAAGCAACCACTTTCTGCCAAGTCCCCTTAGAGATAATGACCCGTAGCGGCCAGTCACCTTGTGGGTTTTGACAGTGAAAAACAAATCCAAGCTAGGCTTCTTGCTCCTGTCAATTGAACTCAGTGCGTTACAAAGCTTTTTTTGCTTCCGTTCTTACTTTTAAAAGCGATATGTCGTCCCGGCAGTTGAATATAAAATTAATAGCCTCATAGGCTTTTGAGACAAACACGTTATTTGGTAAAACAGTAAAGCCTCCTTCCTTCACAGCTGTTAGCAACGAAAAAGAATGCTATCTAAAAAACGCCACGACGCTGTTGACAAGCAAGTTTTTGCAATGGGTATTAGACTGCGACAAAACATGTACACCTTCAGAAACACAACGTTCAGTCTCAGCCTCAGGGGCTCGTTTAGCTACTTGTCCAACAAGAGTGAGCAGTTCCGGTGGTGACGTCTGAGGTTCCACAGCAAACTTGGAACCCAAGCTTAACACCCGTTTCACTCCTTCCGGAATAGGCGTATCACATGCTGTGTGGACTGGGTTGCTTGGCGTAGGTAACTTCTTAGGAGTGATGGCACGAAGCTGGATAAGTAGGTGCTCATTCAGTTTTCGGCCCGTGATGACTCGAAGTTCGAGCCACTTTTTCTTTGTCCTGGGAAGGGTCGCAGCGCTGTGGAGTTGGAAGAATAGGACGTCCCGGTGCAACCGTGCCCGACCTGTCAAGTCTGAGCGAAGTATTCTGCAGATTCTCATCCCCTGTCCAGCTGATGGTGCGAGGCCTCCAAATAAGTGTTTAATCTCGGGTAGAAGTATCTTGAGCCGTATAGGCGAGTGTGCGCGCCCGACCTTCAGCAATGGCGATGAGGTCCACGAGAAAACACGGAATAGCAGGAAAACAAGTAAAAGAGCCCGGTGTACTAGATATATAACTTGATAAAGTGGAAGCTTGGGCGAGTTGGTGATTCAATATCTGCATGTCTGCACAGCGCAAAAGACGAGGACAGAAGAAAGAACACAACACAGGCGCTGACTTCAAGTAAGCTCTAGCTGCGAAACTACCAGAACCATATACTTCAGACATGAACAAAAAGTAATAAAAACATTTATATGATGTCACACATCTCATGAACCCCTTTTGCATCACAGCCAGATGCTTGATTTAGTTTTTGGTGAGGGCAATAGATGGCATGCTGATGCAAAGGTCACCCAGCCGCTGTGTCTTGTCTGCTTCTATGATTTCACGGGTATAAGCTGTTCATGGTGTTTGGAGATTATGACGCATTTTTCAAATTCCGGCACACGAGCACATTCTCTGCAGTGAATGGCAAGATGGCCTTGCACTGCTGGGCTAACATTGTAAAAATGCTCCTTAAACCGCTCGTTTAAACATCTGCCCGTTTCGCCAACGTACTTCTTTCCGCAAGTCAGGGGAATCATATAAACCACACCTTTTAGGTCCTTGGCCTAATGCAAACAGCGCAGCCTTGATAACAAGTGCCGCTATAGCCTTTATACAAGCCGCTTGGGCTGTACGCACGGCTTTAGAGAGGCCACAACATTGTGAACTTGTACATACGCTCCTCCTCCTTATATCATCATCATCATTCATCAGCCCTTTTCCTCCCCGCTACTTTTCGACAACGTAGAGTAGCAAGCCGGAGCAAGTTATAGCTCAGGCCGACCTCTCTGCCTTTCTGTAAATAAATTTGTATATCTCTCTCTACAAACATACATAGAAAGCCCCTGGAAATTGCTTGAAGTATCCTAAGAATGCTATAGCATTAAAATTATGTGACTTGCTCCCTACAACGGGCAACAACATGCATTTGAGTGCGTCCTGCTACAGTGCTTTAGTATATTCTTAAACCTTGACTAAAAATAGCTGGGACAGAAAATACCGAAAGTACAGAACAGAAAGTACAGAAAGTACAGAACAGACAGCGATTGATATGTCTATCGTGGCGCAAACTCGCCGATATTTTTCTCGCATGTCTTTAGTTTGCCATACTTTCCTTTCTCTCCACTGCAATCCAATAAGGCAAACGTCACCAAATGGTCGTGTCTTTTTTGCTTCGACCCGCTGCTGTAGCTCAATGGCTGTCTGAGCACGAGGTCGCGGGTGCGATCTCGGCTTAGGCTGCTGCATTTTGATGAGGGCTAAAGTTAAAACACTCATGTACTTCGATTTAGGTGCACCAAGGGGCCATATTAATTATCAGATGGTCATATTAATCCGTAGTACCCCTCTACGGTGCGCCTCATAATCAGATCGTGGTCTTGGCACGTAAAACCCCATAATTGATCTTATTTAGTTTTTAACAGCGGAGCTGTTCTATAACGAGCCTTCGCCGTCCGTTGTCCGGTGTCACGCGGGGGGAGGGGGGCAGGTTCTGGAGCTCACCTCCAGAGGGCGCGCCGAGGGAGCGGACCAATCAGAGCGTGCGCTGGGGGAGGGGCAGGAGAGAGGTATAGAAGCTGGTGTTTCGTAGGCGCACGCCCTTTCACCCCGTGGATTCCGCTCAGCGCGAGCGGCAGCGCCGACGTCGCGCGAATTCCGAGCTTCGAGAGGGAGAAGCGCAATCAAAGCGCCAGCGGAGGGGAGCCAACCCCCACATTCAAGAGAAGGCGACCCAAGCTAAGGGCCAGGAGAGGCACGCTAACCCCCAACTTCTAGAGTAGGAGGCTGAGCAGAGACATCTACGCAGAGAGATTCCTCCCACGGATGGTGCCGTGTACGGTTCAAGAGAGAATTCCTCGACCGTGAGTGCGGCCACAGCTGCAAGGTGTGTGATAGACTGTGGTTTGATCACAACCTCATGCAACTGAAGAGTGTGCGCAATCCGGAACCGAAGCTCGAGTCTAGCAAAACGACGACAACGAGATAAAAGACTTTCATAAAAATCGCGCTATACACGAGTTCAAATTTGAGACAACGACCACCAGCTTCGCTGTTTTGACAGCTTTCAATGCGTGGAACTGACCTTACTTCTTTTTTCTCCACGGCTTCTCGCTCACCTGGGGTACGCCTCAAACTCAATCTAAAGATCATCTCCGGACATCAAGAAGCTTGCATACCTCAAGTTCATAGAGCCGGAACGTGAATATGAACCGTCTGTTCGGCACCCATCCCAAGCAAATCTCACCATCCTCGTTATCCGAAATGGGGCCACCCGATTCGTTGCTGCAAACTATATACTAAAGGCTATCCAGTGTCACAACTGCTAAAAAGAGCCCTGTGCCCGTGATTATACACATCACTGGGCTAATATGTAATTTATGCATTCATACTGCACCATCCACTTTCAAGTCGTGCCAAGTGAAAACCACGTTTGCGAACTTCTGCTTGTGCAAGTCACAACCGGCTTCTGATGCGCATTTCTGGACTGACATTCGCACTGACAAATTCTTTCTGTTCCCACCTAACAGCTTTAGGGAATTTCCTTTCTGATAACATTGTCATACGAACGGGCTGTAGTGATGACCAAAAGGTCACTACACTCAGCCCATCATACCCGTTTTCTGTCAGTCGCTGATAACCTATAGCATCTTACAATCTTTGTTATTGCGTTGGAAGCTACCTTATCCACAGAGCCCGGTTCTCCAAACTACGTGATGATAGCAGAATAACATAGTTATCTTCTTTGTTCGTTCTCACCGCACCAGTTAATAGCAAATCGTTACCTGATTTTTTAAAAGAACAATGTACTCCGTCCTCTCGTATGGAGTTTTCTCGGTACTTCAAGTAAAATAAATATTGCTGACGCTTAGATGGCTGATTGCGGTTTAAACTTAGCGGGCTTCTTTGGCATTGGTATATGTTGGTTCAAAACAAGTGCTTACCATTAGCTTGAAATTGAATGTGATAGAGTCGAAACAAACAGAACGCATGTTTGTGGCTTCAGGCTCGTCTGCTTTTATGAAAACGACCGAATTTAGGCTCCAACACGCGGACGTGTAACATGCCAAATGCGCAGCGATTGGATATCGGACTCTAAGATAATTAAGCGTATCTGATATTCTCCTCTGTTTTCCTGTTTGTGTCCAACTTGGGCTAATGCTATGTGTTTGGGGAGACAGAAAACGCCAAACAACCACTGCTTGACGCTGGTCCGGCTTCCCATACCATCAGACAAAGATATGGCTTGTGTTATAATTATAAACTCCAATACAACATGCATGAATATGTAAAGGCGAATTACAGGTAACATAAGCAACATAACACCAAAGCATACAACAGAATGATATGGTCATATACAATAAAAATATCACGTAATATCAACCACAGAAATGAAAGGAACCACCTATTGTCTGGAGCGAGGTTGTGGCACCGATGTAAAGATTGCGTCATAAAATGATATAAGTGCGGTTTTATACACACACATCTTTAAATCGGCATAGAAATTATTTGCGATAGCATTTGCGAAGATAAAAATGCTTTTGTATGATTTGACAAACAGTGGTGAAACATCGCAGTTAAAGAACTTAACATGCCACGTGACCTCACATGAATACATAACCAATAGTCCCTATGTTGCTGCCAAGTACGCTCTCATCATCATCATCATCATCATCATCATATATTTACGTACACTGCAGGACGAAGGCCTCCCCCAGTGATCGCCTATTGACCCTGCTTGCGCTAGCTGATTTCGACTTGCGCCTGCAAATTTACTAATTTCATCACCCCACCTAAATTTATGCCGTTCTCAACTGCGATTCCTTTGGCACCCATTCTGTAACTCTAATGGTCCACCGGTTATCTGCCCTACGTATTACATGGCCTGCCCAGTTCTATTTTATATGCGGAAGCATTTCTATGCCCACCCAACGAGGAAACCCGTCCGCGTGTCACGTAAGACGATCGCTTTCAAGACAGGGCCCAAAGGGAGCGAATTCACTTTCGTGCTGCCTCACACTTCAAAGCGAACTATGCGGCAAGAACACAGCGCACACGAAGCTATCAGCACTCAGCTCACTGCGTCCCCACCGCAGATCACTTTCAAGATATATGGCCCGCGCGTCTCGCTTCAACGCGAAGTAAGCGGCGAGAACACAAGCCTGCGCTGCCGCGCCATACGCAGCCGCCCCCAGAGTACGGTTGATCACTGTTGATAATGGTTCGATGCAGATGGATAAGGCGCTAAAGAGTGATAACGACTTATAATGATCGGAACGTCATAAGCGCATCTGGCGCCGCCACCTGCAGTAGTTTGCTTGCGTCATTAATTCACCTTGAGCCGCTGCCGGCAGCAGTTCGTGTCGCCGCAGCGCTGTCGTTTTTACTGGTGGGATCAAGTTTCATAACATTGATAATGACTCCGGGCTACGTGGAGATGAGCAAGTGGCACAATGCTTACGCATACTTAAAAAAACTTCCAGAGGTGTTTCTGCGTGAATTTTTGGAAAACAATTACTTTAGATTTGGTTTTAGTTTCAGAGGGAGACGGGTCGGTAATAATCTACAGACTAAATACGCGCTTCAAGTAAAAAGTGCGCAATGAAACATGGACAAAAAAAGGACAAAGAAACAACAGAGACGAGCGTATAGCTCCATCTTTATTGAAAAAAAGCACACCATGCATATTTAAAGGACGTAGCTATCACAGAAAAGCGTTTTACAGCGAAGCTGTATATGGCTAGGTTCTGGAAAAATTGCGTACGTATATCGAGCCGTGTAGATCGAGTATTCCTCCCCATACGTGGTCAGATGCCGAAGATAGTGCAACACCGGGCCGACCCACGGCGGAGGAGAAACAGGCTTCAAGCACTCCGCCAACTTGCAAAAATAAGTTTAATATCTGAGGGGCAAATACAACCCGTATCAGATATTAAGCTGATAAGAACAGCTACTACACTTTGCCATGTCTACGTTCGCACCACCCTCTCTTGTCGGCGTTCTATAAAAGCGCTTGCGTATTTCCTTTCCTTTCTTACCGTTCTCCCGTGGTGGCGGTCCCGTATAAGCGTGCTGCCCGCCAGGACCGCGAGGCGGAAAGAAATGCGAACCGGCCATGTGGCCCCGATTCCGCATACTTGGAACGTTTCACCGGAGCAACGGCAGGTTTCGGAGGGCGTTTGTGCGGAACTAATTTTGTGTGGCCTGTGTTGTGTGTGAACGCTTGTGGTTTTCGAGTTACCTCACAACCATTACTGCACTGCGGGTCGACGACCAACGCACGATCGCTTTGGCTACGGTGAAGCAGTGTGGGCCCTCGGAGTGCGGTGAGGTGCGTGCTTGCTCTACGGGCCGAGATTCGTTAGTAAAAGATGTCGTGCCGTGTTTTGCAACGATACATGGGCATGTATGTATACCCCCTAGTGCCTCGTCATCTTCCGAGGCTCAACATCGTGGAGGAGCGACATTCACGCAGTTGAATGGCACTGACTTCTTTCTTTTTTTGCCCTTCAGACGAACGACTGCGTTTTATAACTACAAAAGAAACAAGCCAAAATGAAAATCAGTAATTATCGCACAGCGAAATACAACACATGGTTGACATAACCATAACAAATCAAATTTATGACCCATGTTTTATCCCCAAGCACGAGCACTACACGAGAACGAAAACAGAAGAAAGAAGCTGAGTAGCACTGAAACAGCCTGAGCTAAATAAAACCATAACGAAGACAAATTAATTCTAATAAAGAAGCCAGAGGCCTAGTCAAGATACAACCCCGAAGAATGTGCAACAGGCAATAAGAAACAAGCCATGCAAGCAACCATCTCTGCTAGTAAGTATGTACATGGAGGAGGTAGTAGCTACGTCATAATAAAACAAAAATAAAGAAAAAGCCTGAAGGGGCAAAATGATCAATAACAAAATAAAGGCTAAAATAATTCTATTATTAAATATTAGTAATCATGTAAAAATATAACCCGCCGTGGTGGGGTAGCGGCTATGGCGTTGCGCTACTAAGTCCGAAAGCGCGGGATCGAATCCCTGCCGCGGCGACTGCATTGTGATGGAGTACAAATGCAAAAACACCCTTGCATTGGGTGTACGTTAAAGAACACCAAGTGGTCGAAATTAATTCAGAGACCCCCACTACGGCGTGCCTCACAATCAAATCGTGGCCTTGGCACATAATACCCCAGAATTTATTGTAAAAATATACAAGCCCCGCGAAGAGAAAGACAAGCGGGCGAGCAATTGTCTCCTCAAAGGTACACCTCTCCCACTCGCTTGCACTGGAAATAAAAAATAAAGAGAAACAGAAGAAATATGGAAGAAGAAAGAGCCAAGGCACAACACATTGCGCAGTCACACGCAAAGTACGAGCACTATACAGACAAGAGTATAGTCCCGTGGTTGTCTAAACTCACCCTGCTAAGCAGAACTAAACGCATCTGTCTAGGATCACTCTAGACTCCAGCTTCTTGGGGGACAAGCAAATCTTAGGCATGTAACGCAGTTGTCATAATGCTTAGCTGTAAAATAGGCTTCTATCACCTCGCGACAACTCTGCAAGGTGAACGTGACCTCATGCGTATTGACGGCGTCTTCTAGCGCCTATTTAAATATTTATCATGAAAAAATGGGACTATATTGTATTTTAAAAGAGATAAAAACTGAACTTAGGAAGTTTCAAGAACTTTTACTGAGCCACAATGATACAATTAGAAAAAAAAAGAAAAATTACAAAACCGGGACGTAACAATGACGTCCCGGTGCTGGTTTTTCGGCGCGAAATTTAAAAAAAGGGAAAAAAAAGGAAATTTTACCTTCATTTTCTATTCTTACCATCAGCCTGTTGCCGCGAAATTAACGGAAATAGAGTTTTTAATGAATACCTTATCACACGAGACTGATTTAGTATTTCTCTTTAGTGCGCCTTTAACCAAACATCCTGAACAATTTGTTGAATACGGCGGTTGTCTAGTTTAAATAATTCCACTTCGATGTGGCCGAAAGTACGTCGGCCAGAGATCGTTGTTTCAAGGAATGACAGGAAGAAAACTACAGTGCAATAATGAAAAGAAAAGAAGAGAAAAATTAACTAGTGTCTTGTTATCTGGAATTTCAATGCACGCAATGCGGCTGCATTCTTTAATTTTTCAATACTATACCCTTTGTCTCAGTAGTACTGTGGAGCAGGGCCAAGGCTGCGCGGCCTGCAAATGCTAAAAATAAAGAAAAATGGGGTTTTACGTGCCAAAACCACTTTTTGATTATGAGGCACGCCGTAGTGGAGGACTCCGGAAATTTCGACCACCTGGGGTTGTTTAACGTGTACCTAAATTTAAGTACACTGGTGTTTCCGCCCCCATCGTGATGCGGCCGCCGTGGCCGGGATTCGATCCCGCGACCTCGTGCTCAGCAGCGTAACACCATAGCCACTGAGCAACCACGGCGGGCCTGCAAATGCTGATGCTTGCGTGGCCAACACAGCTCGGTCAAACACCTTTAGGTGCGTTTGCCTTCCTGATCGGTCGAGGTACCCGTAGCTTCCAGAGTGTTGTACGGAACAATTATGTGTTTTATCGTAGAAACCAAACCTACCGATAACGAATATAAAGAGAAGCCCACAAGATTCTGAATCATGGTGACATATGTATTTGCAGACATTCAGTTTCCCTTAAAAAATAATAAACAGATGCAATGTAAATCTAACGAGAACAAAAGGAGTAAAAAAAATCATAAAGCACATGCGCTGTCGGTGTTTTTCCAGTACATTTGTTTCTGGGCTACCGTTCTCAAAATTCAGAGGAATAACTTTGTAAATGGTGAAAGAGAAGGTATGAGCAACTTTGGTAGTAGAGAAGTGGTTGGGTATGCGTGGTTGGGAATTTGGTTCGAAATTCTTTTTGCCGAGGCGGCGTCCAACGACACGGGCTCCTTAACACTATATATCGCGTTAATAACCTTCCACGTCTTGTGCAGTATATATCTGCTCCGCATTCTGCCACGTTTGTTTTCTTTCATTTCCACGTCATTGAGCCTACATAGTTTCGCTTTTTTGTTCTACAGCGAAGCTGTATATGGTTGGGGTTCCATGAATTTTTCGTGTTTATGCGTCAACAACAAAAATATGAGCGTGGACCGATCCCGGAGATAGTGCAATACCGGGCCGGCGGAGGTGAAGTAGGCTTCAACAACAACAACAACAACAACAACAACAACAACAACAACAACAACAACAACAACAACAACAACAACAACAACAACAACAACAACAACAACAACAACAACAACAACAACAACAACAACAACAACAACAACAATAATAATAATAATAATAATAATAATAATAATAATAATAAATCAAGATGTATTGTTTCAAGTCGATGGGTCCACTGGAATCATTCGTGAACAGCACATGGGATCACGGCGTTGCCATATACGCAATGGACAAAATTTATGTACTCGCCCTTGACTCGCAAGAGGCCAATGCCACCGGCTGTGGGGATGTCTGTGCCGTACAAACGAAAGACGGAATTGTGATATCCACTCTATATAGATATACGGGCCCAATATCACCCAAGTGTGATATCGAGAAGTTCGTGACCACGCACTTTGCATGGGTTAGCCGTGCTGACACTACCCATGTGATCATCGCTGGATACTCCAAATGTGGACATTTCGAAACCTGACACGAAATGGTTCACTCAGTTCGTGCTAGAAGAGTTTGGTTTGAAGTGCCACACCGATTCAAGACGATGAGCAAAACGAGAACAAGGTAAAAGCTGGAGCGAACGTTTCGACAAGTGGACTTGCCTTTTTCAAGGCGACATATGCTTTCCTCGGCTACAGTATATATAGGTAGGGTTCCTCTAAAGAGGAGAGGGAGTAAGGCGGGTGGGTGCGGCGACGACCGAAGGTGTCTTAGCGGTGAGGGTGTAGAATTGCGAATAAAGCAGTGGTGCGCACATGGCCGGCGACGCGGCCGTGTGTCAGCCGGAGTGTCAACGGCCGTGTGCACAGCACCCCTCTATTATCTGCTTCGTTGGAGTTTGTAGGCTATCGTGTCTCTGAAAGAGATAATAAAAGGAGTGGTAGAAAACAGTGCTCCTGTTTTCACAGATTTCACCTAAAAACTTGTACTAGCTGCATTAAACAGAGGAAAATCCCAAAAGGCCTCATAATTAAGGTTAGGTGTGCCCTCGGCTCTTTACCCTCCAGGCTATTATTGAAGTGGAATGCTGTCCTAGAAAACGCATCGCTCTCTTTAATTGATATTCTCGGAGAACACTGCATGGAACAACTTACGATAATTACTAATCAGCTCGACAGCATAAATTTATCTATAACGGAAAATAAGAGAACTTGAACAATTCGTCGAAACCAGGGAGGAAAAATTACTAGATAAATACCAGCACAAAAGGGGGTATTAGAGCTGCAGATCCAGCCAAGGAAACTAATGTAACCCCTACAGCACATAGCTCCACCGATAGCGCTATAAGCGAGCATCCAGAGCACTGCAGCAACGTAGTAGACATATTCCAGAGTCTAAGCCCCAATGTAGTTGATCTCCTGTAATGTGGTCTAGCGCTTTGTACCATGAACAACGCAGTAAACGAATACGAACTCTTTAAAAATATAACAGAGTTTTCAAGACGCATGCGCCTCAAGGAGTTCTTTTTTATAGGCCAGACGTAGGAAAACAAGATAGAGACTGTCTTAGACCACCTAGCACGCGGACACCGGAAGCCTAACAGTGCCCAGACCTGGATTTATACATAAAGCCAATCTCAAAGGAAATTCTAGAGTCAGCAAGGCGTTGCCGGAAACGCAAAAATTTGTCTCCCGCTCAGCGCCAAATCCTTAAAGAACTCGCGGAAAGAAATGATATTGCAATAAAACCAGCAGGCAAAGGCGGCAGGATCGTAATCTGACCTGTAGAAAAGTACAAGAATGAGGCCTCCAAATAACTGAGCAACCACACCCATTACAGAAAACTCTACTCTAACCCAACTTCGGACTACAGCAATACTGTGCAAAGCGCAATACTGTGCAAAGCTCCTGCCCAGGGAACTAATCACGCAATCTGAATATCGCTTCATTAAGCCCAAGAACAAAGAAGCAGGGCGCCTTTATCTTCTTCCTAAAATACATAAAATTCCCGTAGAAGAAATATTTACAGCAGAAATCCCAGGTCGGCCTACAGTGTCTAATAACAACACACCTACAGAGTCACTATATAAATTCTTAAATCACCACCTGTCAAACATCCCCACCCCCCTCCCAACTTCTGTTCAAGACACGCCGCACATCCTTCGAATCGTCGACGGCATCAACGCAAACCAAATCTTTCTGACCGCGCTACTGCAGTCACTTTGGATGTTTCTGCCCTTTACACTAACATACCCATGATTGAAGGAATTGAAACCGTATCGAAATCTCTCGCAGTCAATCCCCAAGCGCACGCTCCTGAAGCGTATCTGCCACTCCTTAGGTTAGTTCTCACGCTCAACTATGTCGATTTCAATGCTGTTCCCTACCTGCATACTTTCGGCACTAGCATGGGAACACCAATCGCTCCGACGTATGCGAACATTTTCATGGGACAGCTTGAGGCAGACCTGTTGAAATCTTACCCTTTAAAAACCCGCACCTATCTGCGTTAAACTGACGACATATTTATTATATGGGAACATGGCACAAGCGCGCTGATCGACTTAATTAGCCATTTCAATCGCTTTCACCCGAGTATTAAATTTACTGCCTACTCCTCTCCTAGTCAAACCAACTTCCTCGACACGACAATCTACATAGAAAACGAAATACTGAGAAGGACACTTTACCGGAAGCATATACGGATAACCACCAATATTTAGACTACAACAGTTATCACCCGCGACACTGCAAGCAAGGAATTTTTGTCGGAGAAGCGAAACGAATAAGAAGAATATGCAGCGAAGATAGCGATTATATCCACCACTTAAATGACCTTAAAACAAAGCTAGCATAAGAAACTGTCTACAAGTTGCTCGCGACAGAGCTTATGATGTCGCGTCAAGATTGGAGAGGCAGTCGAAATTACCTATAAGAAACAGCCTACACCAGAATCTGACAGACCGCCAGCCTTTATAACAAAATATTCTAATGCTTTCCCAAACATAAACAATATCCTACAAAATACAACCCAATATACATGGAAGTAGTAACCATCTGCAAATGTCTGTTATGGTAAAAACTGCATTTAATTGCCTAAACGGAGATATGAAGATGGAACTACGAGTGGTACATTTCCATGTTGCTACTGCATCGTGGATTTTCACGCAATCTCAAAGAATTCGAAACACACTTTAAGGTTGATTTCTACCATCCGTGACAACAGAGAGGTCTAGATCAATTCAGCGTCAAATTTCATGTAAGCGGTTGGCAAGAATATAAATAAACCACTTCTTTACAGCTACGCATGCACCGGGCATCAAACCCAGAATGAATGTTTTGAATAATCGCTTGAGGGTGAATTCCGAAAATATAATAATAAGGTATGTGCAATATATTGTACAAGGGGTCTTAGGAGGTTAACCGCAAATAGTTATACACACGAAGTGAAAACTAGGTTTACTTGTACAAGTTCGGATGTGATTTTCATGCTTGAATGTTCCTTCTGTAAGAAACAATATATCGGTGAAACGCGACAATAAATGAACGTCAGATTAAACGGACATCGCGCGGACACAGCTAAGAAGTTTCCCGCAGCCGTCGCCGAGCATTTCAACCAACCAGGTCATAATTTTGATGAACTTAAACTCTAGATCCTACAGTCGAAATTCAGTTCTGAACGAGAAAGAAAATACAGAGAATCATGCTTCATCTATAAGTTCAAGACATTGCAACCAATAGGCATAAACGTTTCAAAGGGAGATTTAGAATCCATTTACTATGCTAAATTTCAAGCTATAGGCAACAACACTTAGTTTCGTTGCCTAATTGTTGCTTTTTTTCCCTTTCTTTCCTTTTTGTTTTATTTATGTATTTGTTCCATTTCAGAAATTAAACAAATTCCGGAGCCCTGTTTTCTGTCGCTATTTTAATTATCTATTTCCGAGATACGATAGCCTACGAACTCCAGCGAAGCAGATAATAGAGGGGCTCTGTGCACACGGCCGTTGACACGCCAGCTGACACACGGCCGTGTGACCGGCCTTGTGCACACCACTCCTTTATTCGTAATTCTACACCTTCGCCGCTAAGACACCTTCGGTCGTTGCAGCACCCACCCGCCTTACCCCCTCTCCCCTTTAGACGAACCCTACTTATATATACTGTGCCGAGGAAAGAATATGTCACCTTGAAAAAGACAAGTCCACTTGTCGAAATGTTGGCTCCCGCTTTTACCTTGTTCTCGTTTTGCTCATCGTCTTGAATTTCAATCTCCCGCGTTCCTCGTGTTTTCCCTGCACACTAATCCAAGTCACTCAACTACTCAACAGCGGTCGTGTATAGATTTAACTTTGGCCAAGAATCTGTCTAAGGTTGTAACTGAACTAATCAGCGTATACCACAGTATAATCCCAAAGCTATCATCATCATGATCATCGTCATCATTGTCAGCCTATGTTATGTCCACTGCAAGACGAAGGCCTCTTTCTGGGATCTCCAATTACCCCACTCCTGCGCCAACCGATTCCAACTAGCGCCTGCGAATTTCTTAATTTCATTCCCCCACCTAGTCTTCTGCCGTCCTCGACTGCGCGTTTCTTCTCTTGGCACCCATTCTGCAACCCTAATGTTCCGCCTGTTATCTAATCTACGCATTACATGACCTGCCCACTCCATTTTTTTTTCTCTTAATGTCAATTCGAATATCGGCTATCCCCATTTGCTCTCTGAGCTACACCGCTCTCTTCCTGTCTCTTTACCTTATGCCTAACATTCTTCGTTCCATCTCTCTTCTCGCGGTCTTTAACTTGTTCTTAACTTTGTCAGTCTCCAAGTTTCTGCCCCATATGTCAGCGCCGGTAGAATGCATTGATTGTACACCTTTCTATTTAATGATAATGGTAAGCTTCAAGTCAGAATCTGACAATGTCTGCCGAATGCGCTGCAACCCATTTTTATTCTTCTGTATATTTGCTTCTCATGGTCAGGGTCCCCGGGGAGTAATTGTCCTAGGTAAACGTATTCCTTCACATACTCTAGAGGCTGATTGGCGATCCGCCACTCTTCTTTCCTTGCCAGGCTATTGATCATTATCTTTGTTTTCTGCATATTAATCTTCAACCCCATTCTTACACTCTCTCGGTTAAGGTCCTGAATAACTTGTTGTAACTCGCCCCCAGTGTTGCTGAACAGGACAATGTCATCTGCAAACCGAAGGTTGCTGAGATATTCGCCGCTGATCCTTACTCCTAAGCCTTCCCAATTTAATAGCTTGAATACTTCTTCCAAGCATGCAGTGAATAGCATTGGAAAGATTGTGTCTCCTTGTCTGAACCCTTTCTTGATAGGCATCTTTCTACTTTTCTTGCGGACAATCAAGGTAACTGTGGAGTCTCTCTAGATATTACCATTACCAAATGATGAAAATAAATACACGTACCCTTGTCTAACCTTGTATGATGTGCTACAGCTTCGCTGGTCAACCACCTTCACAGACTGGAATGGATCCTCAATTTTCTGTTTTGTTTTGTGAAGCATAAACCCGCGTTCATAAGAAGGTGAAAACACACTTGCCCCTGCAGGCATTCAGTTGCGATTTTAGGGTAGGATTGATTCTGTGGATAGCGCCGGTAGTGCTTTCGCAAGGACTACCAGCTAAATCAATGAATACCGACAAGAATGTCGATGAGGCCTGTCAAGGTGGTCGCCAAGAGTTACTTTTTTCTCATCAAACCCAGTTTTCCCATGTAAAAAAATAACTGAAATAAAGGTTTTGATTGATTGAAGAATGTGTGAAGAGAATCTGTTAGCGCGTATTACCATAACTTCAGTTTTGTATGCTCGACTGCAATATTTACCAAGCCACCGATACACGACAAGGCTGACCGGTCCGTACGCATGCTAAATCTCGTTCTCTCGGTCGCTGAACTCCGCAGACCTAGAATTATGTATCAACACACGGACACACGTGAGAATGCGCGCACGCACGGTGGTTTCAACCGGTAATTGTAGTTTGATTTCTACCGCAGGTAGCTCGAACAAAAATGCCGTCTGCGACTTCGAGCAACTTGAAAAGTGTGCAGCATGGCCTATGAACTGCAGAAATGGAGCTTGTTGGAAGGTGGTGAAGGCGAAGAACGTCAGTGAAGGTCCTGCAACAGACCATACCACGGGCAAAGGTAAGAGGCTTTAATTTGGAGCTCTTGCGATTGGACTCTTTACAAAACCTATTGACATATGAACTGTCACTCAACGTTTCAACTTGAATTCCCATTCATGCATTCATTTACATCTCGAAGAGGCTTCAGAAGCAAGGATCACCATGTTTGATAAGGGTTTGCAGTGGCAGTGCTAGGGATACTGATTTAACCGTGTTGCTCCGGATCGCCTCCCCACTCTACGCGCGCTGATGTGTTCACGCCGTTCCGCTCACAGTCTAAATATTCGTAAGTGTACTGGATTTCCCAGTTAACTTGGACCAAGATTAAAATAAAAAAAGCAAGAGCTCTAGAGAAATCGTACCGACTGCATAGTAGTCTTAGTCGTGTGTACTTACAGCTAGTATTTTTCTCATCACGAAGTATTAATTAATTGCTTTTAATTAGCGAACTTTTTAATCATTGCTTGAATCGCAAAAATATCAATGACAAAATTGTAGGGTACCTCAAATAACCTCCGAATCAAGCATTTGTTTCGTGCTAAGCTTTGCCTCGTTGTTTCCTTTTTTAGAAAAAATAAAGCGAGCGAAACATGCAAAATATCAAATAGATGCGCGCTCGCGTGCCGCTACTCAAGCGCTCCGAAGCGAATAGCCACGGATACACGGAATACACGGCTTTTCTAGTGGCGGCATCTCGATACAGGGATTCACGCTATGTGATGGTCGCGGCATCAAGAGAACACGCCGCTGACGCATTGATGATCCTAGGGGAGTCGCAGGGGGGGGGGCGGAAGGGGGGATTTAGAAGCCGGGAGACCGTGACGGCGCACTTTGGACTGTAATTTCGTCCACTCATCTTGTTCTGTAGATAGGCGCGTCCGGAATGTATGTTCATTTTGTTCCCTTTAGCAATAGAAACAAACCTTGTGCAGGCTATGTCCATCTAATACGTTTCGGCGGATCTATAAGGCCAGCATACGTTGTTGTCGATTGCGTAAATAATTTTTGCTTGGCGTGTCAGTGCGTATATAATAACGGGAGATGTCAACGATACCACGCCAGTGACCTGCTCTTCAAAAAGACAGTTGTGCCCTTCACGAACGATCCGAAGGCTAAAATGATCCTGGCTCTGGGGGCGGCGCACGGCGACAATAGGAAGGCAGTCAAGCTATTCCGGATGTGGCATTGTGGAGGACGCCCTATAGTCCATCAACAATACTTACAACGTACGAAGTCTTTGCGAGATGGGTAGCTTCACAAAAAAGTGACACAGGACTGCGATGGCAGCTCAAGAAGCGGAAACAGATGTTTTAGCAGTCTTTGCTGCTAACGCTCACGGTAGTGTGCGCGACGCCAGTGCGGGGGCCGGAACCTCAAGGTCATCAGTGTGGAGGATTAAAAAAAAGGTTACATGCACCCGTACCATGTACATCTTCATGAAAAACGTGACGACCGAGATTTTGAAAACAGACGACTTTGCTAGTTGAATTTTCACGAAATGTGAAGAACCAGACTTTCTCCCTAGCGTGCTTTGGACGGATGAGGCTAATTTCTCCAGAAACGCACAAGTTAATCTTCACAACGCGCACTACTGGAGTGATAGGAATCTTCACCGGCTGACAAAAGCACGACACCAATACAAGTGGTCATTTAATGTGAGGTGCGGTATTTTTGATGGCAACATCACCAGACCCATCTTTTTTGACAACACACGTACTAACGACGTAACGTAACGTCGACTACATCCTCGAGGGCTCCGTGAACGACGTCTGTTAAAATTTTCCACTTGCGCATTTTCGGAACATCTCGTTTCAACACGACAGTGCTCCTGCGCATAGTAGTAGTCTTGAGCGTGGCTCGACAAGCTTTTTCCTGGACAGTGGATTGGCCGGCACGGACCCTGGCCTGCAAGGTCGCCGGACATGACACAGCTGGACTTCTTCTTGTGGTGCTACGTGAAAGATCGCGTGTATAGCAGCGAAGCTACCACACTCGGCGCCCTAAAGGCGAAAAAAAGCAGTCTGCCACGAGATTCCAACGTCGTTGGTCGAAGCTGCAACAGCACAAGTTTTGGAAAGAAGCAAGTATACTGTATTGCTTCAGACGGTCTCCTGTTTGAGCACGTGCTATAAGTGGCAGTGGAAAATCACCACTCAGAACTGGTGTAAAACGTGACTATTTAACGCACCTTCATGATGTCAGCCTATCCTTACATAAAGAAAAGCTTGCGACAAAGATAGACATAGGCAAAAAACTGCTTTGTTTTGCCTCTTTTCCGGAGTTCAAGAGGCAGAAAGGGTAAATGGCTAAACCAGTTACACCTTTGGCTGTTTCTTTGTGGGAGGCTGAGACGCTTTACGCGCTTTTGGTTTATTTTTTATTGAAATATACTTCTGCGTAATTCTTTTCTGTTCTTCCGAGAGCTGCATTTTTTCTTTTTCCGTGCTCTTTTGCGCACTGTTTCTTTTAACATTGGTTGAATTTCTTTTGTATCTTTGTTTCATCATAAGCGAAGGTTAAAGCTATCCCGAGTGCCTCATGATCGAGCTCAACATTCTTGCGTCCTCAGATGCTGACGCTTATCGCACCATGCTAGTTAGGTCGCGAAACCTGTCAAGCCATCCTACATGACGAAGCCTTGTACGATGTGGTGATAAACGAATGCAGCCGTATACCTTTTAAAGGTTGCTTGGCGGCGCTTGAATAGCGGCGCGCTAGCGCGCATATATTTTATATTTCGCGTACATAGCGGGTTTTTTTCTTGGAAAAAACAACCAGGCAACTTTCAGCAGGAAATCAATGCTTGGTTCGGAGGCTATTTAACGTGCCCTACAGGCCGCCATTGGAATCTGAACCTGGCAACGTTTAACGTAAGAACGCTATCTAGTGAGGCGAGTCTAGCAGTGTTATTGGAGGAATTAGAGGGTAGTAAATGGGATATAATAGGGCTCAGTGAGGTTAGGAGGACAAAAGAAGCATATACAGTGCTAAAAAGCGGTCATGTACTGTGTTACCGGGGCTTAGCGGAGAGACGAGAACTAGGAGTCGGATTGCTGATTAATAAGGAAATAGCTGGTAACATACAGGAATTCTATAGCATTAACGAGAGGGTGGCAGGTCTTGTTGTGAAACTTAATAAGAGGTACAAATTGAAGGTGGTACAAGTCTATGCCCCTACATGCAGTCATGATGACCAGGAAGTCGAAAGCTTTTATGAAGACGTGGAATCGGCGATGGGTAAAGTCAAAACAAAATACACTATACTGATGGGCGACTTCAATGCCAGGGTAGGCAAGAAGCAGGCTGGAGACAAGTCAGTGGGGGAATATGGCATAGGCTCTAAGAATAGCAGAGGAGAATTATTAGTAGAGTTTGCAGAACAGAATAATATGCGGATAATGAACACCTTTTTCCGCAAGCGGGTTAGTCGAAAGTGGACGTGGAGGAGCCCGAATGGTGAGACTGGAAATAAAATCGACTTCATACTCTGCGCGAACCCTGGCATCATACAAGATGTAGACGTGCTCGGCAAGGTACGCTGCAGTGACCATAGGATGGTAAGAACTCGAATTAGCCTAGACTTGAGGAGGGAACGGAAGAAACTGGTACACAAGAAGCCAATCAATGAGTTAGCCGTAAGAGGGAAACTAGAGGAATTCCTGATCAAGCTACAGAACAGGTATTCGGCTTTAACTCAGGAAGAGGACCTTAGTGTTGAAGCAATGAACGACTATCTCATGGGCATCATTAAGGAGTGCGCAATAGAAGTCGGTGGTAACACCGTTAGACAGGAAACCAGTAAGCTATCGCAGGAGACGAAAGATCTGATCAAGAAACGCCAATGTATGAAAGCCTCTAACCCTACAGCTAGAATAGAACTGGCAGAACTTTCTAAGTTAATCAACAAGCGTAAGACAGCAGACATCAGGAACTATAATATGGATAGAATTGAACAGGCTCTCAGGAACGGAGGAAGCCTAAAAACAGTGAAGAAGAAGCTAGGAATAGGCAAGAATTAGATGTGTGCGTTAAGAGACAAAGCCGGCAATATCGTTACTAATATGGATGAGATAGTTCAAGTGGCTGAGGAGTTCTATAGAGATTTATACAATACCAGTGGCACCCACGACGATAGTGGAAGAGAGAATAGCCTAGAGGAATTCGAAATCCCACAGGTAACGCCAGAAGAAGTAAAGAAAGCCTTAGGAGCTATGCAAAGGGGGAAGGCAGCTGGGGAGGATCAGGTAACAGCAGATTTGTTGAAGGATGGTGGTCAGATTGTTCTAGAGAAACTGGCCACCCGGTATATATACGCAATGCCTCATAACCTCGAGCGTACCGGAATCTTGGAAGAACGCTAACATAATCCTAATCCATAAGAAAGGGGACGCCGAAGACTTGAAAAATTATAGACCGATCAGCTTACTGTCAGTTGCCTACAAAGTATTTACTAAGGTAATCGCAAATAGAATCAGGAACGCCTTAGACTTCTGTCAACCAAAGGACCAGGCAGGATTCCGTAAAGGCTACTCAACAATAGACCATATTCACACTATCAATCAAGTGCTAGAGAAATGTGCAGAATATAACCAACCCTTATATATAGCTTTCATTGATTACGAGGAAGCGTTTGATTCAGTCGAAACCTCAGCAGTCATGGCGGCATTACGGAATCAGGGTGTAGATGAGCCATATGTAAAGATACTGGAAGATATCTATAGCGGCTCCACAGCCACCGTAGTCCTCCACAAAGAAAGCAACAAAATCCCTATAAAGAAAGGCGTCAGACAGGGAGATACGATATCTCCAATGCTATTCACAGCATGTTTACAGGAGGTATTCAGAGGCCTGGAGTGGGAAGAATTGGGGATAAAAGTTGATGGAGAATACCTTAGCAACTTGCGATTCGCTGATGATATTGCCTTGCTTAGTAACTCAGGAGACCAATTGCAATGCATGCTCACTGACCTGGAGAGGCAAACCAGAAGGGTGGGTCTGAAAATTAATCTGCAGAAAACTAAAGTATTGTTTAACAGTCTCGGAAGAGGACAGCAGTTTACGACAGGTAGCGAAGCACTGGAAGTGGTAAGGGAATACGTCTACTTAGGGCAGGTAGTGACCAAGGATCCGGATCATGAGACTGAAATAACCAGAATAAGAATGGGCTGGGGTGCGTTTGGCAGGCATTCTCAAATCATGAACAGCAGGTTGCCACTATCCCTCAAAAGGAAAGTGTATAACAGCTGTGTGTTACCAGTACTCACATATGGGGCAGAAACCTGGAGGCTTACGAAAAGGGTTCTGCTGAAATTGAGGACGACGCAACGAGCTATGGAAAGAAGAATGATGGGTGTGACGTTAAGGGATAAGAAAAGAGCAGATTGGGTGAGGCAACAAACGCGGGTAAACGACATCTTAGTTGAAATCAAGAAAAAGAAATGGGCATGGGCCGGACATGTAATGAGGAGGGAAGATAACCGATGGTCACTAAGGGTTACGGACTGGATTCCAAGGGAAGGGATACGTAGCAGGGGGCGGCAGAAAGTTAGGTGGGCGGATGACATTAAGACGTTTGCAGGGACAACATGGCCACAATTAGTACATGACCGGGGTAGTTGGAGAAGTATGGGAGAGGCCTTTGCCCTGCAGTGGGCGTAACTAGGCTGATGATGATGATGATGATGACAACTTTGTACTTAACATGTTTGCGATTCACGCAATAATTTAATAGTTCACTAAAAAGCAATTAATTAATACTTCGTGATAAAAAAACACTGGCTGTAAGTGTTTGACTAAGTGTTTGAAACACTTAGTCATGTGACTAAGTGTTTCACATGACTGCCGTTATAATGGAGTCGGCACAATTTCTCTAGAGCTCCTGGGTTTCTTAAAAAAAATCTTGATCCAAATTAACTGGGACCACCCGGTATATTGAATTGGTCAGCGAATTATTATTTTGCAGCGGCGGTATATCTGTGTTTATGTGACGTTGTTGCTAGTGCATAATAACTGCCTCGGCATATGTGTATTTGGCAGTTTGTAGAAAACAATAAAATTACTCGTGTTTTTTTTTTGAGCAAGTGTAATTTGTTGTGTTCTCATCGTGATTTCTAGTCGAAATACCTAGCGAATAAATCACTAGTGATAAAGTCATGGGTAATGCTTCAGTCAACCATTTTAACTTAAATATTCAAGATGTCGGCCAAGCGTACTTGCTTCCAAAACAATAAGGTCACATGGCGAACATAGTTTTAAACCGTGAATATTCGTAATTCTCGCATAATTTTATGGAAGTATGGTTGATGTGTGACTAGTATTGCAGTGATAGCATAGAGGTGTACTTCCTAGAGCTTTCGTCGTGTCTATCACCGATGTCATCACATTCACCACCATCTAGATTTCGGTAGGCAGTAGAAGTCACAAGAAAAAAAACCCTTATGTGCCTACCAAGGATTCGATCATTGGCTCACTACGTGTGAGATATCGTACCGTGGACTTGCTGTCATCGTTGTCACGCTGTTGTTTAAGGTTCTGTTTTGTATCATCTGTGATTTTTCTGTCAGGTTTGTTTGTTTGCCTGCTGTTATACGCATTTTGTGGCTGACTAGAATAATGTTTCACGAGGGATATTATGCTCGGAAGACGATGCAAACTATAATATAACCCTATGTTACGACAGTCATGCGCAAAAAGACGACGCGTGCTGCAATCTCAGACATCTTCCAGTGCGCGCAAGTTTAATGTCCAATACTGAAAGCTGATTACAGCCCTTGTGTAGTCAAAAACTGCGGCGACGGTCAGAAAGAATTCTAAATTATCCCTTAAGGAATAACGACAACCTCATTGTGAGAGTGTCACCACTCGCCACCGCTTACAGCCGGTTCGCTGTCAAAGAATTGCAATAACTTCCACTGCCAACTGCCAGTGTCCATACAGAGGAACTCAAAGCGTTGATTCAGCCAGAAGTTTAGGTAGTATACTATCAGATTAAAGCGCTCTATCAACTTGCACACACGGACCACCTGTGTGCTCCTGTAACTCTTCCTATTACAGCACTCACGGGAACGGAACTATCACAGGAACACGAGAGAGGTTGGCAACCTGCAGTTGGAAAATTTCTTTTGCAAAGGCGTGGAATAGAGAGTACCTCTGCTGCCCCCGAGGTTCAGTGCAGGGCCCAGCAACGAAACGTTTGAAATGTCAGGTCATGGAGTACAGTGCTGCACAACATACGATCCACGGGCCGCATGCAGTCCACGAGCAGGTATTTAGCGGCCGGCGGCCGAGTTTAGGCTTCTATGGTGTGCTGGTGCTGCAATAGAGCAGGGCCCAGTGGCGTAGCTAGGTCATCTGGCACCCGGGGCCCATAGGTCTTCTGTCACCCTCCCCCCCCCCCCCCCCTTCCCCGGGTGTAGTCGAGGAAGGCGAGGATATCGACAATTTCCGGGTTTCAGCACCAGTACAGCCGCCTTGGATACCGCGCACGTCCCCCGGTCCCCCTCTCCGCTTTCTTTCCCAGAGATCGCGAATGCAGCAGGTATCGGCGGCGAGGAGTTACGATGTCGCCATCTATCGGAAGCGCCTCGCTGGCGTAGTATGAGGGATCACGCGGCGCGCTCCTCATAGGTTTTGCTGTCAGCGCTCACTGAAAACACCACGCGGGAGCTCTCCTGGACATTTCTGTAAGTACTTTCGAAACGAGATTAGTTTTTTACTGTCTAAATAATAATCTTGGGCAAACTGAAAGCACAGAATCGTTTACAGGCGCTATCTCTTTACCGAATACGTACAGTGAACGCCACTGTGCGCGGTCGCCGCGATGCAGTCTCCCGAACCGGCTTCTTGCGTGAAAGGTAGGCAAACGCTGAGAGCAAACTATGTGAAATATGTTCTTATAGTTTTTGTATAACTAAACGGAGCATAATAGAATGAAGCCTCAATGCAGCGATCGCACAGCTTCGCAGCGACCGACTGCGCGTCTGCCTGCTTTTCCGCGCAGTTTCGCTTTCGCCGCGTGCGCGCTTTCGCACCTTGCCATGAGCTTTAGGCCGCAGAATATGAGCATTTCACAGTATGCAAGCAACCATTGTTGCGTGGGCGCTATCAGAGCTGTTCAAAAATAATTTCATTGTAGGGACTTCGACGCCTACGGGGACTGTGATGTGCCGTCGCGACGATTCAATCTTTTTTGTTTTCTAAATTCTTGGACGTTTCAATATTATTTCTCGAATTGCGTCGCGCTATATGTTTATCAATGTTCTCAGCGTGCGATTTCCCGCTGCTTCTTTTCTTGTAATCCAGTGCATTAATTCATAACACAAACATGACCATATGCCATGCCTTTTTTAATGTGCTTCTTACCGCTCCCTTTCCCCTCCAGTGAACTTGCCAGTATCTATAGCATCGACAAGTTCATAGACCAAACCGTCATGACATTAGTTGGGCAGCGGACTCGGGCGAGCGTCTCATTGCGCGTTTTTCGAACATCGCAGACCCGGCGCCGTAGCAGAAATCTTCCTCGCGTCTGTGCTTGCTGCATACTCGAGTTGTAGCCGATGACTGTTTGCCGGTTTTATGTTTCGCGAGCCAAGCTTCACGCAGCGTGTTGTCCTGCGGCTACGTATGAATAAGGCTGACAACGGGCTCCGTTGCGTACGTCCGGCACTGCGGCACCTACCATGTTGCGCGCCTCCAAAGGCAGCCACTACCTATTGTAGTGCTTTCAATTGTTGTAAAGGAGACACTCGAAGCGGGAAAATCTCACCACTAAATGAGGACTACAGCGTACGAGGGAACTTAAACTCGTTTTCCGCTCGCTTCGGCGCTCCCGAAGCAGCCGACGCGGCCGCTATGTCCACGTGATCCCTCCTAGCACGTCACGCCGACGGTGGCGCCAGCTTTTCCAGTGGTGCAGCTCGTGGCCAGTACACGCTGTTTTTTCTGCGCCAAATAATACAGGGTGCTGCACTGATAACTTGTGATAAGCGCATGTGCACATCTTCTGTCAGACTGTAAGGCTTGGCAACCAATACAAATGCGGCATCGTTGCAAATACGGGTCACGTCACAAGTAAAAATAATTATAAAGTTTTAACTACCAATTTTAGCGGCAACATTTCATTTGCAAAATTGAAGGCCGACATTCATATCTTGCCCAACAACAACTTCACAAAAATCGTCGTAGGCACTACGGCCCGCAGTATTTTGGCTATGGGCAGCCCTGAACGAAAACGAAAATTAAATTGTGTCTGAGTGACGCTGATCTCCCCACCATATTAGAAAAACGGAAAGCACCATCTGCCTCCTTGCTGCGCGGGCGCCAATGTTATTACAATTACGAGTTCTCTTCATTCTGATCAATAAAGCCCTGTTTTTATTTGCTGCTGGACGTACAAACGTGATTATCCGAGCTGCGGTACCACCAAAATATTGGGAACAGAATAGAGCACGCTTCGCGTCGATTCTTGGCGTCACCATAAAAAAAAAAAAAAAAAAGAAAGAAATACCGCGATGAAGCCGTGCCAGCGAAACCTGTTGGTCTGCGCTCGCAATGGAGAGGGTTGAGGGATCAACCTCACTGGTCCAGTATTTCATATTTCTTTCGGTACTGCCATACTGGGCGCCGCCCGCAGTGCCAAAGTACTGTAGGTTGTAGCGCCCAAAACGATTTCGTTTCAGAAGCTTTTGTTGAATTAATAATATGACTTTGAGTCCTCAATTATGGAATTGAAGTGCTTCCTCTATAAGTACTAATTGAGGGATTATTAAGGATATGGTTATTACTTATCTGCCATATTTTTCACGCTACCGAATTCCTAGTAATCACAAAGACACATAACTTCATAGAATATTGGGAGATATCCTTACAAAATTCACGTTTTTTTTGTAAAATTCTGTGCAGCTGACACAGACACTGTACTTGCGACATGAAGTCACACAACAACAACAGTTTTCTTAGACTTTCGAGGGTAAGGAAAGCGTGAAACATAACGGCAGGTTTCGCAGCGGATTCTCGGAGTGAATGGGAGAGGGGAAGTAAAAGCGAGCTGAACATCGCGGCGCCCGCGACTATATACAGCCTGTCGAGTCATACGCCGCCAAACTCTTCCGCCGCACCGAGTCTGAAGACGATCCAGAGAATCCCATTCGCGACTTTTGACGGCCGCACTTATGCAACGTCGCTCTCAACGAATGCTTCGCCGTAAACGAGAGCGCCGGGTGCGCTCGTTGAACGCCCTCTTGCTGCTGTTTTTGTTCGTCTTCGCTGCGCGCTCTGAACGGAAGAGGGACCCAAGAACCTCAACGCCTTACAACGCCTCACTGTATGTTTAGCGATTCCTGCTCCCAGCATGAACGCACGGCATGAGCGCACCCCACATGAAACGTTCCGCTAAGGCGAATAGTTTAGCGACCATTTTGCGAATTAAATTTTTTAGCCCACACATTCGTGCAAGTATTTCGTGGGGTGTTGATAGAGCTGCAGCCGACAATTCTTCGGCACAACGCATCGGGTACATGAGCTCGGGCTACTGGATACCGGGGTATTCTTTGCCATTTGCGCTCAGTCAAGCCGGCAGAAAGAGGGGCGTCTTCAGGCGTATGGCACCCCCCCCCCCCACCTCTGGCCCCTTGCACCCGGGCCCACGGCCCCGCGGCCCCCCCTGTTGCTACGCCACTGGCAGGGCCATACGATGAGATAAACGACAATTTTGTATCCAAACTAAATAGACGACGTGAACCGTTGGCAGCGTTAGGTACATCAAAAAAAAAAAGAAAGGTGTGGAAGCGCAGAGTATCTCTTGTTGGGAGCAGGAGCACGACCACTCAACTGCTTTGTCAAGTTGAGTGGTCGTGCGCCTGACAATGACTGGAGGAAGAACGCCAGGTAAAGATAAGATCCCCTTACTCGTCATTAAACAGCACATCGAGGAACTGAGTGGGCATTTAGAAAAATTATTTAATGCATCCTTCTACATGACCACATATCTAGACGCATTTAAAATAGCTCAAGTCATACCAATATACAAGTCCGGTAGTAAGGATGACATCCAGAACTACCGACCAATACCAATACTTAGTGCCCTTAACACAGTATTTGAGAAGTTATTGATGAAACGTTTTACCCATTTTCTAGATAAATATAACGTACTAGTAGATAACCAGCACGGTTTTAGGAAAAACAGATCTACTTCCACGGCTGTAAAATGTTGAAGTGAATTTATTAACAAAGCATTAAATAACAAAGAGTATGTAGTTGGCATTTTTGTTGATATTAAAAAAGCGTTTGACACTGTGAACCATGATATACTACTATCAAAACTACATCGGTATGGATTCAGAGGTCAAGCGAAGCAGTTTTTCGAAAGCTATCTTTCTGGTCGCAAGCAATGTGTTAAAATCGACAAATCCGTATCAAGCGTTCATTCCATCCTTTGTGGCGTGCCTCAGGGCTCAGTATTGGGACCATTACTCTTTTCCTTGTACATAAATGATCTGCCAGGTGCTTTGAATTATGCCCAAACTATTATGTACGCTGATGACACAGCCCTTCTCTTCTCTAGTCATGACCCTAATATGCTCGAAAGGCACGCAAATAGTGATCTTTCTCAGATGTGCCAGTGGTTTTTGCAAAATAAATTAACTATACACACCTCAAAGACTAAATACATTGTGTTCTCTAGTCCATATAAAAATTCATATAGCTTAAATGAGTTACGAATAGGCGCAAACCCCCTCGAACGAGTCGATCAACAGGTATATCTAGGTATAACTCTAGATTCAGCTTTCAATTTTAATCCTCACATAATTCGAGTAAGCAGCAAATTGAGACGGGCTTGCTTTATCCTAATAAAAGCTAGAAAGTTCGTCTCGCTTCGCACATTAAAAATTTTGTATTATTGCCTTTTTCAAAACAATATGACTTACGGCGTGGAGTCCTGGGGACTTACGTACAACACGTACTTAAATCAAATAGTAATTTTACAAAAAAGAGCACTTCGAATAATAACACATAGTAAACACACAGATAGATTCGCTCCGCTCTTTCGTCATTTAGACATTACACCTTTCTTTGCTATCCGGGATTCGATGTTTTCGATGCCATGCCGATGCTAACAACAACAACAACAACAACAACAACAACAACAACAACAACAACAACAACAACAACAACAACAACAACAACAACAACAACAACAACAACAACAACAACAACAACAACAACAACAACAACAACAACAACAACAACAACAACAACAACAACAACAACTTTTTGCCTTTTTCATTTTCTATAGTTGCTTCGGTAAGGAATTGGGGATTTGGAATAGTCAGCTATAACGTATCTTCCCATGTTACTGCATCTAAAAGAAAATAATTTCACCTTACCGGCGAGCTCAACTTCCATAAACTATGACATGAGCTCGTCATTGATGAATGTTTTATTCTACTTTTGCTGGAAAGCAAGTCGCTCGCGCGCACCTGCGAATGTTTACTTCAACCGATACCACATGAAACAGTGCAAGACTTACTGTGCGTAATATTCCTACAGCTATACCATGTAATAACTTTGAATTATGGCCGAAACTGCAACTTTTTTGCTAATGCTCGCTGAATAGCACTATTTCCACCCTGCCGGCGTGTCAGGTTACGCGGCTGCAGCACTTTCATTTCTCCACCATTGGCAGTGTACTTAGTACGCAGACGCCGACAAAAAAGTTAAAAAATAAGGGTTTCACTGCCATAACTGTACGCGCTTTCTCGTGTTTTCACTTTCACTACCACCGCTGCGACCGACCTGCACACCACTAGCGCACTACAGAACGCTGCGGCTAGCATGAGCGTTCCGCATGCAGCACGGACAGCTTAGTCTGGGCTTAACGCATGCACGTACTCGTCATCCTAATGGTGCAATCGATTCAGCACAAGTTCAGAATGGAAAAGGCCGAGGTTCCATTCCGGGTAATATGGTACCGCGGTGGTCTTGGTTACGTCCACTAAGAAAAATTTCCTATATACAGGTTGTAATATACTCGTTTATTGCCTTTACGTCAATTATGAATACAGGTTTCAGTGGCAAAATATCTCAATTTCACGCAGATGACGGATTGTACGCTCGCGCAACGTTTCCTGCGATGCGACGGAGGAAACAGCTCCGAGCAGTGCTAGAGACATCCGCCAGGGGCCCATTATGCTTTATGGCCTGGCTGCACATATCCGCATTGCGGCTTCCTGTCGTGCAATTCACGTCAACTGCCGAAAGGTGGCCCATATGGAAAAGGTTCTTGGACACACGGATCTTCCTAAGAGGCCGAATGAGTGAAATGGGACTCTGGCAAAAGGTGGTCTATTACGACAACCGTCGCGATGCCCTAAAGGTGAGATTCCCATCTCAAATATTAATTCGTAATTGCACTGAACTGAAGCGCGCCTGATGTTACAGTACGGTACACTCTAAAAACAGTTGCACCCTTTGGGGTGTATATTTGTCACACAACGATAATCGACATCTGTCTTGATTGCGCTTGCTTTCTTGAAAATACTGCGCTCATTAATTTCCTGTCGAGAATGCTCTGTCGTGATGATAACGCGCATGCCCTTTGTGACTTGGAAGTACCGGGCTGGCAGCGTTAAAGAAAGGAAATGCGGGCAAGACAGATGACAGTTATCGCAATAATCGTCATCTGTTTTGCCCGCGTTTCCTTTTTTTAACGCTGGAGCCCGGTACTTCCCGGTCACGAACGGCTTGAACGTTATCAGTGTGACACAGCATTCTGGACAGGAAAGTAGCGAGCGCCGAGTTTTCAAGAAAGGAAACGCGAGTAAGGCAGATGACGATTATCATTGTGGAACAAATGCACACCCCAAAGCGTTCAATCGTTTTAAGAGTGTGGAATGTAAGTAAGGATAAAGAATAACGATGGAAGCAAAAAGATATGGTTGATCCCTCTTTCATAGGATTCGGTAGCCCACGAAAGGGAAACTTTTCACAGAAGCTGTTGCATGTTCGTTTCGTGAACTCACGGTCCGCTGCAGCGAAAGGCGCACGATTTGCGGGTCGGCGACCGTGATTCAGGTTTGTTTGCCGCGTGGCGTCCTGTTGGCGCGCGGCGTTCAGCTGCCGAGTCGCTTCGGCGAAGGCACAAGCATTTTGGTGAGGCTCCGTTGTGTCTTGAGCAGCCGGCTGAGTTGCGACGCGCTCAGCCTCAGGAATGCGCGTGGCAGAGTTCGCTGCGTGCGCCGCGTACACGCGAAGGCGTTCTGCTTCACGCTGGTGTGTCTCGTGTCGGACCAAAGCGAGATTCACCCGTCGACGTCGTTAGCTTTCTGCGCCGCTTAGCGCAGCAGTTTTCTTAGTTGGTGCTATGGCAAACGAAACAGTAGGTGGCGTTTAAGCACTGCTGATGCATGTTGAAGCTCCACTGCGTAGGCGACGAGGCGTCACAGGCTAATGGGATGCGAAAGAGAAACCATGTGCGGAAACTGCGTCGTCACCTCGCCAGAAGGCCTACACCGCCTACACCAGGCTACACCGCCTTGGAGGCTACACTGCGCTGAGACTACCGGAGCGCTCACTGTCGGCCCTCGTTAGCGTCGTGATGCAGTATTTCGATTTACCGCTCCTAGACGGCGCCGCCATCTCTGTCATGAGAGCTAATTTTACACGTTCGCGCCGACATCACATCCGTTACAGGAAGTTGATGATGGACCTCGGCATAAAACACTTTCGTGTTAAAATATCTCTCGTGATAAAACCTTAACTTACGTCATATCCGAACATATCCGAAAATGAAGGCCTCGTCATTTGGCAAAAAATTTGAGCCATAAAATCAAGCAAGAAATGACATTCAGCTATTAGTGCTTCAAGTTATTTGATTAGCGGAGCCCCCTATAGTTGCTCATTTATTTTTACGCAAGAAAAACATGCTATTTCGCGTTGTGTCTACTGTTTTTCCTTACAGGTAAAGATGGAAGCAATTTAACTTTTGCACTAGAAAAGCAGGACGACAGTTCTTGCACGAGACAACGCGACTCCCTTGCCGTTAGTAAGTTCTTCGCGTCGTCAAAGCCTTATCGTAAAAAAATACATAAAAATAATAATTCACACAACTTTTGCATTGGAGCCCAAACTGCAGAAATGCAGACGTAACCGGTGTAAAGAGAACAGCGTAACTGGGATGGCGTTCATCGGGATAAATACGTCATGATGCAGATAAGAAATGGCTAAACAAACTACCTTGTGGTACTCACTGAGTGACATTATGCTCTGTAGATTTTCTTTCCGTAGTCTGCCCAAATACTTTGCTGTCATTTAAATAACTCTGAAATCCACCGCAGTGACCTTTCGTGCGCACCAAGTTCAAGCAGGATATGAATGTGGTTTACAATGTCAAATTCCCGCTTGATGTCTAAAAGGACTGTGACATTTCCGTGGTCTTGCTTATGCTCCGCGTATGCCCCAATATCCAGACCAAGATATATGTACACATGGTAGCGAAGGCGCCATAGAAGCCCATACGTCCTGCAATGGCGGCTCGTGGAGGCACGGCAGCGCTGTCTACATTTCGCGGGGCCAACTTCTCGGTGAAAAAAAATATCAACGTTTGTCGTTCGAGGCTTGTTGCGCCAAATAGTCTGCTACGCCAGTTCGCATCACACCGCATAAACAGAGCACACAAAAGTACGAAATCAAGCGGGAGAGTATTCACTGCAACATGGCGTGAATATACCCAGCTGTATTTATAGGCATTATTCTATAACGGGCACGCATTACACTGGTGAGCCTTGAGAGTTTTCCATGAATTCATAGCAACGGGTTCACTCAGATTTTGAACTAAGTACCATATGCATGTGTCCTTAGTACCAACATATATCTGTTATTTCAGTGTTAAAATAATATCAACATTACATTGAAAATATTTAGAAAAACCACACTTTAATCTTCGTTAACACAGCACGCGTGCCACCTGTAGTTTTTTTATAGTACTGAAGACATAGCGAAAACACAATATTTAGTGAAAAGCAGTTAAAAAATAAGGTTACTGATCATATTTTATAAGGTTAATACCATATATATTGCCATTACTTTTTATGGCTACGAATAAGAGAGTTTTGACGACATTACAGTGTTAAATATAGTAATACAATCTCGGCATATCTCAGCACGCATTGCCACGAGAAAACTTCATAAATCCTGCACAGTTTCGTACTCTTTCGTGGATGGAACCAAATAGCTTGTGAGTTCACATTTTCTTACTTTAATGACATTGCCTGTAGTTTTTCAAATGTTTCCATTGGTTACGTATTGGATGCATAATGTTAATCAACTAGTGTCTCCACCGCGACATGTAGTCGCGCTTCAATCGCACGGCCCTAATTGATGTCGCTGCTTATTGGTTTGGAACCACATTTTAGTTTCGCATTCCTGACCATGTGAATTGACTTTGGTCAAGACGGCATCCACAGCATATCATTGCTTTCGGAAACCGGCCAAGGATCCAGGCTAATTCTTGTTCCGTTCCATTGCCAGTGAAGAATATTATCAATAATATTTTACATTACATCAGACTAACTGGGCGGAACGAGTGTTTACGCAGGGTGCACTTTCCGGCTTTAATACGACAATTAGTCTCTTTCTGCCCATTTAAACTGATTTGTTTTTATATTGATTGCAGATTCAACTTCAGTCTGCATTCACCGACGGCACTGTGGCTGTAGACGACCTTTCCATAACGCCAGGAAATTGCCCAGCACGTAAGTGAGACAATGCTCAGATGGGATAACGCGCTTTAATGGGTTCTGGACCGTGTGGCATGTATCAAGCAAGCGTTGCAACAGCCAACTCTCGCGGTCATCAGGTGTGTGCACGCGTAACGCTATGCCTCTCTAAAGTTAGAAAGCCAAACATTACTGAAGTTGACCCGGCCTAAGGAAGTACGAACCTTACTTCGTATTGCTGTCTAATACTTCGCTAACGCTACCAATGCTCCGCATTTCGGGCGATACCGCAACTTTTTTCGACAACTGCAGCTTGTTTATGCGAGTGTATTTTGGTAGTGGAACACATTAACCTCATCACTTCTTACTAGCCCTGAAAGAACTGAACCTGTTGAGTGCCCAGCAAGCTGCATTTGATATTGACGCGAAATAAGTTTGCACGTGATGACACGGGACCCTTAAGGCGAGAACGACGAAGTTCGTGGTTGCGCGCGCGTTCTCCGACGACCAGCCATCGCTAAAGGCAGACTATTTCTATTTGTTCGGCTCTTTTACCTTTTTGTTTTGGTGCTGTTATGACAGAAAACTGGCGAATGCCTCACTGTCTTTGCCGTTATTTTTTCACAGTGTATTAGCGAGTTGCATTTTCAGTATAACTATTGTTTTTTTTTTGCTTTGCTATGTGCCTATGCTATTTTTCCCTTTGTACTTTTCTCCACATCTTTGTTCCCCTTTCTTTCTGTACCTATGCCCCCCCCCTTGCATGGACCTAGCCGGTGGCGCTAACTGCACGTCACTTCCCGCTTTTACGCGTGAAGTGCATTTCTTTTTAGTTCGTCTTATGTGGCTATATCTTCGTATACCTTTCATTACGTTTCCTTTTTTGCATTCAAATATATTCAAGCGTTGCATGTGAGGTTACATTCTTTAAATTCTTGCAGTGACTAGTGCGATGCTTTCTGTAGCGTGCTGGATGCTTGATGAGGCATACCGGCATTTTGGCGTCTTTTGCTTTTTAGTTTAGTATAGCGTGCAAAGGAGATTTGCGCGTAATAAAAAGGTTTCGTGTTCTTTCAGGAGGCAACAGAAATTTTTTTTTGCAGTTCGTAAGTTAAGACAGTTTTATACCAATTGGTGGATTGCAGGCTGAATGCAAAAAAAGCCTATAGAAACACTTGTGTGCGAAAATAACAAATTGCGAAAAAAAATTTTAAAGAGATACTCGTGAAGTTGTGCCTTATAGAACATAACATAAAGCGGCAAGGGCTTTCTGAAAGTAAAGAGTGACTGACCTGTTATTTCACAGGTGTGAAAAAAAAGCTGATATTATTGATGCTCAAAGTTGCATTTGTACATGGAACAGCAAAGTTTACGCATGTATTTGAAAAAAGAAACAATGCGTAGACACAACAATAATATACTATCATAAAGTCATCAAGAAAGCTTCGGCTTATGCCGTCGGAAAAATAAAAGTTAACACATAAAAACACTGATATAGGCGTGCCGCAGAAGAGATCTGATAATGTTGAAGAATGAAAAAGACTAAACGAAACAAACGAGAACAATAGTTATACACCCGCCATCACTACTTAGAATATATATGGAAGGGGAAAAAGGGCTTTATTGGCAACAATAAACCCCCCTTACAAGTGCCCTAAACTAGTTTCCGACCGTATTTTCCTGAAAAAATCGTTCAGAAATAGTCCGTAGGAAGTCACCTTCCAAGTAAACCAATCGCTAACGTTGGATCTCTGGTTGAATATAAAATTAGAAACCCGTCCAACACTGTTGCTTTACCGATTATGTCTCAAATCCCACAAGCGTCACCATGGGTTCAGAAGAACTAGCGCTGCACACCTTAGCGGTTCATATAGATATAGCTGGTATACTTTACACATCCGGTGTGCCATGTAGAATGTTTTGTATCTCCTCCTCGTAGACGTGGACGCATGCAAATATGTTTCGTTGCTGTGATATTTCCGAAAGGTCTGGCCATGCTAGTGACCATCAGCTAAACGACGATTAAAAAAAAAATTAAGACTGTCTGAAAATCTTCACGTAATGGGTCACGTGACTAATATGGACTAGAAATATTTTTCTGAACATGTTTTATATACGAAATGTTCTGATATATGCGTGTTTGTTACCTGAACGTTACAGCTTCGCAAGAGGGTTCCTGCACGTTTGAAAATTCAGGCTGCGGCTACACGAATGACCCGGCCAACCAGAAGGGACATGTGTGGCTGCGACGGCTTCCATGGCAAAGTATCTCGAAAGACGTACCCCTCAAGGATCACACAACACAAACAAAGGACGGTATGTAAGGGCGAACATATTGGTGCTAAAAGTACCGGGGTGCTGATGGTTCTCGGGAGCGGCAGTTGGATGCGACCGCTCGGGATGGGCGGGCTAGCGTGTTCTTAATCTCATGCTGCGTTTGTTTGTTCGCTTGTTTGCTCTCTATTAGTGGCTCGTTAGCCGTCGTGTACTCAGCGGTACCGCTGGCGAAAGCGTGATACTATAATATGTTTCGTTTTCATGCAACTCAGGACAATTCTTTTTCAGTTAAAGAGGTTCTATCTTCTTCATTGTTGTTGCCATACAGAAGAATACTGTCATTATTAATTGTTTGCCAACCTCTCTGAACATTATACGCTTCAGGGGAAATAGCGTTTTGCCTGGGGTTAGATGGTCGCTGACGAAGCCAAGGAGGGTGCTTAGATCGCCGAGCAAGCATTAGCTTTAGCAATTAGCCTTCTTCCTGGATGCAAACAACGCCTGCATGAAGCCCCTTGAGCGAGGCACGCGCTAATCTCACGGGAAGAACGACACCGGAGGCAAGCAGTGCACGTCCGCGAACCGGTGGAAAGCAATATCGTCAATACACACTCGAGTAAAACGTCGTGGTACGCTGTCCCCACATTTTTCTGTGTTCCTTTGCACAACGTTTTACTATATCTACCCGGCAAAGGCGATCACACCTTATTGGAGGCCATGAGCGCAAAAGAAAGATATGTTGGTGCAGTACAACGGAGGCCGAATTTCGCGTTTACCGTTTGTTGACATCACTAACGCAGCAACAATATTTTTAATCCTGTGTGCCTCTAAATACTAACATAAAGCGCCGATGTATGTAGCTTGAGAGTTATAGTCGAATTTTGCAGGACTCTTGCAATTTATAAGGAGGAGTACAAAAAGAGGCATTTCGCCGTCACGAGTGTTTGATCGACTTTGTCTTGAAGTAATACCGCTTCGGGCATGTGCACTTTCAACGACCGCTAGAGTCAACGACCGTGAAAATACGTGAGCGCTGTTGACTTCGTCAATATGCGCACGGGCCGTTTCAATTACTCTTGAAAGGTTAACCGGCCGCACGGAATGTGGCAGCATGTAAACCGTTCCGCTGAAACTTAGCTTATGAAACCTGGCTTTGGTGCCGAAAAAGCAAGTACGTCTTCAAGCGTGTTTTTTTCATACTCATTATGCTGCAGACAAGTTTCATGATTTGGTAGTACAGGCGTTTTAAGAGTGAACAAGCAAACAGCGAAAGACATGTTCCAGAGCGCAAGGAAAAACGGAAGACAGCACAGACGTTAAAAAAAAAAGACAAGAAAGGTAAAACTCTGGAATTGGCGTTCTACCTGTCATGTTACCTTTTTCAAGCGAAGTCTTGCAAAAAAAAAAAAGGAAAGAAGACAGTTGCTCCCAGAGCAGAGCATCTGCGGGAAAGCTCACACAATAGGGCATGTTGACTGGTTGCGCGCTTACGCCACGCGCGCAACCAATCAGCGCCTTTTCGCTTCCGCCATGGAGGGAAAGGGCAGGAAAGGATGTCGCGCGCGCTGCCCGCCGGCTTCGTTTCCGTTCAGTTCAGTCTCGGAAAACGGATAGGACGGCCATGCTTTGTGCGTTCCCCCGAGGAACGGGCAGCATTCGACGAGCGGCGGCGAGAACTCGCTTTTGAAAGGGCTCGCCGTCGGTGCGCCGATCCAGCCGTTAGAGCTGCCTGAGCCCAGGCAATTCTACAGCAACGACAACAAAATCCCGAGCTGAGGGAGCGGGAGGCCGAAGCAATCCGGCACCGTTAACTGTGGGTTACTTAACCGTGACGAAAGCCAGATGTACTCAGGGCAAGTTTCACTTACCCCCGTATTAAGGTAGAGGAAGGGTTGGTCATTTTTTTACCTATGTACACTTTTACGCGCTGGAACAAATATTTGTCTAAATTCCAACTATCCGAGCTTTTTGGCCGGCGTGTGACAAAACAGACACGAGACCTTATCGAGGTTTTCGGGTCTCCGTCAAGTCGATAACAAACGAGTCACAGGTATCTGAACGTTATTGCGCAACAACGTTCAGTGATAGTTGAGTTTGACGGTCGTTGATTTCAAAATAACAAAGAAGTGTGCATGTGACACATGCACATAACGTAGTGGTAGGCTGAATGTACAGTGTTATACTGATTTAGAGTCAACACCCCAGTGCGTGGCAAAAGCGAATTTTAATCTCTGGTAAGCCTGGAGTGCGAGGCTCTGTTGCAGTCACGCAGGTTTGTGTCTGCATCTGCGCAGTGCATTGACGCCATTCCTGCCCGCAACCGACACGTTTTGGTGAGCGACCTACTCACTGGTCTACACTGCGCATTATTCTTGAGATGTTCCTTAAGTACGTGAATGTTTCGTGACATATGTTTTTTGGACCTGCAACTGCTCGGCTTTTGAAACGTTTTTATCTGCGCAGTAGAATGGAATAGTAATGGTGATACCGATATGTACGGTTCCAATAATGCGCGAGCATACGCAACGCTTCAGCTACTCTTTCTTTTTAAGCAGTGCTTCCTCTGTGATTGATCTTGGACTTTCCATGTTCAAGTTTATCGTAATGTATTAAGGAGCATAACTTTGCCCCTACAGTGCTACAGTTCATTTGACCCCAAGATTCCGTTCCCAGTGTTGTCTGTAACAACCTGCACTTTAGCTGAGTGCATTTGCATTTATCTCGTAGTCGCCTCCACTCTTTCTCATGCACTACAGCCACAAACTTTGCGCATTTAAATAGTCTTGGCTCCCTTATGTCGGAATAATTGTGGAACGAAGAGGGAGGGAAGTATACACGTTTGTGGTGGCTACACTAGACTTAGAAAAAGAAGATAAAAAATAAAAACGACAGCACGCAAATGTAACAAAGAAAGCTAAAAGAACAAGAAAGAGAATAACAAATCAAACAGCGAAACGAATTCAGGCAGTATCACCGTCCTTCAGTGCTCTAGACAAGTTTTACGCAACGCGAGCTGTTTTCAGAATAAATTAATTACACGGAGATCACTTTGTCATTTCCTTTCTTTTTGACTGTGCAAGTTTTCTTGTTTTCCAGGAGGTTATGCTTTTTACACAATATCCATGTGGGAAAAATCGTCGGGAGTACTCACATCAGCAGTTCTAAGCAAGCCGGAGAGTCCGAAACAGTGCCTTCGCTTCTTCTACTTCGTACCCTACGCCAGTCAGTACCGTGGCCTGCTCGTGCAAATTATTCGAAACCTGCAACCGGGATCAAGGGCGTCGTCACAACTAAACGTGACTACAGGTAACCTCACCGATAATTATTAGGGATCATTTTCAGCAGCACGAATGTTTTTGTACACCGAAATCCTGTAAAAGAAGAAGAAAAAGAAAGGAAAGCCGACTACTTTGCATGTGTGATCCGAAGAAGGATTCAGAAAGCCGAATTACGAGCAAAATTGGGAGGAGAAATTTTACAAAGTTAAAGAAAACCTTCACAAAATCACCAAGCTTAGGATGCTCACCGATGCAAAAACAAGCACTTTAGGCGCCAGGACGTGCTTAGGCAATCGTTGCCCCAGATGCGAACTTCCATGCTTGCGCGAAAAGTGAACGTAAGTCGATTCACAAACCGAAACGGACATCACATCTGTCGACGTATAAGAAAATTCTGTGACATAGTTCTCGTGTAGCTGCCGCTGATACGCGATGAAACGCGTTTTCGAAAAATTTTAATTTAGAACAAAGACGTAAAATAAAAATGAAAATAGACGACAATTGGCCTCCGGGAAGGAGCCGAATCCCCACCTACCACATGACGCAGGAGATGGCAGCACGAAGCCGAGCACGTGCCGGCTTACGTTAGCGCATAGGCAGACCCAGTCTTTATTCATGAAGTAGCCAGGGTTCTCGTCGAAACCACTTGATCACGCTGGCCTTATGTGTGGCGGAATCGAAAGTGACTGAAAGTGGGCACAGATGTCTGTCTTCGTAACATAATTACTTTTTGAAACTGTCTTCAAGGGTCTGTGAGAGTGCTGCGTATGGTCAGCGTATCAAAAAAGTAGCAATTTCACCCGAAAGGCGAAACATTGATTGCGACAGCAAATTATTAGATAGACGCAGTAAGGTTAGTAGATTAACCATCTGTATAAACTGCTGTAAACATTCGCTTATTCACTAGATTAAGAAGCACGGTGTCACGCATGCACGGGCAAACATAAACACATCTCACTCCGTGACCGTGGACACCCGCTTTCAGAACGCTGGCGTGATCAAGAGCGGCTGCAGCGGCGAACGAATTACCATTCGTGCTGCCTCTCGCTTCAGCCCGAACTATGAGCGTGAGAACACAGCGCAAACATCAGCTATCATCGCGTCGGCTAGCATTCGAACCCACCGCAGATTACCTCCAAGATAGGACGCTCGCGGCCGCGCTCAGCCGCGGCATGCGCAACCATGGCAAGAGTAGAAGCGGAGATGCGCGCTACCCTGCCTGCCCCCGTAGCGCGCGCGCTCCCCGCCTTCGTCCCTTGCCCGCGCGAAAAGACGCCACCGCATCAAGCCACCATCCTTTTCGGCTCCCCCCGCTCGCATGCTTTCTCTCGCCCCTACAACGTACGGCGCGCGGCCGCGGTCTTATCACAGTGGAAATTTATACGGGACATCACGGCGACGACTACGGCGGAAATTCGCCATCAGTGTACATATACTTGCTATCACAATAATACCGATCTGAGATGGAGCCCGCTGAGGCTTGAACGTGAAACGTTTGCTGTTTAGTTAGACAAAAGCTACCAACATTTGTGAGAACTTGCCGAATGGTAGACCACGACATGGGTATTGCAGCGCAGACTTCGAGTCTGTAAGGAGCACTGCATCATCAGCAAACACTCTTGAGTTTGTGGCGACGGGCGGCAGTGCGAACCCGCAGGTCTCGGCAGGCCTCCGAAGAGAGCAGACAAGACACGGGAGCGATCTCTCAGGCTAGGTTTAATCTACTGAACGCTAGCCGGTGCGAGCGAGTGCCGAGCGCAACACCCGCGCACATGCGGATGCGAGCGTTTGCGCTAGTTTAGTCATGCGACGTCAATGCTGCTGCCGCTACAAAAGGCAGGTGAAGCACCCACCTCTTAGGTGATTCATGTGCCATCAGCGAGAAGCTTTAACAGCTCTTGAAAAAGGGCGGGATCAAACTGCCGACCGCGATCCGTAAACAGTTGCTTAAGTGCAGCCGGACCAGGCAATGCCTCTGGACACAAAGGCTGCTGCAACTATGGGCGCCGAGATGTCGGAGTTGGGTGTAGCCTCTGGTTATCGTGTGTAGTGGTCGATGCATTTGACTACGTAACAGTAGCGCCTCGAAGATAGAAGATGACCGACGAGGTCTAAGTGCACAATGTCAAAACGGGCACCCGGTGGAAGAAAAGGCTTGGGAGGTGGTACGGGGTGGCGCTGAATCTTGTAGCATTGACATGGCAGGCAGCAGCAAACCCAGTTGCGAACACACATTTACCCGGGGCCATATTAAGCTACTGGAAAGAAGATTTCGCGTTGCGCGGATTCCAGAATGCGACAGATTGTGAACTATCTCGTACAGACGTGGACGAAGTGATGCCGAAATGAAAGGTCGAGGTGTACCTGTAGAAATGTCGCAGACAACCGGTCTACTACCTGAGGAGGTATTCTGTAAGGGTCTACCTAGTGTACGTGCCCATTTTGTCTGCTGCTGATGTGCTTATTGGCTGTGGCACCTAGCTGCTGCCGGACGCGCAGCCCAGCCAATCAGAACTTCAACAACAGACGAAATGAACATGTTTATAGGTGGATTCTTACAGAATAGCTCCCCTGGAGTCAGAACGACGCCCTCTATTGGCAGGGAAGTTGACGAACTCCTGAGGGTACGAAGTTCAATGTCGTTGTGCTGGTGACTGGCAAGTTCAACACCTGCTTATGGAAAACCATCTGCTCTTCTACCACACATAACAGCGGCAGAAATAGATGAACACGCTTGTCCGTTTGCTCTGTGGCAGGTTAGTATACTCAATGCCCATGAAAAAAAAAATCTTATTGGCTTGAAACTCCTCAGGACCTCAATAAAGTTCTTGACTGACTGACTGATTGATTGGGTGCAAAACACAATTAAGGAACTTGTAGAGACTGGTACTCTCTTACAGATTCTGTTGTTCGGTCGACATCATTAGCTGAATTTCTACGCCACTTAGATGATTTCATCTATGGCACTAGCACAGGGCGATGAGGTCAGATTGCTGCTGCATAAGATTGCTGTTCAGATTTTTGAGTGATGCATTTTTGTTTTGTTTATGTGGTGCATTTTCACGAGATGATTTTTTTTCTTTAACTAATGTATAACTATGGTTTTCAATGTGTTCTGTACTACTTATTTTGCTGTTCAGTTTCGTTTTGTTTTTTCCACTCCTGTTACAGCCCCTGAATGAGGCTGACAGTATGAATAAATGAATGAATGAATAAAAGGATGAGAAAGTGAATTTCCGTCTGTGGCCTGTTTTTAAATTTTTTTTTTTTTACAGAACAAAGGGATGAAACGCTTTGGAGCCGCAATGTAGCGTTACTGCCTAAGAGGTGGGCGCCCGCTGAAGTCAGATATACTGCCACGGATAAGTACAAGGTGAGTGTCTATAGCTTTATTGTTGGGAAGGAAACTGGGATTTGTTTTACTTAACATATTACTTGGACCGATGGCCAATTGTAAATGAAAATTCTGAGATTGGCTTGCGCTGTTCCAGAATGGCAAGTACACACACCTGTCATACCACAGCATTTTACTGGTTCCTTTGGGATTAAACGGCTTCAGTGTTAGTGTTCAATGTGGACGACGTTTCATCATGAGAACCTTGCTTTCAGTGGAACTTGCGTTGAACTGAAGAGGTCCGGAATATCCTAACGATTCTGATCCAATAAAAAATTTCACTCCATAAGAGCTGGCTTGCACACCATCGCGCCGTCCCTATTGACGATATCAACTGAAGAACACAACGGATGATTAGAAAGCAATAAAATGACGGGAAGCGCATCGCTATACAGGGTGTTTCACGTAACTTGAGCCAAACCTTAAAAATATGCAACTGCCACGTAGCTGGACCGAACCAAAGTACGTACGTTGCTTGCCGTCACTTGGGGATACTCCGATTATTTATTGTATTCTATCTAATTAGATAATTAGTTCTAATTAATTCATCATTGCCTAACTAAGTGATCAATTATAATTTTTTTCGGAACGTGAAAGAAGCCCGCGAATACACGCAAAATTGCCGCACGAGTGGCCCCTCGAGGCACTTTGCTTGTATTCGTGGGCTTCTTTCACGTTCGGAAAAACACTTTTATGTAGCGCGCATTCAGCAACAGAAAGCTGTATCGGGAGTTTCTCATGTTGCTCTACAATTTTCTTATTGACACTTTTCATCAAATTATAATAATTGAGAAGTTGATTTATTAATTGAGACTCTAATTAGGCGGAAGGCAAAACATAATCTGAGCATCTCCAAGCGACGGGAAACAAAGTTACCTAAGCATGGTTCTGTCCAGCTACGTAGCATCTGAATATTTTAAAAGTTTGGCTCAAGTTAATTGAAACGCCTTGCATTATTATAGGTTCCTGGTTTGTCGCAATCTGATTAAATTAGGGGGAAGGTGATACTTATTTAGGAAAAACGCTGTGCTATAGACTCATTTGCGTATCACATTCATCGTGGCCAAGTGCTGGGGTGGGAAAAAACCCAGACTTGATTGAGCGGCGGCCATTTACACAGATCGCGCGGGAGAGAGCTAGTGCCTTTCACTTGTCATGCGTATCGTGTACAGCTTTAGGCGGGTACTGCGCATGTTGCCTGTCGCTGATATGATACAATTTGTTTTCTAGTTTTAGCAAGGCCTGACTTGCTTGGCAATTAATTTGTGCAATAAGGTGCAAATACTTTGTTCTCGTGGTTACCCTGTCGTATCCTACGGCGGTGAATCACGCCGTACTTTATTCACAGAAATGGTACATTACGCAGGCAAAACCGAGAATATAAGAGCGTCAGCAAGAGACGAAGTAAAGGAATTCAGCCGGGGTTGAACCTGCACCATTCCGTTTCCATGAGTGGTGCCCAAGCGATTACGCTGTCCGGAGGTTCGCATATAACTGCAGGCATTAAGGATGTCGCGCTGCGTCATGTCTGCTTGCTGCAGTCTGACGCGCAACGTTTTTTCCGACGGAGGTGATAGAGTTCGGCGTAGTAACCGTGCGTTGCAGGCCCACGTAGCGACGCTGCGCACGAGAGCACGGGCGAGCTGTGGTCCGTAATGGTCAGGTTAAATTCGGCGCGCTGCGGCAGCGTTGTCGAAAAGATGAACCTACGAAAAGCGCACGTCCAGCATCGGTAAACAATTGTGTGACAGGTTGTCGTGATCAGTAAACGCCAGAACATTTGCAGACGTGGAGCAGCATCTTTGACAATAAAGAGGGGAGTTTATTTTTTTTATTTACGACATATACTGGGATCGAAAGCCTAAGCAGGGGGGGGGGGGGGCGTAACAAAAGCAGTTGACAAAAGTAATTCAAGAATACAAAAAATGTAGCGATATGGTAGAACACAGTATAATACATAATTATAATCAAAAGTCACCAGGATAGAGCAAAAGTGCAAAGCACAACCAAAGAGATACACAATATAAAAAAAAACACCATAGTTTTTAGCGTGTGGTCACGAACCGAAAGGCACACAGCTCAGTCAGGATTATCCCCATTACAAAATGCTTCCAACGGTAACGAATTCCATTATGTTATGGTCCGAGGAAAAAAAGAATACATGAAAAATTTGTGCATGCAAATTAAGGTTCAAGGGTATGAGCATGTGTACGTCGAGTTTGCCTAGAAATTCAGTGTGTTAATGCAGTTTCAGGTTTAATGTTAAATTTACCAAAATATAGTAAATGGAGAAACTTCAGCATAGCAATTGCTCTTGGGTGTTTTAAAACAGGGATGTTATTACTAGCCATGAAGGTTCAGAGCGAGTAATTCCTCTGGTAAGCGTTAAATATAAAACGGACCGCTTTTCTTTGCACCATCTCAATTTTTCTAATATCTTTCTTAAGATATGGATCCGAAACGACACTAGCGTAATCTAACTTAGGCCTTATAAACGCTTTGTAGGCCTGTAGTTTTATTTATGATGGAACTGCTTCTAGTTTGTGCCTCAAGAAACCGAGCTTTTTAGCAGCGGATGAGCATGTTTTAGTAATATGACTTGGCCATGATAAACGAGAAGAGAAAGGGTTAACCGAGGGTCCCGATCTTTATTAGTCAAATCCTAAGCAGCCAACAAACACTGACACTAAGGACAACATAGGGGAAATTACTTGTACTTAATAAATGAAATAAAGAGACAATAAATAAATGGAAATTAAAGTGGATGAAAAAACAACTTACCGCAGGTGGGAACCGAACGCACAACCTTCGCATGTGTCAGTGTTTCTTTCTTCGCAGTGTCAGTGTTTGTTGGCTGCTTATGATTTGGCCATGATAAGCGGTTTGTAATCGTAGTACCTAAATATTTATATTCATCAACCTCCGTCAAAGAGCAATTGTTGAGAGAATACCTGTAATTAAGAGGGCATTTTTTGTGTGTAATGCGCATGAAAGCTTAGTTATCACTGTTTAGTTTCATAGACCAATCCTTACACCATTTGGAAACGGCACAGATGTTAGTTTATAGGCATTGTTCATCGCTAGGAGTGATAACGGTTTTAAAAGTATGCAATCATCTGCAAAAAGCTTTATACTTATTTTTGACGTATCTGTGGAGGTAACAATGCCATTTATGTACACTAAAAAAAGAACAGGTCCCAAAACGCTACCTTGAAGGATTCCTGATGTTGCAGGCAGAACGTCAGACGCGCAGTCATTCACTTGTACATATTGCTTACGATCAGAAAGGCAGGAACGAATCCATTTAACCAGGTTAAGAGGTAGGCCTCTGCCCTGTAATTTCGAATTGAGTTTGCTGTGCGTGACGAGGTCGAACGTCTTACTAAAATTCAAGAATATAGCACCAATTCGATTTCCCGTATCAAGCGATGCGGCAAACTCGTGAATTGTTGTGACCAATTGTGTTGTTGTTTATAATTGTTTCCTAAAGCCGTGCTGGAAAGGTGACAGATAGTTATTTTCTTCAAGAAAGGAGGTGATGTAATGTGCGACTATGTGTTCTAAAAACTTACATGTCGTGCAAGTTTAAGAAACAGGCGGGTAGTTTCCAACGTTCAGACGATAGCCTTCTTTAAACACTGGCGCTACACGTGCCGAACGCCAATCATCAGGAACTAAGGAGTTTTCGAAGGAAAGACGGAAAACATGTGTCAAAATATGTGCAGCCGGTTCGGCATACCTCTGCAAAGATGTGCTTGGGATATTATCCGGACCAGCTGACGATTTCGTTTTCAGGTTAAGTAGCAAACACTGTACCGCTCTCATATGTTGTAAAATCGGGTGACACTACTGGAAGAGAGTTATCATGCGTTGCCTCGTACCCGGAAGTGGTAAATACGGAACAGAAGTAATGGTTAAACTCAGCAATTTTCGGGGCATCATTCGCGAGACAACCGTCAACGAATATTTCACGCGGTACAGCATCTGTCTCGTCTAGATATGGCAAGAATTTGTGAGGACTTTTTTATCAAGAAGTCAGGCAATTATTTAGTGAAATATCTAACCTTTGCATCGGAAAGTTCAGTAACAAGCTCGTTCTTTAGGTCAGTAATTATGTTGACGGATTTCTTCTGTTTTCTTAGCCGTTTTAGCCTACGGGGTAAATGGATAATTTCCCTGGTCATCCACTGATTGTTTTTGCTAGTACGAACATATTCGTGAGGAACGAATTTGTCAATGCAATAATGAACAGTCTCTTTTAGAGGATCCCAGAGTGTCGTGACGCTGCCCATCATGTTATCACAGAAGTCCCACAAACGGTGCCATATGGCGTGGTCGTCAGCTTCAGTAAAATCCTTAATTAATTTTTTCTTGTTGAAAGTATTGTTTCTTGTTGAAAGAATCGCCCCAGCAGTTTAGTAGAAGTAGAATGTGGTAACGTTATTTGCAGTATCACGAATGGAATAAAGCAGTCATCGTATGCGTGCACCCGACGTAGGTATGATTACGCCATGTGTCCTTGGATAACACAGCCTGTTCTAGCACTATTGAAGAAAAAAAAAGACTACTATTACAGTAAGCTGAAGTTAAACAAAACAAATGAATATTACAATGCTCAGTTTAAGTACTTCAGAAATCAGTCAGTTGGGCTATTGCGTAAATCTAAAAGGGCATATTATGCACGACTCGTTGCCCGTTGCGACACAAAACAAACATGGCAAATAGTCAGAGAAGTGACAGGGCTCTATAACAAAAAGAAAATTCTCCCTGACAACGTCACAAATAGCCTTACGAATTATTTTAATGATTACTTTGCCACGATTGGCGAAAACATTACGTAACAATTTAGTACTGCACGACCCACCACTTACGTTGAAAAAAGTGAAAACAGATTGAGCTTTCATGCCATAACAGAAGAGCTGGTGACGTCTGCTATAAAAAAATCTACGGTTGAACAAAGCCGCAGAAATAGATGGTATACAAGCTACAGTACTAAAAGACAATCCAGATGTTTCGAGTGCTCCACTTTTTCATCTATTTAACCATTCATTAAATGCGAGTACCAATACAAAATGTACCAATATACAAAACGGGCAACCATAATATTCACAGCAGCTACAGACCGATATCCGTATTGAGTATAGTAAACAATATCTTTGAAAAATTAATCACTCAACAGCTGAAGGACTTCCTTAGCAAGAATAACATAATCTGCCCAGAACAACATGCTCTCGTCCCAGGGAAATCCACATCAAGAGCGGTGCTTACTTTACCTCAAATACTGAACTCTGCCCTCAACCATCAAAAGATTGTTATCGGAATCTTTATCGACATAAAAAAGGGGTTTGATAGCATTTGTCACTCGGCACTACTGAAAAAACTCAAGTGCTATGGTATTACCGATGGCGCTCATGACTTATTTTCCAGTTATCTCACATCGCGAAAGCAGAAAGTGCTAATTGATGGCTTTTTATCCGAATCTAGGAATGTCACATGTGGTGTACCGCAAGGATTCGTATTGGGTCCCATTTTATTCGCTCTATACGTTAATGATTTCCCGCGAACTCTACAATAATCTAAAACATTAATGTATGCGGACGATACTGTAATTTTATTCACAGGTAGTTCACTAGAAACCTTACAATATACTGTATCTAATGAACTACTAGCTGTTTCAATGTGGTTTTGTGAAAATCAACTATTAATAAATGCCGATAAAACAAAATACGCTATTTTCCGTTCACGAATGAAAACTGTGAACTACGTTTCAATTAGAATATCATTGAACGATCGAACCATTGAATTTGCTCCGACTATTAAGTATCTAGGCATTATATTTGACAGTAACCTTAACTGGAGAGACCAAATCATTACCGTTTGCAAAAAGTTGTCATTCAACTCTTACACTCTCATACGAGCACGTCAATACTTTGATTTGACATTGCTACGAATATTATATTTTAGCCTATTTCACTGCCACGTACCTTAGCTATTGTTGCGAGTCGTGGGGCCAAACGCACATAACATACCTCACCCCGTTATTCCGATTGCAAAAACGAGCTGTTCGTGTGATTACTTTCTCCTTGGTGCGTCATTCCTCTAATCCTTTATTTCCGAGGCTGCGTACACTGCCGTTTACTGACATACGAGACTACAAGATTTCCTGCTTAGTAAATAAAATAATAAACACAAACACACCTCTGCCGCGTGCCATTTTCACATTTCCGTCGTTTAACACCATGGCATGTACCGCAACGGTAATCTTAATCTCCCTTTATGTGCGAATGTGTACGGCGAAAGATTAATTAAATTCGCAGGTGTTAAGCTGTGGAACAATTTGCCTCTTGAAATAAAACTAGCAAGAAATTTTGACATTACATGCAAATGCCACTTCTTATCTTATCAAGCACGTTCTTGAGTTTTGCTTTTGTTTTGTTTGTTTTTAGCGCAGTACTGTGATTATATATAGTATTTACCGCTTATGTATGATACTTTCGCTATTTGGTTTGTATAAGACTGCTAATTATTCCAAAAAATTTTTTGTATTGGACGCATCACTAGCCGCTTTAGGCTATCGGACCAAATATCTTTGTACGCACTTTTCATATTATTGTGTAAAAAATTTTCTTTTGAGTTGATTTGATTTGATACCCGTAGGAACAAACTTTCGTGACCATCTTTTTCGTTCATAACAACACCAGATAATGGGTTTTTTAAGACTATGGCTACGCCACCACCCCTAATTGGGTGATCTCGACAGAAAACAGTATAGTTTGATGTTACTGTGATGCAAGTTTGCTTGATTGTCGTTAAGTAAATTATTACAAAACAGTGTGTAGTATTATAATTGCATGTGTAAGACCCTTCCGTGCAGGTCACCTCACATCTTTTTTCACCAAAAACATAGACTAGAAATTATGCTGTACAAAAAGAGACATAAATGAAGATCAAATGAAAATGCATAAAAATTAATGTTGGTGATGAAACAAATGATATCGAAATAAGTTATTGCTGATAAGAATAAATACACACAAAAGGCAGATTACCTGACGGGAAGTAAAACCTAACATCCTGCGCTACATCCTGTCGCTTCATGTGCCTTTTCTGTTTACTCATTTTTTTACATTGTAACATTTATATCGAATATGAACCAAATAGCTTACCATTAAGTTATTTTGCATCCGATATTACGAAGATTTATTGTAGACACACACTGAGAAGAAAAAGATAAAAAATTCGCACGCAGCTGGCGACCTGAACCAGTAAGCGTATTAATGTAGGCTGTGTATGACAGCTCACCATATTCCCTTGTATGTTTGCGTGGAGGAAGTGAACGCAACAAAATGAAGTTGGAAGGTTTTGAAAAACAAAACAAAAAACAAATGAAAACATAATTCGGAGAGAATGAAGTCGCTTAATCTAAGACTGAGACAGCGTGCTTCTGATTATTGGAGTGTCTGAGAATGTAGGCCACAGATATAGAACGCCCACTTGAATTGTTTAGACAACGATGCAGGAGTTCATATGCTGCATGTCATAGCTTGGGCATTACGTGAGAAAATGCTTCGCAAAGACATTCGAAATGGGACTTGTAGGTGCTGCTAGTAGGCTCGTTTTTCCCACAGCGGGGCTAGGTGACATATCGGGACGAAAATGATACAAAACAATGTCTGAGGTGTGGCCGAAGTTTAGGAATGCTCGGAATCATATGATAGTGTTCATGCATTACAACAGCGAAAACTTTGATTATTATTTGAACCATGACGGGTTAGTTTGTTTTAACTTTCTCGTAGGTTCAAGAGCGCGAATAAGCACATACTAATTCCTAAACCTAGCACTTAAGTCGACAAGCATGCACACTCAGAGCTATATGCGGTTTGTTTGAACACAGTACTCCAAAGAATGTGTGTGGTTCTCTATTTATTGGACATAATGCCACTCCAGCCTCGAGTATTTTGCTGTGGCAGTACTTTTCAGTTCATTTTTAGATGTGCTGTATACAATGTCGCTCTAACCTGAGATATTAGCCTATGGCAATGCTTTGAAGTCTCTTTCTAAATTTTTTGTGGATGTTTTTGTATTTATCATGCAGCTTCATTTTCGGTGCTATTCCACCGTGGAATCGGGCAACAAATTCTACTGCGCAATCGATGATGTAGAAGTCTATCCTTGCGGCGACAAAAAAGGCAAGCAATTACTGCAGCGCACACTGTTTCATCATTTACATGAATTGCACATGATTTCGTCATTTTTGTCCCTTAACTTTCAAATGTCAGAGAATGCAACTTGGTTTAGTAGTTCGCAATAGTAGGTGTTGTCTTTCATAACTTTCAATTAGGCAATCATTAGCGAGGGATTGCAGCAATATTTTCAAAGTGCTGCGCTCAGGTGTTTTTGTTAGATATTCAAGAAATCTCTATTACCTTGCGTTACATATGCAGAAATTTTGGATCTGCGCTTCTTCTATCGTAGGTAAACAGTTTTTCAAGTGATTAGCTTGGTACTTTCGCTGGAATTATTCTTTATATCGAGGGCCACTGCTTAATTTTTTTTTCACTACGGCTAACGTGATTTGTTAGTCGACATTAGCATCATTCGCGTGCTTAAGTTAGTAACCTACAGAGAAAGCATGAAAGCGCTAAAGAATGGTATCTTTGACACATCGCTTGTGAAGCTGGTCGAAGATTATATAAGGCAATAGAGAGATATTTCAAAGAAATGTTCCAAAATTTAGGGAATTCATATTTGTCAACATCTTTGCACTGGATTTACTCAACAACGTTTAGAAAAACAAAAACAAAACATAAACGCTTCACCACCTATGTGGGCGACATCGTCAGTACACAAATGGTTCAATAGGCGAATACATCCTATTTATCTACGAAGCAGCTGTAAACATCCGGCCGGGGCCATGTTTAAAATGGCAGGCCGACATACCACTGTGCATAAGTCATGAATCCACGAAGTTTCTTGGGCCCCATCACTGCTGCCGTGCAAACGTTTTCACATTACTAAAATCAAACACCTGACCTTTTGGACACGTGTTTGAATGCACAAAATCATCTTAGCGAACTGTTCTTTGCTTTGCAGTCTATGTGGTAAAACAGAAACCTATCGCCAATGCGAAGGGGCAATGGGGGTTGCCACAAGTTTCTACACTGTACAAAGGCATTTACTGAAATAGGTAATTTGGGCCCATATCACGTGTTTATCCTTAGCTTATATCAGCTATTCATAGCAGTACAATGGGCTGATGGATTGTCATCAAGCTGCACCAAGGCTTTTTTTGTTGTTTGTTAGATTCTCCTTGGTCTGCTAATAAACTACGTATAGCAGTGTGAGGTGAGGAACACGCCATTGGTTGCTTTAACAATCTTTTAATAGAAGATAGCGTAAATATTCGGTGTACAAGCAAATAACACATAGGCTTAAAGACAAGGCTATCGACGTTTATTTTGAAAAGCAGCGATATTTTTTCTTAGTCTTGCGAGAACAGGGCTGACCTTTCCCGCGGTAAGAAGAACTTGGCTTACCGGTGGCGATCTAACACCGCCGCGGAACGTAAGCGTGGCGCTACTCGAGCGGCCTAAAATTTATTAATGCGGTGAGCGTTCTTCGCCTACTGCCGGCGACTTGTGTCGAGCAACCTAGCCTCTTTAGGGCGCTTTCTCTTCAGTAAAAGAATTGACAGTCGCTTAAGTATTCTTACGTGATTTGAATGTGAAATCATTAGCACTTGTCTAAGTTATCACCCTAAAGTAAAGCTCCACCTTAATCCACTTTAATGAAATTTTCGGAGCGGACCAGATCCGACGTCGTAGCTGTTCACCGCGGGATTTCGCAGGGCGAGCCGCTGCAAGTCCAGCGCCAGAAACGCGACGTCATCACTTGGTCACGTGGGTTTTGGTACCATCGGATGATAACAACGGACGCCGAATTTTCCGCTTCATAGGGCATATAATGCTTTCGCATTAAAGAAAACCTTTTAAAATTTATCCGGTGCTGGGGCAGCATAGAACCCGTGCCACATGGGTTCTTCAAGCAAGGCAGCCTGATGTTTCAGCGCTGCGCCACGAATGCCACTGGTCAGCGAGGGATTAACTCTCAGCGTTAGCACGTGCCAGTGCACAACCAGTGCACTGGCGCGTGCTAACGCAAAAGGAGGGGGACTTTGCGCACCCGCCACTAGATGGCACAACGTGTCCAGAGGGAATTGTGAGAGAGAAGCAGTACGGTGTGTCGCTACATTGATGGAATGCTAATCGCACTAACGTCGACAGTAAGATCATGGCATTGTTCATGCCAAAAACTTTCACCCACACACACACACACACACACACGCACGCACACACGCACACACGCACGCGCACACGCACACACGCACGCGCACACGCACACACGCACGCACACACGCACGCGCACACGCACACGCACACACGCACGCGCACACGCACACACACACACACACGCACGCGCACACGCACACACACACACACACACACGCACGCGCACACGCACGCGCACACGCACGCGCACACGCACGCGCACGCGCACGCGCACGCGCACACACACACACACACACACACACACACACACACACACACACACACACACACACACACACACACACACACACACACACACACACACACACACACACTAAATAAATATGTGTAAACTTGCCGTTAAAAGTCCACTGCTCTTCTGCTTACTTTAACGAAACGTTGTTTTATGCACTGAAGCACAAAAATAACTAGTACGCCAACGTATATTGTCGCACACTTTGCACAATTAAATTCTGATGTTTTACGTGCGAAAACCGCAATATGATTATGAGGCGCGCCGTAGTTAGGGGCCCCGGAATAATTCAGACCCCCTCGAATTCCTTGTTGTGCAACCATTGTGCGGTACACGGGCGTTTTTTTGCAATTCGCCCCCATCGAAGTGCGGCCGCCGCGGCCGGGATTTGATACCGCTACCTCGGCCTTAGCAGTGATACGCCAAAGTCGCTAAACTACCACGACGGGTAAAGTAATTAGTTAAAAATTGATTTAATGAAAGTATTAAATTATTTGCTTATGCATATTGATTTCTCGTTGAAGTAATGTCCGTGTCTTCGTGTAATCCGCCTCAAGGGCTAGAATTGGAGTATCTGCCACAGGTGACTTTTAAAATTTTGGTATATTAATAAGTAATAAAAAAAAGACGTATGCGCTTTCCCACTGTCATCTCTGCCACTTGACTTTCTGCTTAGGGGAGAAGCTATCCTGCGGATTTGACGATGGCCATCTGTGCAAGTGGCAAACATCCAGTGAGGCGGGAGACACCCCTTGGTTGCTCAGTGATATCGAGAACAGTCTTCCTGAGCTTCCACGTCAAGATCACACTCTTGGAACATCGCAAGGTTTGTAGCGAATTTAGATAAGAAGAAATCGCGCGATATTGATACCACGGCAACAGCATGATATGTATTTGAAGCGCACGCATCGGGGCGACTAGTTGCAGTTGCAGTTCGATTCCCATCGGCGTGTAGCCGACTTCGTACATGAGGGCAGGGGCGAATCCAGCGTGTGTATCGAGAGAGGGGGTTCAATAAAACAAAGCAAGAAGGGGAGGAAGCTCACTGCATGCAAAATTTTGTCAGCGGCCGGAGTAGTGCCCGCATGTCTTGGCCTCTGAGGGTGGGATGGGGGCTTTTCTGGGAGCATGCATTGTCAAGAAGAGCTTTAGCTCGGGCCCAACTCCGACGCGGCCTATTCAAATACATGTAAAACGCAAAAACGTTTTTATGAGGTAACCCCTGGACCGATTTTGATGAAATTTGTTGCATTTGAAAGAGAAAGTTAAATTCTAGTGACTGTTGGAAGCGGAATTTCGATTCAGCGCTTCAATTTTCTTAAAACGTTTTTCAAATATTTGACTGTTTGAAAAAAATAGAAGCACGAAGTTGACAAGTTCATAGCTCTGCATCAAGAACAGATATCGCGATTCTGTAAACGGCATTCATTAGATCATTCAAAGCGGACAAATTCAATATGTCATTTTGCATCTTACGTGAATGTGTTACGTTGGTTACAACGGTTTTGCAAAAGTTGTATTTCCCTATGATTAAATTTTTTTTATATTTATGTGTAACATGTCAATTTTGTCCGCTTTAGATGTACTATTAGATGCAATTCACAGAAATATATTATCATTTTTAGTGGTTGAGTTACGGAGTTGTAAACTTGATAGTTTCGTTTTTTGAAAATTTTCGATTTTTGCCAATTTTTAATAAACAATTGACGACCTAACTCAGAAATTCGAAACCAACAGTCACTAGATTTTAAGTTTGTCTTTTAAATGCAACAAACCTCGTCAAATTTGGTGCCGTGGTTGCCGAGAAAAACGAATTCTCCTTTTACATGTATTTAGATAGGAGCACTCGAGCTAAAGCTTCCTCTTAATACAGCTGTCTTCGCTGCACAGAGGGCAGTACGACTCATGGTGAAAATCCACTGCCAGCTGAGAAGCACGGGCCCAATTGATTTTTGTTCGCAAGTGCTCTTCGCCCTCGACTTTTGTTAATAATATGTCAAACATCAGGATTGGCTGGCATCTGCTTTTACGAACAGTTTTTGCGTAACAACTTTATACGAATGCGGACCCAGAATGTCTCGACCCAGTGGCCTACAGTAGACGGTGCGAACGCCTACGTAGCCGCATACCGGTCCCGTGCTTGTGACAAGTATACAGAGGCGGGGGTTGTACATCAATTAAAGCCAGCGCTATACTCTCCTTTGCCCAGGGAAGTTCATCTATGTGGAAAATAAAGCGAAAAACAGCACCCTCAAGGCCACGCTCCTGAGCCCCCCACTAGACCCGGACTGGGTCGGGGCAGCTTGTCTGTCCTTCTGGCACTTCGCAGTTCTGGAGCACCCAAGCAGGTGATCACTTGTAGCATAATTCAGTGCGATAACTTACTGCATTATAATATCAGTGAATCTTGAAAAGACGTAGAACGGTGGAAGAGAAGAAGAAAATAAATTTTATTAAAAAGAATAGTCCGGCAGTTTTGGTTGTGGTGGCCTCAGGTGGCGGCTCGAAGTCCATGGACTCGGGCGGCATCTTCGGCTTGCCGGATGCAATTTATTTTAATTTGGAAAAGTGACAGAGCTATTAATTTATCTACCGTAACCAAACCTCGCTTTTATTTTGAATGGCGAAAAGTCTCGGCTTTCTTCACTAATTGTGCAGAGGGTGCCCTACATACAGTGCTAAATGTTTGTCGAGTGATACACCAACTAACAACATAAGGTAGTTATAATTATAAATTTGCAGTAAGTTCTGTGCGGCAGGTTGAATTGAGCAGGTGGTGTGTAGGATGTTTAATACATGTGAATAAGCCCTTGTCTCAATATATTGATTATTTATCTTGGCGAAGTAATATAATGTTGTCACTATTCCGCGAATATTTTTTTTTCAACAACGCACTTAATTGGCACCGATGGAACAATTACTTGGAGCTTAGTTTATCATGTATATATTTAAAAACTTCATTAAGTTTTACATACTTTTTTTCAGCTGCAATCTGACAGTATCATCAGCCAACGAAAGTGAATGGTGGTCGAGTTCTCAGCAATTGAAGCGTTCTTGGAGTCAAGAAGTTATCCGGATTTGGCTACAGAAAGGCAAAGTGAGAAGTCATAGGTTTACCCTTAAGGACTAGACTGCTTGCGTAATTCCCTGCTACGTTGCTTACAACAGACGTGCCCGACCACGAAGATTGTAGTGAACGTTGTATCTCGATGGGGCGATGAGTCTTCGTGCACCTAAACGTGAAGTGAATTAGGGTAGAGGCTTGGGCGAGTTGATCGTGGTTTATAACGGCAGTGTTTTCGTAGCGCATGAATGCTGGACAGGAAGGACAGAGACGAGTAAAGAGCGCTAACTTACAACTGATCTTCATTTGCGGATGAGCGTAATATATATGCGGGGCAAACAGGAAAACACACAGAAAAGGGGGATGCGCAGAGCCAGCACATCATCGATAAGTCAGATCACTTCACGTGCCCACGATTGCCCTGCGCTCGGCCCAGTAATATCTCTAAGGTCGGGACAGAGCAATGGAAGGGGTGCTTAGATAGCGGTCACCTAGAATACACTCCGTGTCTAATATTACTCGGGTTAACTGCGACTTATGCCTTGCCAACAACACGCACCGGTGAAGGAGGGGGTGCACTTGCAATCCCGGCAATGAACGCCAAGATGCCCCTGTACCGTATTCTACACGTTGATTCGGTGCTCGCGCAAGTGGTCGTTGAGACATCTGCGAGTTTGGCCAACATAAGTCTTACCGCACTTCAGTGGGATCGTGTAAAGGACGCGTCCTACGCACGGAATGAAACCGGGCTTGTGCTTGATGGAGCACGAAGAAAATTTAGCGCGTGGTGCGTTAACTCGCTTACATAGCTTCTGTAGTTTCTCTGGAGCCGAGAAAACCACACGAACTCTAGTGCTCTGGTCAATCTTCTTTAACGTGTGCAAAATGCTGGGCACATAAGGCAGAACGACAGGCCTGTTATTTTCTGAGATGTCACGGTTCTCGGGACTATGTCCTCGTTGCACGATCTTGAGCAACTTTTCAGCCATCGAAGAAAGAAAGTGTACTGGATAATTGGCTTCTACCAGGCGCCTCGCCTGTTGAGGGAAACTACTTAGCAATGTGTGGGGGCAAGATTTTTTTAGGGCGTTGATAAGGCAAAGGTGCTTCTCTTAACTAACTGCTCCTTTTAACTAACTGCTCCTCTTAACTAACTGCTCCTCTTAACTAACCTTGATTGGGCCGAGCTGAAAGGCAAAAGTAGTTACTGCTTCTTGGTTCATGCATCCAGCAAACACAAGTTTGCTGGATGTAAAAATAAAAGCTTCAAGTCAAGAAATTGTAGGGTGTTTATATATTATGCTCGTCCGTAAATAAAGATCAGTTGGTAGTTAACGCTCTTTATTCGTTTCTGTCCTTCCTTTCCTACTTTCGTGCGCTACGCAAACACCGCGTGGAGTGAATCTTCTCATCCATAAGTGTCCCTAATATACCATTCATTTTCCTGCCAGGATGAAAAGTTTAGTTCTCTGAAAGCATTGCACGTAGTGGAGGTTGTCCAGAGAGAGAGAGCGAGAGAGAGAGAAAGATAGAAACAACTTTATTGAGGCGAGCTCGACATCTTCTTAGACACCGTCGATGGAAGTTGTTCCCTCTTCACGGGACCCATATGCTTCCCTAGCCGCCTGGCCCTTGGAGATCAGGACGAGCTGGTCTTCCAGGGCGAGGCTGGTTAGCAAGGTCTCCCGTCACTCGGTAAGGGTGGATGAGGAATGGGGTAGGGTAGTGGGGCAGGTTAGATGTGGGAGGATTGCCTTGATGAAATCGTATACTCCAATGACGCGTTGGAGCGTGCCTAACTGAGTTTTGCAGAAATCACATTCCTTCTCGTACCTTTCCGGGTACATCTTGTTTTGAGAGAGAGAGAGATAGAGAGAGAGAGAGAGAAATAGGAGTCGAAAGTCAGGGCAATTCGCGAGCCCAGCATCACTTCTCGTAGTCATTCTTGCTATTGCCTGCCTACGTGAGCCAGCAAAGTGGGCAACGTCGGTCGTTCGCACGCGTAAGCAAGACAGTCACAATACACGGACTGTTTTGAGACTTCTATGCAGTCAGTGAAATGTGCGCAGCATCGAGTAAAGGCGGCGCCAAGGCGAATTTGGCGTGGCGCGCCTGCTTAGCTTCATTACTCATGGCTTTCGTGGACACAACGTCCATATATATATATATATATATATATATATATATATATATATATATATATATATATATATATATATATAGGAACATAAGCTCACGGACGAGTCGCTGTGCTCGGCCACGAAACTGTGACGTCGGGAGCCGAAATGTAACATGGACCTCTTGTCATGCGACCCTCAGTGGCTTTCAAAGCTAATTTCACGTCACAGAGCAGTAAGCACTTAGGACATGTCTGGAAAAAGGCACACAACCTCCACCTTACGTAATGCGTAATACGTAATACATTAGGTAATGCGGAGGTTGTGAGTTTGGTTCCCACCGGAGACAAGTTGTTTTTTTTTTCGACCACTTCCGTTTCCCTTTACCTTATCACTTCTACATTTCAATGAAATCAACAAATAATTTGCCCTATGCTTTCCACGGCTTCATTAACTGCTGGCTTCATTATGGGGGTTCGTGGCATTTTCTTTTCCATTTGCTGCTTTATTTGACACATGCATCTATACGGTATGCATGTGGTATGAAGGTAAGCAAGATAAATGTTGAATGATTAGAAGTAATAAAAGAAATAATAAAAAATGCACTTCGAGCGTAATTACATTAAAGTTAGTTCAGTAAACGTGGCCTCACTGCACAATGATGTGAAAAATTATGTTGTCAAAACGTGAGATGCAGATCGAATAACGTTTATTTTTTCCATTTGAAGGGTCAAGTGTCCATCCAGGCCTCACTAGAAACTGCTTTGATCGCTTTGGACGATATCATTCTGTCCTACGGCCCGTGCCCTTCCGAAAGTAAGTTGGTGTGGTGAATAAACTTGACAACTGAACCAACAGAAGAAAGAAAAACGAAATAAAGAAAAAGAAAAAAAAGAAAAAAGGAAACTTTCAAACAGATCAGTAACTCTTGCTCGAATGAAATGCTAAAATATAGTATAGGCATATATTATGTAAAATAGACATGTTTTATTGGTCTCTAATCTTGGCTCGGCTGCGCTCTCTGTGGAGTCTTTACAACTCGTAAAATGGCATTGCCAAATAGCAAACCAAATTTCACTTTCAGCGAACGCACTTAGCAAGCGCTGACTTGCGGCCTTGTTGATACAACATGTAAACTGGTGTTTAGCTCAAGTAATCTTAAGTCGATTGACGTAGTAGTTCTGCGGAAACCCGCATGGTGGAGCGAGAGTGGCTTTTCTTTTGAGAAACCCGTATCGGTTTCCTTCGTAGCAATCAGTACGAACAGGTGGTTGTCTGATTTTCCCTTTATTAATAGTAACTCGAGAACAAGACTACCCAATTTTTTGTGTCTTTTGTGATCCTTCTACAGGCCAGTTACGTCTCGCCATCGGGTGTCTGTTTTCTAGCCATACTTAATTTCTCGCATGACTGTCGCTTCGCTTGCATGGCTTGTTTATGCTTCGTCCCATTTCTAATCATGGCTTTATTCTTCTACTCACTGAATTGTGCTTTCAGCTATCAGTCTCAATAGGTACAGATCTTCATTAAATACTTGTGATGTATGTGTTTACATAAGTAGCGTTCTTAAAAAATATGCTTTTTGGTTTTGCAACCTTTTCTATCTTGTGTGTCGTATTCTTTCAGTAGGCATGGTTCCTATAGATAGCTGGCTCTATAGTAGCATATCCTCGCTTCTTACCATTCCACATAACAAAAACCCTAACTGATCATCGTACGCTTTAAAGCTGGCAGTTTAAAGGGACATTAACGAGAACAACAATATTCCTCACTGATGTAGGAAGGTGTGGCAACTGATGCATCAAATACGCCGAAGCTGTACAAGCGAGTTCTCATGTTGATTTCGGAACTGATGTAGGGGTCTGTTTGCTAACTCACGGCTTCGCTCAAACGCAGCAGCAGTTGCTGCTGTGTTCGAGCGCGGTCGTTGCTGGCTGTTCTTAGTGACGGCTTCCACGCAGGCTGCGTTGCAGCACCACGGCTTTAACTCTCAGCGCCGCAGCTGTACAAACTCCAAGCTGAGCTCCAAAGTGAAGCTGGTACAACGTGACTTCACAGACAAAATTAGAGATTACTGTTGCTGTTGGTGTTTATACGAATGAGATATACGCGAAGTAAGATTTATTTTATAAGCTTCGATAATTATGTTTCAAAGAAAATTTGAGGCTCTGACACGCGTCGCGTTGCGTTTACATTTGATATCGACTGCTGAGGCTTGCACAATGCTGACTAACGGCCACGTACTCTGCTACAGAAGACTTCTAGATAAGAGGAAATACGGGGTAGGATTTCTAATACATAAGGACATAGCGGGCAACATTGTTGAATTCTACAGTAATAATGAGAGGTTAGAGATAGCCGTAATAAAGCTGAATATGAGTTATAGATTAAGTGTAGTACAAGCCTATGCTCCAACCTCCAGTCACGATGATAAAGAAATAGAAGTTTTATGAAGGTGTAATTAGCCATGAGAAAGGTGCAAATTCAGTATGCTGTATTCATGGGCGACTTCAATGCGAAAGGGGGGAGAAATACAGGATGGTGAAAAAGCCATTGGCAACTACGACATCGATTCTAGGAACACTAGAGGAGAGATGTTGGTAGAATTCGTGGAAAGGAATAAGCTCCGAATAATGAATACCTTCTTCAGGAAGCGTAGCAACAGGAAGTGGTCCTGGAAAACCCTAATGGAGAAACAAGAAATGAAATAGATTTCATACGCTCTGCCGATCCCAGCTTAGTGCAGGATTTAAAAGTGTTAGGTAGGGTAAAGCGCAGTGATCATAGGTTAGTGAGGTCCAGGATTTCCCTCAATATGAAGAGAGGAAAGGTAAAATTAGTCAAGAAGCAACAGGCCAACCTAGACACATTAAGGGTAAAAGCAGACCAATTCAGGCTGGTGCTAGCGAACAAATATGCAGCTTTAGAACACAGACATGAAGATGACATAGAGGAAATGAATGAATTCGTAACTAGGCTGGCTTCAGAAGCAGCAATTGAAGTGGGAGGTAAGGCACCAAGGGAACCAGTAGGTACGGACCTAATAAAGAAACGACAAAGCATGAAAGCGCCCAACTCAAGAAATCAGACTGAATTCGCGGAACTGTCAAAACTGATTAACAAGGAGAACGTAAAGGATATTCGAAATTATGACGTGAGAAAGGCAGAGGAAATAGTAAAAGATGGAAGCAGCATAAAATAAGTGAGAAGAAAACCTGACAGAGGACAAGCCAAGATGTCTACACTGAAAGATAAGCTGGGTAATATCATCAGCAATTTCGAAGATATAGCAAAAACAGGGGAAGGGTTCTATACTGACCTGTACAGTACCCAGAACAGCCACGCTACCTTCATTCGAAGCAGCAATGAGCAGGATACAGAGGCTACTTCTATAGCTAGCGATGAAGTTACAAGGGCCTTGCAAGACGTGACACGTGGAAACGCGGCAGGTGATGCAATAACAGTCGATTGAATCAAAGATGGAGAAGATATCATGCTTGAAAAGCTTGTGGCCCTTTATGCGCAATGCCCCACAACTTAATGTGTACCAGAGAACTGGAAAAATGCCAACATTATACTAATTCGCAAGAAGGGAGACGTTCAAGAATTGAAAAATTATAGGCCCATTAGCTTGCTTTCAGTATTTTATAAAATATTCACCAAGATGATTTCCAATAGAATAAGGGCAACACTTGAGTTCAGTCAACCAACAGGCTTGCTTCAGGAAGGGATATTCTACAATGGATAACATCCACGTCATCAATCAGGTAATCGAGAAATCTGCTGAGTATACTCAACCTGTCTATATGGCTTTCATAGATTGTGAAAAGACATCTGATGCAGTAGAGATGCCAGCAGTGATAGAGGTATTATGTAGTCAAGGAGTACAGGAATCAAACGCGAGTATCTTGGAAAATATCTACAGATTCCACAGCTACCTTGGTTCTCCACAAGAAAAGTAGAAAGTTAGGTATCAAGGAAAGGGTCAGATAAGGAGACACAATCTTTCCAATGCTATTCACTGCATGCTTGGAAGAAGTATTCCAGCTATTAATCTAGGAAGGATTAGGAGTGAGGATCAACGGCGAATATCTCAGCAACCTTCGGTTTGCAGATGACATTGTCCTGTTCAGCAACACTGGGAGCGAAATACAAGAAATGATTGAAGACCTAAACAGAGAAAATATAAGAGAGGGGTTGAAGATTAATATGCAGAAGACAAAGATAATGTTCAATAATCTGGCAAGGGAACAAGGGTTCAGGATCGCCAGTCAGCTTCTAGAGCCTGTAAAGGAGTACATTTATCAAGGTCAATTACTCACAGGAGACCCAGATTATGAGAAGGAAATTTACAGAAGAATAAAAGTGGATTTGTATACGGCAGCCATTTCTAAATCCTTACTAGGAGCTTAGCACTATTGTTGAAAATAAATGTGAACAATTCTTGCATTCTGCCAGTGCTAACGTATGGGGAAGAAACTTGGAGGTTGACAAAAAAGCTCGAGAACAAGTTAAGGACCCCGCGAAGAGCGATGGAACGAAAAACGTAAGGCATAAGTTTAAGAGACAGGAAGAGAGCGGTGTGGATAAGAGAGCAAACGGGGATAGTAGAAATTCTAATTGGCATTGAGAGAAAAAAACGTTGCTGGGTAGGTCATGTAATGCGTAGGTTAGATAGCCGTTGGACCATTAGGGTTACAGAATGGGTACCAAGAGAAGGAAAGCGCAGTTGAGGACGGCAGAAAATCAGGTAGGGTGATAAAATCAGGAAATTTGCACGCGCAAGTTGGAATCGGTTGGCGTAGGACAGGGGTAATTAGCGATCGCAGGGACAGACTTTCGTCCTGCTGTGGACATAAAAATAGGCTGATGATGATGATGACGCCGTCGCGTGCCGGCCTTCACCTCCACAAAAAACCGTTGCAGAACTCCCCTTAACAGCTTAGCTGTAAAATAAGTTAACCAGTAAATAAACTTTGCTTCTACAACACCTAAAACGCCACTCTCAGCGCGACAAGAGTCTTGGTGAGAAAGAAAAGAGGCAAGAACGAAATATGAGTGGCGACGCCACCATGAAGTTACAGCACCAGCTGGATTATGCTGGACATCACGGATTTTGACAGTTGACTTTTTATTGGTGTTTGAACTACACTGGGTTCCGAATAAGCCATAAAATGCACTTCGCTCTAACGGCCGAAATACGATAAAATACTTTGAAATCCGGGATGTCACGCTCACATACCGGCGCTGACGCCTTCGGCGCGAAATTCAAGAAATTCTCTTGTAGTAAATAATTTCTTTCCGCAAAATTAACGAACATAGAGTTTCAGAATCCTACGTAATCCATCTAAATTGGCTTACTGTTTACCTTTGGTGTGCTTAAAAATATAATTATCACAATATTTTCCCATCGCTTATTGAATTGTAAAGATTTAAATAATCATCGCACGCGTAATGCGACGACGTGGGATCGTTCCCCACCTGCGGCAAGTTATTTTTTCATGGACTTTCACTTAATTATTTTTTATAATTTCTTTAATTCAGTTAATAAGTACAAGTAATTTCACCTGTGCTGTCCTTGGGGTCTCTGTTGGCTTCATATGATGTGATTAAAAAGTTGGGCCCCCCGGTTAACTCCCGTTCTTCTCGTTCATTACATAACGAAGGTCTCGAATCCGGCAACATCGATGCCTTCAGGTAGCATATGTGGGTTGATTGACCAGTTGCCTTCACCCAAAAAGATCACGTACACGTGACGCCTGTGGTAGAAAGGATGTTCCACATCCACCGCCAAGGCTTGTGAGTGGTGGCGCTGGCTATAAAACTCCCAGGGTTATTTCTCGTAGTACGTAACACATAAATACCCCAGAAAGTAGATTTCAAAACGGCGCCGCGGTAGGTCAACTTGTAGAGACGTGGGACCGTTCCCCACTTGCGGCAAGTAGTTTTTTTTTCATACACTTTCATTTCCATCAATTTATCATTTATTTAATTTATTTAATAAGTACAAGTAATTTCCCCTGTGCTGTCTTTGGTGTCCTTGTTTGTTGGCTTCTGATGATATAAGTTACTTATAGTTATTTCTAGAACTTATGGCTTGCAAAGAAGAAAAATCGGACAGGCATACGTTACGTTGCTGAAATTAGATTACACTTCGCAAACAGGAAGTAGTTTTTTATGTCGGAATCGTTTTCCTGCTTGTGCTTCTTTTTTATATAAAAGCGAACCATCTACAAAAATTAAAACCAAAACGGGAAACTTAAATGAAAACATGTAACGCATGGATGCTTGTGACTGTGAAACGGGTTGAGTGACATATCATTTGATAAAGGTGTACTGTTGCTCAGTCTCGGCGTCTGAGCCTGAAACATACCGATGTCACACACTCATGCGGGTATGCAAACGGAAAGACAATTATTTATTTATCTTGAATTTAATGCTTTTCAGATGACGCCGAGAAGTTCTAAGTTATAGGTGCTCGCAGCGGAAATTAGGCTTGTGTCTAAAACACTACCAGTGTACCATTGCATCATTGTATATTTTTTTTGCGATGCCTTATGTTTGCATCGCAGCTGCCTTCAGTACTTGTCTTACGTAGGTTTCCATTTCGCGTAGAGTGGGGTCTGAGCTGCGACTTCGAGCGTGGTCCCTGCACATGGACAAACGCTGTGAGCAAGTGGGGCAAGTCAGAGTGGTTCGTCCGCGGAGGGCAGCTACGCTCCACTCTTCCCCGGCCGGCGTATGACCACACGTTGGGAACTCCACAAGGTATGTTTCGCAAACGAACAAGCTTCTCGTTATATCAGAGCATATAGGAGGCGTTACTAAGCGGAGAAAACGTACGCTTTTCGAGCTCTTGAGAACGGCTGTGCTTGGTATACCCGGAGGTATGAATGGATTACAATGTTTCTTGGCTTCATTTGTTCTTAGCTTGGGCCATTACAAAAGCTCCATTTGCGGATTGAATAGTAATTTGCAAAGTCACGGTTACGCTTTGCGCGTTCCCCGAGTTCACGTCGCGCCATTCCAGCTGGCTAGTAGTTGACCTACTGTTTTGTTTTCTCCTCGCAACCAAACCCAGGGTCCTACGCGTTCCTAAGTGGTGCTCGTCCTTACGCGCCTCTGTCTGCCATGCTGGCTAGCGAATACGTGAACCTGATGGCGCCAGGAGTACAGTGCATGGATTTCTGGTTCATAGTACGGGCTGTCGCTGGCACGAAGCTCAGGGTGAGTCTGGCAGCTTATTCTGTGTGGACTTGCCGCACCCGCTACCAAGTACTATGTGGTCTCTTAGAAAGCCCAGAGCTCTATAGTAATCCCGAATACTAGATTCCGCCGTCTACCAGCAGACGGGAGCAAGATATAAACGCATATGGTACGTGCTCATAACAGCGCATTCAGCCGCTTTATGATGAAGGATAACATGTGAAGATTTGTTTTCAATACAGCATCTTAGCAAAAGAATCTGCAAGGCTATGCAGCCTACACGATATTATACAAATTTCTTCCAAAATCTCCTTAATATAGCGAGAAGTCTTATCTATAATGACGCTTATAATTTTACTAGTTTCGTGAAGTTCGAGTTGAAGTCTGCTACGTTTGGTGTCAAGATAAGGTGCCAGAAACTGTGTAAGAGAAAGTGTGATGGTGTACTTAAGGCATTCTTTTGATTTCTGCTAATTTCTGACAGTTTACTAGCATGGATAAAGAGTTATCGCCAAAACCGACGTATGTTTAAGAGCGTTGTCTTATTTCTCACTTTGCGCATTTCTTGTGGCTTGTGTATCCCAGGGAAGCTGTAAAGGGGAGTTCGTTCCACAGCCGTTCTCGTGCAACGGCGTGCTCGATATTGAGTGTTAATAAAAGAACATCTAAAGTGTCATGCTTTGAGACGTATTTATCAATCATTTTATAGTGAACGCTGCCTTGCGTATATCTCATTCGGATGGACAACGTGTTTGCGTGGTTTTATTAACCAGTAAGCCGTAATTTTTTTTTCTCACGTCGCGTTTTAGTGGCTGCACGTTGGAGGCCAGATAGAAGTTTTTTTTTTTTTTGGTGGCGGCAGAGAAAGCTGGGGGGGGGGGACGCCATGGTGCTGCAACGCAGCCGGGTGTTCTCACGAAGACTTTAAGTGATATTCGAAAATAGCCTTCTGAAATAAAAGGACGGTTCTTCCAGAGGCATGCCCTCCGTGGTGGCAACCACAGGGTGACAGGTGATACGTGGTAATTACTCGCTAATTAACAAAATGCATTGATTAACATTTAAACTTGCAGTTTGAGTGGTGTCATCGTAATTGGTAAAGTGAAGCGAGCTCTCCGTACAAGCCATATCAGCTTATGGACTTGGAAAAATGTGATTACACGTGGAACTGCGGCACGACGAATTTCGGCTATCGGAGCACGCGACACCGAAACTGGGAGGCTGCAGCGAACGTAAAGCCGCGCCCCTCAAGGTGATGTCCTGCTTACATCACCCAGCAGCCAGCGCGCTGCACCGGCGAGAAGCACGTAGCCCAGCGCGTAGGGCTCCGCGCACCCCCCCCCCCCCTTCCCTGCACTCCGCCCTCCGTGCCCCCCCTTCCACATTCAGAATAGGGGGGGGGGGTGGAGCTATGCCATTTTCACTCTTGCTTTTCAAAGGGGGCACCGTTGCCTGAAGACTGCCAGATAAAACAGCTGAGGCTACTCATGCTTTTTTTTTTGTACTCCGCATTGCCTCCTTTTGCAGCGAGTGATGTCGCTGCGAAGCGGGAAAGACATATATATATATATATATATATATATATATATATATATATATCTATATGAATAGAGAGGATCAGAGCGCTTGTGGCTTTCCCCCTTCAACCACCACTCGAGCACTAGTTGGTACGCCACTCCCCGAAGGTTGCGACAACTGACAACGTTTATACAGTTTCGTTGTCTTTGATGCATTAATTGTCAGATTGGTATATATCTCTGAATGATTTTTTGGTACTTTATTGTGTGTCTAGCATTTATCTGCTGGTTTCCTATGCAGGTTCTTATAGAATTGACAAACTACCAAAAAATTGGCCAAGAGGTTGTCTGGGCTGCTAGCCCCAGCAACTCCAGTGAATGGCGTAGGGGGCAGCTGAAAATACCCCGAATGGGCAGGGTGCGTATTCATATTCTGTGCCTTCTGCTTCTTCTTTTTTTCTATATGCTCACGGCAGTGTTTCGCGCAGAAGAACGTATATAAATACATATCGCTTACTAATTGTGATGCACAATGGATCGGCTCATCGACACTCATTTTCACGAAATAGAACACGACTGTTTGCCCGACAGCGTGCGGATTCTCCTAGTATATGTCACGCATAACAGTTTTTCTAGCAACAACTACTTTTTGACATAAAGGAACATAATTGAGAAAGAAAATTCGGGCAGAACTCACCTACAACGACAATGCAAGTTTTGAGATGAAAATGAAGTTACTGTACACTGAGCGCGCCAGGCCTGTGAAGCTGAGATGCGACTTTTGAGATGCCGGGTGCCCCGGTGTGCACGAACACTGAAAATTAACCCCTTCCTCCCCACGGGCCATTCGTGGCACTGTCAAGCGCGCTCCGAATAGCGTCAGGCTTGCTGTGCTTGAGGAATTAGCGTGATGCGGGTTTGTTCCAGCCTTGTGGCGAAGAAGTATTATAGAGGATTATTTTTTTTTATTAAGAGCACCGTGAAAGACGTTAGGCCGACATTTTTAGACTACACTATCGTCGTGATCGGTCCACTTATTTGGTTATATAACCGGAAGGCAAACTGGTCTGACAATGTCAATAATGCTATCCGCATTAATACAGGCAAAATTGCTTTATCTGCTAATCGAGACCTCCAGTGTCACCAGTGCAACTGTTCGCCTACCTTTCATGAATGTACGTTGCACGGGCCCCATTCGGATAAACTAGCCAGCCAAATACTAGAACCTTTTGAAATCGAACAAGCAACCCTTCAGTATATAACTCTCTGGAAATGGGATCGATTATTTTTGCGCAGCGTTGTAGGAGGTAATAGGAGAGTAATGTCATTATTGTATCAAACGGTCTATCTTGGAGTAAAGTATTCATTTGCCAGTGAGCTCTGTATGTACACTCGCGTATCTCGCCAACGTCACTCTTGTCCTCGGACCCCTTCGTTCACGGAGCTCATATTGAACGTGACTGTACACGTACGTCTGTCTTCGTAATGTTTCTGTGAGTTAGAAAATTGCGATTATGCGATTACGAACTGGCCCGGCAGTCTATTTTTGTGAACTTTGCAAGAGCACTTCATCTACGTCAGTCACAGCGGACCCGGGTTAAAAGGAAGTTTCCAGACGAATAAAAATGGGTTGGAGTTTATATGGCAGACAGACCGGCAGCGTATTGCTGTCATTGAAGAGAACAGTTTACGATCGCTGCATTTTACACATGCGAGGCGAAAACATGGAGGATAACTGAAAAGCTCGAGAAGGAGGCCAAGAACCGCGCAACGAACTAGGGAGCGAAAAATGTTAGGCGGAACTTTAAAAGACAGAGCGACGGTGGTGCGGATTAGAAAGAAAACGGCTGTGGCTTATATTTTAGTTGAGATTAAGATAAATAAGTGTAGTAGGGCAGGCCGTGTAATCCGTAGAACTGATAACAGATGGCCTATTAGAGTTACAGAATGGGCGGAAAGTGAAAGGAAAAGCAGTTGAGGACGGTACATGATTAGGTGGTGCGATGAGATTTGCAAATTCCCGGGGACATGATGGTAAGCTGGCACAAGAGAGGGTAATTGGAGATTGCTGCAGCAAGGAAAGTCCTTCGCCCTGCAGCTGGCCTTCGTACTGCAGCAGCTGAGCACGTGAACTTGAGTGGCGGCATCGCGATGGAAAAGTTAAGACAGGAGGAGGAGTCTCCTGCAGAGGTCGGCGGGCAGTCATAAATGCTCGAAATTACATATCGTTGGTGGCGAGATTTTCAAAGCGCGAAGCACCGAGTGCAAAAAGAATATAACGAACGGTTAACGTAAGAAGGACAAACACGAGCGACGACTACCAACTGGATTTATTGACCAAGAACACGCAGGTATATAAACAAGATGATGAGCTTATCACCAATCAATCAATCAATCAATTATTATTATTATTATTATTATTATTATTATTATTATTATTATTATTATTATTATTATTATTATTATTATTATTACGCCTGAAAACACATATATGCACTGGACAGAGGGGAAATTAGGGAGGGAGCAGGCTGGCAACTGCCACCGAAGGGGGCGCAATCCCTGTCTAACCTTTAGGAAGGAGGTGAATGAAGGAGGCGCAAATTCTGGCGCCTTACACTTGCTCAAGTGTGGAACGAGAACCTGTGATTTTTTTTCCGTTTACAAACAGTGAAACATCATTTTCTATCACTGTCACCATATATGTATGTTGATGAATGATTCCAAAATTTGTTAAATGGTGGTCATAAAATAAAGAACGTCAAGCGCAAGCAGTTCAGTGATTCTAGGTTTACTATATAGAGCTTCGGCCATGTATTGGGCAGTAAGTCTTGAATAAAATTGAACACTATACACACAGGTCATCTTCGAAGGAGAAGTTGTAAACTCGAAAGAAAGCTACGCCGCCATTGATGACATCAGCATTGACGTGAACAGCAACTGTCGCACTATTCCACAGGATGCGGTCACCGGAAAGCAAGGTGAGCCCTGCTTGTGTTGTATTGTTTCGTAAGACTATTAGTATTTCGTCTTTTTTTTTGGTACGGCTCGAAATCTGTCGAGCCCTTCGGAGCACTCTCCGTCTTTAATTTTCGCAACGTGTTTTAATGGTGCGGAGTAATCTAAAGTGCAAGTAATTGACAAATATGTGTAATGAAATAATTTCGCATATGCACTTTATTTCTAGCTCATAAAACTGGAGTGTTCAACCGAAAAATGTACCAGTTGGGTCAGTTTCTACGTGCGCAGATTTCGTTGTGATTCAATTCCTGTTAGGAAAGAAATGATTGTTCCTGAACCAGTCCGTCAACTGATCCAGCGAACTGTACTTCATACCCGTCTTTCTAGGTTTTTGCATGCGTAACGTTGTATGTAGGATAATGACTTGCAAGTGCGAGCAAGTTTATGTCGGGAGAAGGCAGAGCTGGACTCACTGGCCCGTGGTAGACAGCACGGATATTTCCTTCAGAACTTGTTTCTCGAAACCAGTTCCCAACATTACTATTGAGAAATTAGCCCTAAAATATCTGCAGTGGAATGCACTGCTGTTCCAGCAAATATATATATTTTTTTATGCGTTTAGAAAAATTGCCGCAAGTAAAACTGTTCCTTTAAACAGCAAGACATTTCATGGCATACTTTGAGCCCCTGTTTTTGAACACTGGTGCTATAGACCCAGAGTTTCAAGCAAGCGGTTATGGTTTGAGTTCTGGTGTCCTCCACATCGATATATGAAGCTTGTTTACCAAAAATAACATTTTGTCTCGAATCTCTTATTCTCAATAATCTTAGACTGCCTTCGCAGAAACGCGAGGTATGCTCTTCATGTATTCTCATATGCTTGAACAGTTTCGTTCCGAACCAGTAGTCGGTATTGTTCTCATCGGTTAAGGCCAAACTGCACAAACGCTTGAAGTAGTAAAGGCAAGGCGCAGAAGACTAGGACTCAGGAAGAAGAACACAAACGACAGGACCGGCGCCGGTCCTGTCGTTTGTGTTCTTCTTGAGTCCTGGTCTTCTGCGCCTTGCCTTTACTACTTCAAGCATGAACCAACTAGCCCAAGCAAGATTTTCACTTCCACAAACGCTTCCCGGCGTGCGAGAGCTCGAGTCCATGTGCCTCACGCATGCGCAGATGGTGGAGGACAGATCGTGTGCGTAGAAGCGCGGCGCGAGCACAGATATCTTCACCAGACAAATAACGATACTCTGGGGCCGAATCTTATAAAGGTTCGGTTGGGGAACCGTTCTTTTGGCCTCACCTGATTGGCCAAAATATTGATTACGTCACAGGTCGTCAGAGGCAGCGGGGCGGTATTGCAATTTTCGATTACGTCACGCATCTGTCAATCATCTTCAAAGCGAACCGGCCATAGGAACCGGAGAAGGGGTAGTCCGCTTTGGGTTCCGTTGCTGTGGCTTGGCTGTTGGCTTGTGACCCTGGCCGCGCGCGCCGGTCGCGCGCCCCCGGAGACGCGCGGGCGTCGCGCGCGCGTGCGTTGGTTGCTTCGGAGGCTATTACTTGCCTTCGTCGTCTGCTTGGCGTTGCTCTTTCGGTGTCGACCACGGCTGGAAATGCGATACGCTTTCGAAGAAGTGACGAATAATGAGTTGCACCGCCCTTGCTGGCTTTCTAAGTAGACCTTTTGCAAGCTACGCTATCAAATAGAGGAGACTCGGGTGCAAGCGTACGAGTGGCCATTCCACGCAGCGGAAGGGATATTGCGCTGCGGTTCATCGCCGCCGGCCTGCAGCTCCCAGAGCTCAGTCGGACGCGAAGCATTAATCGGAATTGCCTAGATCTCTGCTGCCGGCATTGTCCACAAAGTTGCTCTCGCAATTACTGTGTTGGCCGGTTGAAGGGCTGTCAGCTTTGCCGTGACTTCAGCTTCAAAGTCAATGCCAAGGAGATATTTGCATGGTGAGATCGAATTCCCAGTGCTATCGCCAGTGTGAATAGCTCGCAGATCGCCGTTCAGCAGTCAGAAGGGTTCAACCTAGGCTGGTTCAGCGCTTCCTTCGTTCGGCTGATAAAACAATACAGTCAGGACGGGAAGGTATTGTGGAGCTCTCTTATTTGGTTGCCCTTTTTTCTCTAGTTCGGGAGTGCCATACTTTGTTTCTCAATTTCACGGCACAGCGCACACCGTCAGCACCACACTCTTCGATTTGACTTCGCGCAGGCAATGCAGGGCCCGTATACCGTAATGTTCGATTTAAGTTCCACTGCTTCTATCACGCGACGCGCCGTGGGGCAGATCGCAGGGATAGCGGCAGCGCGGCGGCGAGCGAGTCATGTCCGAGCCGATGACGAAGGGCGAAAAAAGAAGGAAAATTGATATAGTCGGCTAGTAAAGGTGTCCCTAAGAACCAGTTCACGGTTTTGTCGTGCTAGCTACTTGAGAAGTGCTGGTAGTGCGTTCCTGTTGCATGCATCGTGCGAGCTCTTGGTAGCAGACGACATAGCCCTGCGCTCTGCCAACTCCGTGGCCAACTCATTTACGCTTACGATACCGCCTGTGGGCTGAGAATGAAACAGAATGACATTAATAAATTACTTCTGCATTGCGTAAATACCCGACACCACAAGTTTATGCTTCAAAACTTGGCGTATAATATTTAATTTATATTTTACATTCATTTAGCAAGCAGAAACATTTTGCAATTTCCAGATTAGCTCGTCATATAATGATGTACACTTCAGAGGTGGCACCCTCTCATCTATTGGTCGCGTACTCCCGTTCTTCCACTGCCGGCTTGGGAGTGGCACATCTAATGACGTAAGCGGCGAAGCGGACGGTTCGCATTCCGAACCGTTATAAGATTCGGCCCCTGGATGCCTCACAAAAATACGAAACGATGTCTACAAAGGCCAAAACAGTGAGCCAAGTTGGCGCGCACTGGCGCGCGTCTTGTAGGTTTAAAGCACCATTAGTCGCGCGGCGCGGGAAACTCCAATCGTATGGGCACGAGCTTTCGCGCGCCGGCACGCGTACGGGTAGTTTGGCCTTTAGGGTACGGCTTCGGTTCGGGTATGTTTCCAGGATATCGGTGCAAGTTCAGCTTAGGCCAAAATTTGGTTCGGCCACGGAGATCTGTTTAGCTTTAAGTTCGGTTCAAGTACCTGAATATAACATGGACAGTAGAAAATAGTATCGTCATACTATATGCGACATTTGAAAAGCTAGCCGACTCGTAACCAATCGTTGCTGCCTCAAGAAAATGCAATGTGCTTATTTTTGTCACTGATTCCCGCCGTTTCTCATCACTATACTCTTTGATGCAGTTTAATGCATGGGTACCCTACATGAAACAGTATATAAGAGCAGAATTTATAACTCTGTTATCTACAGTTATTCAGCCTTACGTTGTGCTGTCCAAGAGGTATTGAACCTTCTGATATGTAAAGTAGAAGACCTAAAGCGGATGTCACTGCCATGTCAAATGCTGAGCTGAAGCTATACCCTGTGTATTTAGCAATCAGTGGCTTGCATTTATATACTGTAACTTCGGCGGCGAATTCACAGTCAGAGATATAAGTATATGCTTAAAAGCGGAAGGACATGGCCCACAGACCACTTCAGTGATAGGTAATTTTATGACTTACTAAACTGCATTCGTGAGAATCAGAGACAATAAGTTCTATATATGGTAAATTAGATGAGTCGCTTTTGTTTTGCATTCGCTTTGCTACGTACTATTAGCGAACTATAGCTATGCAACACACACACACACACACACACACACACACACACACACACACACACACACACACACACACACACACACACACACACACGCACACGCGCACGCGCACGCGCACACACGCACGCACGCACACGCGCACACGCGCACACGCTCACACACACACACTCACACACTCACTCACACACACGCACGCACGCACACGCGCACACGCGCACACGCACACACACACACACACACACACGCGCGCACACACACACACACACACACGCACACACACACACACACACACACACACACACACACACACACACACACACACACACACACACACACACACACACACACACACACACACACACACACACCATTCCTTCCGGTTATTTGCAAAATTGAAAATATGTTCTACATAATAAAGCTTGACCAACAGTGAGCGTTGCGTCTACACGTCCACGTCTGGGCACATGCAGCGCGTCATACATGGAGCATTGCGCATGCGCATGTAGGGTAAAAACATACAGGTGGCCAAAATTGATGTGTACGCACCATTTCATCGTCGCCCATAACCCAAGATGTACGAAAGCACAATGTACAACTTACAAAGATTTCCATTTTGTCATGAAAATAAGTCAATCAAATTGATTCAGGGTAGTTTCAAGATGGTCTGCTTTATAGACTGTAATTACCTGGCGTGCTTTTGCAGAGGGGCAGCGGTGTGCAAAGTAAGCGGAAGCCTGCGACCTCGTGTCAAACTACATCATCGCGACACCAAGCACCAAGGCACTCGCGCTCGCCTTGCATCGAGACCCGCGCAGCTCGCATGTCCGCCTGCATCGCCGTTCTCTTCATGCTTGGCAAAGATACGCTAAAGTCGAGTGAACTACGCAGCGTCTGACTGCTACGTCTTTTCTGTAAATGAATGAGCGCTGACGTGAACCTTTCGCAATAGGATTCCGAGTAAGACTGCATCCCTTACAGTTATTTCCCACCTCTGCGCTAGCAGTGGGTAAAGTGAACGGCTATATCAGAGAGGATAACGGGACGGACTTGCGTACTGCGTGAGTCTCGGCGCACAGTTCGGCACGCGCATGACAAGAATCTGTTTATTTTGCTCACAGCTGTAGTAGGGCCCCGGCAAAAAGGTGCCGATTGCTTTTATGAAAGTTTGCTTCAAAGACATACTTGCATCGTACAGCATATGCACTTCTGGACTGCTCCTGGAATGCGCCTCAGTTGTGCCAATGGGGGAAGGTGTCGACCATTGATGCCTTGAAGAACTCTCGGTCCGCACCTCCGAAGTACCTGCTTGCGCCGACCTTTGGTACAGGAGACCATCGAGGTAAGAGTTATTTTAATTGCCTCACCGCCATTCCTATTTGCCGCGAGATCGACTTACATGTTAGATGCCACTCTAATTCAGGGACCAAATCGTCGGTGCACGGAAATGTACGCGGCGGTGCTTCACTCAGAGCGATATGGGTCGGTTTTGTGGTATTAAACGTTCTGATTGCAGTCGACTTGCATAATGTGCAACGTTGCTCTGGCCACGGCTCGCGCGTTGCAGACGTGGATATAGTCCAGCATTTACAGCGTGTCATGCAACGGCCGGTGACGTCAGCATCTCCGAAAATTTGGACCCGTATAGCAGCGCGACGATCACCTATTGCCGCAGAAAATGAGCACAAGTGCGTTGCGAGCGAGCACTTTTTTGTTTGGCGAAGGAGAAAACTCAGCATACCCGCTTCAGTGCACCCGAATCATAGGCCAGCATGCTGCCGGCCAGCCATGGTAGCACGCGATGCACCCTGGTTTCTCTGGTATAGCGGCCCTGGCGTGACGTAAGCCACGTTCTATTCCAGCCGCGTCAACGCGCGCCGAAATCCGCCGGTCACACTGACGGCGCCGGACGCTATGGACCGGCTAGGCTGTAGCGCCGTACTATATCCGCGCCTTATTGAATGCGACAGTACATATTGAGGTGAATGGTTGCTACACAAGTGCGCGCACGTCACGCAGTGACAAATTCATTTCTTTTATTTACATCATATGCCTTCCGTCCATGATGTGCTCAAAGCGCTGAGCGAAAGCAAAGTTAAAATGCGTGTCCGACGACCAAGCAGGGCATGTTCAACACGGACAACCACTAAACTTCTCTCAACGCAAATACAGCGAAAAGCGCAGTGCCTGTATTCATCGTTAGAAGAGGCACACAAGTTCTTTATACAATCTTAAAATTTTCAGACCATCTTTTGCATTAAAAGCTGTTGTGAGTGCATTGATAGCTTCCCTGCCTCGGTAGGAAAGCTCCAGAGGGACAGTTCATGTGATATAGATTATAGATTTATAATGATAATGTATTGAATGCATGTAACATTACTCAAACTATACGGCTTGATGTGCTCTAGGGATGGGTGGCAGCAAAATGATCGTGAATTCTAGGTTTAAAGCTTGAAAAGTAACACAGGTCCTCTCTGAGACATTGTCCCCCGCATGTAAATACTGTAATTCAGTTGCGAATGAATTAGAAATGATTAATTATGCATTACAAAGCAATTTATACTTACAGCTTTGGTCGGGAACGAGTTAGAATGGTTTTTATCGCGTCCACTGCAGACTACAATTGGATTTTATTATGCCTTAGCGAAATTGGAGCGATAAATAATTTTTTCCGTCAATGCAGGTTCGTTCATGTACACCGCATGCGACAATCCGAGCTCGCCAATCAAGACGTCTCTCCTGCAGTCTACGTTGCTCAGTCCTGGAGAGAAACCTGTTTGCTTACATTTCAACGTACACATGTTTTCTGCAATCGGGTGGCAGATGAATCTGAGCCAAATTACACAGACGAAAAAGAACGTGCTCTTCTCGAGCGATGGCCAAACAACTGCGGACCGCTGGTACACAGTTAAACGAACTGTGTCCCTAAATGTCCAATCACATTCGCAGGTAAGCATGATTGAATATGGCACCATAAATAGGATAAGGCCGCAGTACGGCTTTGTCCACAGGGCGATAATGTTACGAGCGGAAGCGTGGACATGATTCACTTTAGCGTTTGTACACATGAACTGATCGTACGGACGGGCGCCAGTAAATCATGACAACTAGTGGGGTAGAAGCTGAAACCTCGACCAATGTCGAAGCATTTCGAGTAGATACACGATTAAAAGTTTTCATAGTGTATTTACATCCTTGCAAAGGCAGAAAAGCATGTTCAAGTTCGAAGCCATTTCTTTTGACGCCATGCTTAGTGCGCTGAAAAAAAAATGCAGTTGTGCCTATAATGCGAAGCCGTGACGTGTTAGCAGGCGTAATATAATACGGAGTAAGTCTTACACTTTTTCGTCCAGTTTAATAATAATAATAATAATAATAATAATAATAATAATAATAATAATAATAATAATAATAATAATAATAATAATAATTTCATTGTTACGTCCACTGCAGGACTACGTCCTCTCCCTGCGATCTCCGGTATAGGTTGGAGCCAACGTACACAAATACGCGCCAGCAATTGGCTTTCGAGAAGGAACATTTCTTTAATGTCGACTCTATTGTGATTATCATCGTCGTTAGTGGAGGTGGAGCCCTCCAGCTGTGGAGGAGTGGTGAAAACATGGCTTCTTGCTTCTATTTATATCTTGCCTTTCGCTTCTTACCACTGGCTTTTGTTAAAATATTTTACCTAGTGGTTTCTATATCAGCCGCAGAGCCGCACGACTGGCCGCTCGAGGCACTTTGCGTATATTTGCGCGCTGCTTTCACTCTTGGAAAAAAAAATACTTTTATGTAACGGGTATTGAGCAACATAAAGCTGTATCGGGATTTTTTCATGTTGCTCTAGAATATTTTCATGGACACTTCTCATCTAATTATAATAGTTGAGAAGTTAATTAATTAAGACTAATTATATAAGACTAATACAAAAGATAATCTGGGTATCTCTAAGCAACGGCAAACAACATTACCTTGATTCTGTCCAGCTAGGTGGCATCTGTATATTATTAAATCATGGCGCATGACAGTTGGGACACCCTGTATAACAAGTAATGACCTGTAATGTATGTCTGTTGCATGCCTCGAGAAAATGGATGTTGCACGAGATGCATGTTTTCTATGGCTGCACATGACGCCACTTATAACGATACACACTCCTTCACCTGGATGCTTGCTGCATTCAGAATCAAAGGGAACCGCTTTATTTTTGTCGTATTCAATATGAGTAAAACTCAGTGGAAGAGGGAGATGCCTCAACTTTCTTTTTTCTTCATTTAACCAGTTACAGTTCAGCTTCAGCAACAAGCTGTGTCAATCTGGCGGTGTGGCTCTGGGTGACATTCACGCTACTCCTGGGAATTGCGGCAGCACTGACGATGGCAGAGGTTTGTTGATTTTTGTTTAGACACTTGGCTGGCGTTCTGACAAAACGCATGGCCATGACCGAGCGATGTGAGGGACGCGGTGCTTACCTCCAGAAACCCCGCACCGACAGGTACTCTACTATGGGCTACTCCGTGGGGGAAAACAATGGCACAAGCCGGCAAGATCTACCTCGACTGGGCTACAAATTGTCCCCGTGAGCAACAGCAACGAAAAATTCCAATCCCAGAGATCAGTGCCAATTGGCTGAAATCTCAAAATGATGACATTCGAAAGACTGAGAAAGTAGTAAAAAACACGGGCAAGTAGGAGACTTGGCATTGTTAGGAACAACATCCCTGCAGTCCAAGACAAGCAGGGAAACACCATCAGGAATTTCGATGATATACTAGAAGCCGCAGAAAAATTATATACGATACTGCACAGGCCCCTTCGAACATCCATGTAACCACGTTGTTGCAACAAAGAAATGGAAGGTAGATATGTAACTATGAGAATGAAGATAGGAAGGATTCGCAAGATGTGTCCAGACAGAGGAAGAGCGTCAGGTGAAGAAATGACAGACAGTATAACATAAAATGACGGGGATGCTGCATTCTAAAAGCTTGCGACCCTTTATAAGACATGCCTTATGAGCTCAAGCATACCAGGCACTTGGAAGAATCCGAATAGAATACTGATCCATAAATATTTGTGCAGCTAGAATGAACGTATCATGAAGAGGTTAACTAAATGCCATGCAGCTAAGTGCGATGATGGTGCAAGTTTAATGATGCATCAATGACGTCTTATATTATGGCGCTGGGAGTGATTATGGCTGGTCTGGCGCATGCGCCGTGGTTCACTGGTGTGGAGCGTTTTCATCAAATTATCAGTTGTAAGATGGCGCTCATGGGTCTCGTTATATTTTTACAGTTCTGCGTGTATGGCGCTATTTTAATTTTTTAAACCGATGTAAAGCTTTTCGATGTTAGCTAGTGTCTGGCCTTTGTGCTTTGACTACAAATGTGAAATAGAACACGCTGATCATACCCATGCTCGAAACATCTGTCTTCATTAAACCTACCCCTAAGACTGTTGTAAGATAATTACAACTTGTGGTGATGTGGGTTATCTTTGCTCTTTCGTTTCAAGCAGCATGCCAGGCTGTCGGTCGGGCTAATATCGTCAGTTTCTATATAAGGTCTCCGTTTCTATGTTTGTCAATGCATATATGTCTAGGAGTCCAATCAACCTCTCTATATGGCTTTCATAGATCATGAAAAAGCATTTGGTTCAGTGCAGATACCAGCCGTCATAGAGACATTGCGTAATCAAGGAGTACAGGGGGCATACGTGAATATCTTGGGAAGTATCTACAAAGATTCCATGAAAGCCTATAGTTATCCACAAGAAGAGTAGAAAGATACTCAAAGAAATGGGTCAGACAAAGAGACACAATCTTTCTAATGCTATTCACTGCATGCTTGGGAGAAGTATTCAAGCTATTAAACTGGGAAGACTTAGGAGTGAGGATCAACGGCGAATTTCTCACCAACCTTCGATTTGCAGATGACACTGTCCTGTACAGCAACACTGGAGACGAATTACAAGAAATGATTGAAGACCTTAACAGAAGAAGTGTAAGAGTGGGGTTGTAGATTAATATGCAGAAGACAAAGATAATTTTTAATAGCCTGGCAAGGTTAGAAGAATTCAGGATCACCAGCCAGCTAGTAGAGTCTATACAGGAGTACAGTTATCTATAGGTCAATTACTCACAGGGGACTCTGATCATGAGAATAAAATTTACAATAGAAATTGGTTGCAGTGCATATGGGAGGCATTACCAATCCTGACTGGGAGCTTACTACTGTCGTTGAAAAGTGTACATTCATTGCATTCTACCAGTGCTAACATATGGGGCAGAAACTTGGAGTTTAACAAAGAAGCCCGAGAACAATCTTAAGACTACGCAAAGCGCGCTGAAACGAAAAGTGTTAGGCGTAACGTATAAAACAGAGACGAAGTGAGCGACGTGGATCAGAGAGCAAACGGGGATAGCCGATATTTTAGTTGACATAAACAGAAAAAAATGGAGCTGGGTAGGCCGTAGGGTAGATAACCGGTGGCCCATTAGAGCTGCAGAATGGGCGTCAAGAGAAGGGAAGGCAGTCGAGGACGGCAGAATACTAGGTGGGGTGATGAAATTAGGAAATTCGCAGGCGCGGGTTGGAGCCGGTTGGCATAAGACATGGTGAATTGGAGGCCGCAGGGAGTCGCCTTCACTCTGCAGTGGACATAAAAATAGGCTGATGATGATGGTGGTAGTGATGGTGATGATATGTATCTGCCTTCATTTATTTCACATGTTGACTTAACTATTCCATTTCATCACCTCCATTATTGCGACAACGTGCTACGTCCATGATCAATTCGTTGTGTTTTTCAAAGGCTTGTGCGACTTCGAAACCGGCATGTGCAACTGGAACGCTAAAGGTGCTTGGAAACGTGTGCCCTTGTCATCTGATAAACGCATGTCGGAGGCCAGGAGGCAGTCTGGACCCCTGTTTTCCGGTGAGGAGAGATCCTTCGGTTCGAAAGCGCAGAAACTACCGTTTAAAACTATAGTAGGCGTACACACTTAGCAATAAGATTTGACCCCGCCCTCGTTTATGTGTTTCCAGGTTTCTGTCTGCTGCTGAGTTCATCGCAGAACCAACCCATCAGGGCGTCTCTCGATAGCCCTTTGTGGTCAACAGTCAACCGCCCTCGTTTACTGGAGCTCTGGTATATAGTGGATGGACCGCGGTCAGTCAACTTGTCGGTGGAGCTTCAATCCTCATTAAGTACAACAATGGCTGCCATTTGGCGACTTCCAACCACGGCCCCGGTCCGCACGTGGAATTTGGCCCGCGTCGAAATCTCTCCACAGGAACTTGACTTCAAGGTATGCATCGACTAGGTACTGTTCTTAAAACCAGGTGCGTTTTTAATGTTAACGCATGCTTACACGAGCACATAGAGAGAAGAGAGGCGTCGGAGGGGAAGTGCGAAAGGCGAAACAATTGCCCCACCAGTGATGACCGACCACGTTAATATTATGCCAGTTTGTTTGAGCCTCATCTTACATTTCTGCCAGGGTAGATGACACCGATGCATGCATATGTATATGCAGAAATTCGACAGATATATAATCGTAGTCATGAAAAGGGACACAATATAATCTTTCAGTGGCTTCCAGGACATTGCAGCATCCGCGGGAATGACTACGCCGACGGAGCCGCTCGAGCTGCACATGAAAGCGGTCAACGTGTCTTGATTCGCGAACCGACGCTGCGGCTGGCTTGCGATTGATGTCCCGTGAATGCACTTTGCCCCTGTGGGACTCGAACGTTTTCACCATGTGTCGTTTGCGTTCGTTCTCTCCGGTTATATGGATGCATCTACCGACTGGGTTACCACGACTTGAACAGACCATGCTGTATCGCCTGTGGCTAGGCGTTGAATTTACGAACTCATATGCCTTCCTTATTGGAATGGCCAATTGCCCCACGTGCGACACATGCAGCAGCGATGAGACGCTCGCACGCAATTTATGTGTGTGCCAGCGATATCGCGCCCAGAGAAAAGTAATGTGCAGAGTGCAGGACCAATTGGACAATCGTCCACTATCAAAACTAAAAGCTTTAGGTCAGTGCTCCCTAAGAACATCCGCTCTGAAGACCTTACTCGCATTACTAAGCATCCTGCGGTCTACGGGCCTTCGCTGTAAACTTTAAGAACGCCGCCTCCTACCACTCTATATTGTACGCCGTTTGTTTGTGCTCGTCTTGCTTTCTCCCTCTCTATCTCCCCCTTTCACTCTTTTTCTCCTTTTATCCCCCTACTTCTTCCCCTACGTGCAGAGTAGCCAACTGGAACTACGTCTGGTTAACTTGCCTGCCTTTCTATACATCCTTCTCTCTCTCTCTCTCTCTCTCTCTCTCTCTCTCTCTCTCTCTCTATATATATATATATATATATATATATATATATATATATATATATATATATATATATATATATATATATATATATATATATATATATATATATAAGCTATTTGCAGTGCAGCATGCCGTTCCCTTTATGTGAACTGGCATACGCAGCTTGCTTGATAAGATCAAGTGATTAGTGACCTAACGAACGAAATTTTTTCGCTCATAGAACGAAATTTCTATGAGCGCATTAACATCTCCTCTTTAACGTGTCAACAAAAAATCGCTTTTTCATCCTGGAGTTTTTATGGTATGCACCTACATTTCGGGCTCGACACGCACTATCTTCTGACGCCATTCCGTCGTGTAACATTAATGGAACACATTTCTGACAGCGGCAATCTTTAACGATTATTAGGGCCACTTAATAAAGGAGTCATGCGTAGGGTACTTATTGGACGGCTGCAATATTATTTCACAACGTCAAGGAGTTAGTATTAAGGTAATTGTAGAAATGTATGAATGCTAAAAAGACATAGTGTACTTCTTGGACGGGTGCAATATTATTTCACAATGTCAAGGAGTTAATATTAAGGTAATTGTAGAAATGTATGAATGCTAAAAAGACATCCAGATCCAACGTACATGTTCGAATCTGTGTGAAGTGAAACTTTTGTGAGGCGGGTGTATTTTTGTCATCTTGAAGATTTCAGTTAATTTTTAATGTGATTAGCATCTCATTTCAAGGAAAAAGGGGAAAACGAGACAAAAGGCTTTGTGCTTCACAGAGCATCGGTTACCCGTGCATAGTTGGCACAGTGCACAGATTTCTACATCAAACACTATATATATATATATATATATATATATATATATATATATATATATATATATATATATATATGAGATTTATTAACACTGCAAACAAATAAATTGGTGGCGTGATTGTGATTCAGACACAGGAGAAAAACTAATCATTGTATAAAGCTATCAATATCCAAATCATTAATTCTGTATGCATAATGTTTCTCAACACAGGTAACAAGAGAAGCGTTATATTTGCTGTATGCACTGAAAAAATAAACAAGTAATAATTGAAAACAGTTTCATGCACACAAAAAACTAAATGTAGTATTATATATTATTGCAACTAGATCAAATAATTGCTGGCACAATCATTGTGGTATATGTGGAGGAGTCTGATTGAAAGCATTACCTTATGTTTTTCGGATATATTCTACATTCTCTTCAGCAAAGAACTGACATTCTTCAGACGTGTAGCAGACAAATCATATTCTTAATGAAAGTGATAACGGTTAATGATTGTAGGGACTTGATTTAATGTTTGTTTACTATAATTAGTAGGGGTGATGGCGATTTGCTAACGTTTCTGCCGGAAAACATATCTGCTGGATACATTATCTACGCTAGTGGAACATAAACATTTTTTGTAGATATGTTTAAGCAAACAAGAAGCCATATATGATTTGCTTTTGGTATATGGTGGTTCTGAAAAAAAAAAGTGGTGCCATAGGATAAGTCTCGCGGCCTGCCATAAAACCCTCCATGAAACACAAAAGGCGTTTTTGGTGAGAGTATACGTTTCCGAAAATTGCCGGATCCTGTAGTTCCTCATACTAGAATACAGTAAGGTAGCGTAGGGCATACAATCGCATAGTACATGCATAATTTTAACTAGATGGGCAAGAATTTAGACATTTTATAAAAGCAGCCAACACTCTTTCTCAGATGCGTGGCGCGTTTCATGATGTGCCTGTTCCGGCAGAGGTTTTCGTGGAAACAGTCGCCGAGAAATTCGCGGTATGCCTCGCCATAGGTGCGGTCCAGGGGCGATGGATTGACTTCAGAGCCGCGGCACTGCTTCCGCGAACCGGACGGCGGAGGCCCCGACTCGCAGCCAACCCGCTTTTACGCACTCTCCGTACGCTTCCCCACTCCCCCGACGGCTGTAACTCGCCGCCGCCGTCTTGGTGTCGAACCGTGCGTCTCTTTTGACCACACCGCGTGACCTTTGCATGTAGCCACCTGCACAAACAATGCCGGACTCCATTGTCCCCAACCGCGTTTCTTGGCCTGAAAGTATATCATTAGATTTGATGAAATCATACACAGACTATTAGCACCTAACCATCTACGTAACATTATAAAGTAGGTGTTTGCCATTGTCTGTGCACTGCATAAGGAACTGCATGAAAAAAAATGGTTATGTCGTCCGCGACATAACCAATCGAGTCGATTGTGGTATATCAGCGGTATAGGCTTTAAGGAGCAAAAGCCTTAATATTGATCCTTGGGGGACAACGTGTTTCATAACCAATTTGTCAGAGGAGGCCCCATTAACGTGAACATACTGCAGTCGATTACTCATAATAACTTTTTATCACTCATCATAATAATAATATTACTCATAATAACTTTTTATCAATTGCGAGCTGCTATACCGTGCACACCATACCTGCTCAGTTTGTAAAACAACATACCATGATGGACGCAGTCAAAGGCGTTTCTAAAATTTAGGAAGAGACCTAGCGGATATTTTTTCCATTCAGTATATTAAATAATTTTTTCTTTACTGATAGCAGCGCTTGCCCGGTCGACCTAATTTTCACAAATCTATATAGCGAGGGAGTAATAACGTTGTCCTTGCTTCGAAAATTTTCTAGCCGGATATTAATGACACTTTGAAAAGTATTTGTTAGGAACGCTAGAATACAAGTTGGTCGGTAATTTATTAATGTGTTATTTTTTCACCGCCCTTAAATATAGGACATTGGCGTGTTACCCTTGGTTCATCAGAATACATAAGGTTGGAAATGCAGCATATTACCTGACTTAAACAGGCAATCAGGTTTTAGTGGAATAGCCGGAATACCATCATGCCAAGCGGAACATAATTTTTCAACTTAAGAAATGGTTATTTCGATGAGAGTAGTTAAACAAAGTAGTATTGAATTTTGTGGAGTAGAAACTAGGTCCTTAATGCTGTGAGTCGCTCTTACACTACTTCCAGCTGTAGTATAACCTCCAACACTAATGAAAAACTCGTTCAGTTGGGCTACATCAGCGCCAGTCATTTTGTTGTCAGTTGTTTCAACTGCAATAATTTGATCCCTGTTAGGTGTATTTGTTAGGTTATGAATTTTGGGCTATACTTTCCTATTGTCACTTTCTATTTTGGGGAAACGTTCCACAAGCAAAGTGGTTTTACCGATATCTAAGCCGTAGTTTTGTTGATTTATATATTTCTTAAGTTCTGTAAAAAAGGATTCTATCTTGCGTTTGTAAACATTGGTTGTATACACAATTATTTTATGTAGATTCTTGGTCATCCAAGGTTTCCTGAATTTTTCGAGCATATAATTTTTTAAAGGGGGAAACGAAATGTTATAAGACCCATGAAACTACGTAATAAATATGGAATATGGTTAATTTGCACCACATGACGGATATACTTGATCCCAGCGTTGTCCCAAATTCGGCGCACGTTAGAAAACACCAGGTGCTCAAAAATTAATTAGGAGTCTCCCACTACGGCGTTTCTCATGATGATATCGTGGTTTTGGCAAGTAAAACCCCAGTATTAAGAACAAAAAGAGACACAAGAGACAGAGCTTCAAACCGCAGAGGGCAGTGTTAAAATATGCGTAGTTTAAGGCTTTGTAGTGTGTGATTTATGTTGCTTTACTCCATCTTCCAGTTGTACAAAATTGTCAGGCTGGCTGTGCTTGTGTTCTTCTCTTTCCTTCCACGCACTTCTTGCGTGGCTGTAGGTTGTCATTCAAGGCAGCTTACGACGTGCATCAGGCTACAGGAGCTTGCTAGCCTTGGCCGACATCCGCCTAAGTACGCATCCAAGCTCACATGTTGCAAACTGCAACTTCGAGGAAGACCTCTGCGGTTACAGCAGCGTGAGCGGATCGGACCCGGGGTTCCGATGGTTCGTCGGTACCGGCCGCGTGAGGAAGCCTTTGCTGAAGACATTCGTTCCTGCGCTTCCCCTGGTTGGGCTGTCCGAGGGTGAGCTACGGCTTTCGCCAGAGCTTTGAACGGCTGATAGATTGATCTGCAATAATCAAGCTCATTTGGTACGCGGTCGTGCCAACGGCCAACTCTGTCCGTAATGCCTAACTTTGGCGGAGAAATGATGGCAAGCAATAGCGATGGTGTGCAGCGAAAAATGCTCTGTTGTTAAGTGAGGGTACTTTTTTTATTGACAAGAGTGGACATTTTTTTACACCAACAGGACTTGAAGCTTCAAAGACGTTCGCTTACGTCGACACCACGGTGCCGCTTCAGGGCAGCCAAACAAATGCCAGCGCCACACTGAGGAGCCCTGTCTTCCGTGCTGGACAAAACGACACTCTACTCCTACGTTACTTTAGGAATGGAAACAGTAAGTGGCATATAAAGAAATACGTTACGCGTACAAAGTTTCGGTGGACCACTGGTCTGCGAAATTGGGCATATCTATGTGTTCTCGGACTCTTCTCCACGCATACCTTAACTTTACACAATTGTGCTCCTTCTTCTACTGTATTCGGCCTCACTTTCACTCAGGCGCGGAAATTTTATCTTAGACTTTCTTCGGCGTTTCAGGGCACTGGTGGGCTCTTCTCTGTATGAATCAAGAATCATAAACTAGGTATTAGAATTATATTGTTTACGTACGTGCTTTCGTAACGTTTATTTCAAGGCACGGGACGACATAATATAAAAAAATATGCAGTTCGATTGTTATGAACCTTACCGGACTCGATCCGGCCCTTATGAGCCTTATCAGTCGTTATCAACCTTACCGTTATTGATCTGATCCTTATAAACACTTCTCCGTCTTTATCAATGTTATCGAACAGGATCCGATCCTTATAAACCCTTGTAGGTCCTTACTAACCTTATCGTACTTGATCCGATCCTTATCAACCCTTATCGGTCCTCATCAACCTTATCAGAATTGCTCCGATCATTACGCCTTGTCGCTTTTTTGCCCCTGATCCATCCTCGTCGAACCATTATCAACCGTGATGAGGCCCATTTAACCCGTCATCACTTATGATCCTTATCGGCTCATTGACTGCGTATCTCTCCATGTTGCGCGACGTGAAGCGCATCAGCCCTCCGAGATCGGTGGCATTTCGGTCGATGAAGGAATGCCCCAATGGAAGGCGCATCCCGAGACCACGAAACGGATCGGGGATGTGGCGTGTTCGGCATAAAATTTTGGAAAAATCGGAATTTTCCTGATGTCCACAAGGCTGTAAGTCGGCTCTACATGTGGCCCTAGAGATGGATTTTATTGTAGCATCACCGAATCTTTCAATAATGTCTTCATATAAACTGTTCTCCTTTGACATTTGTTTTGTACCACTGGTACAACACATTCAAATGGTTCAGGTATATTCACGTTCTGCACGCGTGGGTGTTTAGCCGAGCAAGGGGATCAAACACTCCAACCTCACTACGCACTTGAGCTGCCTCTTCTCAAAAGACAGACCTCGTTTAGTGAGGCGGCTCGGCATGTGTGTCGATCATGCGACTTCTCCATAATGTGCGTTTGTTTGCCCGATTATTCAACTTTCATTAGACTGCGTAGCATATGTGCATTTGTTTTTCATGTGTGTCTAAATGTAATGCCACTAATTTTCGCAATACACTACTCGTTATTCCACGCAGTGAAGAGAAAAAAAAAGTGGGTGTTTGGCCCAGTAGGTAAGGCACTCGGTATATGAGCGTGCGCTCGTAGGTTCGAAACTCACATCCGCCAACGTTTCGTTGATTTATTTCTATTAATACAACATTTTCTTTATTCAGTGAAAGCGTCACGCGTCGGCGAGGGTCTTCCTCACTGAGTCGACATAGAAATGCTTACGTATTTAACAAGAGAAAGGAAAGCAAGCAGGCAAAACTAGTATACTTCTAGTAGAAGTCTAGCAGGCAAAATTAGTATAAATCAGCAAACCGTCGAGTTCTAACCAAGGCTGCTTTGCACAAGCCAGGGGATGTGGTTTGCGTTGGGTGCTGACAATCGCTGAGGATTTTCCGTTGGGATCATTCTCGTGCCCCGCCCCACAGCGGTGATTCAGTCGCAGTGCCAGCAACATTGGTGCACGTGCAGTGCGGCGCGCTTTCTTTCCCGCCATCGGGGTTTGCGACTCGCTGCACGCGCGTCTGCGGAATGCGCCGCTTCCTGAAGCAAACGCGTAAGAAAAAAAAAACAATGCCAGGACTAAAAGTGGACTCGACAAAGGCGGGCCCCTTAACTGCACATCTATTGGATATGCTACTTGCTAATAAATGACACTGGAGACAGCGCGTGTCTGCTGCTGCATGCAGTCCAAATGCTTTCTCAGATTCCGGATACCTCTATACGTATGGATGAGTCGGGGGCACATAATCGCTAGTGCAGTTACTGAGCTCAGGGAATCACATACTCACTGAAATGTAACGATTTTATGACGCGAAGAGGAGCTGCTGGCGCCGCGTAGCGGGCGTATACCGAATAGTAACAGGAAACCCGGATCACCGAAAGAAAGTTTTCGAATGAATTAAAATGATTTGGAGCGTATATGGCAGGTACTGTGAAGTCAAGAACGGCACAATATTGACATCCTTGAAAATGGAAGTGCGCAATCAGCGCATTCTACCAGTAGTAACCTATTGCGCTGAACCTTTGAGGATAATAAATAAACCTGAGAGTAAAATAAGGACCAGGCAACGAACGATGGAAAGGAAATTATAGGTGCAACGCTGCACTGCGCTGTGTAAGGTCACATCAATAGTGCATTTATCTCACTCCTCTTTAAGGATGAAGAAATAAAGTAGATTCAGAAGACGCTATAATGCCGACAGTGCACGTCGGCCCAAAACTGAATTACTTGAAGTATAGAGTGCACCTACATGACGGTCCTGCATATTTCCAGCGATCAGGCTGAGTGATAAACATCAGTGCTTTAAGCCTGTCAGCTAAGCTTGTACTTATTTGTTATTTTTCTTGAATTACGTAGTTACTTTTAACGGCATAAGAAAAAGCAATCCTGTACGGAACGCTGACAAGGCACACGTGGCCTAACAGTCGTTATTATCACGCAAAAAAAGGCGAACTAAAATAACATTTCTTGACCTGCTTTATATTTTCAACCCCTACCTCTCACGTAAAGCCCTGCTATGGAGCATTTGAGATTGTATAAATAAATAAATAAATAACTAAATAAATAAATAAATATAGCTGGCACATGGCCTAACAGATGTTTGCGAAGGAATTCCACTTTATACCTTCAAGAAACCACTCCCCGTTAAATACAATACGGTAGTTATTAACGATAGCGCTGACACGATGGAATATCCACCTCATGCAAGCTGAGACTTTCGATTCGTGTTTTCAACGATAAAATGCGCGGGCTATATTTCTTATTCTCGGGAAGCTTGGCTGCGGGAACTAGCGGGGAACGAAATGAAGAAAAAAATAGTGTCAAAACTAACCCGAGTAGTGCACAGAGTAAGACACGGATGCTATTACGAGACTCATTCCGCTCAGAGGGCCCTCAAATCAAAAACACAGGGCAGCGCTCGTCCTGTGTTCCTCCCTTGTCCATGCTTATATTGCGCTGTTTTCACCCATAGATTCGTAACAACTAGCTCACATTCATACCCTTTGATGTAATAACATCCCCATGAGCAACAAAAGGAAACGTCACAAGTAAGTGCAGAAAAAAAAAAAAAGACAACTACGACCCGTTACACTCTGGGAAAACTGTTTGAACCGCGGAGCTGGTCTTTCCGTTTTCATGGAGTGGAACACTGGCCGTAGCTTTTTAAATTTTGCGTTGTGTCTCATTCGTTATCGGGGCGTTCCGTTTGCGTTGCTTGGTCTTGTCTCGCCAGTGCAGCTTGTGTTGCCGAGTGTTGCGCGGGACTCCGTTGTCGCCGCTTACACCTCGTGAGCACGGCTTTGTCATCGCTGTGGTATACAGCGAGCGGCGCACCTATCGGCTACTGGTCAGTCACGTTCGCGAAGACCAAGTCAACGCAGGCGCCCCTAATGGCCGTTGGCTGCTTGCCCCACGCATTGCTAAAACATGTTAATCCAAACTTCGCACGCATGTACAGGGTGGTCCTTTATGAAAGGGCACACGCGAGCGCGTGGCCCGTGCTCTGCGGAGGCTGCTTAGAGCGCCAGCACGTGGCAGCAAGGAGAAGCAAGTCTGCTTGTGGCGTCACCTGTTGACGGCCAGAACAACCAGGCATGACCGATAGGCAAGCGCCTGCTAGAATTAGCTGGACCCCCCCCTATCCTCGCATGACTGTTGGGCAAGGAGGGGGCCTGCAGCGCAGCGACTGCTGCTAGCAAACCGCGTTGGATACGCAAGTGCACTGGAAACGTGGAAGCGTCAATAAACGCCCGGTACATATTAGGCACCCTGTCTTGGCGCTCTTTGGCCATACCTGGCCCTTGCGCCACTAAACAACACACATTCATTCATTATTAGGCACTCCTGGAGTGCCTTGTATTAATGCGTAAGCAGTCTAGGACTTCTTCCCTCGGAACTTTGTCAATCCGTCCGCCCGTCCAGTTTTTCTGTCTGTAACACGTGACACGATACACTGCATGTATAGAATTACATGAGATCCTATGGAGCTGTATATGAGCATGCCTTATAACTACGTATGACTGATGAGATTTATGAGCTTGACTATATATAGTCAGTACTGAGAGGTATAAGGGAAAGTAAGGTTAATAAAGGCTAACAAAATCCGTTAATTGTAACACCGATTAATAGAGGGTAATTAGGAATACTTAGGCTAATTAAACTCAATTTATGTTAATTTTTAGACTGATCAAAAGTTACTAAGGTTAGATCAACGGAGCCTAATCAAGAATGAAGGGTACCTTGAAATTATTTTGACTTAATTAAGCAATCTTAATTACTAATTACACATATAAACGTCGTCGTCATAATTTTACCTAATGTTCATTAATTAAGCAATCAAGCAAACGTCGTCATTATAGAAATAACTAAGCCTGAATAATAAGTAACAAAATAATTACGTTTATTTACCTAAGCGTACGTTTCACTTAATTGCACTTCTCTCCTAAACCGCTCCAAATCAGCTGACGTTTATTCATGGTATGGGGGAGGGGTAGCCAGGGCTCCGTATTGCAAAAAAGTACGCAGCAACTCCACTGGAGTTATTAAAGTGTGCATAAGCCTACCCCCAAATTTAAGTGCCCACCCCCAAATTTCACCTTGACCCACTACCAAATAAGAGTTGGCCCACGCACAAATTTCAAGTTGGCCTATCCCCAAATTTATGTTGGCTTACATCCAAATTTCAAGTTGGCCCACCCCTACTGTAGGCTTCCCCGTGGATTTTCTGTGGACCCTATGTATCTGTATTGTTATTCTCTCTAATAAATATATTTTTTTTCAAGTGTTCCTCATCGCCTATAAAGCTACCAATCATCTACATTTACACTATTATAATGATTAAAGGTCTTAACTTCGCGCATTGCGCCTTTTTGTGCGGATACAAGGCATTACACTTTTCGCGTGGTGGACAGATCTTGCTGCGGTACTCGCCGAAGAATGTTTACGCATTAAAATGTACTGGGAGTGCCAGTTAACTAGCGGGATATGTTGGTCCTTCCACGTTTCCAATGTGCTAGCATACGGAGTGCGGTTTGCTAGCAGCAGACGCTGCATTTAAGGCCCCGTCTGTTGCACATTCGCCTGGCGTGGGAGGCAGTCCATAGCCGCTTGCCTATCAGCCGTGTTTGCGTATTCTGGCCGCCCGTAGATGACGCTACAAGAGGACGTGCTTCCCCTTGTTGCCTGTTGCTGGCGCTCTAAGCAGCCTCCGCAGAGCACAGGCCACGCGCTCGCGTGTTCCCTTTCATAAAGGACCGCCCTGTACTGTACAATCTAGTTCTCCCTTAAAATGTTGCTGTTGAGATCCCCGACAACTACAACAGTGTAGCATGCGACGGCGGGCCCGTTCCCGCACTAGATCTCGCTGGCGCTCACGTTCTCGAAGAACAAATGCGGAGCAAGAACTGATTCCTTTTGTTTATAGCCCACCGAGCCTCTCACTGACCTACTTTTCGCAAACGCTCATTGGCTGCCTGACTCACTCACACCTTCTCGGCTCGGCGCGGCTGTCTGCCTTCCTCTCGCCCCCTCGGCGCCGTGCTGCCGCCCGTCTCACTCTCGCCCCTTTCGCTCTCAGGTCACGTGGCCAGCGTGACGCCAAGCAGCACGACGGCACAGGGTTGACCAAGAACAGCTCCCCTGTTAAAAAAAATGAGGGGGTTGGGGCTCCACAAACTTGTTTATCTTGTGTAGCATACACGCCGTACTGAATAATATCTGTTTTTTGCAGGTACGGAGTCGTTCATGGTGTACCAATCCGTCTGGAACAATGGAGACCAAACGAGCAAGTGGGTGCAGCTGGGCTCTTTCCACGATGGCGATGACTGGCAGGACTTTGAAGTGCCCCTTGTTGCTGCAGCCGAGTCCCAGATACACGTCGTGATCACTCGGTCCAATCAACAGACTGGTTTCGCAGCTATTGCCAGCATCAGCGTGGGTCACCCAAGAGCAGGTAGGAGCATTAAAGAAGTCGGCACTAAGTGTCGTAACAGACATGGGCATTCTCGGCTTACTGTTTCGTTGGTTCACTGCGTTTGACTCGGCATCTAAGATGTAAGTCATCCTTGACGTTTTCTGCACGCCTGTTGTCGCGACAACGAGCACTGGTGCATTTGCTGGAATCTCTTTATGCATTCTTTCGCGCAGCCAAGCTGTCGTATGGATTGATGTATATCTAAGAAAATGTTAAGGGCTCATTCTTTGAGCACATTTTCTTTTGTGCCCTACGTTTTTTTTGCGTCCCTAAACCACAGCCGCCCTGTGGATTACGGACGTATTGCAAGATTTCGGTTGATTCCTTGCATTGCGAGCAGAGAAGGTACAAGCGACAAAGCGAAGTAGTGATGTGAAGTGGATTAACACTTTTCTTTGTCTCCATGCAGTTGTTCCCGAAGCGCCTTACAAGAAAGTCGGTACGTAACAGTACTTTTCTGCCATCCTGTGACTCGGGCTATTTTGTATACGAAAGCATTAAAGGGCATCTTCAGATGACATGAACTTACTTGTGTTTGCAAGAACCCTTTTTTCATCGATCTTAGAATTCACTGTTGTGTTCGAGTTCTGATGTACAAATACCTAGCTTTATTGTTCGGCTTTAAATGATATGCCAAAGTCGCCTACGCGCTTAACCCTGTGAAGGTTCAATGGTATTTGGAATCGCCTAGTTTTACCCTTTTTATTAACTGTTGTGATCTTTATATCTGATAATAATGATATCAGTTTGCAAACGCTGGTGTTTTTTTGCGATAAACTTGTTCTGTCACATGGAACAGCACTAGTCATCTATTTTTACAATAGGGAATTTTTGTTTTTCTATACTGTCGCTTCAGGCTGAGAAACAGAAATATCTGGAACGTCGGAAAAACTGACATGTACCACATTAGCCAATGCGTTTAAATAATAATAATAAAAAACAGTCCTTTCTCCGGACTGGTCATTGTACCTTAATCGTTGTGACGCAGACATCCAAGCAGCTCGAAATTTGTATGTCCCTAGGACTGCGGTAGGTTAACGATTAGAGGACTTGGTTTGAATTCAAGCAATTTTCGGGGGAGGGGAGAGCTAGTCGAACTTCGTGCAGAATATAGCCATAATACGACTGGAATTGAAGTAATAGAATCAAACAGAAAGCTAGCAAGTAACGGCCAGTTTGCGATGGATTCTTCTTTCCACAGGCTGTGATTTCGAGAACGCCACTTACTGTAACTGGAAACCGGAAAGAACAAGCGGAAGCAACCTTGAATGGAAACTGAACGATCCAAAAAACCGTGTCCCAGTCTTTCCCAATTTTGACCACACAACAGGGAGCTACAAAGGTAATAGCTCACGCCTGTACCAAATAGACTTTAATAGTTTTAACGTGTTTCAGTCACTTGAATTATGAAAGACGCTGATAAGTAAATTTCTGCTTTTTCAAACACGGTATATTACATTACAGTCAGGATTGATGGATCGTATTGATAACGTCGTGTAGCGTCGTTATCAATACGATCCATCATGTTTGATAAAGGTTTGAACTGATTTCCGCGTATTGTGTGTCATTATTAAAAGGGGTAAGACGTATAGCATGATAACCAATAGTGTTGTCATTTCTTTGAAAAACTTTGACCAGATGCAAAGCCGCCACATATTGACTGGTCGAATCAATAAGAGTAAAGTTGGTAATTTAGCTACTCTTCAACTTTTCCCTGGCTTCTCGTGTGCGATAATTATTGAATTTTTAAATTTTATATTTCAGGCTCCCAGCTTACCTGTGTATCAGAAGTACAGGCACAGAGTAGATTGAGTAAGGACTGAGAAAGGAACTAGGAGGGGGGGGGGCAGTTTTCCAGGACACTGTTATGTTGATATCGGTTGCGCATTTTACTGCAAACAGCAGTTCTGAGCTAGGAAATAGGCTATCTGTATTGGTCCGCTGCTTACGATTTTGTTCAAGAACGGCACGCCGTTACGTCAAACGTATAACCAAGCATATCTGTAAAAAAATGTAGATTGCGTTACGGCCCGTTTGCGCAACCGAACAGACGATTTTTAAAAATTGATTCCCACATCGAAAAATGTCTAGAATGAGAAAAATAAGTGTCGTGAAATTAGTTTTGTGTAGAGCGAAGGGGGACTGTTTACGTGCATGGGATACAGAAAAATATTCTGCAGCATGACTATAGCGAATTAGTTCGGATGTAATGACTCCAAGGGATTTACGTCTGATATAATCTATATTTAAAACATTACTTAGCAAATGAAGAGAAAAGTATCTAGAAATATCGTTTGAAGGAGTCTTTTGTATAATAGTTGTTTACAAGTAACTGAGTGAAGGAAATCAGGGTTGCCAAGGCGTCATGTTTTTTTTTCAATAGGGCACTACGTATACGTAGAAAGGAACAAGAGCTCTGACGTAGCATCTGCACAGCTCAAAGGTCCTACAGTGTCGACAGACTTGCTCAAGTCAATGTGCTTCTCTTTCTGGTACTTCTTGCTGGTGGACGGGAATAGCAGGCAAGCTTCTTTGTTTCTCGGTTTCAAATTTGAGATGTGTCTTGTACTTGTCCTCGTGGAAGGTTATGTGAAAGCTCATATTTTGTACATGTATAATTTTTATTGGAAGCGCGCTCCACTTACCAAAAGAAACATGGTGACACAGCAAAGAAGAACCGACGCAATGAAGCACTGTTGTCTTCTTGGTTCACTCCATGCCCCATGGTCGCGTTCTTTGTTCTCAATAAGTTATGTACCAACGTGCCCACGTAAGCATAGTACTGAAATTATTCGAAACTGAAGTAATGGCTCAAATATAATTTGATCCAACGGTTCATATAAATTTTACGTCTGCATAAATCAATGATTAACGCTTATCATTCAAGAGAGCTGTTTGTCAGTTGGCTAATAACGCCTTCGTTATCATTATTGTTCAGCATCTGTTCTTTAAAAGCGCTCCAGCGTACGAACTAGTTTATTAATACTTGGATTGGTGTAGCTCTTGAATGCAGGAATTCCATGATGTCTGTAACGAATAAATACGAATGACAAGTATCAGCGTTGTACTAGGTATGCAGCTCAAAAGCCCATTTTTGAGCAAGTGCAAACCTCGAAGCGGCACTGTGAATGCTCCCGACATCCCTATAACGTCGGTCAGATATCGCATCTGGTGTTTTTATGCCCACGGCAGCGACATATGCTTAAAACAGGGGCGCCATAACTTAATGATGCTCCAAACTTTTCGCTTCCAATTCTGCAATCAGCCCTCCACGGTTGGTGGAAACATTTTCGGGCCACCCCTACATTGCTTGTCTCAAGCGACGTCACGAAAACCGCGAAAACACCTCATCTGATAATATACGATAAATACACACTGATTAAACATGAGTAATTATTTCTTTACACATATTACACATACAATTATTTCTGATTCGACGCCTTTTTCGGCATTAGCGCTCTGCTATAGGTGAAAAGTTTTCAGGCCGCGTCCACTTCGCCTGTCTGTCACGCGACGTCACAAAACCGCAAGAACTCACTGTGCTAAAGTGACATGTACGCGTTAAAGATGCTAATATGCAGAACAAAACTGAGTTTTTTTTTCTGAATAGCCGGAACCTATTCTTTTCTATTCGGAAGGAATATAAGATGGCTGCCCGCCGATAACTATGGCACTGGCTTCTAAAATCTGCCGAGGAGCATGGATTTATTTGCGCGTAATAATTTTTTTTGATTGGCAGTATAACGTTATCGAGCCCTTTCAGAACGTATACGAGAACGCTCGGCCAATTCTTATTTGCTGAGGATCCGTTTTAGCGGCCTTTTTAACCTTCCTTTGCACGCCTCCGCGATTTTTGGCCGGCCACTGCAAGCTGAGTAAAGCGGACTATTCGCAGACGCCAGCACCACCCCCCTTATCTGATTGTCTACTTTCACTGTGCCTGGCTCGATCCCATAGGAACATTCTCCCCTTGAGCGTGCTGTTCACTTCTTGTCAGTCAATTAGATAAGAAAAAATCGCTCAATGTAGGCAATGCTATTCGCTTTGAAAGCGAACAAAAGTGACCTCCTATAAACGAGGAGAGCATTCCGTTGGGCTCTTCAAACAGTGCTGCTGGTTACCGCCTGATGCTGGCGTCGGTGGTTGCGTAAATTTGACGTCAGGAGATTTTAATAAAAGCAGATTGGAATAGTTTTACGTTATAGGGACCCAGGTGTGCGCAACGTACGGCCCGCGGGCTGCGTGTAGTTTACGAGCGAATTATTAGCGACTAGCGGCCGAGTGCTGACTTCTATAGCGTGCTGATGCTGCAATGAGCACATGGCCATATTGTGAGGACAAGGACTATTTTGCTGCCCAACACAGTAAGCGACATAAACAGTTGTCGACGCTACTATCATTAAAAGGAAACGTGTGGGATGTCTTGTTGGGAATAGATAGGAAGGGCGCACGCCCACCGAACGACCCCACACACCGCTATATATATATATATATATATATATATATATATATATATATATAACACTTTATGTTTACCGTTTTTGTTTACCGTGTTTGCGGTCAGGCATGCCGTGGTATTTGGCATCCCTTGAAAGGAGCTATTATTGTTGCTAAGGCTTGTGTTGAAAGCGAGCACATGCAAATACGGATTTCGAAGCACGATGTCAATGTTATAAATATTTTGAACGCAGCTTCAGCGTCTTGCTCTCCTCGGCGTCGGACGTCGCCTGGCGCAGCTCAACACCACGGCTAGTAGCATGGACACACGGCCAAGCACAATTTCAAGAGTTCGCACTGGAAGCAGGCACGCAAGTGAGCAATTTTTGCCCAACTTCTGACGCAATACTCTCAGTAGAAGCACCGTTTAGGGAAGACGAAGTCTAAGCTTAATGTATTTCTTTACCTTCTACAAAGTTCCTTACGCGTGGTCGCTAATTTTTGGTTAGATTTTTAATTAAAAATTGAAATGTCAAAACCCTTTTTCAGATCGTTTTAGAGGCTCGCATTCAAACTGGCTTGGTTGCTTTGGACGACCTGTCTGCCATGCCGGGACCTTGTCCAGCGACGTGTGAGTCCACCATATTGGTTTTTCTTCCCTAACGCTGAAAATGAGAGCAGGTCGAAAATTAAGGTGACGAGAGCTGCTGAAAAAAGTAAGAAAGAATCAGCGCCTGTGTATGTCCTTTCTATGTGTGCGTGTACGTGTCAGATGTAAGTGCGCTGCTTCAGTGTCATGGCTCACGAACTAGCCTATCGGTATCTACAAAGTAAGAAAGAAAATTAGATTGCCTTACATTTTTATAAAATTATGCGCTGAAACCTCAAAATTTACAGGAGCATTACGAACCAGGCACATGAAAAATAACAAACAAGCTTCAGCAAGGGATGAGGCAGGGCTCTGAAATTATTCTTGATGCTCATTTACAATAGAAATAATTGAGCAGGAGATGCTAGATGAGTTTCAGTATCATCGCATTTGTAGAAAATAATATGACCTATACGGGGCTTTCAGAGGCGTGCGAATAAAAAAAAATATCGCGGAAACCTTCTGTTTTGCTGTACGAACTAAAAGGGTATTTGTAAATGGAATGGATTTGTTTTGCGCTATCGCGAATTGCACGAAAGCTTGTTGCACTAATTAAGAAACGTACGACGATTACAATACTCCCTAATGCGAAATTTGGGTGCAGCTACACGGATGTTTTCATTTCACGATGTACTGAGGCAAAGAATTCGAGACCGAAATCACCGCACCGACTGGCAGCGGGCCAGTGCCATCAGCGCCTTCTCAGAGGGATGGGCAGTATGGGGACGCTGGCAGGATGAACGGCATCGGAGCCAGCGGTGCAAGAAGACGACGACGAGCGCGCGAGCACTGGCACGGGCGACGGACGGCGAAAATCGATCCAGGAACGGGCGCCTCAGAGCTGCACTCTAAAAAAGGCAGTGTCGTGTCAGCCGCAATGACCATAAGTGTTTCGATAATTGCCCTAAATTTTGAACAATGTGTGTTACTGCCCAAATCATTTGCTTGCCGATTCGTATCTTATTCATTGCGAAGTTTACAGAAGTTAATACCGAATTACATAATACCGCAATATGGGTACAACAAACGATGTGTAACAGAACAGCTTTACTAATAGAAGCTCATAATTTTAGCTGGGCGTCTGAACATGCTTTCTCCAATGGCCTCTTCATAGTATCTACAACGTTGTGAGAAAGCAGAAAAAAGGACATCAAGTTATAAGGGCAACTAATATGTGATAACTATAGGGGACGTTCTCCAATGCTATTCACAGCGTATTTACAGGAGGTATTCAGAGACTTGGATTGGGAAGAATTGGGGATAAGAGTTAATGGAGAATACCTTAGTAACTTGCGATTCGCTGATGATATTGCCTTGCTTAGTAACTCAGGGGACCAATTGCAACGCATGCTCACTCACCTGGAGAGGCAAAGCAGAAGGGTGGGTCTAAAAATTAATCTTCAGAAAACTAAAGTAATGTTTGACAGTCTCGGTAGAGAACAGCAGTTTACGATAGGTAGCGAGGCACTGGAAGTGGTAAGGGAATACATCTACTTAGGGCAGGTAGTGACCGCGGATCCGCATCTTGATTGAGACTGAAATAATCAGAAGAATGAGAATGGGCTGGGGTGCGTTTGGCAGTAATTCTCAGATCATGAACAGCAGGTTGCCATTATCCTTCAAGAGAAAAGTGCATAACAGCTGTGTCTTACCAGTACTCACGTACGGGGCAGAAACTTGGAGGCTTACAAAAAGGGTTCTACTTAAATTGAGGACAATGCAACGAGCTATGGAAAGAAGAATGATGGGTGTAACGTTAATGGATAAGAAAAGAGCAGATTGGGTGAGGGAACAAACACGTGTTAATGACATCTTAGTTGGAATCAAGAAAAAGAAATGGGCATGGGCAGGACATGTAATGAGGAGGGAAGATAACCGATGGTCATTAAGGGTTACGGACTGGATTCCAAGGGAAGGGAAGCGTAGTAGGGGGAGGCAGAAAGTTAGGTGGGCGGATGAGATTAAGAAGTTTGGAGGGACGACGTGGCCACAATTAGTACATGACCGGGGTAGTTGGAGAAGTATGGGAGAGGCATTTGCCCTGCAGTGGGCGTAACCAGGCTGCTGCTGCTGCTGATGATGATGATAGGGGACGTCACCTTAATAGGCTCAGACACGTGCAACATCATTTGACTGAGAGTATGTGCAGAGCGTAGCATGGCGAGATATTTTTTTATCGTACGGTTGCAATGCTCACTCGAGTAAAAAAAAAATTTTGATGAAGATGTGCATCTGCTCTAAAACAGCATGGAAATCATGTGAGTTCATTATAGGTCACTGAATCATAATTCATTTTTGTGTGCATGAGTCGAGAAGCGTTATATGTTGGTAGAAGAACTGTGCGCAAAGCAGAGAAGTTGTAAGCAATTTTTTGTGGGCATTTCTCTTTCAGCGATGTGCTCGTTCGAAGGAGGCATAGACTGCGGCCTTGAACCAGACTTGAACAACGCACGGGACTGGGCTATCGTAAATGGTTCGAGTTTCGAACTTCGTGACCACAGCACAGACAGTACAGCGGGTATGCCTCAGCTTAAGCTATAAGATCTGCTTCACTGTGAGAATTGAGAAAACTTGAAAGTCGACTGAAGCCCTACGGTTATCGCGTCATAACATAGCAACTAATGCTACGCCTCGACTTATTCAAGGCTTCTAAAAGGCAGGTTTGTTAATGCTTCGCGCAAGTATGTCTGAAATCTCACTTAGGGAGATAGTAAAAATAATCACGCTTGGCTGACACATTTCTTGACATTCACTGCGTCTGCTCTTTTCTGAAGTTGTACTGGGAAGGAATGGAAGGAAGCTTGAAAAATAGTGAACATGCATTTAGTAAAAACAATGGTGTTATAAAAAGAAGTCTCAGAAACTACACAGTATAAATCCCTAAGGTGTCTGAGCATGGTCGTATGTTTTCATGCCGATTGGATTATTCATATGCTCACTAATATGTAGAAGAGCTTATATTGCTATTTAGTAGGAAACATTCACTGAAAAAAAGATATCCGTTCGGTTCCCAGTTTTTTTTTATCGAAGTGAAAATTGTTCGTAGGATTTAAAGTGAGTTCAGAAACATAGGATCCCGTTAGTGCGTCTTTTTCTGCAAACTCAGGATGTGTCTGAACAAAATGCGATAACTTTTGTTGCAGAGATACACAGTGAACATGAAAACAAACAAAAGATTCGTGCGATGCCTAGAACTACATTGATTCTCTTACGCACGTCGTACGGTCATTTATGTTTGACTCAAGTTTACATTAAGCAATAATTGTATTCAGATGAAAACTGTATTGGCAACTTCCTTACTTTAATATATATATATATATATATATATATATATATATATATATATATATATATATATATATATATATATATATATATATATATATATATATATATATATATATATATATATATATATATATATAACTCTCTTTTTAATTGTGACCTTTCGTTTTCGTCTTTTTCAGGGCATCTCCTATACTTAAACACGACTTACGTAGACCAAAAGCTGCATTCATTTGGCAGGGTTTTTATGCCCGAACGTGGCGCAACCGCCGCGACATGCTTGACGTTCTGGTGGCGTGCTTTTGGCGCTGACAGCACTCTTAATGTGTATAAGTAAGTACAGCCTCACTTGCAATCATGTCTTCGCGAAAATATCAACGAATTATTGGGGCGATAAAGCGAAAAAAAAATACGCTCGAACGCTCGAATTTCACATAACAGGCTACTTCAGTAGGCGTAGGGGACGAAGATTATCTATGCATTGGGCTAGTTGGTGCATATTCATTTTTATTGCGCTGAGTACCGTAAGACGCAACGGGGACGAACCGAAACACTGGATATGACGCGAACACGAGGTGACGCATGGGATCTCAACACATGTTGCGCTCCCATGAGTTGACAAAGGTGATAGTTTTCTTTTCGTGCATGCAATAAACTATTGCATATAGCGAAATGTTGGGAGCTCTTTGGCGCATATATCGTTATGATTAGACGTGCGGCGCTGGTTCACCGATTATTGGTTTGACTATTGCCGTGTTGTGCGTGAGCAAACAAATGCGCTTCTAAGGAAGCATCGATATTGTAGCCTACAAGGTGCAGTTATTAAATGCGCGACTTTATTTCTCCGGTCATGAGACAAATCAACGACCGACCTAGCAAGTAACATAACTCCTTGCCACCCCAAGGTGGTGCGACTGCCGGGTCAGCGAGACGGAAGGAGGCCGCGCCACACTCTGATAGAATCGTGAATTGCATTCTTCTCTCCTTCCACCAGCTTTCGCCCGGGGACGGGACTTGGTGATCCTGCGCTCACATTTGTGACAAGTGAAAATCCTTGGTGGAATGCTCGCACAATTACTTTTTGGTCGGAGAAGACATGGCAGGCAAGTTGCACTACCTTGACAGGATCGTGCATGCGTAACCTTGCAATAGAAATGACATGTTAAAAAAAAGCCCTTTTCCTACCGAGTGTCACCCGCCCATGATATGAATGGGGATACGAACAGAAGTGCTTTCAGATGAAGTGGAGAGAGCTGTTGCTTTTCGAGAAACAGCAAGTTTCATTGCAAACAAGACCGTGCCTTGAACATTATGCGTGTGCAGAACTCGTATGAGTACAAGGCTAAGGCAAAATTTATGAAAGGATAAACTCATGACATTATACCGGGTGCTTTTCTTTAACTGCATCAATATTCTTAAAAGATCCGCTGTGGCAGACAGTACAGTTCAAACACTTGACCTAAATTATGCGATGAAACGGACAGTACTTCCACAACTAATCAAAATGTTCAATTAAATAAATAATATATTATCCTTAATTATTTTTTGAATTCAATACATTACGGCACATATTGCAACTGACAAATTGTAGACAGTGAGTCCGCAAGGCGTATCCAATTGAAACCTATTCTGAGGACTACACCACTTTCGAGTGATTAATTTTCAAAGTGCCCGACGAAATACATTGGCCTTCCAGATACTATTGTACTTCAGTGCATGAAACAATGTTTCCTAAAAAAGTAAGCGGAACAAGACTTCATTTTTACCGCAAATTCGATGGCGCATATCTAAAAACCGGTGACATCCTCAGAATTAATTACAAGTCTATATGCCTTGTAGACTCACTAGCTACATTTCATAGATTGCAACATATGCTGTAAATAATTAGTAAGAAAACTTAGTAAGTCAAATTTTGTTAGTTAGCAAATTCGGCATTTCATTGATCATGGAAGCAATGTCCGCCTCATCGAGTAGTTTATTTCATGGGTTAGAACTGTTCTACATGCCACAGGTGATTTTTAAAAATTTAGTGGAGCTAAAAAAAAAGCCATATATAACAAAACCGGTCGTACATTAGATATTCTCACCATGGAGTGTAGGTTGCTAACTATACATGATAAGTGCGCTCACGTTCGTTTGCAGGTTGCGTTTGAAGCACTTGTACCAGAAATGACATTGCAAGAATCAGGAGTTCTTCTCGACGACATCGAGCTGGTTGATGGCGTTTGCCCTCACGAGAGTAAGTAGCCACGCAACCTCTATAGTACTGCTCAGCTTAACTATCACTCCATGACGCGAAAGCAGCGTGAGAGACGGGACAAGAAAGAAGGGACAGGACTTGGCGCTGTTTCTTTCCTCTTCCTCTTTCTTCTCCCGTCGTTTGCGTTGTTCTTCCGTCGTAACGCCGTGCCCACAAGTTCGGACCCTATTAAACTACCACAAAAAGCGACTAAATTGAATTTCGTGCATTTTAATGCCCATTGCAAGCTATCTCGGTGTAACTCCCCGTTCTCACCCCGATTTTGTCTTCCATCAACTTCAACTAGAGGTTGAACTGCCTTCCATGTTTTTGTTGTTCCCGGCTGGAGAAGTCTCCGCTGCTATATTTCCATTTAAAGCGCAGTTTTACACTAGCAGGCGAACGTTGCTCGCAACGCCGCTGTGAGAACTGCGAAATGTCAGTGGCGATTTGCAAAATCGACTTTGTAATGTACGAAAAACACATTGTTTTAATGCCTATGCTCGTAACGCGCCTTTCAGACTTCTGCACTTTCGAGAGTCCTACGTGTCTGCACTGGAGAAACTCAGACGAAAGTAAGCACAATATCTCCTCTGTCTAGTTGCACTTTGGCGTTGTTCTTTATTGTTATCCTCAGGGAAGAGCTCTGGCGCTTCAGTGAATGCAGCCATACATATTGGCAACATACGAAACGAGAGCGCTGATGCTTTTGCATATTTAGTGCCCTTTGGCGACAGATTCTTGCGCAAATTCAACGATGCGCTAGTGCCTATACGCCATACCTGCGAACTCTCCCGAATGTTTCGTAATATTTACAAATTTTCTCCCGTCATGCGATTTTGAGAATGTTGAAGGAAGTTTTACGAACCATTCATTTTGTTTGCGAAATTGTTCGCACGTCGGTCTTCGTTGTCTTACATTTTCGTCGTAATCTGATGGCGAAAGAATGCAAGAGGGATACTTCCTTCGAGCAAGTTTGCAAAAGTAGTTCTTGAATAAAGTGAAATCGGCAACAGCTAAGTCATTGAAAAGTCCCTGTGCTATAGAAACTTTGTTGGTTGCATTATTTGCTGTTACAAATTCGGTGCTGCTCGGTGGGCTGCGTCTGTTAAATCATCGTCACTTTATAAAGTGCACATGTATCCCTGAAAACGTGCTCAGTAGAAGCTTTAGAAAATGCGTGCTATCCTTCCTGTTCCTCTCATTTTCCCCTCCCTCCCAAATGAATCGATATCAAAGGGTGGGACCTCGCGTTGATATCAGCCCCACACGTGCTCTTGTGATGAAACTGTTTACAGCCAGGTTTCTTTGCAGGAGTAAATTGATAGCCACATTTTCTATCACCCTTGTGCAGGTTCTTGGAAATTTCTCAATCAATCAATCAATCAATCAATCAATCAATCAATCAATCAATCAATCAATCAATCAATCAATCAATCAATCAATCAATCAATCAATCAATCAATCAATCAATCAATCAATCAATCAATCGTGTATTATGGTGCTCACAGAGTCATACCAAGCTTTTGTACTAGTGCACCTAAAATAAAAAAAAAATATTATGGAAAATAAAACAAAAAGAAGCGAAATTTGGCGCGGAAAACAACATCAAAAATGAAATGTACAAGCTCGATTAGACAAAGACAATAAAACTAGGCAGCGAGTTATTTATAGAATATGTGATTATCAACTCAGCCACAAAACGCAAATAAGGAACTCGGGAATATGCTATGTAATCCTTTCGTTACTACTATTTTCTGCGAAAAACGACCCAAATATACTGATTGCTTTTATTCGTTCAAACGAGCATATATGCGAAGAAACAGCCAGGAATAATATATTGAATATCTTTGTTTCAAGACAGGGCCCTAAAAACTATTTATTGAAAAAAAAATTTAGAATTTGTTAACCCCACTACCAAGGAAAACTTCATTGCAGAGCTTTAAAACTCTAAGGTTAGCTGAGAAAGCTGTATTATTTGCACTAAAACAGTGTGGTACTATCACTATGATGAAGGCCCGTATAACGTATATCCTGAGTTATGCGCGGTGACGCCGAACATGTGCTTGTAAGTTTTTGTATGGACGAGGCCTGCTTGCCCTCGGTAGGAGCGGTGCAAACTTCAGTGATTAGCATGGGTCATCTTCGGTAGGAAAAGTGTTAAGCAGAATACATTTTGTAGGCTTCTTGACGTCAAACCATGGGACCGTTACTAATTCAACATGGCTCTAAAGAAAAACACGAATGTGCATGAGTGATATTGATAGTACGTGACGTTGTACATGATTATGGGCTACATTAAGCTACACACTAGAGAAAGGTAAAACAAGAAGGCTGATTTATTGCGTTTTGGCTCCACAAATTCACAATGGTCAGCTAAATTTGCAAGGGATAAAGTGTAGGGTCACCGGAACCCTAACAACAACGCTCACAAGGTTAATACATATCGTTCAAGATACATAGCCAATTAGTTAACAAAAAATACAAAATAATGAATTGCACGACGCTACGCTAACGTCAGGTAGTATGTCAGTAGGGCTTGAACGTTTTGAATAAGTAAAGAAAGCAGCACTGAGTGATGCGTTTGTAAACTTACTCAGAGGGGTGCCAGTTAATTTTTCCAGCATGTCCTTTTTCCGAATACAACGAAATGTTACACAAATTTGCACGAGTTTGTATCTTTAATGCTTCGCCGCGTAAATGTAAGAGTGATACTGCTAAATTTCGGAAACATTAAAATCCCAGAAACATGCTGGTCATTCTTGCCGCCGCGATGGTTGGCAAGGAAATGCAAGGATTACCAAGAAAATCGTCTGTAAGAATGTTGTTTTCAGCCTCTGAAAAATTTACAGTGCTGCTTAGTAAGCCATGTGTTATTTTAGCCTATAGCTAGGCCTGGATAGGAGAATGTTTCCACACCACTCTCGTTTTGTTTAGAATTGTTAGACCCATCAGTTTGACTCGAAAGATATTCCGCTTGAGTTAATGCTGATATCAGCAGTTTAAGTGGGGGATGATAGAAACGGAAGGAAATCAAATGGCCGTTGTAACTTGTAGGTCCAACTTTGAAACTGCCACGGAAGACGTAAAAGTGACTTTGTGTTCCTTGCCAGTCACTTCTTTCCTCTCGCAGATAACGTGACGAGACGCTGGTCGTTGCAGCGGGCCGGTCTATCGCCTGTCACCCGAGACCACACATTAAACTCGGACGAAGGTGTGTTGTTTATTGTTTTCTTGAGTATTTCTTTAACGTATTATCTGGTGCAAGCCAACGTTCTAAATTGCCCTGCACAAATTACAAGTGGACGGAGAAAAAGAAGACATACTAGAAAAAAAGGCGAATCAACAGCGGTCGACATTGAAGAAGGACAAGAACCTTTGGGGCGCCTTAATGTACCATGTGGTTTGTCTCGACTGAACTACCTCCGAGTTCGGTCCACATATTTAGATTGCACTATTTATTTTATTTATTTTAAATACTTTCAAGGCCCGTAGGCGCTACAGAAAGGAGTGGTACATATACACAGAAGAAGAATGCAGATTAATGAATAAGATATTTGTTAGATGGCATAGAAAACAGCAGTCTTGAACCTCGATGAGTATAATAGTAGCGACCGATGCGGGGAGGTGGTTCGAGTCATTGCAGGTGCCAGGTAAAAAAGAGTAATAGTACGCGTTCGTGCGACAAGATGGCACGAAAACTTTATGAGGGTGATCGCTGCGGGATGAAAAGTAGGAAAGAGGAGTAAGAAGTTTTTCTTTTAATACCGGGTTGTGGTAAACCTTGTGGAAAAGGCAGAGGCGACTGTATGCATGACGTACTGAAAGTTCCGGTATGTTAAGGGTTTGCTTCATGAGTGTTACGCTAGCATGACGAGAGTAATTAGATAGAATAAAGCGGGACGCGTGGCTCTGAATGGCTTCGAGGGAGAGGGTTAGTGATACTTGAGGGGGATCCCAGACGGCCGAGGCATATTCTAATTTTGATTGAACAAGTGTTTTGTAAAGCGTCAGTTTTAAAGATGCAGGAACGGCGTAAAAGTTTCTGCGTAGATAGACTAGCGTGCGATTAGCGTTAGAAGTTATAAATTCAAGATGCTTGTGCCATGATAGATCGTGAGTGCCGTAAAGGCCGAGATACTTGTAAAAATTAACTTGACAGAGAGGAGCGCTATTCAGAAAATACATGCGTGTATCAGTATTGTTATTGTTAGAGCGGCGTGATATGCGCATATATTTACATTTATTTACGTTTAGTTTCATGTTCCACGCATTGCACCATATAGATAAATTGTTGAGGTCTTCTTGTAGTTAAGTGGAATCGGCGGGGTCACTAATCTTATGATATATTACGCAGTCATCAGCAAATAGGTAAATTGAAGACAATTTCACGCAGTCAGGGAGATCGTTAATATAAATTAGAAAGAGCAGAGGCCCGAGGACGGATCCCTGCGGGACCCCTGATGTAACCGATGAAAAAGCAGAGGAAGCGTTATTGGCAGTTACGTACTGAGTTCGATTGGAAAGGAAGTCCTTAATCTAGGCTAATACTAAAGGATCAATGTTAAGCTGATCGAGTTTAAGGTTTAGTAGATCGTGCGTTACGGTATCAAAGGCCTTAGCATAGTCCAAGAAAATACAGTCAACGTCAAAGTTATTGTCAGATGCAGCAAAAAGATCATTAGTAAAGCAAGCTAGTTGGGTTTCGCACGAGTACATTTTCCTGAAGCCATGTTGATAGGAATGAAAGAATGAATTGGTTTCCAAAAATTCAACAAGGTGAGAGTAAATGATGCGTTCCAAAAGTTTGCATGGAATGTTTGTCAATGAAATGGGACGGTAGTTCTCGGGAGTATGCGCATTGCCTGACTTTGGGACTGGAACCACCTTTCCTTTCTTCCAGTAACGCGGGAGCGAGGAATACTGCAACGACTGAGGAAAAATTTTAGAAAGAATAACAGATGAAAACACCTCAGTGCATTTCAATAATTTTGAATTAATACTATCAGGCCCACTGGCAGACGAAATCTGCAGATTATTGATTGGCCGGCTAATGCCTACCCAGTCAATTATTATGGGATCCATCACAGGGAAGTTTGAACTTGGGAAGTTTGAACTCGGTAAATTGACGATGATATTGGCATTGAGGAAAGAGACAAACGCCTCATTCAAAACGCTGCAACATTGATTAGGTGGAACACTGGTGCCACCAGGGTAATTTAAATGTATAATGTTTGTTTTAGTGTCATTAACAACACTCCAAAACTTGCGCGGACTCGTTTGAAGGAACGAGGGCAGTGTAACACTCAAGAAGGTAGTTTTAGTGTTACTAGTCATTTGGATGTACTCAGTTTCCACTTGACGGTACGTTGACCAATTAGCGGGGAGATTTGATTGCTTGGCCCGGCGGAATAACCGTTTCTTTTTGTTGCGCAGGCGTTTAAGACAGTTGTTGAACCATGGCGATCTAGTGTTTGAGGGTATCTTTCGTTGAGGTATATAACTGTCAATTAAAGATAGTAGTTTATTTTTGAAAAGCTGCCAGTTATCTCTTGAATCGGCCCATCTGGCTTTAATTTCGCCCTTTTTGCGTCAATTACGCATTATTATTGCTCCGTACATAGCTCTACGATAACTTGGTGTCTTTTTCGTTCGAAGCTTTGTTTGGACGCCTTTTTCATTGCCCTATGTGCACTACAGAAGGCCTCAAATCGTTTAATTTGCCGAGACTAAAATGGCCAGGTATCCAGACCCCACAAACCCCAAATAAACCTGAAGTCTGGAGAAGACCTTATCTTCGAAAGCTTTTATATCTGGGCTTGCTTCTTTTTCTTCTAGGAACCAATTGTCGCCCGCTCCTGTAAAAAGCAGCGTGAGGGGAGATTCGCAGCACAACATAGCTTTAAAAATGTTTTTGATTCACAGTATCGCTTTATAAATGTGTCATGGCCCCTTTTATTGTTTCTTCTATACTCAAGGTGAACAAGAAAGAGCAGCGGAGCGCCCAGAAAAATTCGATGGCCTGCTAGATACGCGCACGATTTTTAAAGGCAACAGAAAGACCCCCCCGCGCTCATGTTTATGTATTGTGAATAAATTCACAACGTGCTCGTTGAACTATTACATTAAACCTTCCCAGAAAGCCTTTCTATTGTAATATATTTACTTTATAGTATTTAATTTAGTTTACTCCAGCAACATTCGGTACATGATCAGAGATGTAAGGCGATTATATTTACAAATCAATTTTTAGAATTGCGTATAGAGATTTCTTCCTTGTTATTGTGCTTGTGGCCCATAAATGTTTGGCGTTGGAGGGGCATAGCACAAACGTTAGCGCAGTTGAACATGTCACCAAGTTGTCTTACACGCCTGCAAAGATACCTACAAGAGTGCAAAGTGATATTTGCCGCCTCTTGCTTTTCTCTGCATTTTGACACATTTGTAATTTTTTTATAGTGCGCCGGGAAATGTTTTAAATAAAAGTGGCAAACTAAGAATATTTCGACAATCTACGTGTTTTATGTAGGATCCGCGATGCTTTTGTTATTTTCGTGACGCCTGACGCCTATAGTTCCAAGCTGCTCACTTCTCATTACTGTTTGGATTGTCTCCAAGGTTGTCCTGTGCGTTTCTCTTTCTTGTGTTCGTGTCTGTTCTTGCTGGAATCCCCTACAGTGTCATCATGCCCCAACTGGCCCAGCAAACCGCACTACTACTTAAGTTAGGGCTGCCGAAAACGCCGTGACTACAAATGTTTATTTCCCTCGGAGCTGGTAAACTCCCCTGAAGAATGCCCAGCAATATCGGGGGATACAGTTCCAGAAATTGGGATAAGACAATGTAAGGTCTCGCGTAAAAACCTTCGATATGTCTTCGCCGGGTTCCTTGGCAAGGGAACAACATCAAGATTTTAAGAACTACTCGACTGAGGAATCGGTCATCTTTTTAAGGCTGAATTCCATCGATAGGACGGTGATATAGTTTCTGCTAGATGCTCTGGTTTTACAGCGGCAGTTGTTAAAGGATTTCTAAGCTCCTGACGTGACCGTACGTCCATCCGTGGGTGGCGCCATAAAACTACCTTACCAAACCTGCCCAGTTGCTCCAGGTTTATGCCTCAATATTGTCTAAATGTTCTGCCAGTAGTTGGAAGAACTTCTGGAAGTTGGAATCTGTTGCACAGTGTAAACACTGGGCAGCAAGTTAATGTAAAGAAGCTGCTAGATTCCTATTTCAAGTGCAGCGCATGGGCTCGACATATTTTGTCGCACTATCTACTGCCTTGCGCAAGCGGCAAAATGAACGGAGGTGCGTGGGTGTTCTGAGAACTAGGCTCGCTACCTAGGAAGTAATGACATTTTATTAAACATTCACTTATAGGTCACTATCTGCTATTCAAGGAGGATGACCCAGGGCAGCAGGCCGCTCTTGTGTTGACGGATCAGCGGTACCGCTGTGCTACCCTGTGGCATTACATATCGGAAGAGCCAAACAACTTGACAGTCATAGCCGGCGGAGTCCCTCTTGCGACAAGTACCAGTGGTGAATGGAAGCTGGCCATTTTTTCAGTCGACCCAATAAATGTGAGTGTTGTAACTTGATCTCTCACTTTGTGTTGGCAAGCGGCATTTGTAGAGCACACTGCATAAGAACGCCTCATTTCCACAATACGTAGATCTTAATCTTGGTGCTTTTAAGTGGCGTACGGCATTTGAAAAATGCACGCGGTAAACCTGTTTAAGCCTTGAAAGCCTCGAAATCCAAGTGATTGTTCTTCTTAGTCCTTCCTAATATTTTCAGTCATTCGTTTAGTTCATTGCACGTTCGTTTGGTATGCTTCACGGCGCTGCTATATTTTATTATCCCCCCCCCCTCCTTTTTGTTTTTGCAGACGGTAATATCAGCCATTTCTGGTGGTAGACCTGATGCCTTCGCGGCTATCGACGACTTGAAGCTTCTACAATACCCCTGCTACACTACACGTAAGCATCATATAGAAGGCAAAATATTGGATAGCTATACAGAACACAAATTACGAACTTCGAGCTATATGAAGCTATATAAACTCCTTCGTATGTGCAGTGCCGCTAGTATCACGAAAATTCGGCATGTAAGCGCCATGCAACTTAACATGGTTTTACTTAAAGCTTTTTTTGCGTTATGTTAATTTAAGCTCGTCTTTTAATGACTATGTTTCACCAACTAGTCCAACAAAATGTACTCCTACGATATGCTCAAAGGTTTGCTTGTAGCATCAATATATGACAAGATGCACTTCCAGGTAGGCGAAGGCCACCAGTACTTCGTTTGTATATGTTGTCATTTAGAACTGAGGGCCAACAACATGTAGTTTTTAGGTGCTAATACGAAACTAACATTATTCTGTCGCCAGAAGTTCGGATTTGGCAGAGACAAACGGGTAACCAAAGGAGAGACAGCGACTGGCAGAAAGAAATATGCACTTAACAGAGCTGCGAAATCAAGGGTGTCTGAGTGTAAACACGTAATGCAATTTCTCTTTTGCAAGAACAGGTGCTTCTATACGCTGCTGCTGAATCAATTGAGTTAGCGAGATGAAATAAAATAAACATACGATGATTATACGAGTAGGGTAAAAAGAAAATGCTTCATTACACTTTACTGCGCATTTTGATACCACGAGATGATGCTGTGATGTATTCTATTCACTTGCAAATCATATCCCATACGACGCAACTCATAGCTTCGCTGCAAGGCCTGGTAGCAAAACCCCTTTTTGGTTATTTGACTTGGTATCAGAACTAATAATACTGAATGCATCGACAGCCACACCAGTCAAGCCGCCGTTCGTGTGTGCTGAATCTGGAAAAAAAATCCCTGCCCAAGCACGGTGCAACTTCATCGCGGACTGCTCGGACGGCTCCGATGAGCAGGACTGCGGTTCGTGCTCGTTCGAAAACGCCACCTGCGGATGGTCAGTCGATGGGCCAGATGTGCTCCACCACGATGATTTCTCCTGGAAGAGGCAGAAGGCTGCGGCTGCTCTGGGACCGATGAGAGACCACAGCACAAACTTGAAAAGTGGTGAGTGGACGGCGTTGTTTTTCGCGACTGAACGCAGAGTAAACAGAGGAATTTTTAAAGTTGATACTATTTTATCTCTGTCATAATCTGCAATAAATTGTGGGCTTGGATGCATTGCCCACGGGGTGGGATTAGTTATAGAACAATATGTTGCAGGTCACTATCTCCTCCTGCGAGCGAGTAAACGAATCGAAGGAAAAACGATGCTGGCTGAGGCGTCCAGTCCTACACTGCACAACACGGGTCACCTATGTGTCGTCAAATTTTGGTTCAACTACCGGGCTCCAAGTAAGTTTACAGCGTGATATCTCATGTGTGTCGAGCGTGCACGAAGCTGCATTACTCGTTTTTCTATGGGCACTCACTTGCATAGCTAGCAGCACCATCGTCTTTCAAAAACAGCGTTCTCTAAGCCTCGTTATTCTGAGAAACGGGCGCAGAGGGGGAAATTATCGCCCTTTTCGTTTTTTTATTCGCCTTGATCCTGGCGGCTGAATCTCGGAACTTATTTTCTCTGCTTACAGTCTACGTTTTCTACTGAAATGTGGAAACGAAACAGAGCAAAAGTTACTCCAGAATCGGCGTCCTTAATTCTAGATAAAATCTTATTAGATAAAATACGATTATATCCTTTATTGGGCAAGGCAAAGAGCAGTACATCAATCTTATACACGTTGGTTTCATTGTTGTTCGTGCGAGCGTAGTTACCGATACCAGGCCCAGTCTGTATAATGGTACATAACGAAGTACTGTGTAAGACAGGCTGTGCCTGGTGGGATATAGGCTAAGAGTGGGCCTGAACGTGATAAGGTTATATTTTCTGGTCGTTTCAGATAATACGCATAAGCTTCTGATGGAGCTGCACGTTAACGGGTTTCAAATTGTGGTCTGGGATTCTTGGGAACTTGCTGAAAACCCACAACAAGGAAAGTGGAACGAAGGCCAATTTCTGCTCGGACGTTACCGCTCAGCAGTGCAGGTAACGGAATACGTCCCTGCCTTCAAGGCCGCTTGTATATTGAGTTGAGATAAATCAGCTGCATAGGTATATTGAAGAAGAAATCCTAGAGCATATCATTGCATTTGTTTAGCAACATACAGGCGAGTCCTGGCTGTTATCACTGAGACGTGGCTGCATGCTTAAGTGATCTGGGACGAAGTTTCAGCCGCTTGTTATACAGCATTCCGCGGAGGCGGCTTGTCGAAAAGCCGATGTGTTGAAATTCAAGTGATAGAACTTGACCTTATTTGGTACGTCCCTACGACGCAAAAATGATACCAGTAGCGATTCACTTGTTATCAGTGTTATTACTTGTCGGTGCATGTTTATCGAAAGGTAAAGCCACAACACAAAGCTTTCTGCCCCATTATGCAGCTGGGACTATTATTTTTTTATGATCTCTTACGATCTGGGATGAGCTTCGAACCTTAGTTACCAGTTCGGGTAACAGGAGGGTTCTGCTAGTGTTTCTTTTTCCACCGGTTTGCTTGCACTATACAAAACCAACTTGCCTCCGTATTTTTTACTTGCTTTATTTTATGTCTTTACCTTTCGCTGCTTACATTTTCTGCCTTGACATTCCCACTGAATGTGGATAACATTTACTAACTAACTAACTAACTAACTAACTAACTAACTAACTAACTAACTAACTAACTAACTAACTAACTAACTAACTAACTAACTAGGCAACTAAACAAATAATTAATTGAATAATTACTTAATAAGGAATTAATTATTTAAGTTAATCGACCAATTCTGTATTTATCTAACCAAATAATTAACTAAATAACGCATTGAACATTGAGCTGAAAAAAAGATTGAGCTAAATCCTTGCTTAAATAATCGATTAACTGTTTGGTTGACTGCACAATCAACTATAATTGACTAATTAATGACCCAATTACTAAACTAATTATTAGCTTACGAAATACAGTTATACATTTTTAAAGTCATTTGTGCTTCGTAATACTGCTAGTTCGTTTTGCTATCGTGCATTTTCTCATGCCGACTATAGTACAAGGTAGTGGTTCGATTTTACATGTGCATCGCGCACGATGACTTACGATGTACACAGAGGTTTTGGTAATGAGGTATCTACGCATTTGCGCTCAATGAATATCAGCCAGTATAACTGAGAAGTGGGAACGACGCATGCGCTATCTTAATGCACACATGAGTAACTTCAATATACACAATATTAACATATTTGCGCGGTTATGACATGTCAACCAACCTCAACCAACCCAATCTAAAAAAAAGTTGATAGAGCTTGTGTTGTTCACGCGTCTGCTTTTTTTTTGTTTTTGAGCACTATATTTATTTATTTATTTATTTATTTATTTACAGCATACTGCAGGCCGTGTGGCCCAAGCAGGAGGGGCATGGTAACAAATAAAAGTACATGTATAAAAGGCAGAATTGCAAAAATATGAAATTCAAGAGATGAAACAATATAACACGAAACAGCAATGTTAGTTAAGAAATACTAATAATATGAGTTTGAACTCCCGTTTAAGCTTGCTCGTTTTATAGTTAATTCAAGCACATCAAATGGCTGAAAAATCGCGAAATATTGGCCAAACGAATCCTTTTAACTCTTTTAACGTGCAAGTATTTCAATGTCACGCCAAATTGTGATGCTTAGGTTAAGAATAAGCATGATTTTGCGCACAATTCACAGATACTCCTACGCGGCTATGATTCTCCAGCTGACGACAGCTACACTGCCATCGATGACATATCTTTCCAAGGCTGCGACATGCCAGGTATTTGAACGTACTCGACTCCTTTGTAGACATTACGCAACTTGCTTCATAACGTGCGTTTTGTAAGAAAAAGGATTACTGGCAGGACCACCTTGTGTATTTGCTATCTTGCAATGCTGGTGTGCGGCTGGTGGGAACCAAGTTCAGATCAGTTGTATAAGTGTCGCACATTTGAATTCAATAGCCCATGGTTTCTGAATTTTCCAGAGTTGTGAATCGCATTTTGCAGATGAGCACACATTCAGAGCTTTTGAGTAGCTTTATAGCACGTGTGTACAGAGAACTGAGCTAAGGTATAAGGACACGAGAGAGAGAGACCGTGCAAAGCGTACTAACGAGACCATGTTTATGCATTATATTACCCATGTATAGTTACCCAGTCCTATTGACGCTATAGGGCAATCCAAAATTGAGGGTAAATTTGAAGCTTGATATGCACGGCACTGAAAGCGCAGGCTATTCCTTTTCGGTGTTAGCGCGGCAGGCGAACGAGCGCTGTCAGAATTCCCGACAGTTGACTGTACATTTGTGTCTGCTGTAGGCTGAAACCAGCGAACACTTGGATGATTCGTGCGATATGATTTTACGTGGCGTTGGGATTCCGTTTTGCCACGTTGGGACGTATGGCGCTATAGTGCCTCAGGACATGGTCAGCGCACATCTTCCACGAGTGACAATTCGCACGACTCGTACGAACTGCCTTGATAACTGGATAGAACATTACTACTGCGTCTGAAAGGGCCGTAGAGAAGTGATTTAGTGCTCTGTTGAATTAAGAAAACTGAAACAAGAAAATCTGCATATATATGCAGATCCAACGCACATCTTGATGTCTATGTGAAGCGAACCTTCCATGATGCGGTTTAATGCTATAAGTTTGCCCTTTTCGTTTCTGTGTCTTCAGCGTAAAGGACACGGGCGCGTGTGCGTGTACTCTCGCGCACTGCTACGCATGCAGCGATCATCTGAAAGAGCTAGTTCGGCGTTGGCACGATATCAGTATGCATGTGATTCTGGCCTAACGATTAGAGCGTCGGGTGGCGGCGCTGTGGGTTGGAAGTTCGATGTCGCCATCGGGCGCATAATTCAGTTTTTTTTTAAAAGTGCGAGCGATTCGGCGAGACAGCAGCAGCAGCAGCAGCACCCCGCAGCCAGGGTTTGGAAATTCTAGAAGGGTTCGTAAAGCAAGCTTCGCTTTAAGGCGAGAATAAAAGCAAGAGCGGAAGCATTATTCTGCGAACTACGCTCTAATCACGCAGCAAGCAGACTTGTCAAGCAGCGTCTTGTGCAAGATTATTTATATAATTATTTCCTCTCTAGACGTGAAGGCGCTTAGGGTAGCGGGGTCACAATTAATTATAGAAAAAGTAGATCAGGAACCATGATGCCGATGCAGGTGGGTAAAAATGTATTGGCGAAGGTAGGGGGACTAGGAATATCAGGCGCATACTGTAATTAATTCACTGTAATGACTGCACGAGCTTGTGCACGGAAAGAGTAGAAGAAATACTGCTCGGCAGGGGCGGCGTCAAAACTGACAGCATGGTTGGTGGTTGTCGACGCGAATGACGCTGCTGGTCCTTTATTCATGGGGAGCCACCGTGGGGGTTATTGATCAGGTGGCGGTCGTCGCGGCTATTGCAGACTGTGGGACGTGCGTCACGTCAACCTGATAACGGCCGTATCGTCCCGCCAGCTACGACGCTCGCCGCATACATTCTGGGCGTATTCTGAGACAGCGAGCTTGCTTGACGAATGAGTCGAAGCACTGATGTAATGTGCACCGCAACGAGGAGAGGAACCTGATTAGGACAAGTGGCATTATTGGCATGTACAATATATTTCAGCTAAGCAATAGTCACTTCTATTTGCAACGTATACAATATTTTGAACAGATGGTACCAACATACTGGTGCTCTAGGTGTAAATAAGAGCTAAAAAGTTCTATTAGGAAGCCCAGTTCCTCTTTTGAGGCTATAGTCGATGGTTGTGGAAACTTAATACGTTCTTGATAATCTATATCCAAGAAATGAGCTGCTATAATGCCGTTTAAGAACATGCGCAGCTGAACCATTTCGTTGCAGTGTTAAAGGTTGTCATTCTTTCTTTTTAATTCTCCAACTACCGCTACCACTTGGCATGCTTCATTTTGAATATTGCTGGCTAAATTTCTGCATACCTCAGGGCTTACTGGTGAGTGGTATAGCGCGGAGGCAAGGTGGGAGGCGTTGGCATAGCATGCAGACTCTCAGTGCTCAGCCTAAGGTTACCGTCTCGTGCGGACCGGGGCCTGTATTCGCAAAAACTACTTCGAACTATTCGTAAAAGCACATGCCCGCCAATCGTGAAGTTGGACATACTATTAGCGAAGGCGGTCAGCCAATGGCAAACATCATTTACGAACAAATAGCTTTGTGAATTCGGCTCGTGTTGTTTAGACGAAGTCCATAAGCGTCTGTCAGAGCGCTGCCATATCTAGGCGAGACACAACGTCTGTTCACCAAGAAGTTTCAGTAATTACTTGCTATAACTAGTGGACTTCTGTGTACAATAACTAGTCTAACATAGTGTGCTATTTAAGCTTTCAGTGTACGCAAAAATTCATACATCTCCCTGCTTGCAGTGCCAACGTCACAACAAAGTCCAGGAATGTTCGCATGCAAGAACAGGGTTGCAGTCGTAATGGAGCATCGCTGCGACTATATCGACCACTGTGGTGACTTAAGTGACGAAGAGGATTGCGGTAAGCTTTATTTCGTTCAAAGTTCCCAACCTTCTTGCATTTATGTTTCTTTCTTTTTCTTTTCTTTTTCTTCGCGGGGGTGGAGGGGGGAATTCAATTTGTCTAAAGGAAATAGCCAGGTTTTTATACGTTCAAGTTGATGTTCTTATTTATAAACGTTTATCCGGATTCAGCTCAGGCATATCGTATGTAAGTCTGTAAATAAATATAGAAAGAAAGACAATATCAAACTTCTTCCGGTAGGCTGAAATAATAAAAAAAATGAACTTCGATGATTCGCTCTGGTACATGGACTCATCTGGGTGTCAGCAGATACAATTAATATCCCATCTACGGGAAGGGCCCGGGCACTTCCTCCGCATAGACGGCGAGCGGCTTGCTATTGCCTGGCAACTACACCGGGAGTGCGAAAGCTGGGCGCCGGCTTCCATTTCCCGCCCACCTTTTTCACTTCACGCCTTCTTTGCCTCCTTCATCCACAGCGCACTGTGCCACTCCCTCCCCCCCCCCCCCCCCATTCATAAGCAGCTGAAGATTGTTATCGCAGCTCCGGAATTTCCTTCTTAATTCAAGGTGCTGTTGCTATCAAGCAACTAATGCGCACGTACGCACGGCAATATAGACCCGATTTCTCAGGTCATCTGTTGCCACCACGCTGGTCACAGGGGAAGTATGTCGAAAATGTTGCTTTATCTTCACTGTAATTGCAGCTTACTATGAGGTCGCTCAGAAGTGCCTCTGCGGGGGCTGATTGGTGTGCCATAACTGTACAGTGTATGACTGCGCTGCTAACATTGCACGCACAGGACATTGCGCGCAAGGCCCGTGTCTGTTTCGTGTTTTCGTGTCAGTGTCCCTGTATGTGCCACCTTAGCAGTGCAACCATACACCGTAAAGTTACGAAACCTCCGTTTCTTATCTATGCACATACCGTTTTACTGCGCACTTGTCCCTCCCCCCCCCCTTACCTGTGACTTAACATGCTGCATATACCTTCGCATCCCGAGAAAGAGCTCACAACATTTTTGTATGACATTTTGCCCATTTCTCCTATTATTTCTTTTTGATTTTCTTTCTCTCTCACCGCTTCTCTCTCGCTTTCTCTCTCTTCAGAGAAAGTGCGGCGTATACTTTTTTTAAATGTAACTTTTGCGAATATGTTTTTTTATTTTCTCTTCAAAAGTGTAAAAAGTTGGTCTTGTAGGCAGTACATGACTATAGCTACAGAGCGAAGAAAGCAAGACGGAGAGAAGTCGAACAGGAGACAGCGAGGCGCTGTGCGCGTCTACTCCTGTCCGTTTTGTCTTCCTGCCTCTATACCTACAGTTCTCTTCTCTCAACTTTTCCATTGAGCTGCGAATATAAGACTGAAGTTTTAAAGGCCGCGTGTGAATGAACAAACTAAGACAATTATTTTCTCAGTCTAATTAGCGAGAGGGCTTGTTTAACTGGTGAGGAGTAACTGAATTATCGACGTCATGACCGGCAAGACGCTTTGCGTCAGAGTACTTGCAATTGCTACAGAACAAACACGTTACGAAGGACGATGGCTTTTACATTACTGTAGTAACCAAAATACTTGCTTAGGTGGATGCAGAAAACTGGAGTTGATGTAGGGCAAGCAACTTCAATTATGACACTTGTTCGACTTTAACATAACTGACTGTATATACACAACTGTTTTCCCATTCTTGAACACAACGTTCGTTTACTCGTATGTCAGAAGTGCTGATAATGTAGCTTATCTAGCAACACCAAAGAAAGCCACTCTTTAGTGATAGATTATTTTTCTTCTGTTTGCAACATCACTTTAGAAAATTGAACGCGTGTTACGTTTAGTCCACATGTATTACGACCGTCACATTTACGTTGTGTTCGCTGCCTTTGTGAATGGTCGTGTAAAAAATGGCTGGTCACAAGAAGTCACGCTTAAAAATGATCGCGAGATGAGTATCCTTGTCATGTTTACTTTCTAGACGACTACAAGTTTAGGTGCAACTTCGATTCGTCGTTCTGCGACTGGACTCCATTGGAGGCAAGCCGAGGTGGTGGTTGGACAAGAGTAAAACCTTTCCCATCCTTGACACGTGGACCAACGCGAGATCACACAAGTGGAGGAAAAGGCGGTAACATTACATTCAGCAATATATAGAATACTGGGCAAGTTTTTATGCGTTCATGGTCGCAGCGCGAAAGCAGGCACTTACAGGTACATACAAAAGAAGGGAGAGGACATATGCGCTTGTGTCGTCTCCCTTGTACTCTATTAGTGTCTCCTTTCGCGCTACCATCATAAACATTACATTGCCAGTATCACCGCGTCGTGCAATGTACATTCGTATGATCAAAAGTTACTCTAAAGAATGACGATGTACCGCATATCCGTAAACACTTTCGCATAGATCTTGCTTGTGCCGCTATGTAACCTAGAGACACTGGTTGGCTGAAAATGCAAGGACGTAAGCCCTTAGGCCCTAGAGGGTATATTGCAGGTTCACCTCCTAGTGAAAGAAGCCTTCTATCGACAGTTCATGAAACGTGTAGTGGTTTAGATCTATTTGGCAAAGGCAATATTAGCGGGATAAAAATTTACTCTGGCACGCGAGAGCGACAAGGGTAATGTAATGAGAGACTGGTGTAAACTACAGGCACATATGACTTGATTTCATTTTTACTTTTGGTCAAGCACCTGACAATAATTTCATTTTTCTTCAACAGGTTCTTTCCTGTACTTGAAGTCAAAAGCGAAGACTGTCGTCGCATCACTTCTGGGCCCTCAGTTGAATGCCTCCACTCTTTGTGTGGTAAGAGCTGGCCCTCAACTCATTACCTGACTTGGTCAAACTTCCTCGCTATTGCAGATTTTGCTCCCTTGTTAATATGAGCTTGTGTCCTTCGCGGTGAGTTTTTATTGAAACACAGTTGTCGAAGCTTACTGAGGATTATCGTAATAGGGAGACAACTCCACCAAAATGAGTTCAGAATACACTGGAGAGGACCACGACATGATCGACCGGCATATTAGAATTTAATTTTGCAATGAAGAGCATAAAATTCCATTAATCCAGTTCAGAAGTTTCAGACCACTGAAGGCTACATTCGTGTAACACCGGGAACTTGTATTATGAACCGCGGTGGCGTCAAGATCCAAAACGCGCGGGTGCGGTGTCTGAAATACCTAGTTTAATCGGCAACATTGTGCTGCTGACGTGGTACGTCAACAGTTACACGATTGTTTACATGTTACGTAAACAGTTATGCGATTGTCACAGAGCCGCCTCGTAGTTTCAATGTGTGACCACCCTGGTGCGACTGCACTAATGCTAGGAGTGCAAGACATAGTATTGACATGACGTTGGCGCCAACAATCGGCTAAGCTATTGGTAGGTGGTGTAGCTGAAATACCAACCTGTCATACAACTTTAGCGACGAAAACGAGCGGCAAGTGAAAGTACTCGCAGTTGTGTGTCTTTTGTGATAAAAATCACAGCAAGAATTGCCCACCGTCGTCGAACCAGCTCAGATCCGTTGCAGGGAGAAACATCCAGCGAGAAAAAAAAAACAACTTTGTCTGAATGCCTGCGTGCACTTCTGTCTACTTTACTGGTGAACATAACACATCAAAAAAAGCTTCTGAAGCTCAGACGTACAAACCCTAGTGCTTTGTCAGCCGCATACGCACATATCTTCGTCGATATCTCCATTCCGCGAAGGATAGCCCTAGCGTGCCCGCTAGGTTTGCGCGGGACAGTCGCTTCTGTGCACTGGAAGCAATACTCGCAAAAAGTGGCTTTTGACATTAGCATTTTTCAGGGTATTTTAAAATAAGGTCTTGTTTACATCACACATGCGAAACACTAGAAAAGCTCGTGGTTCTCCACAAATGATTGTTGTCAACAGTGTAGTCACCGGTCTCCCTCAACGAGCCTTCTCTGGGTGACAAAAACTTTAGCACTCTAACAGATATGGACGAATTGCGAAGTTCTTTGATTGAAGCGTTTCTTGCGTTTCGCGCACATACCAGCAGCCATTACACCAGACGATGGAAAAGCAAAACATCAGCAGTCACAACTTCACATGACACCTGGAGGAGGTTGGGGTTTATGACGTCAGGAGCTGCAACGAGAGAGAGTTGCAAGGCTGCTAAGGCGTTCATGAACAAAAAGAAAAAAAAAAACAAATTGAAAAATCGGACGATCAAATTGACTCATATTTCAATTTCAACGTTCGTTTGAGAGATTTTTCGGTTGTGTAAGGAATTTTGCATGTTTAAACGTGTAGTATTGGCTAACAAAATATTTCTCGCATTGCACGCATTTTTCCATGTATCTTGCGTTGCCTCGTGCATGCCTGGTTTTGTTTTTGGAAGTAGCGTACGCACATATTTTCATAAGGGTTTCTGATTGTCCACAGATGCGTTTCTACTACACGATACAAGGCCCGACCAACGCCGTGCTCACTGTCAAAACTCGGAGTACTGCCGACGGTGATTTCAACGATGTGTGGAAAAGCGACCGCCCTACTGAGTTCCGCCACTTCACTGAGGCATTCGTGCCCTTCCGCGAAGCTTCAGATTTCGAGGTGAAAAGTGATGCTTAGTCGTTGGTAGAGATCATTGTTCATCGGAATGCTCTTAATGTTCACTGAGATTGTTCGTGTTGCTCTTCTGCTTGTGTATCTTTGTTTAGTTGCTACTTTCACGGGCTGTTTTCCGCTTTCACAAACGATAACTTGCGGCTACTTTGTTGCTACACTGTGCAAGCTTGAACTGGATCTAAACTGTGACCGCGTCCCAATTTGTTTTCATAGTTTTTAAAAACAAGCGGTCAGGAGTTGCTGTTTGTATGTACCGTGCTCTGCTGTAAAATATGCTTACTTGAACTGACTGTGGACGATGCCTACGGGTGTTCCAATTTTATTCGAATATTATTTTAGCCACCATATTCTTGTTGCGTATTGTCTGGCTAAGCGGGAAGCAGTAAACAGCAGAAAACATCTTTAAAATGGGGAGAGAAGTATCTCGGCAATGGTTGAGTTAGGTAGAAATATACTACAATTATTCCCGCAGAGACCAGTCACTGTAGACGAAAACATTGATCAAGGAAAACTGACCTAACCAGTAAAAGCCTAGAATTTGGTTTGCATATATCGGCGAAGTTGCAACCTGCATCAACATAGCAGGACTTCCTCTTCAAGAAAAAAAAAACAGCTCTGTTCTCACTGAGGTTGCAGTGTGTAAATATTTTACGAACTCATACCTTCAGCTTCCACCTTCCTATCGTACGCGGACGCCAAGAAAATACGTAGGTCACCGATGAAGAAGCGGAGAGAGCCAAAAATGAATGTAAAAAATACTTCTGATTCATATAAAATGTAAAGTGTGAAGGGCCGGAGCCATTAATTCGACCTTCTTAAACATATTGCGGTATCGCCAAAAAGTGGCTTGCCGTTAATCTGAGTCCCCATTAAGCTGTAGCTCTCCAGAGTAAATCCTGGATGAAAAAAATGAACTTATGGTATTGCAGAGCTGCATTCACCTTGCTTGAACGGTCCCCAGAGGTGCTTATTTCTCATTTGTGTCAGTTCCCTAATTTTTTTAAGGCGTAGCATTCTTTGCCTGTTCACCGGGACTTGGCATGCGTTGTCGTTCCTTGACCCGATGCATTTGTGAATATATATAGACAACTTGGGTCTCTGGGCACGTATGACTGGGTATGTGCCCATTCTTAGCCAATCTTCTAGAATGAATGTGCCATTGTTACACAAGGGGCATGAAGCCTTAAATGTATTCAGATGTGTGTGGTTGTTCTCTGTGCTCATACATACTCTTATCAAGCATATCATGCATCACCTTCGTCATCGTGACAGCTAACAGCTACACGCGACCAGGTTGTGGTCATGTTAACCGCCACTGCTGCTACCTCGCCAACTCTAACAAACTTCGCGTCGTTTAGACTCCAGTATTGCGTTGCATCTGGGGTGTTTTGTCAGAGTTGTTTTTTTCAAAACGTTCCCGAAAGGTGTCATTATGTTGACTTTCTTTTTTGCGCTGCTGGGTTTAAAAGAAAACACTTATTCTAGACGGCAACACGAAAGACTACAGTAGAGCTGAAATTCAGGCTGGTTTGTTATGCATGATTATATAGGGTGTCACAGCTAATGTTAGCCAAGCTCTTCAACGATATTAAAGACCAAAACACCATCCAAGATAAACCTTTAAGAGGAAGCTTTAGCTCGGGGGCTCCTATCTAAATACATGTAAAAGGAGAATTCGTTTTTCTCAGCAACCACCGCACCAAATTTGACGAGATTTGTTGCATTTACAAGAAAAACTCAAAATCTAGTGACTGTTGGTTTCGAATTTTTGAGTTAGATTGTGAATTTTTTATTAAAAATTGGCAAAAATCGAAAAATTTCAAAAAAACGAAACTATCAAGTTTACAACTCTGTAACTCAGCAATGAAACATGATATCACAATTATGTGAATTGCATCTAATAGTACACTAAAGCGGACAAAATTGGTATGTTACACATGAATATAAAAAAAATTAATCATAGGGACATACAACGTTTGCAAAACCGTTGTAACCAACGTAACAAATTCACGTAAGATGTAAAATGACATACTGAATTTGTCCGCTTTCAATGATCTAATGGATGCCGTTTACAGAACCGCGATATCTGTTCTTGATGCAGAGCTATGACTTTGTAAACTTCGTGCTTCTATTTTTTTCAAACGGTCAAATATTTGAAAATCGTGTTAAGAAAATTTAAGCCCTAAATCAAAATTCCGCTTCCAACAGTCACTAGAATTTAACTTTCTCTTTCAAATGCAACAAATTTCATCAAAATCGGTGCAGGGGTTATCTCAGAAAAACGTTTTTGCGTTTTACATGTATTTGAATAGGCCGCGTCGGAGTTGGGCCCGAGCTAAAGCTTCCTCTTAAGCCCCGCGGTTTTCGGTGGTTAGAGGTCTGATAACCGAACACCGTAGGTCTTATGATTGTATCGTCGACCATTTTTTGCTGATCGTTTTTTTTTCGTTGAATAGCTTGGCTAACGCTAGCTGGAATACACGCTATATAAACAGCGCGCCGTACGATGTACTATGTAGCAAGGCGCTGTGTAAGTCTCTCATTTGTTATATCCATCGTTTTAGACTCGTTTAGGCTATGCTAGATAAAAGTCTACAGCTTGTTGGCACGGCCGTTCGCTGAATAGCAGAGCAACCGCCAAAAGGCTTAGAAACAGTGATGATGATTGATTTTAAGCGTCTCTTCTTTGAAACGGGGTGACGACAAATAGTCGCCTAGCCTGTGTGAGCTAATCGAGTTTTACATCTATTGCAGTTTAGCATTACACCCATCTTGTAAAGTTACGTATGCCTGTAATGACTTCGGCACAAGCTCATCGCTGCTTTTTGCTCCGCCAATAGCCTAAACGTCTCTTGCTTATCTCGACCGCTGACCAGTCAACGCTCCCATCAGTGACTCTGGAAGGTAGATGTTCCCTATGGTTCTGGTTGGATGAATGTCTTGACTTTCCATTACAGTGTGCAGAGTTGTATCCAGAAAGGAAAGATATTGGCGCTACCACAGCGTTCTTTTCCAATAACTTTCTCCTCGCCTTCAGATGTCTTCGGCTCACCTGTGTGTGATAAGCTTAGGATCGTTTTCGACGTGCCTGAAGTTTACCTTTGTACCCTTTGCACTTCCAACAGTCGTCACACTCGCCTCCGCACTATGCCTTACAGGCACTTCCTCCATCTGCGTGTCCGCAATAGGCTCCTTTCGTCTCACCAGTGCAGAACCTCGCAGACATTGTCAGCGTCCAGCATCGGCGTGTGGAGCGCACTCTACGCCGCGTTACGCCGGCCCCTTTTAGGACCCTAAAGTACTCGTACTTTGTTTTAAAATGCACTCACGTAACAAAAAAGAAAGAAAGAAAGAACAAAACAAAAGGAGCAAAGAAGGAATAAAAGAAACGAGAGTGCGCAATCATACAAACGGACTTCTCCGCACAAGATATGTTATTGCGGAGAAGTGAGCGTTTCGCAACGCTTTTCTAATGCGATACTCATGCACGTGCGGACACTTCTATTACGATATCAATTATATGGGCACTCCAAGCGCATTTTTTCCATCGGCGTCGCCATCACCGTGATGTTCCGTATAAAGTCCAAGGGCGATAACACCGTCGCCGCGCGTCGTATGCTGTATGTGCGAGTGAAAACACGCAAGGGAAGCCGACTATCACGGCTCAATCAGGCGCGCGCGAACGAAGAAGGCGGAGAGCGAACGCGCTGTGTTCCGTCGCTCAAAAGGCCGTTGGGGGATGGAAGGGAGGCGTTGTGCTCTGGCAGCAACTGGCATTTGGCCGCTGGGCGCAAGGGGAACTGACCGTTCGCGGCTCAATGTCGCGCGTCATATATGGGGGAAAGTGGGTAGACAGCAGAAGCTTGATGTGGGCGAGTTGGTTGAGCATACTTAATGAAAAAAGAGAGCGCTACGAAGACAAGGACGAAAGAACAACATGTACGACAGACAAGGCGCCTTGTCTGTCGTACATGTTGTTCTTTCGTCCTTGTCTTCGTAGCGCTCTCTTTTTTCATTAAGTGGGTAGACAGCACGAGAGGGAGGAGGGTGGTTTCGACTCCGCCAATAAATGCGTAGTCTGCACTGTCGCGCACGCCGTATCTTGAAAGGGAACTGTAGATGGCTCATACCTTTGTGCGCACTGTGTTCTCGCCGGTCTTGCGTTGAAGTGATAGACAAAGGTCACTCCGCTCGCTGCTGCTGTCGTGCTTGCTCACATCCGCGTTTTGACAGCGAGTGTCTGCGCTCATCGAGTGTGATGTGTTCATGTTTGTTTGTGCACGCTGACACCATGCTTGTTAATTCAGTTAGCAAGCGACTGTTTCCAAGTTTATACGGCTGATAAAACTACTATCCTTACTTTGTATAGCTGTCTACTCATTTGCTATCGCAATCGATGCTTCGCCTTTCGGGTGAAACTGCGACATCTGTAGGGTGTCGAAGGCGTTTAAGTGTATTCTCTGCATCCTAAGAAAGTGTCATGCTTTCCTAGGTTTGTATTTTGTGCATATTCAACTTTTTGCAGCGGAGATGTTATACGCTAGGCTCTGGCGGCTTGTGTGCGTAGGCAAAAAAGGTGGCGGCCACCCGAGAGCTAACAGAGTTCAAGCATAAAGCAAACGCGTATCGCCGGGTATGCCCGAGCTGCTTTTAATCACGAGAAGCGTCAAAAAGCATTGTTATAAGAAAATATCGTAATAGAAAAAGTAAAACCGGTATAGACACTGTTTAGTATAGATTGCGGTTGTACGTCACGGGCTCTATAGGCAAACCACGTGACGTTATCGCAGTTCCCTTCCGCACGTGCAATGGGTAGGCCGTGTGCGGTGAGGGCTGCGGAAGAACAGCGTGCCTACGAAAAACTACATCGTGAAATGAAGCGGGAATGTTTCTTTATTTATTGATTTATTTAAGACAATGCACAGATTGTCTTAGGGGACATGGCTAAAGGCAAACATTTGCCTGACTAGGCCGTGCCACCCGTACATTGGCAGCTAAATGGCAATAGCAGGCTTTCAGGAGAGCACACATGAAATTAAAGTAGCACACATTTTCCAACACTTGAGCACACAATTCACGTAAAAAGAAAGAAAAAAAGGTTAAATCTTACACAGTTTTCTAAGCACTTGAAGCACAAAAAGAAAAACATGTATGAAATGTTTTATACTTGTAGTTGAACATTTCTATTAGTCTTCGGATAGTAACAATTCTTTTACCGTCTCCTTAAAGCTTTGCTTTGAAATTCAAGAATTTACAGGTCCAATACTAAGGGGTAGTCGTTTAGCAGGTTAGGAAGTTGAACTGCTAGTTTTTAATCTCCGTATTTTGTTCTGCAACGTGGTTTTTCTATCAGAGTTTTTCTGAGGTTACAGCTTGTCATTCTGCCATGGTATTTGCTTTGGAAGGAACATTTATATTCCCAGAATTGCCATGAAATTTCGAGGAATAATTTGTAAGTGTGAAGTTTTGATGCTGTTAATATTTTATATTTGTTATAGTATGGTTTAGTGGTATCAGTACGTTCTAGGTTACCTATCGCGCGCAGTGCGTGGTTTTGCAGTGTTTGCATTGATCTTAAGTTAGTTTGTGTAGTGGTTGACCAAATCAGGAAACAATAAGTTAATCGAGAATGTATAACCGCATTGTAAATATTGCGCTTCACGTTTATCGGCAGGAAATATTGCAGCCTGTTTAGCACACCAACAGCACGAGCAATATTTTTCTAAGAACATCTACGTGTGGTGACCAGGACATATTTTCATGGAATATTATTCCCAAAAATCTGGCTGTTGGTGCCTGTTCGATGTTGACCTTCTGAAATTGGAGTGTAAGCTGAGTGCGGATTATTGTTCCTTTCGATTGAAACACTAGATACTTAGTTTTTGAGTTATGTTTAATTGGAGTTTATTTGCATTTAGCCACAGGCTTAGTTGCTGTAACCAGATGTTAGCTTGCTCAAAAAAGATTTCTTATTTCTCTTCCTGAGAAGAACACGTTAGTATCATCCGCGTATAAGATAATATTGGAACAGCCTTTAATATTGACAATATCAATAATATACAGTAAAAATAAAACAGGCCCTAAGACGGATCCTTGCGGCACTCCGTACTTAATGCGCTGAATTTCGGAAATAATTTATTGTTGTGTACTGTGTTGTAGAGGTGAGACAGCTTTTTATTAAGGATAATGCGACACCAAGAATTCCATAAAGAGGTAACTTTTTCAAAAGGACATCATGTTGCACGCAATCGAAGGCCTTCCTAAAATCGAGAAAGATACCTAGAGTTAACATTCGGTTTTCTATGTTGTCAAGGATTTGTTCCTTTATTTCAAGTAAAGCGGGTTCTGAAGATTTAGTCTTGCAGAAACCATATTGCTCGTGAGCTATTATATTATACGTGTTTAGAAACTCACAGTCTTCTGTTAATTGCATGCTCAGCAATTTTCGTGCAGACAGAAAGAACGGACATTGGCCTGTAGTTATTCATGTCGTTAACTTGCCCACTTTTATGAGTGACAGTCACCCGAGCTATCTTCATCTTATCTGGAAACACACCGTTAAAAAGAATGAAGTTACAGATATGTGCAAGAGGCGGGCTTACAACTTCACCGACGGCTTTCAACGGCTTCACTTTTATGTCATCTTCACCAGAAGCACAACTGTCTTTCAACGATAAGATCTGTATCTCGTGCTGCTCAGTAGGTGCCAAGAACACCGTGGAAGAACATCGATTTAATATATATTCCGTGCAAGAGACCAGCGTATCATTTTGTGACGACACGCCTGCATCAATAAATGTGAATTGAACGTATTTGCAACCTCAATATCTGACAATTCGCTATGTTTAAATTCAACTTTTTTGCAATAAAGCCTTTGTTTATTACCTCATTGATCGCTTTCCACATGAGATTTGAATTTCCTATGATAACAAAAAACTTGTTCCGTAATATTCTTGTTTAGAGCGTTTAATATCAGAATTTAATTTGTTATGCTCAGATTAGAAAGACCGAAAGTCATTTCGCTTCTGCTACTCAGAAAAATTTGGAAGAGCTTGTTACGATATTTTATCCTGTTGTAGAGGTCAAGAGAAATCCAAGGCTTTCTAGCTTTTTGTGTTTTTTAAACTTCTTAAGTGCAAAACACATGTTGTATAAAAACATCGTAAGCATTGTTTACATCAATTTCCACTGTCACTTCGTCCCACCGATAATCATAGATAAATTCAACAAATTTCTTAACATTCTGTTCTGAATAAGCTCTTTTTAAGCTTTCAGGGCATATATTGGATGGCTGTTTATGAGGTAGCAGACAGTATATATGGAAGTGATCACTAAGATCGCACATCAGGACGCCTGCTCTTACATATTCAGTAGAAAAACTCGTCACAGAGAGGTCAAATGTTGTCTGGCTTGTAGGTGTAATGCAAGTAGGCACGTTGATGACATTTGAACACCCACATCACTGAAAAGTTTCCTGAAAACGCGTATATTCTAGGTTGTCTGGGCAAGCATCCATATTAAAATCGCCCATTAATATTGTTTCCATTTTAGGTTAAATGCTTAGTTCTAATAATTTTTCAGTAAATTCTAAAAACTTACGCATGAATCCAGATGGCGGGTTGTACACGAGTGAAATCAAGCTGTTCATGCACTGAAGACCAATCAATACATTCATAGCATTCGTTAACAATCTTGAGCTCGGGAATTATACTATACGACAAACCAGAACAGACATAAATAGCAATTCCGCCTCCTCGTTTTTTCTGTCGATAAACAGAGACACAGTCATATCCAGAAATAGAAGCACATTCATCCTCTGATGTAAGCCACATTTCACTAAAACAAAGTAAGTCGAAGCAGTGTTGCAGTTAAGACAGATACAAGCTGACTTAATCAAACTTATTTCTGATATTTCGCACATTAAAATGATAGACTGAAAGTGGACACTGGTTCTTTAATGACGCGACATCACGAGAAAATTGGAATTCCAGGGTCGCAATTGTGGTTTAGTGAACATAACGCATGTATTGATGTCACGTATGCCGCCATCACTTCGAGGCTGTAAGACTGACCAGATCCTCCTCGCCGGGTATGACAACAGCTCGGTCGCCGCTCCTATTTCGCACTAAAACTTTACCGTTTGAGTGCCAGACGTATGCGTATCCCGAGGTCCGGGCCCATTCTTTCGTCTTTAATAAAATAGCACGTGATAGCGGTGTCATATTTTCACAGAAAAGCACGTGCCCATGGTCATTTAGTTGCTTCTTGTTTGCAAGCCAGGAATCGCGAAGTTCCTGGTGAACAAAACGGATAATGATGTCCCGTGTTTTGCCTGGTTTAGCGGGAAGTCTGTGTATAGCCATAACATCACTCTTGTTCAATAGTGGAAGCTTAATTTGCATCGCTAATTCGTTTACCTTCATCATAAGGTCTTCGTTCTCGCTTTCCGGAATACCGTGTATTTCAATATTTATCCTACGGCTACGGCATTCAAGATTATCTAGGTCCCGTTTGATTTGGGACAATTAACTGCTCGAATCTGCCTGTTCAATTGATCAAATCTGTTTGATAGTGGCGTGCTAACTTTTTCCTGAGCCTGCAGCCTCGTCTGAGATTCATCGAATTTGTCAGAAAAATGTTGCACAGACGATTCCAGTTCCACCAGTTTGATTGGCAGGACCAAAAGGGTATCTAGCTTGGTTTCGATTGCTAGAAGTCGAACTGCGGCGTTTGTCGCTCAATTTCAGCATCCTCGCCTTGTCCCACCCCCCGACATGTCTCCCATTTTCATGGCTTCTTAGAGATATCGCGCTTTCCAGTAGAAGCTTCTTCCGTTACACCAAAGCTCGAACCAAAGTGAAATTTGAATTTGCACTCAGAGCAAGTTATGTACAATCCATTGTCAGGCACCGCGGAGCGGCACACACAACAACGCGACATTTAAACATGTACTAGTAACACTTGTAAATCTCAAGCAGCGTTGGCAGCAGCGGCTGGCACATACAAAAGATAACTGATAGGAAACACCAACCTGTGATATTTCAAAAACGTCTTTCAGCGGACATGCATCAGATGCTGCCGCTACTGCAAAAGTGCGCAGGAAAACGGTTGTCAGGGCTTGGTATAGCGAATGGTCCAGGGGGCGCTCGAAAAGTGTGTTGATAGCAGATAAATGGCAGGGAAATCCGTGCGGTGGTATGGGCTGACAGTATCGGCACTCTGGCTGCAAGTGGTGGAAGAAACCGGGAGTAAAGTTGGATGCTTGAAACCGAGGTAGGCCAAAGATGGGGTACGGGCACCACAGTCCTGCGACGAGCGCCCGACGATTCCACGGGTAAAGTTCGTAGACGAGGCAGAAGCCACCGCACCTGTAATATTTCAAAAACATCTTCCAGTGGACATGCGTCAGATGCTGCCGCTACTGCCAAAGGGCACGGCGACGGCGGGCGGCACTTAATACGGACGAAGATCGTGCCTCAAACATCAAGCGTATGCACCTTTGGTTGGATCACCCTTACCGACTCCACTTCCATAGTAATTGTGGGTGATTTCAACATATACGTGTCTCGGCCAGACGGAAAGTGGTTCGTAGCGCTTCTCTTGAAAAGTTTGGGCATTTAGTGTTACACAAACATCAGTGTGCTCACGACGCGTCATCAGTCGTGTATAGACCTCACATTGCCCAAGAACCACTCCAGTGTCGCCACAGAGCCACTGACCGTATACCCTAGCAATCATGAAGCGATAATCACCTTGGTGACCAAATAATAAATCCGAAAAAGCAAACAAAAGAAGGTTCACAATCAAAAAAAGCATTGAGTGTGCAATTTAAAAAAAGCTAGAAGGATTTCGTGAAGAAACGAAATTCATTGTGGTACGTGTATCTTATTTTCAATCAACATATTTATTGTCAACATATTTATCGCCATATATACAGCTACGCTGGTCATGCACCTTCACAGAGTGAAATAGCCCTGATTTTCTTTTCTTTCTTTGACTAGGTGTTCATCGAAGGCAGTATTGAAGGAGCAAGGAATGTCCAAGGTTACATAGCGATCGATGACATCACTTTCCTTGACAGCTGTCATGCTGCTTCAGGTATAGATAATTGTACCTCTGACTACGTGGTTTGATATTTCACGGGGAAGCAATATATGTTAACTGTACGCTTGTGTAACGCCACCATTCTACTTATTCCATTGTGTTTCTTGCAAGTGTTAAAAGTTGTAGGACACAGGACACAACAGAGTACCCATTTCTTCAGAATCTCAATGCCGCAAATGACCGTAATTGTGAAAGCGTAGAACTTAGTCTTATAGAAATGACAGGTTGGAAATGTAAAAAAAAATATACAAACTGATATAGCTTTTCTTGGCATTTGTCATTTAGCAATTTATTTAAACGTCACAGTGACATATGTGAGGAGTATAAGATAAGCAGCCAGGACAAATATGCACAGAAAGGTCCATTAACTCACTGAATAACTTTGCAAGCTGGATGAATCTTAGACTTTCCCTTATTCAAAAAGACCTGAGAAAGTGTGTGTAAACGGAGCACCAACTTTGCAACATTAACTGTTATTCCAACAAGGCTTTGGGTATGCATAATGAGAAAACGCGTTATATTTGTGAATAATGTAGCTGCAATATTTTTCTATTACCTAACTGTCAAAGGCAAATGCTGCATGTTATACAAGAAGAGAGAGAGAGAGATAAAGAAGGAGAGGCAGGCAGGTTAACCATGGTCGTGCCTGGTTGGCAGCGCTACACGTGAGGAAAGGGCAAAGGAAGATGAGAAGTAAGGAGTAGAGTCAGTGTGTGCACAACCGCAAGTAAATGTTTACTCACGTATAGTCAGTCCGTTCAAGTTGCCTTGAAGAAGCGCATGAGCGCTTTGGTATCCTTGTGCATGCCGGAGTTCTTCAGTCAAGGGTGCGGATTTGTACTTTAGAGAACGGCCTCTCGTCTAAGCGTTTAGACCAGTGCACAAAGCATATCGTTGACAGTTAAATGATGGACAGTGGCACATAATCTGTTCTATAGTTCTGTCACATTCGCGAGGATGACGTTCGGTGCTGTTGGCCGCAAGTCAAAACATAAGAGAAGAGGTAGCTTTGGGTAACGGAAGACACCCGCTCGGAGCATCAGCGTGACACCGCATCAACATGACAGCGCATCAACATGACAGCGCAATCAGCATGACAGCGCATTGTTGAATGGTGCCTTTTTACAGCGAAGCTGTCTATGGCTGCCTTCCGAAAAAATCGTGGCGGCGAACAGAAAACGCCTCGCGGCAAAGCCAACTGTCTCGCGAATGCTCTGTAGCTCTCACATTAATGTAAGTATCTCGGAAAAAAATTATACTGAAATCGCCACTAAGAAGACATTACGCCGAGTTACATGTAATTGTCCTAATTGGTTAGTTCACAGCGAAGTTGTAGGCATTATAGAATTCCTGTATGCTATCAATACATAGGCATCTACTGAGGGAATGTGGTTACAGAAAGCGGCGATAACTCTTGCTTTATCGAAACTATCCCGAAACAAATTTGATGACAATTAGCCGCTATGACGACTCTTAACATTATGCCGAGTTTTATTTACTTTTCATGATTAAGTAGTTCACAGTGAAGTTGTAAATATTGTGGAATATCCGTCTGTTGTCAATACGTAGGCTTCTACGGGAGGGAAACGTACAGCCCCATGTTTGTACGCGAGAATAAAACTCTAGTCCTTCCAAGTTTCCCTCAGTTAATTAACTAGGGAGTATTCTCAATCGCAAATTACAAGCAAATGTGTCTTGCTTAGTGCACTCCTTTGGACTGCGCCCCGGACAACGCATACCGTCGCTGGCGTCGAGGCTCGGTTTACCGGTCACCTTCGTCTAAAGCGCACTCCTTCGCAGCTGCGTCGACAACACCTGCGTCTTTAGAGCGGCGTCGTAAAAGCCCTTCGACGGTAGCTCTGTGTATGTATGACGTAGTGCGTGACGTAGTGCGCGCCTGATATTTCTTTGCATTTCCCATAAATTACATATACATAACTATATGTATAGCTACATACCAACAAAACTCTATACCGACATAATTTATACCGCCATAGCAGCTTCGCTGGTCAACCACCTTCACAGGGTGAAATGGCGCCTCATTTATTTGTGCGATATTGTTCATTGATAATAGAGAATATCTGGTAACCATCCTATTTTTGCTATTATGGCTGAAATTTTTGTTATAATCTGTAATCAACTAATCACGCAGCAGACTTGACCGTCTGTTATACCTGAGCACTGTGTTCCTGCCCCAGGTGCGCTGCCCAAGCGGTCAGCTGAAACCACCACTTCCGCACCATCAAACTGTTCACATGGCGAGTTTACCTGCCTGTCCGCCGCCTACTGCATTCCAGCGAGCCAGCTGTGCGATTTTCTCAAACAGTGCCCCGACGGCTCGGATGAAAGCCACTGCGGTCAGTCACTGTCATAACTCGACAGCTGTTGCACACTAGTGATGTTTGCATCACTAGTGCGCAACTTATTTTGTTTGGTTGGAAAGTGGTAGTAAGTTTCATGAATAGAAAGGTTCAACCAAGTGTGGACGCTAACGAGGACAAGGTCGACGCACATGGTGGTTCAAATGATTCTGTGATTAAATGTTAAATATATCTGTTTATCTTTTTCTCATGTTCATTATTCAATCATTTTATATCTTATTCGTACCGTATTTCGTACACAATTACGTCGATCTTGTCTTTTTAAGCATCGACACTTCGTTGACCATTTACTTTTTTTTTTGACCAAGGGGTCAGGCGGGCCGCTCCCAGAGATAGTGCAGTCTTTGGTACAATGTGGCCAATTTTCACTATATTGGTGCTAATTAGGCATATACCGTTATTTTTACCTACTATGCGACCATTGCCACTTCTTGTGGGCACCGCCAAACCCGCCTTCTAGGCACCGTTGTCTAGCGCTAGCCCGGTTTATTCCAAGTGAACTCGCTCAATCTCTGAAAAGTGTGCCGTAAGGGGGCTCTGCCTCAGCATGTCTATATCTACGGCGGTGCACTCTTTACAGGATTATAGCGGAATCTGGTTAATTATTTACTATATCGGGTTGATTACACTCGTGCCTTTAATTTTACCAACTCTGCGACTAATTTTTAGTTCTTGTCTCATTGAGACGTGCATTTCTGATATGTCTTATGAAAGACTTATCAGCGTGCCCTGAATAGGCGGTCGCATCCTTCTGCCGCCCTCGCTATCACCGCCACCATGGCTGGCTTGCTCAATAAAACCGTGACCGCGGTTCCATGCTCCCTTTTCGGGCACAGAATTAATGAAGTCACTGCCCAACGCCACAGCTCCGGTATAGAATTCCCGATGCTCAGACTTCATTAAGTAGCTCGAGACGCTGTTGTCGGTGCTGGCCATTTAAACTTCGGAGCATCTGGTATGTCATGTCGTTCTTTCCAGGCGCCTAGTGCCGCTCGCACGCCCCTAATAGCGTGGCCCAGCTCTGCGACAGTGATCGCATTCAACGTGTCACCTGAGGTATATCCGCGTTCCGGTGCTCTCGCGGAATGTGCTATGTGATGCCGGCGCGAAGCGGTTGGCGAAATTTTGCGCAAGCGCCATGGAGCGGACGCGCTAATCTATCGCTACCGAGTCCAGAGGGGGCCTGTTTGGCGGCGTGCACGTTAATGCATGAAAAACGTACCAAACCTTATTCACGCGCAGTTCGCTTTCGAGGGACACGCATGGCGAGGCGCAATTACTTTTTGTACAGGTGTCTAGCCTACATCTTATCGATCGCACCCAGTCTAATCGATCAGGATATTTGTTCGACTCTTTTCGGTTCATTCTAATGCGATCTCTCGCTTTCGTGACAGGAATCTAAACTGAATTCGATAAGGAGTCCGTGAACTCCAACAATTCGCCACAAGGCGTAGTGAAATAATAAAGTACGACGAAAATTAATATTTGTTCACCATTCGGCTATACAAATTATGAGTTAAGTCAATAATTAAACAAGCTGTTATAAACTCCTGCCTTCGGCACTAGCTATGGATCTGTTCAGCCACAGGTATAAAATACTCGCAATTTATCTGATCTTCAGAGAGCAAATATTTTGCTAATTGATTTATCTTGCCGAAGGCATACAATTGGACAAATCGTTTCAGGAACAGCTTATTGAATCATCAGCTTATCTAAACATCGGTAGATGGGCTCAATTATATTGGAAACGTTCTGCAAGTATAAACATTTACTTCTTGGAATCAGTAGTTGTACCAAATTCTTCAGAGTACAGCAATGAGATTTACCTCTTGGGACGTGTAGTTATACTAAGTACTGCAGAGTACAGCAATGACATTTACCTCTTGGAACAAGTAGTTGTACTCAGTACTACCGAGTACAGCAATGAAATTTGCCCCTTTGAACGAGTAGCTGTACCAAGTACCGTAGAGTACAGCAATGACATTTACCTCTTGAAACGAGTAGTTGTAGTAAGCAATGCAGAGTACAGCAATGACATTTACCTCTTGGTATGAGTAGTTGTACCAAGTAATGCAGAATGTAGCCATGATAAAGACACCTGTAGGAATAGCTTCTTTGTTGGCATTGGTCATAAACATCCAGTGATCGGCAGTAAAGTTAGAAAACACCCGCATTAAAAGCAGTCTAATACTCCTGTCAAGCGGGCAAGGTAAGTGCACTTACGGAGGGTGCACCCGGTTTTAGGTGCATTTTCCTAAATCTAAACGTCGCAAGTGGAGTGCACTCTTCTGCGAGTGCACTCCGGTCGGAGTGCGTTCACGGAAGGCACTTTGCTGGTCGAGTGCGTAGCCTCGCCGCCAGCGGTTTCAACGATACAAAATGTAATGCATACAAAAGGACATAGAAGTTCATTCTAGCTGTTGAACAGCTTTTAACGAAATAATCAGAATAGTACTCGCTGATATTCTGTTCTAGTAGGATCGAATTCCGCCTCGTTGCCCGCCACCATCTTGTTCTGGATTGGCTAGGCATTCGTCTTGGCCGGCCTTGACTTGTAACACTCTTATGATAAAAATATTTTCGTTTTTTGTTGAGTAAACATGGATTAAGACTGTTCTTATTTTAAAATACAACTAAAGCAATCGCTTTTTAGAAGTTCTTTTGAAATATTATTCTACATCTTCAAAAACCATGATCTTAGTCCGTCGCCATATTTTTTAGTGCGTGTGCACTTTGTTTTCCCGTTTAGCACCACGTCTCCTAAAGTGTCACTCAAGGTCCCGAAGTGCACTCGTCGTAAGTGCACTTAACTTGCCCGCTTGACACAGGTATAAGGTGGCAACAGCGAAATAATTTGTAGAATATCGCTTAAGGATGACGGCGAAATCATCACCTTGCATTGGAAGAGCGTGGGGTGAAACTCATTGCGTCCATGCAGGTGCCTGCGACTTCTCGGAGGACTTGTGCGGTCTGCAGCCTGCACGCACGCAAAGCCAGCCACGTTGGACCCGTCTATCAGCCCTCATGGTTTCCAATAACCGAATGCGTTTCCCATCGCTGCCTCGGGAAGACAGCGGCCACAACGAGCGTGGTTTCTACGCTGCTTTCCTCAAGACAGACGCTGGTGAGGAGCCTTGCAATGCCCGCAATAACGAAAGTAAATCGGCGTTTTATTAGGTGCGGAATCATCGGACATGAATGCACTGATTTGTGTGAGTTTCCCACTATAGCAGTGTGTACGGACAAATACGTGCTTCTGTTTTCTTTCTTTCTTTCTTTCTTTCTTTCTTTCTTTCTTTCTTTCTTTCTTTCTTTCTTTCTTTCTTTCTTTCTTTCTTTCTTTCTTTCTTTCTTTCTTTCTTTCTTTCTTTCTTTCTTTCTTTCTTTCTTTCTTTCTTTCTTTCTTTCTTTCTTTCTTTCTTTCTTTCTTTCTGTCTGTCTTTCCTGGGTGGCTGAGGCGAGATAAAATTAGGTTTTAATACTTCTTGCATAACACAAGTCTGGCAATCTGTTTATCGAAGATGGCGGATTTGTGAAAAACCAATTTTTGTTGACATCCTTCAAGACAGCGTTTAACATCAGCGTTTGCGCGATAATCTCCAGTTGGATTATAATTACTAAGTAATGTTTTGATTGATTATGTTTGAGAGCATATTGTTATCAAAGAATTGCGGTCAGGCAATATTCAACGCATCACTCCTTCCTGGAAACTTGGTGCCTATATAGTACCAGTGTCGGCAAATACGCGCTCAATAGGGCTGTGAAATGCACTACTGTTCCAGTTAAGTTTTTCTTGCAATGTTTTTTCGCAATGTGGTGCTATATTCCCTGAAAAAAAAAACAGTGCAGCGTTTGCGTATACTTATTCATCGAAACTGGTGCGAGGCACATAGTTTCTAGGAGGCGTTATTTATTTTTATTTATTTATTAGATACTGTCAACCCCGTTCTTGGGGTCATTACAGGGAGGGTGATGTGTCAAGAATACATGATACATAATTTTCTTTCTATGCAACACAAGAATTCACTGGCGCTCTTGGTAGTTAACAGCAACAACGAGAAAAAAAAGGAGCAAAGAACAAAAGAAACGTAAACAAAAATGCTCGTAGTGAAAATTCAGTATACATCCTCGAAAAAGAAAGTATCTAACGCATTTTCAAATTCAGCAGAGCCCTCGTTGCTCACAACTGCATTAGCCAATCTGTTCCACATTTCAATCGTGTCAGGAAAAAAGGAGAAACGAAAAGCATCAGTACGTGTTAGATAAGGTTGAATAGCTCTGCTATTGTTGAGACGATCGCATTTCCTTCCTGGAGGTTGTAGATATAGATCCTTGCTTATTTTTGTTCGCCCACTCATGATTTTAAAAAGAAATATAGCTTATGCTTACGTCTGCGTTCCTCCAGAGGCTCTAGTTCACAACATTTTAACAAGGCTGTAACAGACTCCATGCGTCGGCATTTTCCGCATATGAAACGGATATGTTATGGTTCCAGCATTAGCTGGAACAATTAGCTGGAACATTAGCAATTGTGCAATTGCAACGTGTCTCCTGAATTGATTCATTAAAAAGATAACGAATGAAATTTTGTTATTAATAATTGTATTGGCAATTATCGCACAGTAAAAATTAGTATGTTGTCTCGAATAACTTGTGGTTTATCATCGCAAACAGTCTTTGCAGAAATACGCGGTATGCGCATGAACCGTCATTTTGAAGTCCCCTTTTCGGCACTTTATGGGGTGAATACAACGCGGTCCGAGCTTTGCAGATAGTGAGAGCAAATAAGAGAGCACAGATGAGGGAGGACGGTTTCATCAATACACCATGGGATTACCAACGACTTTTTATTTTGTGATAGAAAAAAAAAGATATGTCCCGTATTTACCACATCCAATAAACCCATACGCTCTTGGGGCGGATATGCTGTTTCTTAATATTTCATATACGATCAAATATGATCATCTGGAGGTATGGGGATGTGGGGGTTATGAGGATTAAATTTATAATAATCTAGCTGGTTCACGCACCAACTATTGCTAAGAACTGTTTTGTGACGCAGCTGTTCCCAGTGGTCGCAACACAGCCTTGATGACACCGCAGCTGGGGGCGATGGGTCATGCGTGCCGGCTCACCTTCTACACATTTCTGCCTAAACAGCGTGAGTATAGTGCGGCTGTGCGGATGCTGAAAGATCGCTGTAAGTCCATGCATATGCAAACACCACACATACAATAAATAAATACTGTACACACATACACACGTATACATACGGACATACATATAATATGGCTACGAAAGCTGGGTTTACTACACTAATACAATATACAGATTTGCTTCACAAAGAATAACAGAAGTACGGGTTTACATAAAAATGCAGTTAATTACAGTTCATGATAAGTCCTTTCATTATTTATTAATATAATATTTATTGCGGCATGAAAATAGATACATAAAAATCGTCAGCTAGCGTCATATCAATTGGTAATGTATTCCAAGGTCGTATTCCAGAAACTTGTATTCCATGAAGTAGTATTCCAGAATTTACTACAGCTTGTCTTGTTCTCGACTCTGGCAAAAATAGTTTAATACGCTTGTAAAAGTTAAAGATTGTGAAATAATTACTACTAGTACCGTTTATGTGATGTCATACTGACATAGTAAAGCTCTATGAATATTTGATGGTGAAATGGACATAATAAAAAAACATGAAAGCACCTGATACACATGAGATACGTAACCATACTATAGCAATGAGAATGTTAGCCAGTCCCGCTCACTGATTCAGTGTTCACTGATGTAGAATATAGCTTAAAACGTTGGTGCCGCCTGGAAGGTGGTCTAAGGAGCAGGCAAGCACGTTCAAGAAAATCGCATAGAGAAAGGTGCTATATACGTGAGTTGAATAGTTCAAGGAAATCGCATAGGAGAAAGTGCTGCATACGTAAGTTGAATAGTTCAAGAAAATCACACAGAGAAAAGTGCTATATACGTGAGTTAAGTTGAATAGTACAAGGAAGTCGCATAGAGAAAAGTGCTGTATACGTGAGTTAAGTTGAACAGTTCAAGAAAATCGGATAGAGAAAAGTGCTATATACGTGAGTTAAGTTGAATAGTTGAAGAAAGTCGCATAGAGAAAAGTGCTATATACGTGAGTTAAGTTGAATAGTTGAAGAAAATCGGATAGAGAAAAGTGCTAAATACGCGAGTTAAGTTGAACAGTTCAAGAAGGTCGCATAGAGAAAAGTGCTATACACGTGAGTTAAGTTGAATAGTTCAAGAAAATCGCATATGAGAAAGCGCTATATACGTGAGTTAAGTTGAATAGTTCAAGAAAATCGCATAGGAGAAAAAGTGCTATATACGTGTGTCAAGCACGCGTGCACTGCCCATTTTCAGACTTGCCGGTATACGTTTCCGTGGACGTTGTGGAAACACTGACAGATACGGACAAGATACGCACTCTCAGGAAGAAGGTGCTACGTGCTTGGGAGTACGAAGCACAAGTTACGTGGAAGATGCAGGCAGTGAATGTCGGAAACCGACGTCCCGGCACCAGAGTAAGCCTTTACACTTGCCTTCCATACTTCCCTGCTGGAAGCATGATACTGGTCTCATGCGTACACACTGTTCTTCTACCTTCCTCTTCTCTCCTCTTCTAAACTCTCCTCTTCTAAAATAAAGACACAAACATAAGAGATGTGACTCAAAGCGTGCTTGAAACAAAACAGGATCATGAATGCTACCAGCGAGATCTAAGTGAACCTTAGAGTGTAGCGAATAAGCACACTTACGAATGAGACGAATCAACTGAAACGCAAGGGATTGTTTATAGAGCCTGCTGAGAGCAAGCAATATGGAACCAGTGGGGAGAGAGGGCTATGCGCGAGTGTATGGTCACCAGGTTGTGAATGCTCACTGTGGTGTGATAAGACAGACATCTGCAGGCAGCGTTGCCGTGCTTTAGATTTAGTGCTATTTTTACCAGAAAAGCTGCAGCTTAGTTACTTGGCGCAGAAACATTTGTCGACCACTGTTGCTGCCACAAATTCTATCTTGTTGTTGCTTATACCATGCGGACATTTACTTACAACTTTCTAGTCTCGCAACGCAATCCTTAGGTTGCAGAGTCGTCCTTTTCTATGAATAGAGATGCATCTATTTATTCATTACGCTAACGCGCGGTGAGAGACGGGAAATTTTCGGGAATTTTGAGTGGCTTAACAAAAACCTAGTTTTTTTCTCACGTTTTTTTAGGAAAGTTGAAAATGTGAGAAAAAATCAGAACGTTATAACAAAACCGCATTCACTCTATGCATTTATTTGCTCGACGGTACAAACTAACACGAGTGCTGATGTGTCTGAGATAATGTCCAAACAGGGGAGCGAATTTCTTGTTCTATTACACCAAACAAAATACGAGTTGAAAATACAAGAACTACGCAGGAAGTCGCTCGGTGCCGATGCGGATGTAGCTGTGTGCCGCAATAGGCTCAGTAGCATTAAATGTAGCTGTCTCAACATCAATCTTGTACTGCACATAAACAAGTCTTCGAAATAGTTCACTTGAAACCCCATGGCGAGGCTTGGTGCGTACATTTGCAAACTAAAAAAAGCTCTGTTCGCATCTGGCAGAAGATAGTGGCATTTCCAGCAGGTGATACGTGTCAAGGTCTCATTGCGGTAAACACGACGCAAGGGACGTTTTGGTTGGGAAAAGCCTTTATGTGGCACGTGCATAAGAGAAAAATACATCTATCATCAATGAACACCCACTACAAGCCCAACAGAAGGCACGGATAAACAAACTATACACCGCGCGAGCTAATTTAGTGTATACCATAAAGTCTTCACACACGATGAGTTGGAAGCTTCAAAATAAACACATTGAGTCCACTGGCCTTGCCACGTAGCCTTGTCGTCACTGCTTCCGCCGAAAAGTCGTTGGGCCCTCCGATGCATCGTGGATTCGACGTTGCTGTCTCTGCCGTCCAGTGCACGGTTGCTTTGGTGAGGACGGTGGGGATGACCGAGGTGCCCGAATCGCCCGGCCGACTGCGCTAGCGTGCGGATCGTAGCTGCAGGGAGTCTCGGAAACGGCACCGTCAGCTTGTAGCTGAGGTCTCCGGCGGCGCGTCCGCCACTTCTTTATTTTCTCATATCTTCTTCCTCTATCTCTTCCTCTGCCAGCGCGTGCTTTCTTGCTCTGTTTTTACCTTCTTCTTTTCCCTGTTGGTTTATTAACCCCTGGCATGTGCCTACCTCTAAGAAATATGTGAAAAACTGCTTTTCATCTTCCTCCTCGTACTGATGATTCTGCTGTTTTCATATCTCGGCTCAACACTAGCACGCCATGTCTTTCACCATTTTCCTCGTTTGCACCCAATGTATACACTCACAACACATCCCTTCACTTCACTTTACGTGTTAAATTCACTGCACCCTTCACAGAGTTCACTATTTAACACCAAAAAGTCATTGTTGAACACTACTATACCACAACAAGACTGCTATAGCACATACCACACCATGCACTAAGAAGATATATTCGTAAAAGCTGCTCCAACATTTTCTGTTGTCCTGATGCACGCTACACGGAATGTATGTCTGGTTGATACTAATGAAAGCTAACTAACTTGCCTATAATAGCACTGCGTGGCTGTTAGAAACGACTGACCGGCATTAGTTTCGGAAACGGTTTCAAAAAAAAGAATCACTGCCAAGCGAAATCAAAAACTACACTTTTAAAACTATAGTTTTCAGGCTACCTTTACAAGATGCCTCAGAACTTGGAAGCCCGGGAATTTCGCGGTCGCTATAAAATAGGCCTCCGCACTCAAAGACCACAGATGATCGGCGTTTTATTGGCGTGGTCGGGAAAGTGGTAATGAAAAAACCGATCACTCGCATAACGTTTTTTGACCTGTTTCACTGCTACGAATAAGCTACATAAATGTTTGATCGTTTTTTACATAGTGTGTTCTCTACTGACGCAGTTCTACTTTTCTGCCGGCGAAAACGCCAGCATCGACGACATCGAGTACCATCACTGCCACCCTGACGAGAAAAAGGAAGAATGTGAGTGCTTAACTTTTTTTTTTGCATATACGTTCTTCATTGTTTCTTTTAAAGCGAAACTTTCTTAATCTATTCCCCCCCACTTTGCGAGCGCTGGCGGTTGCTGTCTTGTGGAGTATACAACAACTTAGTACCCTCTGGGTATGGGCCGTTGGATCCGAACAGACAACTTGGGGCACTGGATATCTAAAAAAAATATTAAATTATTGGGCTTTACATGCTAAAACGACTTCCTGATTATGAGGCACGCCGTAGTGGGGGGCTTCGTAAATTTTGACCACCTGTGTTTCTTTAACGTGCGCCTAAATCTAAGTACACGGGCGTTTTCGCCCCCATCGAAATGCGGCCGCCGTGGTCGGGATTCGATCCCGCAACCTCGTGCTCAGCAGCCTAACACCGTAGCCACTGAGCAACCACGGTGGTTACTGGATGTGTGTAACGTGGCATATGTCAGTGGGTGTATGTTGGAACGCGCAACTTGGAATACTGAGTATGTGCAACTGGGCGTGGTGCCACTGGGTATGTGAACACTCTTGGCCAATCCCGCAGAATGGGTATGTGCCACTATAGGTGCCCGAATAGACAAGCCCAACAAGACGCAAAAAAGTGATGAAGTTGGCCGCAGAAAATGGAAGTATGCAGCCGAGTGTGGAGAAAGAAGTGAAAAGAATAAAATGGTGCCGGAGAATGCATTGGAGCGGGGAGCGCAGCGCTGCACTGAAGTGAAGGAGAGGTGAAAACATTTCAGTAAACGTCAGTGAAAGCTCACTGAAAAGGTGACGTGAGAAGACAAGGAAATGCTGGATAAACTTAAGTTCAAGATACGGTACGGTGCGTTTCTGCTATTTCTGAAAAATAAAACCATGCAAATATGTCTAGCGGACAGCTTACGCAGGTCGTGCAGAAGTAGATCCGCATTAATTAAAGCGCGCCGCAGGGTCTAGGCGACACAACGAAAGCGGTCGCACGTCAAATCAACACTTCATTGCCCGCCGCGGTAGCTTTGCGGCTATGGCATTGCTCGAGGTCGCAGATTTGATCCCGACCGAGGCAGCCGCATTTCGACGGGGGCGAAATAAAAACCGCTCGCGGACATTGATTTAGTGCCAGGTTAAAGAACACAACGGTGCCAAAATTAATCCGGTGGCCGCCGCTACGGCCTGCCTCATAATCCGATTGTGGTTTTGGCACGTACAGCCCCATAATCCAATTCAAGTTTAATGCTTGTGCCATGATGCGATGTGCCGTGTGAGGCAATGACAATGCTCCACCCTCTCAGAGGTTATGAAATATGGCGCACAACAACGGCTCAAGCAAACACCTCTCTCTTTGTGTTTTGCGTACTACGCAGACAAACAGCAGTGGTGCACGCAAGGTAACGTTTAACATCAACTCACCACTCTCGTGTTGGACAAAACGTTGACGAAATTGAATATTCGCCGTCGACATCACCTCTAATTATCGTCAATCAAAGCAAACGGCACAGAAGGCTTCGCTTAAATCGATTGCCGCAGTGCGTGGGACCTGCATATTTTTTTTTCCTTCCGTATAAACCAAATTTTCTAAAAGAGGAAGCTTTAACTCAGGGTTAACTTCGATTTTGATATTCAAATGCACGTAAATGCAGAAATGATTTCGTGAGAAAATGACCGGACCGATATAAATGAACTCGTATTTGAGAGAAATAGTTCAATTACAGTAATTTTAGGAAAGAGAATTTAGATTTAGGGCCTGGACGTTTTTATAAGGATTCCCGAAAATTGGTAAGTTAGAAAAAATTAAAGCGTGAAGCTTAGAAATTCGTAACTCTGCACTTCAAAAAGACATCGTTGTTCTGTAAATTGCGTCTGTTGAGAATATCAAACGGAGAAATTTCATATAGGAATTTACAACTTACGCATAATTGTTGCAATGTTCCCAAGTCTGTTGCAAAAGTTGTACGCACGAATTAGGGGTATGTGTTAGAACGGCGTTTAATACATCAAATTTTTCCACTTTAGATGTACTCTTAGAGGCAATTATAGAATAGTGGTATCACTTTTTATTGCAGAGTTACAGAGTTGCAAACGTGATACTTGAGTTGTTTGAAATTAAGCAATCTTGAACAATATAAAAAAGCAGTTGATATAAATAAAAAAATTCTATTTCCTATGTTGGCTATTTTCTAGCTTTTTCTTTTAAACGCAACGCACCTAATCAATATTGGCCCACGGGTTGTTGCAAAAAACGATTTCTTTTTTCACATGTATTTACATAAGAGGAAGTTTTAGCTCGGGAGCTTTTAAGTTTCATGCGTTTTCTATAATTTTTTTTAACATGGCAGTACTTGTGTTTCGATAAGAGACTAGGAGTAAAATATTTAAGCATGAAAATAGATTTCAAGAGGTTGGGCTATGCCACCGACGAATCAGTCGCACGTGGTTAACACATTCACATCTGTTTCTGGAAGAACAGCGGCCTATTTGGCCGCATGCGGCATTGGCCTAAGCGTCGCACATATCTTATTATGTGTGACGCTCAGGAAAAACAAAGGAAGAGTTTTCTCCTAGTTTTCTAATTACGACACTTCACTACACTGCATGCTTGTCTTAGGCTCATGCCCCAAACAAATTTTGTACAGTACGGTGGAAGGCTAATCTTTCTATTTATTGTCTGATTTTTTGAAAATTGTTCTGTCAAGCTTTCTATAAATGCATCAAAATGTCTGGCTTAATGAAAGTGATCATCGTCATGGCGCACTTTAGCCGAGCCTCGCTGCTGCCTCAAAAGCAACAAACAAACTTCATAACTTAATAACCGACCGACCGACCGACCGACCGACCGACCGACCGACCGACTGACTGACTGACTGACTGACTGACTGACTGACTGACTAACTAACTAACTAACTAACTAACTAACTAACTAACTAACTAACCAACTAACTAACTAACTAACTAACTAACTAACTAACTAACTAACTAACTAACTAACTAACTAACTAAAGCTACGCCCCTAGTATGCTACTGCAGACATGGTGCGAATTCTCATGATTTTGCTCTTGCATAACTTTTGCAGCCGTTAACTGCACTTTTGAAGAAAAGATCGGGTGCGGTTGGTACCCAGAGAACATTGCGGACTCTGGTGATTGGGAAATAATCTCTGGCATCCCTTCCTTTGCCGTACCGGACCACACCACAGGAAACGGTGAGATTTCAGTTGTTTATGTGTAGAAGCAAATGTGACGGACATAAGCTGGAGGTGGGTGATCGTAACCAGATAGGATGCTACATTCAAAGTGTTCTCCCAAAAACAGTGGTGATAGACGTCATAAATGTCGGTAAAGGCTGCCATCAACTCTTTGGCAATAAAAAGAAGGAAGTGCTAGGATATTTCCTGGAAACTTGATGGAAAAAGATTCTGGAAAAAAAAACACATGAAGTTGACTTCGTTCTTTCTTACTAGAATAACCGATATATATATATAGGCGCTAATAAATCTCAGAAAGGTAGAACTCGCAACCACGCTTACATTTTATATTTTACGCTTTTTATAGAATGTTTGGGTTTCACCTTCGAAAATGCAGACTCCTGACACGCAGGATATTAGATAGAGCGTACGCAGAGGGTGGAACAGCTATGGCGCTTTTCAAAGTGGTCCCTGTGTATTTCTTTCTGCTCTACATGTTTCGTTGTCACAGTTTACAGTGTCAGCTGTTTAGGGTTCATCCACACACGTTCGCCTCCTACGTTCATCACTTTTCAAAGAAACATTGTCCGCTGGCAGATGAGACGACGTAGGCATTGTGCACCTATGGTAAAGGCCCTCAGAGTATTTGAGAAAATGCATGAACGCCGTAAATATTTACTAAAGTTGAGGTTAGAGCGGGCTGGCGCTGCACAACGGCTGCTGGGGTACCGTCTTAAAGGTTCCAAAAATCTTCATGTGAGAATTTACACACTTTAGTGATCTCTGTGAAGATTCCGGCATGAGCTTAACATTGCCATTTTATTATCATTACAGTACTTGCGGCCGTTTAGGGGTTCGTTTGCCGCTGAAGGTTTTCTTGGGGCATGTCTACTAAAAGTTTGCAAATATGTTTTTTGTCTTGCCGTGAAAGATAAACTTATGCGTGCAGTTTTGTATCGGCCACTTCGAGCGCCATTGGGCACATGCTTTAGAGACCACAAAACTTGCATTTACGGACTCTGCCCGAATTTTTTGTATTTCATCCTCTGAAAATTTAAGAATTGCATAGTTTCCCACAGGACCGCGTACGACCGTTTTCTTGTATTTTTTTTTGCATCCACCTCGCGTCATTCGCGGCGTCAAGCAGACGCATTCGCTCCTTACCATCCACTTGAGTTTACCTCCACACTGCCCTAGTGGTTACGCGGAGATGAACCGGCAATATCGCCTGCCTGGTTAACCTACGAATTCAGTTGGTGTATAAATCGTTTCCAATTTATCAGGTTCGAATTCAGCCAATGCACAAAGTTTTTCCAAGATCTATTTCTTTGTTGCGCTTCATGAATATCGAGGTGCTCGACGCCACCACTGGAAAAGAAGAGTACTGCTCTTATAGAAATGCTGCACGATTGAAACGTCTCTTGGTATGAACGGTGATGTATTAAGGGAGTTACTTAATTATTCTTGGAAGTTATTTTTGGTTGGTAAAATAGACTGACGTTTGTAGCGCATTCAGCTTCCGCTGTTCACCAAGAGATCGAGCTGTCTGTGAAGCATCTTTATTTTATGTTTATTCAATACCGCTCTCCGAAATCACCGTGCGGTGCATTGGCGAAGACGAAGGAGGTGCGGGCACGTGTGTTCAGCTAGCTGGGTTCGGACTGTGATGCACGTCAAGTTAGGACGGTTTCGCGCCTGTTGCCAATAAAGCTTGCAGAAGGACTTTTCTGGAACCGCTTTGTCTGCTGAAGCTGTTTTACTACTGGTCACTCATATCAGCAGAAACATCATGCTTTTCTTAGTGTGATGCAGCTATTCATGTTTTTCAGGGATGTACTTGGCGTTGGAAAACTTCCAAGAGAGTAGTGTCGTGGCGCACATGGTGTCAGCGAAAGTGAACGCTACCGGCACGAGTGGTCGCTGTTTTCGCTTGTGGTACCACATGCAAGGGGAGAGCAAGAGTCGGCTAACTCTGCGGATATTTAATGTGTCCGGCCCTGATTCGAGCCTGTGGACCAAGAGTGGGCATCAAGGAAACATCTGGATCGAAGCAGCTGTAAACATCAAGGTCATCGATGGCCCGTTTCAGGTGTGTAAGTGGCTTGGGGCAGATACCTTATGTCGCCGTGTTCCTCATTGAAGTTACCTGCCTAATGCTAGTGCAAACGAAAGGCCTTGTTTGTTTTACGGGCTAAGAAATGATAACAGCAATAAACCAAAATAATATAACTGCAATTTTAAAATGGCGTATCAAATGTCTGCTAATCTTTTACCGGTCAAGTTGTGGAGAGGATTATTGAACCATAAATATCACTGTCCAGATGTGAGCAGGGTTTTAGGCCATCCTTCAGTTTCAGTTTCAGTTTATTATTCATTAAGTACAATGAATGGGTAAGAGATAATATGCAGATGAGGGTGCCGAAGTCAAACTGCAACGGGACCCTCGGTTAATAATAACAATGGAGAGACGTATGAAAAATGAGCCAGCTAAGTAAAAAAAACACAATCGTGAAAAATGCAACATAGAAAAACATAACAAAAACAATTGTCAGTATGCAAGCCTATAGCACATAAAAAACTCTGTTGAAGCTTGGGAAAGTTGGCGTGACATTCTTTTACAACAGCTCAAAGGAAAAGGATGACACGAGTGTACACACACAGCGCTGTTGTAAAGAGAGAGAGAGAGAGAGAGAGAGAGAGAGAGAGAGAGAGAGAAAGAGAGAGAGATGCAAATGAGACAAAGGCAGGGAGGTTAACCAGAGTTATAACCTGCGGTTCGCTCCGGTTGTGAAAGATAGTGCAATGAATGACGTAAACTTAGTTATACGTGTAAAAAAGCTTAAGGGCATGACTAAATGCATGAAAGGATGAAGATTTAATGGTGTTGCGTAAACCATTGCACAGCTTTATAGCAGCGAATGATTATGTCAATTTTCCATAGGTAGAATGAACCATAGACAATAGAAAATTGGAGTTACGTGAAAACCTGGTATTATTATTATTGTTGACGTGCCTGGAATCAATGAATTTGTATGAAAGCTGTTTAGTAAGTAATTTTAAAACATAATTAATAAATGTTAGTTGAACAAGTTCGTTACAAGGATGATATTTTCACGAAATAAGACAGTAGTACTCGCGAAAAACCCGCTGTTGGTGATAATGCATACTGATTGGTTTTGTAAGGGCTGAATAGACAAGATATGACAGTAATATGTGTTTCCCCAGGAAACAATGCAATAATTAATGTGACTGTAAATGAAAGCAAAGTATAATGCTAATAATGCTCTTTGGAGAAATGTGCTCTTGATTTGAATAATGCTCTAATACCGAAGGTACTTGCTCAATGAAGGTGATGTGTTGAGAACACGTTAGGTTAGAACCCAATTTGATGCCCAAAAATGATACACAGTCGGAGATGGGAATGTGATGACCATCTAGAGGTATCTCAGGCAAGCCAGGTAGCATTCTTTGGCAAGATTGGAAAATCATGAATTGAGTTTTGGTAGGATTGAAAATTAAATGATTGGAAGAACATCATGCAACTATATGTTCAAGAAGCCTAGGAAGAAGTGAAGTGTTATTTAACGACGACCCTAAGCGTCATCGGTAACTGTCTTACCTCCACAGCTACTGCTTGAGGGTGAACTCCCGGGTTACAGTCCAGGTTTTATCGGTGTCGATGATATTTCATTCGACGAGCGGTCATGCCCACCGACCCGTAAGTGTACCTGGATCTTTCTTTTCGTCAATCTTTATTTTGTTACTTAAGTAGATGGAGTGGGTAGCCACTTCATACCACTCTTTGGTCGTGGAAAAGAGACGGAAGCATTTCGTTATTATAGTACTATATTTAGGAGAACTGAAACACAACAATGTCGCTGCTGTTGGCGTGTCACATTTTGGTTTCATCTTTACCTTATAAACTAGAGCAGCGATTTCTTGATTCTTACCAACAAATAACCAATTTTATGGTGCTGCCATTGCAGTGAGCACGAGGTACTGAAAGCGCATACATACGAATTATGCGCAGGGTAATCATTTGTATCTTTGGATGGGTACTTAACTTTCACTGGCACATAACTAAATAGAATAGTTTTTAAAGCAAATAATTATTTTCCTACCTAAATTTAGGGACAGGCCTTTTCCACAAATATACAGTCAGATTCATTCATTGGTTCATGAGCTCATGCTGAATGGAACGCTCAACTTATTTAACTTTGCCCTAGTATTTCCCGCCTGCAGAATATACGTACAAAACAGTAGCCAAGTGTCAGGTGAAGCCCTGCAAACAGCGCGTCATCCTATAACGTATTGCTCTGTTTTTACAGTATATTGGGTATGAGCATGCTCGGAAAGTTTGATGAAATCAGCTTGAAGCATTGTCAAGTGTCATCACTTCAAAGATTTCATGAATATTTATAAGTTTCTCCTATAATGCTTTTGATATAGTGACCTGCGACTTTGAAGAGGGACCATGTGATTGGACATTAAATGGCTGGGCATTGGACACTGGTAAAAATTTCAAGGTCGTTCCAAATGATCACACTACTGGCACAAACACAGGTGAGCAGTTTGGGCTGTGTTGCGAAATACGACGTCTACTTGTAACCAGAGCAAATGTCTTAACTACTTTACAGAAACTTTCCGCACAAAATTTCCTCTTTACTTCTGACTTTGCCGCAGCTTTAGTAATAGAATCTTACGCTCAGTGACAATTTAAGCGTGCAGTAAAATGCGTTTAAATTTGTAGATAACAATGCGCATAAAGGCGCAAAATTCATAGGTAGCTGCAGTCCAGAAGTGAACAGCGAAGACATTTTGTACGTTAAACCCTCAAGTATATAATCTGACACCAATTCTTAATGCGCTGCTGAGCGTGAATTAGTCCATTGTCTACGACACTTAACCTCCAGCGAAGGGCGCAAATTAATTGTTCACGCAAGGTAACCAGAAAAGGAGTGAGAGAGGTGGTGGTTCAGTTAAATTCCGACTCGATTGTATTCTTTGCATCTAGAACATTCTGTATGAAGGTGCAAGAAGAAGTAGATAGATGTGAAAACATGCCATATCATAAATAAATCAAGCAGTTTTACGTTCCAAAACCACTATATGATTACGAGGCACGCCGTAGTGCGGGGCTCCGGATTAATATTGACCATCTGGGTTTTTTTAACGTGCACCCAATGTATCGCACAGCAACGTTTCTACATCTCGCCCTATCGAGATGCAGCCCCGCGGCCGGGATTTGAACTCGGGACCTCGTGCTTAGCAGCAGAACGCCAAAACCGCTACGCCGTCACAGCGGGTGAAAACATTAACAGGCACAGAAGTTGTCTTCATAAACAAGGGATTACTGTTGACGCATGTGAGAAAGTTTAGTAGAGTCGGCAACCTCGCATTCAAAGGAACAACTAAGGGTTACCTTGTTTTGTTTTCACAGGCACCTTCGCTAGGCTTGATGGACAGAGTGGTCGCCTTGTCAGCGCAGCGCACGACTTGAGTTTGGCAGAGCGGAGGTGCTTTCGCTTTTGGCACTTCTTCACGGGCCAACGGGAAACGACTCTAAGCGTATATAAGCACGCAGCCGCTCCAGAAGAGTCTCGAAGGCTTGTGTGGACCATCAATGGGGAAGATCGACTTCCGAACCAGTGGTCATCCGGATCAGTGAATATAGCTGTCAACAATACCTCATCCATGGTGAGAAATGAGGAAATGTGGCGCGAATATATTTTGGACTTAGTAATGCGCCGGTGTGTGTCGCGCGTATCGTTTCTTCAGAAAACAGTCTTTAAACGATAATGAATTTTATAGCAAAAACTTGAGGATGTATATCTCCAAGTGGGTTGTATAATTCCATTTCATTTTATTTGTTTCATCCTTAAAGGCCCGAGGGAATTACACAAGTAGGGGCTACAATTCGTGAAGGAAAACGCAAATTAGGTCCAGGATTTCTACTAAATCAAGATTTCTTCAAAGATCACCAACTGCAATTTGAAAATTGCAAAATATGTGCTAAATCTGTGAATTGAAAGAAGTTTCAGATATGTCGTGAGGCTCATTCCTGCAAAATATGGATCCGTGCGAAAACCCCGACTTGATCCTCATTCATTGCTCCTTATGCATGGGCTGCCCCAGCGGCTCGAATTGGAGGGCAAGAACCCATCGGGAAATGAGAGTGGGCTTGCCGTCGACGACTTGTTCTTGTCTGGGTGGGAATGCCCTAGACCTGGCAGCTGCAGCTTCGAGGACGACCTTTGCAACTGGAGGAACGTTGGCGGTATTAAGAACCTCTCCTGGGAACGGTGGTCGGGCCCCACACCAGACCGCAGTGGACCCGCGGCCGACCACACTGTGGGCTCAAGACATGGTATGCATGCCGTCCCACATACCTCGTCCCAGCGATCCGCTTGTCTTCGTAGCGCTCTCTTTTTTCATTAAGTATGCTCAACCAACTCGCCCACATCAAGCTTCTGCAGCGATCCGCGTTTTAAGAATTACTTTTTAGATTACCCTGGACATTGTCAGTCCTGTTAGACTCATGTTATTACTTCAGGCAGCAATTTAACACGTACTCGTTGTCTTTATTAGCGGAACCAGTATTGATTACTTTTTAACCTTATTCTCGATGTCTAATACGACGATGCTTCTCAAGATACACGTACAAGAAACTCAAGCGTAACTACTGCGTAACTAGCCATCATACAGAGATAAGGTACTTGCTTTTCGCAGCACTTTTCGGAATGAAATACTTTTTACAGAAGAGAACAACTTGGGACCGTGAGCAACAAACAAAGCAACAAAAGCGCTGCTGCGCTTTTTAGATGCCCCACCCTATATGGCTGCTTGTGATGAACTGAACAATGAATGCTTCAGCTTGTGAGCATGAGCGTGAATATTTTCTATTCCTTTCTTTGTACTTATCCTTTAGTCCCGTTTCTTCCTTTTCCAGTGCAGGGTAGCTAATCAAGCTCGACTTGGCTAGCCTCCCTGCCTTTTCCCCTTATCACTTCTCTCTTTCTCTCTCGATCATGAATACAAAGTCCATAACCTGAAATACTTAACCTACTGTTCACTGATAGATGAGCCGACATGATGATGAAAGCGCGTTCGTGGTTAGCCGCCGGTACAACACACGCTGCGCTGTTTTTATTGCATTTGTAGCTGCTTTTATTTAGGACACACGGAGCAAATGAAGAGCTGTTGGCCTCGCACCTTCGAACGAACGGTACAGGACTCTATAGATGTAGCCCTTGTTTCTAATGAAAAAAAAGTTTTATGGTGTATTAAAAATAATATCGCGTACTGTCACTTCAATTCTGTGCGCACCACTCAAGACATAAAATTCAACGCCGTACATTTCATCTCTTCTTCGTCACAGCACCGGCAATAGAAGAGGCTGTTGACACATAGTTATCTAATGACAATACTTTGGGTTTTTTTTGTACCTACGTTACAATCCCTGGATGAAAACAGGGTGAAGCTGGGAGATGGAAATTCAAGACGATAAGCAAAACGAGAACAAGGTGAAATCAGGAGTCAACGTTTCGACAAGTGGACTTGAAGAAGGGGACCTTGTAGGAAACAAGTCCACTTGTCGAAACGTTTGCTCCTGCTTTCACCATGTTCTCGTTTTGCTCACCAATCCCTGGATGAATTATTTAATTCAAAGAGGAATTATAGGCACACTCCAGGCGCATTCTTGCTCTCGCCGTCGTCACCACCGTGCTGTTGGCCCGAATATCATCCTAATGCGAGAAGAATGAGCGGCTCACGCGCAGCATATTTTGGGGTCACGTGATTTGCTGCGGGTGCAAGGGTAAGCATGCGAGGGCAACTCGCCAAGGATGGTGCCTGAATGCGTGCCATTAGCGCCATCTTCCCGCGCGCGCGATGTTGGTGGTCACGTGATCGAGCCCGCGCTGCCGCACGTCCAGGCTAAAGGAGGAGAGAGCGCGTCTCCTTCTCTAGCTCGGCCGCGGATGGCCGCGCTGCCGAGTTCATACTAAATACGCTGCGCGCGCCCCTTGTTCTTGAGATGATCTGGTTCAGGTACAAAGGTGAAGGGCGATCATACGCGCTGTTGTGTTGGAGCGTTGGAGGTAGCGTAATCTAAATTTCGGAGGCTGCGCACAGCTGAAATGGTGCAGCGAGCGGCAGCGCACCACGGTCGCTTTGGGAGAAACGTGCGCTACCCGCTGCCAGCGCTCATCACAACAGCGTTGTGACAGGAAGTGCTCGCGGTTTGTGTGCGCGCGAGAGAAACGATCCTTGACTAGCAAGGATTTATACGGCCAATAATACCATGAATCTTACTTCATGTAGTTGTCTAATACTTTGCTGTTGATATCAATTCTTCATCTTTTGGAAGAAACTGCGGCTTTTCTTATGCTTATTTTAATACAAATTTACATTGTGGGATTCAGGATCGCCTAAGTGCCCTTTCACGTGTAAAATGCAGCGTAAGTTGAAAGCTTCGAGTTGTTGTGCGGCGCTACAAGCTCAGTGATGGCTGCGATTTATGGAACCCTACATCTCCCGGAGAGGCGTAACAGAAGGCTCCTCGTGAAATATTTTAAAGAAGCGTTCGCAGTTTTCCTGAAATTATATTCCGGCCAAGCTATTCTACAGAGGTAGTGTAGAAATCTTGCAGGAAACTTCTAGACTTTCTAGAGGAGACCTCGCACAAAATTTTGTGTAAAGATACGAAAAAGGTTGCAGATTAAAACGCCACACAAATTACAGAATTTAGCATTTTCATTGCCATGCATGCGATGAAGCGGTCTCTTAAAAATTTGGTAAGCATGCAGTACCAAAACCCCATGAAAACACAATGAATAGAAACTGCAAGTTTTCGCCCTCATACGGCATGGAAGCATAGACACGAAATGTGAGACATCTTTGTATGGTATGTCTCTTTGGTCGTGTGTATGAATCTTTCTGTCATTCAGCTTAAATAACCTTTCATGAAAATCGAGAGCTGGACGAGTTGTTAAGGCCCCACCTCAGCAAAAAACTCCGCGAAAAGGACGTAGGTGAGATAGAGAGAAACAACAAACTTGCAACTAACAGTTTATTTCCATAGAAACAGAAAAAGTAGTAAACTACACGAAAAGGAGAACAGACACCCTCTCAACTGTGCACGAAAAAAATTAAATTACCATACACGTGGCAACAGCAAATCTTGCTAATCAAAAATTGATTCGCATATATTTCCGAAGGTATGATACTTCTGCCTGTGACAGAGCGATCGAAGGTTGACTGACGCATCTGTCACCCTCCAAATACATGTAAAAGGCTTCCATTATTTTTCTTGTTTTTTGCGCTTTATGACTGTACAAAATCCCAGCTTTCTCAAAAACTTGTTTGCACAATCTTAAGCGGCAGTGAACCACCAAATGTGAACCAGTGCCATTCTTTACATTGAGCGGATGCTCCTGTATCCTGATATTTAAACATCGATTAGTTTGCCCTATATAAATTTTCCACAAGGGCACGGTATTCTACAAACAACTTGAATTTTGCAATCCACGTACTTCTTATGATTAACAGAGCATCCTGCACGTTTGTCACTCGCCACTCCGATCATTTTTTTTGGTGGACAACTGGACAAGCTTTACCAAGCTTGTGGCCTACACTAAAGACATCAACCTTATTCCTGCTTGCCACGTTTTTTGACCCGTGTGCTAGCTTATGCACATAAGGAAGTGAAACTGCATTCCTACTCCTCTTAAGAACATCGTGAACTGTTGCTCTTTTCAGAATGCCTTTAAGGGATTTTGCCACTTTTTCACAAGAGAGAGAGAGAGAAAAAAAAAGCAAGGATAAGAAAGGCAGGGAAGTCAACCAGAAGAGCTTCCGGTTTGCTACCCTACACTGGGGGGTGGGGGAAAGGGGAATAGAAAGAGGAAAAGGGTAGAAAGTGAGCACTGAGGGCGTGTGGGCGGGACACTATGCACAGGGACACTATAAATGGTCTCGTAAGCCGGTGCACTTCAAGTATTGCACTAATGCACGATTCGCTTTTCGTGCCAGTGACGGGTGTGGCCACGGTCCGAATATCTTTGACTCGTTGAACGGTCTCAAGTCCAGTCGGTGTAAAATTTCCTGCAGAGAGAGGCGTTGTACATTGTAGCGGGGGCAGGTACAGAATAAGTGCTCGATGGTCTCCTCGCACCCACAGGAATCGCACATGGGGCTCTCGGCCATGCCCAAACGATAAGAGTATGAGTTCGTGAACGCTACTCCCAGCCACAAGCGGTACAGCAAGGTTGCTTCACCGCGGGAAAGGCCAGATGGCAGTTGTAGCCGTAGCGTGGGGTCCAGTTTATATAATCGGCAATTGTAGGCACTTGAACTCCAGAGATCTTGCGACTTTTTGCGTGCATGTAGGCGAAGTTCCCTGGTAGCGTCCGACCTCGCCAAAGGTATTGAACGCGTCTGGGTACCTTCGGGGGCAGACCGGGCAGCCTTGTCAGCTAGGTTGTTACCGACGATGCCACAGTGAGCAGGAATCCATCGAAATATGATGGTGTGCCCTCTTTCCAGAGCATGGTGGTGCGCTTCCCTGATGTCAGATGTCATCTGCTCGTAAGTTCTGGGACGTAATGCAGACTTGATGGTGTGAAGGGCTGCCTTAGAGTCACAAAATACGACCCATTTCTCTGTTGGCTCTTCGCTGACGTACATCATAGCGGCATGGAGAGCTGCAAGCTCTGCCGATGTAGATGTAGTCGTATGCGACAATTTGAATTTAACTGCAACCTTCTTGGCTGGAACGACGAATGCGGCAGTTGAGCTGGTACGGGAGGTCGAACCATCGGTATATATATGTATGTGGTCCTGATACGTCTGGTGCAGTAATAGGAGCGTAAGTTGCTTCAGAGCTGGCCATGGATGATGGGACTTTTTTGTAATTCCAGGAATAGCAAAATTCACTTCAGGCTGTCGTAGGCACCACAGGGGAGATGAAGGCTTCGTCGCCGGTGTAAAATATGACGGTATGCACTCTTTATGAGCGTTAATCACTCTTGAAAAGGTCGCTTGAGGTCTCTCGGCTGGTAGGAAGGCCAAACGATGGTCGGGGATCCTTGACAGATAGCGAATGTGCGCTCTGAGACAGTCGACAGCTACGTGTGTCTGGATCATATGGTCCTGAGCGATGGCAGTTGTTGCGGCTGTTGACGTGCACCGAGGCAGCCCTAAACACGTGCGTAGGGCTTGACCTTGAATGCTCTCCAAAGCGCGAAAGTTCGTCTTGCATGCATTTGACGACACTGGTAGACTGTAACGTCTACCAGTGTCGTCTACCAGTGTCGAGAAACAGTAGCCTGTAGAGCTGCATCATAGAACGGACTGGTGTACCCCAGTTTTTCCCGCAGAGAAATTCAAAGACCTGAGCAATGGCAACTAATTTCTTCTTTAGATAGACGCAGTGGGGGCTCCACGAGAGGTTGCGGTCAATGATTACACCAGAAAGCGATGTGTCTTAGCATAGGATACAGCTTGACCATTGATTGAAACAGGATACGATTTCATTTGTTTGCGCGTAAAGCCAACCAATGCGCACTTTTCAGTAGACACGCTGAGGCCTTGTCCTCGGAGATAAGACGTCGTCATGGTTGCCGCCCGCTGAAGCCTGGCTCGTACCTGAGGGCGAGTCACCGCCGAAGCCCAGATGCAAATGTCGTCGGTGTATATTGAGACGTGAACTGACTGGTAGCTACTCCGCTAGTCCTACCAAGACGAGGTTGAACAGAATGGGGCTCAACACCCCACCCTGCGGCACACCACGGCAGGTGTAATGTTCCGAAGTTGGGCCGTCTTCAGTCTGTAAGAAAAAGCACCTCTCAGTCAAATAGTCCCGAATCCATTGATACATCCGGCCACCAACTCCAACAGCCTCAAGTGAGTTCAGTATGGCCTCACAGGCGACGTTGTCGTATGCTCCTTTTATATCTAGAAAAAGTGCCACTGATAGGCGCTTGAGGCTTTTTTGATTTAGGACCCAGGTTACGATGTCAATGACGTTGTCAATGGACGAGCGACCTCGACGAAAGCATGACATCGCGTCCGGATAGATGTTGAATCGCTCTAGGTACCATTCCAAGCGAGCAAGAATCATTCTTTCCATCACTTTACTGACGCAGCTCGAAAGCGCAATCGGACGATATTATGAGAGCTCAAGCGGAGACTTTCCAGGTTTCAGAATGGAGATCAAGCGGCTCGTTTTCCATTGTCTAGGAATGGCGCCGTTCTGCCAAGACTCATTGTATTAACTGAGCAGCTCATCACGTGCGTCATGTACAAGGTGGCATAGGGCAGCATACGTGATGCCATGAGGTCCTGGTGACGAAGAACGCCTGCAGGTCGCCAATGCAGCATCGAGCTCTTCGAGTGAAAAGAGCACGTTCATTTCTGGTACACGTGCCTCAGGGATGTCATGTAGTGCTGCGTCAGTAATGATGGCCACGGACCCAGCAACCCGTGCACAGAAGTCTTCAGCCACTTGAAGTTCCGAGCGGAGTTGATAGAGGGCCAGAGCAGCAAAGGGCTTCCTTTGATGCGGAGATGAGCGAAGGCCCCTAACCGTTCGCCATATGTGCGAGAGTGATTTTCGGGGATCAAGTGACTGACAGAAAGTTTTCCATCGCTTGTCTTCCAATTTATCTATACGACGCTGGACTTTCTTCTGTATGCGTTTTGAAGCCCTCAGATCCAAGACACACTTCGTACGCCGATACCTCCTCTCCGCCTGTCGGCGTGCCGCACGCAGCCTCTCCAGTTCCATATCTAAGTCTGTTCGCGTTGATGACCTTGTGAGCGAGAAGATGGATGTTTTCAATGCCTCTGCGATTGCATCTTCGATAGTGTGTGGAAGGCCTTCCCGACAGGCGTCATCCATATCCTTCTTAAACTTTGTCCAATCAACTGTACGCAAGACAGTAGAGGAACGTTGCTCAACTCCTCTAATCTTTATCTATGTTGGAATATGGTCGCTTCCATGCGTTTCAATGTCCGTAAACCAGTTGATGCTCGGGGCAAGGCGCCGTGACACCAAAGTTAAGTCCAAGCAGCTGCTATAGGTCGTGCCTCGGAAAAAGGTAGGGCTGCCGTCATTCACACAGCCCAAATCATGGTCGGCCGCAAAGGAGGCGAGACACCTGCCTTTGGAATCAATTTCAGTGCTTCCCCATAGGTGGTGATGCGCGTTGAAGTCACCTGTGATAACACAGGGGCCATTGTTCATCAGTAATACTTTCTTGAGTCGTTCGCCGTCAAAATGACCCGCTGGGGATATGTAGGCTCCAATTAGTGTAAATGACACATCCCTTTTTTGGATATTCAGGCAGACATATTGGTTGTCGTCATGAGGCTCTACCGCATTAGCGACATATGTAAAGTCCGTGCGGATGTAGATGATAACTTTCGTGCTCGCACCGCATGTGGACGAGACGAAAGATTCGTAACCTGACAGTCTGAGTGGAGTTGGTCTATTTGGTTCGCAAATGACCAGTATGGGAAAGCGATTTGCAAAAATGAATTGGCGAAAGTTTTTCACAAGCTCTTGTGATAACACCAGTAGAGTACCCTACTTCTTGTAGTCTTGAAACTTGATTCTCAAAACTATGTTGCACCCTGTGGTGGCATGATATGAACAATGACGAGTGTATACAAGAAAAACAAATACCACTTTGGCTTCTTTCGAGTGATCAGAGGAAAATATGAGTAAAGGCTTCGCTGCTCTAGGGGAATACTTCCAGCAAAGGCGGTCTGCTGCAGAAAATACTACCCTTCAGTCCAAAAACTTTAGCTCTTTTTCAACAGGCAGTTCACACCTGAAACTGAGCCCTTCACCACATTCTCTGAACACCTTTAACACATCAACGGCTCTTCTTTGTACGTGAAAGGTTTTCACAGTAACAAGAAAATCATCAACAAATGGCACAACCTTAACTTTCGATAAAGCTGAGATTTTGTACAGACATAGAGCGCAAAAAACACGACAAATAATGGAAGCCGTTTGCATGTTTTTGGAGGGTGACAGACGCATCAGTCCGCCTTCGATAGCGCTGTCACTGGCAGAATGGCATACCTTCGGGAGTGTATGCGAATGAGTTCTCTATTAGCAAGCTTTGCTGTTGCCCCGTGTATGTTACTTTCGTTTTTTCCTGCACACTTGAGAGGGCATCTGGTCTCCTTTCCATCTAGTTTTTTACTTATTCTGTTTCTTTAGAAATAAACTATTATTTGCGAGTAGCGCCCATGTTTACAGTTTCTCTCTATCTCGTCTATGTCTTTTTCACGCAGTTTTTTGTTACGTAAGCTTATGTGCGCATTCGCTCTTTTTGTGGAGGGATTAAGATCTTTACATTGAGCGCATGCTCCTGTATCCTGATATTTAAACATCGATTAGTTTGCCCTAGGTAAAGCTCTCCACAAGAGCACGGTATTCTACAAACAATTAGTATTTGGAATTTGGATTAGTATAGCTGGCGTCATTATTGGTAAAAGACGATGATTAGGTCTATTTGTGCATTTTATCATAAGAGTAAACGTATCTTCGTTATCTCCTGTAGATTTCCCCTGGGCGACGCACTCGATTAATTATGCGCAGTTGCCCGAGTTGAACAAGGCTTACGTTATTTGAAGCTGTAGTTTATTTGGAAGGGGACCCAGTAGTCAAGGTATCCATGTGCGCTACACTCAGGTGCAGGATCCCAGGCCATTCTGTCTGGTTTAGTTTGATCACTTAATACAACTATCCAATAACTTTAGCATCAGAATACTCGTTGTAGGGGTAGTTGACTTATAATGTACATTGAAGATCGATAAGAGCGACTTCGAAAGCGCTGCGGTAGAAACAATTTATCCCTTTCTACCTCCGTCTGAGTAAGCGGTGGACTGTTTACTAGTTTCTGTTCCGGCCCTCGTGGTTGAATTCTGGCTCATGGGTTATGGTTCAGTACTCTTTTGATACATGCTCAATATATAAATCCTTTTTGTATACACAGGTTACTTCCTATTACTGGATGCCGAATCTGCCAGGAAGAATCGTGTAGGTATCCTTGAAAGTGAACTACTCCACTACTCGCCCAAGAGCTGCCTCCAGTTTTATTACTATGTGGATCCAGCAGGTATGTGTTACCAAAATTCATCGCCAGAATACGCAACTCAATGCAATCGGAGTTGATTTGTTCACTTAAATTATCGTGCGTTTTATTAAGGATACCATCTATGCCTTTTGTTGCTTTTATCCTCAATAGGTACCCAAGCAGATCTTTCGGTCGAGTATGCGAGGCGCGGAAAACCGTTTCGGCACGTTCAAGTGTTGGCCAAAGAAAGATCTGCGGGATGGAAACTTTTCCGAAGTGTTCAAAATGGTTTGCCTGAAGCTTACAATGTGAGTGCGCACTTCTGAGCTTGATAAGTATCTATTCTCATTACACAGAACGCTTTAAACTGCGGCCGGTTAATATTTTTAATCACACGAACTTAAGCATATGGTCGCATCTTCAGGTGATTCCGACTGCTCTAGGTGCATAGTTAGGGGAAAAAGAGGTACCCCCCTTAGAAAACGTATAGGGACCGCGGAATTCGCGATAAAGCCGATTTTATTCGGAGCTTATGTACGTGTGTAGCTTGAAATTAAGGACTGCACTCCAAACTTGGTATTTTGAACTTTCCAGTGCACTCGTAAATTTCAGTTAGTGCGACTGAATCATTCAAATAAATTATTTTTTTTTCGGCGAGCTTGCGGCCTGTATACTTTGGCTTACGGGTGTACAATGTTGCAGTAAGCGTTCAAAACTGATACACACCTCGAGCGGGCAATACGCACTTGAGTTTGGCGGTGTTGTGCTTCTACTTGCGTGCTACTAAAGCTCTTCTAGAATTGCTACGCGCTCATAAGCCTTAATGAGGCTTTGTAAACTATCGCGTTATAGCGCATTTTGCGTATGTGTCTGCACGTGTGTGATCGATTGCATGTTGTCCTTCAGTTTTTCTGTCTCTTTCTTCTTGTGTCATATATTCTACTTGGGGTGTTGTGGCCAATCCGGTTTCCCTGGCCCCTGGAGCTCACTTTTCGCACAAGAGTCACTACGGGCGCATGCTCTAGCTAGGCTAACTTCTCCAGTTAGTTTAATGGTGTTCGCAGCGCACACAGACTTATAGAAATAGTGGACAGGCAGAGAGTGAAAAGTGTCCTTTATCATTAAAATGTCTTTATAAAGGAGGTACAGGACTGTCAGTTCTTAGGGAAAGCAACTTACTCGTATTTAAGCGCTGATAGTCGCTTAAATTTGAAGTGTTAGTTTCTGATACAGTAAAAAAAAGCAATGTCGAAATTATACTGGCTTGAGTACTAATTGGGTGTTTCCGCTAAGAATAGGGGGATCGGTGAAGTCGGCGGCATACGAAGCCCGATGATCTCTGACCGTGGCATATGCGGCACTCTGTGCGTTGTCCAATAGCGACCCAAGGAAATCACGATAGGCGCAGTGTTGAAAGTTGGCAGTGCATATTCTACTCGAACAATTCTACCGTCTCTTGAAGAATGTAGAAAATCTATGGCAGTGGTGTGCGTGAACAATGCTCTCAGAAGGGCCTCGTGCCTCTCCTGCCGCTCCATGCTTCGAGAAAGAGTTCGCTTAGCGTGCTATGTCAAACATGTTCCGCCGCTGTTTCTTCTGCTCCTCGCTGTACAACTAACTTTGGCGGTTTCCGTTTTATCCACGAGGTTCACCTTACATCAGGCGACCCTCAGCAGATTCAAACTTCAGCGCAGTGTTTTCAAGAAATACTGAACCCGCATTGACGAAGTACTTCGTATGCTACAGTGGTTCGAAAGGACAGGCGTCGGTCAATCATGATAGTGAACACAGTTATAGCGAAGGCGGCTGGATCATAATGAATAGAACTTGCGAACGGAAAGCTTTGTTAGCGTGGAACTATTTTTTCTTGGGATCTTTTCAATATCGATGCCTTGATGAAAGGCGTACATAAAATATTTGAGTATTTTTCGTATGTATGATTAAGTCACCGATCCAGTTATTTTTAATGCGAAATCAACGACAATTCATTGTATTTGGAGAGGTGAAATAAGCGTGTGGTTGCTCCAAGTTGTGGGGGTCTTCGGGTCTCACAGGAGTACCGACCACCGCGGGTTCGAGCTTAGCGAGCCACAGGGCCGCGTCAGCCGTCAGCCTCTAGAGCCGCTGCGCGCGAGCTCGGGCCACAAGGGGCTACCGAGCGACACACGCAAGAACACAGTATTGCCCTAAGTTGACGGAAACCGTTTATTGTGTCCGACGGCACCCTACACTGCACAAACACCCGGTCCCGGGACGGCGGGGAACCAAAGGGGTCCGGCTCCAAGGGCTGAAAATACAGTCAGGGGTCCCTGTAGCCTGTAGCACGTCGCTGCGATAGCATAGGCTCCAAGCTGGGACACGCCGCTAGGAAAAGTCCCGGCGGCTATGTTACTTGCTCTCGCGATAACCGATGGGCAAACTCGCGAGAGCTCGGGCAATCTCCTTCGGCTTGGGCCTCCGATAAGTGCGGCTCGGCGTGGTACGACCTCGCGCGAGCACTATGAACCCGTTCTTTGGCTAAGCGTCAGGATAGGATCAACACGAGGTACGCGCTCCCCGCACGGGCAAAGGCACCGTGCGTGAGCTCAGTCCTAGTCACAAAGGTGTCGGCGGACGAGAGGAAGCATGTACGTACCGGGCGCCGTCCCATGGAGCAAGAGCCACTACCGTCACGGCAGTAGCCACCAGGGGCCGCTTCGTGACGTCACTAGCTCTGCCCTCACCGCGAACCATCGCGAGTGGAGCGCCACCGCTGACAACTGGTTCGGAGCGAGGACGATGTGGCTTAAGGACTGCAGAACATAGGTGAAATGCGCCCGCGCAATGGCGCGTCGGATTCCCCAAATCCCCACAAAGTAGAGCTTTGTAAATAGTAAAATTTTATTCTTAGTGTAAAGAATTCACTCTTCGGCTCACTGAAAGCACTGTCACTGTTGACATGTACGCTCCAGTCGATTTAATCTTGAACTAGACGAAATTAGACGACTTGAAGAATGAGGAAAATTGAGACTCAAGAAGGCTACTCAAAATGCAACAAACAGCTATAATTTCTAACCACAGTGATTGCTTCTATTGGTACAGTTAATTAAAAGAAACCTTTTCATCCTTGAAATGCAGATCCGGATTTCCGGGTACCCCGGGAATGATGAAGCATTTGACATAGCCATCGACGACATTGAAGTGTTCGACCATGACTGCACCGAAAATATTCCACAACGCGACGATTCAAGTGAGCTGGCATTATGAAAATATAATACGCTTAAATGATGAAACGTGCCAATGTCAGATACTTTCAGCCGAAGACGACTTTAGAAGATTTATCGCTGCCCGTAAGACGTGCTACTATAACAAATGTGTACTTATCAGCATATTATTAGCACTGGAGGCGGTCTAAACCAGACAGGCTTTTATTTATTTATTTATTTATTTATTTATTCATGCATACTGCAGCCTCAATGAGGTTATTCCAGGAGTGGGATGAACAAGAAACATGCAAACATTTATGAACATTTATAAACAAGCTTGCGTGAATTGTTTCAGTGGTAGTGAACTGATGTTGCCTGGTAATGACTTCCAGACTTCAATTGTTGATGGCAGAAAGCTGTATTTAAAGGAATCAGTGCGGGCGAAAAAGGTTGAGATATTTAGAGGATGGTGACTCCTCGTAGATGAAGGTTTGGAAAAAGTGAAATAATTATCTAGAGAGGAGAGACGAGAATTGATTAACATGTGAAGGAATTTTAGGCATTCAAGTTTGCGACGCATTGCCGGAGGAGTGAGACCAAGTATGGGAAGAGAGACCGTGAAAAGTCTTTGTCATATCTCCTACAAACGAAACGCTCTGCCTTTTTTTTTGCACGGATACTACTTTTTTGACGTCACATTGTCTGTATGGATTCCATACAACGCAGCCGTATTCGAAGATGAGGCGAATGAGGATTTTATATGTTAGAAGTTTAGTTTCTTGAGGAGAGCGGCAGCGCACGATTTCAGCGCATTTCAAGACGGCAGCGCACGGTGTAAGTAACCTAGTCTTTTAAGGGCCTTGTTACAGGAGACATGAATGTGCTTTGACCATGACAAATCGTGTCTTAGTAGGATACCTAAATATTTGAATTCAAACACTCTATTTAAGGTAATATTATTAAAGGCACAGACAAAGAAGGAAGGGCATGAGCATCGTGTAAAGGACATGGAGACAGTTTTGGAAAAGTTAATATTCATTTGCCATGCTTTGCACCAATTACAGAAGTCAGCGAGAGAGTTGTCAAGTACAACATGATCAGTTGGAGATTTAATTGTGTGATATAAAACGCAATCGTCTGCAAAAAGGCGTATTTTAACTGAGGTGTGTAGGGGGAGATCATTAAAATAAAGCAGGAATAAAAGAGGACCTAGTACTGAGCCTGGGGCTATCCCTGATGAAACAGGCATCAAGGGTGAGTTAGTAGAGTTCAAACGTACATATTGTGAGCACTGGGAAGGAAAGTCCGATAAAACAGCTTGTGCATAAGTTTAGGGTGTGAGACAGTGTCGAAGGCCTTTGCAAAGTCTACAAAAATAGCATCAATCTGGTCACCTGTTTCTAAAGAGCTGCCGATGTGAACGAATTCTGTCAGTTGTGTTATAGTGCTGAGGCCAAGTCTAAAACCATGCTGGAAAGTGCACAACATTTCGTTAGTTTCAAGAAATTCCATAATATGTTTAAATATAATCTCTTCGAGAAATTTACATGAATGTCCTGTTAAGGAGATGGGCCTATAGTTAGATTATAATTGAACGCTACTTGACTTAAATAAGGAAACAATTGAAGCTAGTTTCCTGGTGGGAGGAAAGGCGGCGGTTTAGAGAGATTTGCTAAAGATGATTGTTAGATATCTTCTGCACCAAAGAGATTATTTAAAGAGGAAAGCTGTCGGGATACAGCCAGGACCAAATGACTTCTTGGTGTCTAAGTCTAGGATTTAGTTAAGTACACATTCAGGAGACAGGGATGCATCGTCGATTGGAGGGTGCGTTCAAAATCAAAATCAGTGATTAGTGAGTTATCAGTCGTAAAAACAGAGTGGAATTTGTCTGGTATGAAGTTTCAAAGCTTTGTTCACTTTATAGCCGGTCAGTCCGTTAAATGCGCCCGTGTTCACGACTTGTCGCCGTATTCTTTGCAGAAGAATTCCGCAACTCAACCACGTGGGATTGTGACTTCGACATGGATTTGTGCTCTTGGAACCAATCGGAAAGCATGTGGTTCATCCGGTCTGGTCGAACAGCTATATTGAAGGGCAATGGCCCACACGTGGATTCGAAGCTCCGTTCACCGGAAGGTACTAAATTGAACCTTGCTGTTTATTTTCTTAAACTTTTTACCGAACTGTTGGAACATTATTCTGCGAAATTGCTCTGTTCATCTGCCGTAACGACTTCTTTGTTGCCGGATTACGAATACACAACTCAACTCAGATTTGAATCTCTTCAGCCACAGCTTGTATACTTTGGGAGTATGCTTGTACCGTTTATCTAAATTTTCTGAAGATTACACTAAAAACGCGAAGCCTCGATCACTGTCACCGCGTCAGTGGGCGCATTTGCGCCGCTAAGTGGCGCGTCTTGTTCGGCGGGGGAACGGGGCACAGAATCAGAGAGGAGGTGCTCACACGCATGGTTCATCGGTGGCGGCCCTGTTTCATGGCCAAAACTTTTCAGGCCGCGCCAAGGTGTGCCAAGGCTCTTTCCTTAAGTCTGGCGAGTCGCCGCTTCTGAGTGGCACGCGCCAACAAGCCCCCTCCCGCACCTCCGTACATGGGCAGATCGCGTCCTTTTGTATGCGCTATTGCGGTTATGCGCTTCCTACGCCTGGTTCCTACGCCTGGTACTTTCAGGCACAGGAAGCGCATAAGCGCGCGCTGGTGCATGACGACATGTTCTAAGACTTGCGGGTGGTCGAGGCTTTAGCCGAAAAGATGAAATTGCATTCGTGGTCGAAGGACCGTAGCGGTATTGAAAGATCGCATTGGTCGGTACGATAGTCCTTACCCAGCGTATAGGTTTGTAACGGCCCAAATTCAATTGCCAGAACGCTACTGCAGATGTGTTCGGAGGGTAGAGTTGCAGTAGAAATTACGGTCATTCGTTTATATTGACCATTACAAATTGGGGCCCGGCGATTCCAATTTTATTAAAAGAACATTGACCCCTTTTAAAAGAAACAGTTATCCAAGTAGAATGTAGTCTTAAGTATTAACGATGTTGCCCTGTGTAGAGTAGCAGGTCAGATCAAGCTTATAGCTCAGATCGAGCTCTGTGTGCCTTTTCGTAAATAAATTTCCCCTCCTCCTGTTCCGTTCTCTGTGTGTAATTGTGCTCTTACTGAATCTTCTTTTGCCAGGTCTGATAAGTTTTCGATATTTCGTTCTTTCTATATTTTGCTTTTATTTAGTGCTATATCTTTAATAATTTCGCTATAGCAGGAATGTTTGCCAAACTACCAATTTTGTGGTAGTCAATAAAGAACTAACACTTTTCATTGCCTCAAAGACAGTATGGAACAAGTGTATTAGGTGGAAGAAATCTCTGGAACGGTTCGGTTTAAAAGTGATACCAGACATGTCACAGAAGAAACAAAAAAATACGACAAAGCAAAGGAAACGAGCAGGAAGGAAAAGAAAGAAAGAAAGAAAGAAAGAAAGAAAGAATGGAAGAAAGGGGTGCAAGGCATACGGCGTAGTTCATTATTCGACACATGATTCTGTTTTTATGGATACTTTTGTGTTGCCTTTTGGCCTTTAAGAAATTCTGCTCTGCAGTCTAGGCCCGTTTTTTGACCATGATGAGGTTAAACGCATCAAAATCATTGGAATAATTATCCGCCGGTGTATTCGTTGGACACTATCCTCATCAGATGTCTTCGTCAAGCTATAAGAATGACTGTATATATATATATATATATATATATATATATATATATATATATATATATATATATATATATATATATATATATATATATATATATATATATATATATATATATATATATATATATATATATTATAAAATGTATTAAGGTTTGTTCGATGAGCATTCGTAACAACACGTGCTAGCTTTCCAACTGGAACAGCTGCGCAGGACAACTGTCCTTTCGACGTTCATGTATTTGTGTTGTGTCGCTGAAACCGTTATGTAGATTTACACCTATTACGCACTCCCAACTGTTGTAAGAGCAGCACGCACTTGACGTTTAGTTGCGTCGTAAGAGTTTAAAGACCTTGGCTCCGGCAAGAAAATTAAATGCAGGCTTGTACGTTTTCCAGGAAAGTACGCTTACTACTCGCCACAGTCGTCATCACCTAGCAGCCTTCTCACAAGCGCGCCGCTTCAACCTTCAAGGCAAGACTACTGTATTGAGTTTTGGTACTTCTTCTACAGCCTGGCACCCGCGCGTCTGCTCATGGGTCTAACAAACGGTCAGTCTGACGTATACTACTACTGTCCTTTCTGATTAGCCTGTGAATTCGTCGCAACCAAGGCTTCAGATTTAGGAGCGAGCAAGTGTGCAGCTGCAGTATTCGGAGCAGAAGTCGTGTCTCTTAATTCATTTAGCTCACATGCCGCATGGCAGCCAGTTCGAATAAAAAAACACTCTACCACACCAACACAGTTGAAACAGCCTAAATATGAGAAATGTATTATTGCAGCGCAGGGCGTTATTTATCTTCTTGACTGCATAGAACCCATTCAGAATTCACGCAGGGGCCGCGCGGAGCGTACGTCCTCAATACAAGGAGACTAAGAACATCTTACAGTATTGCTGCAAATTCCACTAATTCATTCGGCATTGCGGAAAAGGAGCTGAATTTCTGTATTGGATTGTTGTAATTCAATGCCTTGCGTTGGTTTTCGAGTGCTGAGTTGTACCAGAGTCCTTCAATGTATTGAAGGACTCTGGTTGTACTTTGACGGGCTGATGGAGTTGTAGCTACTATAATAGTGTAAATTCTGACAGAATAATCTGATCGGAGGTTCAGATTTACTGTCGCTTAATATTGGCGGTGAAGGAGTCCGGTCACACAAGCTTCTTGGAATGATTTAATACAATTAATAGAAAAGCGCCTCTTTACTACGCGAGAGCAGCAGACTCAAGTAGCATCGACCGAGTCAGCTGGCTTCAGCAGCGAGGATTCGACCGCACTTGGCGGAGAGGATCGTTCGTCGTGCCGAGCAAGGACGTCGCCGGGAAACGCCTGGCCATGCACGTGCAGCAGCAGGAGGAAGACCTTGCCCTGGCAGAGGTCGCCCTCGACCAGATGCGTGTTGCTCCAAGTGGGAGGTGCAGGCATCCAGGTAGGTGGTGCTGAAACTGCGACGTTTGCGATGAGGAAACGGGAGAAACGCGAAAGGTTACAGTAGAAGTCCGCTGAACATGGACATCACTTAAGTTATTCGCCAATAGGGGGCGGTACCTTGATACAACTATACACCGCAAAGTAAGTACTACTTAGGGGTTCAATTAACTGAAACTATAGTTTCAATTAAATAGAGTGAGCAAAATGAAGCGAATACATGCATAAGCTAAGGAAAGCATTGATCAATCGATGTGATTTATTGGTAAGGGAACATTACGTATATTCGTTCAAGACATTGTGCGCATTTTTGACAAGAAAGAAAGAAAGGCAATGAATATAGCCTAACGGTAAGGGCCAGCACCGGTGGGGTTATCGATCCGCAGCTGCTGTAATGTGAGGGTTCCTTTCACTCGATTCTGTTCCTTTATTATTATACACCGTCCACAGCGGGCCAACCCCTATGATAACATGGGTGGAGCACCGCTCAGACCACTGACGAAACGCGACAGGGAATAGTATTAGAATAATACACTTATCCGGCCCACGATCGTAAGGCGTACTTATCTGTGTAGTGCTCCACCGGATGCGATACGGTGGTAGCTGTAACATCCCATTCCCTATATTGGATACTAAGATCAGCTTATTCTACCGTAGTATTTCAGTTTATCGAATTTCGCTCAAGGCGCGTCATCTGATTAAAAAAAAGAAAGGAAAAAGAAAGAAATGACCTCGCGTACCATTTTTGCCCTAAGACACGATAAGGGGATATTCCGAACCTATTGCGAAACTTAATATATCCAAGCGGGCTTCAAGGTCCGAATGAAATCACCATAACTAAGGTTCCTAAAACAAGCAACGCGTTGTATTCCTGTTACGTACTATGCATGTAACGAACACCTAGATTTTCGCGTCTGTCTCACCTCACGCGTGATGCCTTAGTTTTGTCGTAATAATCCATACTTCGCTCTGCATTTACGGCGTTGCAGCTACGACATACTAGCGCGAAGTCATCCGAAATGTCGCCTAAAGCTGGATTCACACGACGAGACGGACCGCCGATTCAGTCAGCATACCACTGTGACGTGGCTGAGGTGCAGCGAATCGTGCCTCTAGCAGCTCGTCTGCCGCTTGCTCGTGTGCGGCATGCTTCGGCAGTGCTGAGCTACGTCATGCTCATCCACCGACTGAAACGGCAAAGGGTCCCGTCGTGTGGATCCCACCTAAAGGGATTGTTCAGGAGTACAGTTACACTCTCTTCATGGCCTTCCGCAGCTGGCTCCCTGTGCGACTTTGAAGGTGACGGTTTCTGCGGCTTCCAAGTGGACAGCACAGGAGGAGGGAAGTGGCGAATGGCAGGGGGAAGTAAGGATGCACTCACAAGTCAGTACAGCGACCACACATTCGGAGATCTTCACGGTGAGTACTCTAACGAAGGCTACGACGCAGTCTCAGTACTCAGTAATATGTTTATTATATATTTATTTATATGGCGCGCGCTAAATGTGCTAATAAGGGAAGCCGGTTCGTGCATTTCGTCTACCGTAAATTTCCGTAAGCGCTCTCGCACGCACGCACGCACGCACACACACACACACACACACGTAAAACTCTTGCTGGGGCTAGTTGGTTCATGCTTGAAGAAGTAAAGGCAAGGCACAGAAGACCAGGACTCAGGAAGAAGAACACAAACGACAGGAAGGCGCCGGTCCTGTCGTTTGTATTCTTCTTCCTTAGTCCTGGTCTTCTGCGCCTTGCCTTTACTACTTCACGCACACACACACGCGCGCCACTCAAAGTGGAGAAGGAAATAAGAAAGCTAATTGCGTTTGCACGCTGGACAACGGTAGAGAAAAGGGTGTTAAACGTGATGTCATAAATGCAGCAACGGCATGATGGATAGGTGCGATGCAGAAGAAACTAGCTATGGAACTACATTTAATAGTAAAGAATGCAATAAATTTCATCGACGATTACGGTATTCCTTAACGCGAAATTTGAGCACAGCTTGATACGTGTTTTCGTTTCGCGATATATTGGCTGGCGCTGACAATGTGTCTCGTGCAGCACGTTGCAAACGGAGCGAACTGTGGCGCCACTGCCTCGCCAATCTGGAGATTGCGAGAGGCAGCGCGTGGGTGACGCGTGGGCGCGATTCACAGCAGCCGGCGCAGACAGACCCCCCAGACGACACGCGCTAGTCTGGCGCCATCTCGTAGCCATCGTCGCCGTACTACGCTTTTCTTCTTAGGATTTTGTCATACCCTCCTTCTCCGCTTTCCTGCTCGCGTCTTTCATCGCCCGCTGCGCTCCGCGTTCGCTCTTTCATCCTTCGTTGTGCTCGTTCGCTCGGTTACGCCGACGCTCACGGCAGGAAGGGGTGCGTATTAGCTTTAAACAGAAGCGTTTTATGAAAATTAAAAGGGCAGTGTAGGTAAAAAATCCACATAACGTGTCGAAATAGCACAAAAACACTGATATGTTTTGTTAGCCTGTTGAAATTGAAATATCCAGTCAGGGATAGGTGACGACGTAGTTGCCCTGCTCGAGGCTTTGAACTGTAAAGATAACGCAGGAAAGGTGGTTGAATCTGGCGGTTGAGAAGAGTAAAGGACAGTTGTGTAGTATCCGTAGCGTAAATGCATGGAGCTTAAACACGTGGGAACGAAAAGGCAATACTTTTTCCGGTAATAAATTTCTTGAAGATTTGATGGTTTGTTAACATGAACCACGGATCTTAAGGGCAGGTGATACATTCAACAGGAGGGTTACATTAGTGAACTTTGTAGCTCCCCAGCTACCGCCCTGTTTCGAAGGCGATGCTCATAAAATTAATCGCTGCATAAATTAATCCCCGTTTCACACATCAAGAATTAAAAATTATGGCGTTTTACGTGTCAAAACCACTTTCTGATTATGAGGCACGCCGTAGTGGAGGACTCCGGAAATTTCGACCACCTGGGGTTCTTTAACGTGCACCTGAATCTAAGTACACGGGTGTTTTCGCATTTCGCCCCCATCGAAATGCGGCCGCCGTGGCCGGGATTCGATCCCGCGACCTCGTGCTCCGCAGCCGAACACCATAGCCACTGAGCAACCACGGCGGATCACATCAAGAATGCATATCTGTCATAAGGAGAAGAAAACAATACAAATGTTATATGGAAGCATTTAACCATCATTAATTTGCCCTTTGTTTTTGTAAGAAAAAACAAAGAACGGAAGCCGTACTCCGTCACATGTTTTTTTTTTATTCAGCCCCGCATTTAACGGCTGCAGAGACGTACTAATATGAAAACCACGAGTGTTAGATAGCAGAGCTGCTAACGATACAACTTCTTGAAAAATAGGGCAAAAGATCAATCGAGTTTCATATGACCTGAAAAGACACTTACCAGAGAGACGACGAAAATGAACAGGAGCACCTTACGTGTGACAAAAAAAATATAATAATCTAGGGGCAAACATAAAACAAATAAAATAAATAGGAATAAATATTTCAAGTTATTTCTGGTCTCTTCAACCCATAGCAAAGTTAACAAGTTGTACTGAAGAAACTTTATCATTTAAAATCATACCTCTCAATTCTATCCCTTTCACCTTTCACATTACGAGTCTACGACGATTTCAGGAGGCCACTTCTTGCTCCTACATCTCAACGAGCAGAAGCCAAAACAAGATTCTCCTTACGTAGCAACACTGGTCCTACCTGACCAGCCGCCGACGAAGGGGGGCTGCCTGACTCTGTGGTACTTCGTAGATGGCACCGGTGTGGGGCACCTGAACGTTTCGGTACGAGTACCGGGAAGTACGATGCCTACCTTGCAGGACGTGCTGTTCGGGATCCCCTCAACTGGATGGCGGTATGCAAGTGCAACGGTGAAGTCGGCTTCGATGCACGAGGCGAGTAGACGCATTAAGATCAATAGACCGACGAATCGATCACTTCGACAACAAGAAACGAAAACATACAAGTTTCGCATGCTGACGAAAAGCATGCGAAACAAACAAAGCTCCAGATCCCTTATTTTTCCCTTACCTCCTTCGACCCCCCCTCCCCGCTTTCCCGTGGGCGGGCTAAAAGATGAAACGTTCGTTAGCTGGTAAAATTAATGAAGGACAGCGCTGCAAGGAACAATGTCATTTGGGTGCACCGCCAAGCGCATCAGGCTACGCTGCAGTGTTCTGTCTTGTGCCATCTTGTGCCGTAACCACGTTACCTTGCAGGCACAGAAGTGTACGGTTGTCTCTTAATAGTTTCCTAAATAAGCAGTCTCAAGGACACTAGGAATAGTAAGACGCTAAGAGCATGAGTGCATACGACAGGCATTACCAAATTATGACTGGGAGCTTACCACTGCCGTTGAAGAAAGAGGTGTACAATCATTACATTCTAACGGTGCTAACATATGCGACAGAAACTTGGAGGTTAACAAAGAAGCTCGAGAACAAGTTAAGGACCGCGCCAAGAGCGATGGAACGATAAATGGTAGGCGTAACGTTAAGAGACAGGAAGGGAAAGGTATGAGTCAGAGAGAAACTGGGGGTATCCGATGTTCTAGTTGACATTAAGGGAAAAAAATGAAGCTGGGCAGGCCATGTAATGCGAAGGGCAGATAAGCGGTGGACAGTTAGAGTTACAGAATGGGTGCCAAGGGAAAGAAAACGCTGTCAAGGACAGCAGAAAATTAGGTGGGTTGATGAAATGAGAAAATTTGCAGGCGCAAGTTGAAGTCAGCTAGCGCAAGGCAGGGGTAATTGCAGATCGCAGGGAGGGGCCTTCGTCCTGCAGTGGACATGGAAAATAGTAATGATGGTGCTGATGATGATTATGAAAAGCATGAAAAGCATGAAAAAAGGGAGAACAAAGCCCGCCCCATTTTGTCTTCTTCATTAAAAAATAATTACAATTGTAGGTTCATTCGGCATTTGATTGAGCCAATGTGGGGTCGTGCACGAAGTGGCTCAAATAAACAGTTTTGAGAGTGCTCAGTCTTCTTCGAGATGTATGTTTATTCGACAAAGGGTCCAAGGGGGGCGACGCTCCAATAGTCCATGACAAAAAAAGAAAAAAAAAGAGAGAGAGGGTAGGTGGGTGGCGCCTCCTTGCATTGTGAAAAGCCATACCTCGCCCCCTTTCCGCTCGTGTGTGGTAGGAAAGTGGATGTTTTCCTGGTTGGCTGCCCCATATTCTGTCTCTTTACTTGCTCACTCTTTCTATACACGAAGAGCCGCATTAGATAAAATGATAACTACTTCCACAATTATCACGTTGGTAAAACGATATCATAAGGCAAACAAAGTGAAAGTGAGGAACCTTAGCTAAGAAAAATGCACCCCAACATATGGAAAAACATTTGGCGCATTGCCTTGCACGAATAAAATAGACAGATAGAATGAATATATTTACGCAAAGGTTGAGCGGTCGGCCAGAGATGGCCTGCTAATCCACGCTGGGAAAGGGGCATGGGGAAGAAAGTAGCGATGAGTTATAATTAGGAGTGTTCACATAACGAAATTTAAGATGAATATATTGCCCTTCGGATAGCGTTAGGGAACTTAGATGACAGCTAGGTTCTTCAGTCAAGAGAAGATCTTAGGATTTTGGTCTCGTGCGTCTACGATGTATAAAACCACGAAAACGATGTTACAGTCCTTGTAAAGCCCTAGCCCCTAGACAGCTTGCGATTGACGATGAACGCTTGATTGCGTGTTACAGTGCAAAGTGTGAACCAAACCCTTAACAACAGGATGTCAGATCAACCGAGAAGCATTTAAATGTGAAACAAAGGAAATGTCACCGTATCTCGCGCACAATGACAACGACAGTAATGGAACAAAGAAACAGCACGTCATCAAATGCGTGTAGTAGATTGCAGTGCTAGTTCTTAACAGTTAACTACTAGAGCACAGCGCATCGTTTTCAAGAACTCCAGACATGGTTAGATCGGCCAACTAATAAATTTGTTTGCCTAAATTGAGGCAGCATTTGCGTAGGATGCCTAAAGCGAGACATGATCACTTGGCAACGAGTAACTATTGTGCATAAGTAATCTCATCCGTGCCTTCGCTCAGGAACTGGCGCGTCTGCACAACAGCCGCCGCTTTCCTGCAGCAGAATCATTCAGAACAGTCTCCATGTGCATCAGCGTTTGATCCGGTAGACGACGAATATTAGACAACTTCGAATGGTGAATTCTCGAATCGAATACGATTCGAATATAAATGACTGTTCGATTCGTATTCAAAATTTTGAATATTCGCACACACCAAGTGATAATGCATGAATGAAAAGCCGCGAACAAGCTTTGAAATAAATAGTGCCTCATGTAGTACCTACACCTTTTATAGAGTAGATAACCGCTAGCCAAACTACAGTTTTGTCAACCAGGGATGTTGCGCCACCTACTAAGTGGGTCAATTAATCGCGCAAGACAGCTTACGCTGTTAGGCATCAGATGCCGCTGCGTTCGCGCAGCCCGAAGAAGGGACATGTCTCGTTTGCGCCCGAGTAACCGTTCCGTAGGTGGACCTAGCTTCTGATCAGAGCGCCAATGTCACCCATATATCCCTAGAAGTCAGGTAGGCAAGATAGTACTTCTTAGCTCATTGACAAGATATGTCGAAGGAAAAAGACAAAATACCAATGCTGATCGAAAAGAAACTGGGGAGAGGGATGTCACAATGACTTTGCGAATGACGGCGCAGAAATCTTTCTTGATACAAGAACGCCTCGTAACAGGCAGTGCACCACCATAGCGAAGTAGGAGGTCATACCCGAAAGTAAGTCACCCCCAGTAAGCCACCATGAGTAAATAGAAATATTGTCTTAAGGTGCGCACTGCTGTTCCAGACAGCATTTCTCCATACTGCATTTTCCCACATTAACTGGAACAGCAATGCATTTCGTTGCAGATACTGGATACTTATTTCTCGAAACTGGTGCAATGCGCGATTTTTATTAGCGAAACGCTGTACTTTGGGAACTGGCTGACTTCACATGTCCCTTAAAGTTAATTATTGAAAATTCATTAGCGAAATTATATAAAGAATAATTTACTAGTAACTATGGGGAAAATTTTTATGTGCATCGCAGCTATGAAATCTGTCAGCAAAAATGAACAGTTCAGTCGAATTTGCTATGTTTAACTATCTGACAGCAGGTGCAGTAACAAGCGGCATTGTTTTCCGAGTTTTCCGCTTAAAATATAGTCCGGTGCCATGCTTGTATGGCACCGTGCGCCACACTCAAGAACACCTATGCGTTAGCAGCGCGCAATATGTTTGAAACTACGTGTTGAAAATGTACAACGAAGCATTACTCAATTCATTATGGTCGCGCTATTTTTTTCAGTCATTGCCCGCACCAGCGGTTCAGCTCCTATTTCCTTAACTCATTCCTCCATAGTTCAAATTCTCGAAGACCAATGCTCAGACGAACTACACAGTGAAGAACGGCACACGCACATTGCGCGTTTTTCTTTGCGTATTTCGTCTCAGCGCTGGTCTTCCAGAATATGAACTATGCGACCCCAACCGGCCCAAGTTTCTGCCCTACTTAAGTTTATCCCTTCGCTCTAGAATTGATGCTTTTTATGATATTATTTCATTTCTAATGCTCTCTCTGTTAGCTTTCGGCGCGACACAACTACGAAAGCGTTTCGAAAACTGTCATCTGCTTGCGAAATAGCAACTTCCGAAATACGACAGATTAACCTTTGATACATGCCTTGTGTCCCGCACGCTCGCAGGTTCTCCTGACAGCCGAGGTGGAACAGGGCGGTCTGGTAGCGGTGGGACTCGACGACATATCGCTTAGTGAAGGGCAATGTCCCGAGAACGGTCGCTGTGACTTCGAAGGACCTGACATGTGCGGATGGGAAAACGCTGACTCTGGCGTGCAAAGAATGTGGGTGCGAAATCGAGGTTACACCCCGAAGTCGTCTTCCGGACCCCGCGCCGACCACACTCTGGGAACTCGTGATGGTAATTTTCAAGTACATAACGGGTTGTTGAATAGAACAAGGGTAGTGGTGTGAGCTTGTAGGACATCTTGACTGAAGGGAGTTCAGCGCATGGAAACACAAGAAGGCACGGTTTGTCTACCGTGTCTTTTGTCCCTGTGTGTCTTTGCGCTTAAGTCTCTTTAGTTTTGTCGAGAAGAGCACCGTGTGCTGTATTTTTGCAGCAAGTAAGACCAATAAATAAATAAATAAATAAATAAATAAATAAATAAATAAATAAATAAATAAATAAATAAATAGTCCAGTTCATAAATGAATGCACCAAAGAAAAGGCAAGTATAGTCGAAGCCACCGCGCATTCACGCCTTGACTAACCTGGCCTGGTCTTAGCCTTAATTACATGAGGCTAACAAAAAGCATTCTGTGTGAGCAATATCTCGTGTGCTCTTGATTAAATTTGTAGCATCTTACAAAAATATGCGCCCTGAACTACGATGGAGCAATTCTTAAAACGTGCCTGCTTTCAACTGCTTTAACGGGAGTAGCTCGTCGTTAATTTTGCTCTGTGCTTTATTTCTGAAAGTTCGCGAATATATTTTTTTCCCTTATCGTCGTCTTTTCAGCACTTGAGATACTTGTTTAGTCTTTTTCTGGTCAAAGAGTGAAAGTATCTGTTTTCTTTAGTAAAAGACGTTGATGTCTGCTTGTCTTGGCTTAAACTAACCTTTTGTGCTTCTCTTTTCTCAGGGACATACGTGTACTTGGATGGCAGAACAAGAAGAGACGAGAAAATTTACACTGGCATACTCAAATCTCAGCGCTGGACTGGAAGCAGCGCTTACTGCTTTTCCGTCTGGCTCCACATGGGTGGCACAGACGTTGAGCCTAGCACCGGCTCAGTACGCGTGATCGTTGCCTACGTCAACGAGTACGGCAGAGAAAAACGGGAATCCGTTATAGTGGTCACGGGAAACCAAGAGAAGCGATGGCACCAAAAGAAGGTTACGATCGGTCCTGTTAGCAGTTCCACTGCGGAATTTGTGGAATTTAGTGTTCTTATTGCTGGAACAACTGGAGGGTCCCAAGGAGGAAACATCGCTATAGATGACATCAATATGAGCCATGGTCCTTGTCACGAAAGCTTGGAAACGAAGTTCCTATGCCACGACGGCATTACCCTTGTGAACATTTCTCAGGTGTGCGATTTTAATGAGGATTGCCCGGTAAGCGGTGATGATGAACAACTGTGTGGACAGTGCGACTTTGATGTTGACACGTGTGGCTGGTTCAGTGAACATGATTCTTCTAGTTGGAACTGGACGATAGCCAAAGATGTCGAAGTCAACTCACCTCTACCGCGAACGGACCGAAATATGGGGGATGCACATGGCGGTTATGTTTATACTGCCTGGCGGGATCACGTCATCGAAGCAGAAAAACTTCTGCACAGCCCTAATAATACGTACCGCCTAAAGCGCTCCGGAAAAGACTGTACCCTGTCCTTTTGGTATTTCATCTCTGGGTATTCCGCTGAGCTCATTGTGCACAAGTACATTCTTGACCACGACGTTATACTATGGTTAGTCGAAAAAGGAGGAGGAAATGTATGGACGAAGGGGCAAGCAACAATTGGGCGCAGCCAATCGGAATTTTCTCTGGCCTTCGAGGCTGATTCCCGGATGTCAACATCGAAAACGTTTATTGCTGTTGACACCGTTAGCTTTGAAGACTGTGCTTTGCCAACCTCTTCCCCTGGGAACTGCACTGAATCGCACGATTTTATGTGTCCAGAAAGCAATGTTTGCATCAGAAGAAGCCAGCTGTGCGATCATGTCGACGATTGTGGTGACGGCTCAGACGAAGCCGCGGATATCTGCCAGAATTACACAAGTTGCACATATGAGCCAGGAGCTGATCCCTGTGCCTGGCAGTCCGTGAGACCAGAACACAAGGCACAGTCCCTTGTGTGGAGCATCTATACTGTGCCATACTTAAAGTTCGATCGAAACACGGGCCCGCACACAGATCACACGATGGGCGGTCTCGGTGCGGGCCGCGTACTTTTGCTTCGACCCTCGGAACGGGGCCATTTTAACAGCACGGCTTTTTACAGGAGTCCCAATTACGTCACCGATAATGAAGGCTGCTCAGTGACGTTTCACTACTTCATTCACGGCCAGGACGTTGGCGGGATTGCTCTTTTTGCTCAGTACCAGAACTACACAGAAAAGTCGCAATGGGAGAGTCTCTACGAAATCAAGGGGCCGAGGGACCAAAGTTGGATTCGAGCTTCAGCCGTTCTTTATAGCAATAAACCGTTTTGCTTTGTCATCGAGGGATCACTAGGTGTTGGCTACGCATCTGACATAGCAATAGATGACATTTCCGTCAGCCCCGGCTGCATGTCGTACAATGGCACGCTTCCTAATCCAGCTCCTCCGCCCATGCCAAAATGCAGGCATTTTCAATTCGCATGCAGAGATGGCGGGTGCATTCCAGACCAGCAAGTGTGTGACTTTGAGGTAGATTGCGCGGATGGCTCAGACGAGGAAATGTGTGGACCATGCAACTTTGAAAATGGCACTTGTGGATGGATTGACGTAAGTAGAGGAGCAAACGGATGGCAAATAATGCAAGCCAAAGATCTAGCAGAACCAGAGACTGACCACTCTACGCAGAGCGGAGTCGGTCACCTGGTGGCTTTAAAGGCCCAAAGGAGTTCTTCCAAGGCGGCCATGCTACTTAGCCCAATGCTTCCACCTTCTTCATCGCGATGCTCAGTGAGCTTCTGGTACTACTACAACGACAACCTGGCCGCTGTAAAGCTCAACGTACTTTATGTCTTGTCAGAAAATACCAGTGCGGTACTTGCTGAAGTTACTCCGTCCATCGGATGGACAAAAACTGTGTTGGGGGTTCCACGACGAGAAACAAGAGACGCAAATATTGCATTCAACGCTAGCATAATGAAGTTGAACAGAATGCCGAACATTGGCATTGATGACATATCTTTCTTAAACTGCCGTCCTAACTCGGTACTGATAGATTGCTCATTTGACCAAGTGATTAACAGCAACAGTTTCTGCCATTGGCAGAACACCAGGAATGAAAGTGAAGCGTGGAAAGTTGTGTTTCCAAGAAATAACTATGATGGCGTAGGCCCTACCGCTGACCACACAAGTGGTCGGGGTGGCTATGCCATATTTTATTCGAACGGTACAGTGACAACAAGTATTGCTTCTCTTGAAAGTGCCGAAGTTCGGCCATCGGAAAACAACGTGAGCTGCTTAACCTTCTGGTATTCTATGAACAGTGGCAATGAACTCAGCTTGGTTATAGAAGCAAAATCCGCCCGAAATTCAGCCGTCAAATTTGCCAAGCAAAGTGCTGACACGTCCGGGTGGAATTTTGGGGAACTTCTAGTTTCACTTCAGGAACATTACACATTCACAATTTCCGCAGTGTTATCCAGCAAAGCAATAAAGGGAGCATTCATTGCAATTGATGATGTCACATTGTCAGAAGGTCCATGTCGTCGAGAAGGTTTCTGTGATTTTGAAACAGATTTTTGTAACTGGAAGCTTGAAAAGCAAGGGCTCAGCGATGGCTGGAAACAAATTTCGGCGGCGACGGACACTGTGGTTGGTCCGACCCACGACCACACTCTGGGTACTGCTTACGGTCACTACGCTTTAGTTGTTCCTAGACGTCAAGGAGATAGAGCCTCATTGTATTCACCAGTCCTGGAGAAGTCACGCTACCGTTGCCTTCGATATTGGTTCAACATGGCTGGCAATGGTGCTGGGACGCTTTCAGTTTACCAGCGGCTAAACGGATCATCTAGCACTGATGACCTGAAACCTGCATGGAGTCGTTCTGGAGATCAAATGGGAGCTTGGCGTCGAGGTCATGTCACACTGCGTAATCTGCTTCGATACCAGGTGGTCATTGAGGCGTTCACAACGACAGCAAATACAAGTGGTTACTCGCATATTGCTCTAGACGACGTGGAGTTCAGCTTCGAGCCATGTGAAGACACAGTTACATGCACTTTCGAGAGTGATGCCTGTGGTTGGCTCAGCGACACAAACAGCTCGAGGATGGCTTGGATAAGAACGACTGGTTATAATGGTGTGGCCATAGGAGGACCAGACGTAGACGTGACTACGTCGAGTTCTTACGGAAGTTACATGCTGGCAAAGGTCGGTAACACAAATGGACGTACTGAAATAATTTTGCTGTCTGACTATGTGGATGTTCAGCGACAAAACAGTTACTGCTTTTCTCTATGGTACATTTTCTATGATACTACAAACTCTTCACTCCTGGTCAAGAGTGCCAAAGATGGCGATACGAACTCTGAGCTTTTGTTGAACTTGACTGATGGACAGACTTGGGCAAAGGAAGAGGTCGTAGTGCTGACAGGTACGCTAATGTCGACGTGAGTTTCTTGTTCTAGTAAATTTTAACGCACTTGTTTGTTGCGAATTTGATGATTTGAATTGAACGAGCGACTGTGTTACTATACGTCTGCGCGAGCTGTCACCATGGTATCTCTACGCATCTAAGCTTGACTGTTGTAAGTCCGCCTTCTAAGCCGCGGACTGACTTGCGTGAAAACCGCGATTCCTCCGTTTCGCAGTATTTAAGATAATCGTAATAGTAATCATCAACACACCCTCAATATGTCCATTCTGCCGAAGCAGCGCAGATGACGGGACAGATGAAAACAGACAGGGCATTGCGCTGACATCTGACAAAGGACAGGACAGCGCACGCCCCGGCCAGTTTTCACCCGTCCCGTCGTCTGCGCCGTTTCGCCATAGTGTAGATCAACCAACTAGTCCAGCTCAGAACCCTTGCGCTGATTATGTGCGCTGCATAAAAGAGTGCCTTCCACAGACCATTCCAATTAGCGGTGCTACACGTGCGCCGTTCGCGTCCAACTCATACGTAATCACGAATTTCTTAGTCTCCACCCTTCCGCGGTAGCCTAGCGGCTATGGCGTTGCCTTGCTAAGCTCGAAGTCCCGGATAGTATTCCGGTAGCGGTGACCGCATCTCGATGGGGGAGAAATGGAAATACACTCATTTACTTAGATTTCGGTGTGCGTTAAAGAACCCCAGGTTGCCAAAGTTATTCCGGATTCCCCTACTACGGGGTACCTCAATCAGATCGTGGTGTTGGGACCAAAACCTCGGAATTTCTTTTTATACTCTCATCGCTCGATCTGATGCTCCGCCGCAGGCCATTATCTACTTAACTTTCCTAAGTATCGATTATTTTACTTCAGCTTACCATCGGTTGATACTCCTACAGATTTCATATTTTCTCGAGTTGCCTAGTGTAGAACGCCAAGCTATTTTTTACTATGTAGTCCGTATTCATCATCATCATCAGCCTAGTTACGCCCACTGCAGGGCAAAGGCCTCTCCCATACTTCTCCAACTACCCCGGTCATGTACTAATTGTGGCCATGTTGTCCCTGCAAACGTCTTAATGTCATCCGCCCACCTAACTTTCTGCCGCCCCCTGCTACGCATCCCTTCCCTTGGAATCCAGTCCGTAACCCTTAGTGACCATCGGTTATCTTCCCTCCTCATTACATGTCCGGCCCATGCCCATTTCTTTTTCTTGATTTCAACTAAGATGTCGTTTACCCGCGTTTGTTGCCTCACCCAATCTGCTCTTTTCTTATCCCTTAACGTCACACCCATCATTCTTCTTTCCATAGCTCGTTGCGTCGTCCTCAATTTCAGCAGAACCCTTTTCGTAAGCCTCCAGGTTTCTGCCCCATATGTGAGTACTGGTAACACACAGCTGTTATACACTTTCCTTTTGAGGGATAGTGGCAACCTGCTGTTCATGATTTGAGAATGCCTGCCAAACGCACCCCAGCCCATTCTTATTCTTCTGGTTATTTCAGTCTCATGATCCGGATCCGTGGTCACTACCTGCCCTAAGTAGATATATTCCCTTACCCCTTCCAGTGCTTCGCTACCTATCGTAAACTGCTGTTCTCTTCCGAGCCTGTTAAACATTACTTTAGTTTTCTGCAGATTAATTTTCAGACCCACCCTTCTGCTTTGCCTCTCCAGGTCAGTGAGCATGCATTGCAATTGGTCTCCTGAGTTACTAAGCAAGGCAATATCATCAGCGAATCGCAAGTTGCTAAGGTATTCTCCATCAACTTTTATCCCCAATTCTTCCCACTCCAGGCCTCTGAATACCTCCTGTAAACATGCTGTGAATAGCATTGGAGATATCGTATCTCCCTGTCTGATGCCTTTCTTTATAGGGATTTTGTTGCTTTCTTTGTGGAGGACTACGGTGGCTGTGGAGCCGCTATAGATATCTTCCAGTATCTTTACATATGGCTCATCTACACGCTGATTCCGTAATGCCTCCATGACTGCTGAGGTTTCGACTGAATCAAACGCTTTCTCGTAATCAATGAAAGCTATATATAAGGGTTGGTTATATTCTGCACATTTCTCTATCACTTGATTGATAGTGTGAATATGGTCTATTGTTGAGTAGCCTTTACGGAATCCTGCCTGGTCCTTTGGGTGACAGAAGTCTAAGGTGTTCCTGATTCTATTTGCGATTACCTTAGTAAATACTTTGTAGGCAACGGACAGTAAGCTGATCGGTCTATAATTTTTCAAGTCTTTGGCGTCCCCTTTCTTATGGATTAGGATTATGTTAGCGTTCTTCCAAGATTCCGGTACGCTCGAGGTTATGAGGCATTGCGTATACAGGGTGGCCAGTTTCTCTAGAACAATCTGACCACCATACTTCAACAAATCTGCTGTTACCTGATCCTCCCCAGCTGCCTTCCCCCTTTGCATAGCTCCTAAGGCTTTCTTTACTTCTTCTGGCGTTACCTGTGGGATTTCGAATTCTTCTAGGCTATTCTCTCTTCCACTATCGTCGTGGGTGCCACTGGTACTGTATAAATCTCTATAGAACTCCTCAGCCACTTGAACTATCTCATCCATATTAGTAACGATATTGCCGGCTTTGTCTCTTAACGCACACATCTGATTCTTGCCTATTCCTAGTTTCTTCTTCACTGTTTTTAGGCTTCCTCCGTTCCTGAGAGCCTGTTCAATTCTATCCATATTATAGTTCCTGATGTCCGCTGTCTTACGCATGTTGATTAACTTAGAAGGTTCTGCCGGTTCTATTCTAGCTGTAGGGTTAGAGGCTTTCATACATTGGCGTTTCTTGATCAGATCTTTCGTCTCCTGCGATAGCTTACTGGTTTCCTGTCTAACGGAGTTACCACCGACTTCTATTGCGCACTTCTTAATGGTTCCCATGAGATAGTCGTTCATTGCTTCAACACTAAGGTCCTCTTCCTGAGTTAAAGCCGAATACCTGTTCTGTAGCTTGATCCGGAATTCCTCTAGTTTCCCTCTTACCGCTAACTAATTGATTGGCTTCTTGTGTACCAGTTTCTTCCGTTCCCTCCTCAAGTCTAGGCTAATTCGAGTTCTTACTATCCTATGGTCACTGCAGCGTACCTTGCCGAGCACGTCTACATCTTGTATGATGCCGGGGTTCGCGCAGAGTATGAAGTCGATTTCAATTCTAGTCTCACCGTTCGGGCTCCTCCACGTCCACTTTTGGCTAACCCCCTTGCGGAAGAAGGTATTCATTATCCGCATATTATTCTGTTCTGCAAATTCTACTAATAACCCTCCCCTGCTATTCCTAGAGCCTTTGCCATATTGCCCCACTGACTTGTCTCCAGCCTGCTTCTTGCCTACCTTGGCATTGAAGTCGGCCATCAGTGTAGTGTATTTTGTTTTGACTTTACCCATTGCCGATTCCACGTCTTCATAAAAGCTTTCGACTTCCTGGTCATCATGACTGCATGTAGGGGCATAGACTTGTACCACCTTCAATTTGTACCTCTTATTAAGTTTCACAACAAGACCTGCCACCCTCTCGTTAATGCTATAGAATTCCTGTATGTTACCAGCTATTTCCTTATTAATCAGGAATCCGACTCCTAGTTCTCGTCTTACTTCCCTACTATTCCTTATAATTTAGGTTGCATTAATTATCGCACTGTGTCAGTTTCTTTACAAGCTTGTCAGTCCCGAAAGTACAGTTCCGGAGACTAATAGATGTGAAAAAATTTTCTTTTTTCTCGCAGGTGAAGAATACCAGAGGAGCTTTCAAATAATTGCGCAATCTGACAGGAAAGCTAACCAGTCCGCTCTATCAGGAATCGCCATAGATGAAGTAGAATTCTTTTATGGAAGCTGTAAAGACGGCAGAAGTCCATCAACTGTTGAAAAATCTTCACTACGCTACCCTCCTCACCCTCTTGACTGCGACTTCGAGCAAAATGACTGCGCATGGACGAATGGCACTACAAGCGGTACTAGTGTCTGGTTGCGTAAGCTTTCCATCGGCCGCGGTAATCTTGGACCTTCACTACCAGAAACTGACCACACGACAAAGTCTGTTTACGGAAGCTTTGCTTATCTGGACTTCGCGTCTACTGTAACGTTTGAGCAACTATCAAATGATAATGCTATACTGGAGAGTGAATTTCCGCTCCACGTAGACCGAGACGGTGCGTGCCTGAAGTTCTGGTTCTTTGCGCTTGGCGAAACTGTTGCGCCATTGACCCTTCGAGAAAGAGATGCGGTAACGCGGGCCTCACGTGTGGCATGGACGAACGTTGGTTCAAAAGGACCCCAATGGAACTACGCACGTGTGCATTTCGAGGGTGACAGTGCTGTGTTCTTGAGCTTTGAGGCGTCAAAGGTTCAAGGTGGCTATACGGCTCTCGACGACATTGCAGTGAACGTTGGTCCATGCCCTACGCCACCACTGTGTGACTTTGAAGCTGATGACTGCGGCTGGCGCGCCAGGGATGGCAGCGCACAGCTTCACTGGGAGAGACTTACTGCTCGGGACGCTATTGGGAGCAAGGATCACACCTTCGGCTCTGAAAGCGGGCACGTTCTCGCCGTGAATACGTCGAAACAAGGGGCAGAGAAAGGTGAGAAGAGTTATTGATAACGATTTAGCACGGCCAAAAGCAGACAACCATGTTATGCTCTTTGAATGCCGTCATTTTGTACGAAGGTGGTCGTGGGTCGCGACTGAAGCGATGCAGCTTCAATGCTAGACGGACATAAATGCGTGCGGGAAATGTAGAGAGTATCACGAGGGCGAAAAGGAAGCTTGCTGTCTAGAATACCTAAATATTTCAATTTGATAACAAACATAGCCCAAAATATACGTTCCTGTAATCATAAAATAACCGCTGCAAACAGTACACTTTAATATCATCATTGATAAGCTTACATAAAATACGAATCATTTATAGAACTCCTTTACAGTAAACCAATTGGGTATGAATTAATGTAATGACTGCAAAACTTCTTTTGAATGCGGGAGGGTACTGCAGTGTTGTACAAAGAGCCTGTTTAGATCAATAATACATGAATCGAACTTAAATACACCAATAAATTATCCCGTGAATAAGCCTCGGAACGCAATAGGGTATATTGACTCTTTAAATACATGCTAGTAGAAAATATTTAGAGACGCCTGCAACTGGGAAACCTTAGCAATTGAGGGCAATCGAACTCTCCATCGGGATAAAGAAAAATATTTAATTGGCAAAGAATGTATTGCGAAGGAATTGTACATGCGGTAAGCTATTTAGCATTACGGTAAGGCAGTTTCCTTTGTCTCCACTTTGCCTCTCTATCGGCCTTTTTTATAATAAATTATCTCTCTTTCTGTACAGTTTATTTGTTGTTGGAAGAATTTATTGGTACATCAGCTGCTAGGTTGTGTCAGAAAGGACAATGTAATGTTGCGTTAAATTACCCCGTAGATTACTCATGACTGCTCGTCGTGCTAGATCAGTGGCTGCGGCTGAGCACTGTACGCCGTGGGTTGAATTCTCGGCGGCGGCCGCATTTCGCTGTGGGCGAGATGCAAATAATCATGCGTAACGAGTATTTTTTGGGCATTAAGAAACTACAGGTGGTCATACTTAATCCACAGGGCTCTACTACGGCGTTTAACGTAGCGCCCGCGTGGATTTAGGGCTTTTACTCCATACAATCAAATCATTTGCGTGCTGTACGTTTATGTTGACTATATTATGCACGCGTGTGTCACACAGCACTAACAGTCACACAAACTAAACTTCAAGCAACGTTATATATAGTATAATTGCTTGGACGAGGAATCGAACGTTACTAGTTGCCGCTTTTACACCATCCGTAAAGGAAAAATCGCATATTGTATGCGCATCCGGAGTTATTCTGTGTAAAAGGAAGCCAAATTTCGGTGTTTCTTGCACCAAAAGTCTCAGGTGAAGATGCGAGTGCTTGAAGGAACTAGAAGACGTTGGCATAACGGTTACGCCTCCACTTGTAAATCTGTGCGTTTCTGGCGCTTGCGTGTTGAATCCTTCACGCGTGCCGCCCTTGATTGTTCCTTAGCCTTTCTTTTCTTGTCGTCACAGAATCTCGGACGTTCGCGTTGACCTTTTTTTTTACTTCCGGGGAATACATATGCTTCGCCACTGGCGTAATGTTCACTTAAACTTTGGATATACATCTCTTGTGCGTGTCCCTCTTTCTTTCATTCACTGAAACATAGCTGGTGTATGTTGTCTATGTCTGCCTTGTCCACCGCAGCGTGGGGTCCGCACGCATCGTCGTCAGGCATTGCATCGAGTTAGCCCTTACAAGCAGACAAATGCCGCAAGGAGCACTATTCTCTCAAATTAGATGACTCAGATTCGATAACAACTGAAGTGCATCTATTTATTTACTTATGTATGTATTATTGTGATAGCAACTATATGGACACTCTAGGCATATTTTAGCCGTAGTCATCGACGTCGCGTGAAGCTCCAGATATATTTAGGTATATGCATGCTATAAGCTTATCCGTGCCGTTTATGCAGATTATATTGCTACACTATTCAATCACACAAGTAGATGATACCAGATGTTACGTTCTTGACCAAATTATTCCTCAGAATTTTGAGGATGGCCGCCCACAAACAAATGTCATCAAACATATCATTCACAGCATTCATACCATTCATGCCTTTTATCCTAAATCTTTCTCAGGCTAATAAACATTAAAAGTGCAAAACAATAACACTGGTCAAACCTGAAGGTGATGTAAGTTTACTGCCGTGGCTCTTTACGGGCAGCGTAGTGGCGCCTGTGCGATGCCATTACAGGCCCTACACGGCGTGTTAAAGCTTTCAAGGTGCCAGAAATTTTGGCGCACCCCTTTATAGTTAGAACATCGCCCGAGAAGTTCAAACGCAACGTTAAACCTTGCTATCCCAGTCAGTGCATCGCCCTTTGGGCGAAATTGCCAATTTTTATTTAAAATGACACTTCGTTCTTGGCTATCGTGAGGCACGTAGTCAGCCATTGAATTCTTATGGTTCTGCGCCAATATCTATTGTAGGTGCGTACACCAAGAGTTTGTTCATGAATGCCATGGCCATCCTATGACGTGCCTCCCTACTGTGCTTATGTGCCTGCAAAGTCATCGAGGTTTCTCATAACAGGATTGTTTGAATTAGATGTTTGCTATGTCAGCTTTATGCCATAGTAAATACAAGTGTTCACTCTAGATTGATGGCTATGGTTACGTTAGGGGGAGGTTTACCGTAGACGAAAATGGTGTGATGGTGTCTACTGTTAAAGCTTGAAAGTAAAGCAGGGTGCCGGTTCGGGTTAGTTGGTTGGACATAGTTAAACTAATAAGACTGTTATTTTAAGTGACTCCCTCGGAGCTCTCGGTCGGTTTTCGAGCGCCAACGCTTATTCACCTCTTTTACGTTAAGTACTTTAGGTGGCCCACCAAGTCACATCTGAGGAAAGAACAGTTATGTCACAGTTGATACTATCACACATTGGTATCTCAGGAAACGAGTCAACTCATGCTCTGGCGATGTTAGCGCACAACCTTGACTTCATTGACGATGCTTTATGCAAATTTGATGACACTTGGCTGCTTATACGCCACCACCTACAGAGCTCACAGCCGGATGAAGGTGTCTCCAAGGGACACTACGCAACACCAATCTCTGGTCGTGCTTTAACTCGCCGCAGTAGTTCTCTATTGCTCAAATTACGCATTGGTTGTGTTAATGCTACACATCGCCTTCACCGACAAAGACGTACGCCGAGCTATTCGTGCCTTTACCTTCATTACCTATTCGTGACTTTACCTTCATTACTCCTTTCTTTAGTGTCCTTTGCAGTAGCTGTTCTACCTCCATCCTTTTGTTTTATCGTCTTTCCTTTTTCATGCTTTGCCGTGCCTGCTGCCCTTCGATGCGCGTGGTGACAGCTATGCACGCTAGGTTCGCTTGAACATGAATCTTTTGGGGGCAAAGAGCTTGACAAAGAACCGCAGAATGGACGCTATGAAAGCTAAGGAATATAAATAAAACATCTTCTTGAGGATAATGTTGGATGTTTTTCCTTGTCCATGTGAACATTTATGCTTGCAGAGTAGTCGGCTTAGGATCCCGATGGCCATGCTGCTGATGCTAAGCTTGCTAGTCAACAAACATCCTGTGCCTTATGCTAACACTTCTCGTACATTGCAGGTGCAACAGTCACAGTATTTAGCGAAACACAAGAAGCTAGGAGCAGCGGATGTGCTCGGTTTTGGTACCAGTTAAGCAGTGGACACAAGCTGTCACTGGGCACAAGTCAAGGAGGAACACTAAGACCCGAAGCCATATTCAGAAAGAGTCAGTTACACGGAAGTGGTGTATGGAATTCAGCTCAGGTCAGCCTAAAATACAGTCCAACAATGCCATTCGAGTATTACCTGCAAGTTACGTTGGATTCAAAGGGAGGAGTCGCTGCAGTGGATGACTTCCAGGTAAGCAAACGACGCGCTGGTTTCTTATCTCGTTAGAGTAATGTTGTCTCATCTTTGTCATATACAGATTGCTTAGCTCAAAACGCCCGTTTTCCCAATTTCAGCCTAGAAAGAAAAAAAAGAAACCTTGCCCCTGTGCGTTAGACGAACGGTGACAAGCAAGTCGAACTACACAAAACTTGTGTAAGGCCGGAATGTAAAAACAAAGAAAATAAATATAACATAACGGCTCATCGCCTAGAACTGCTACTGAATAACTTGAAAATAGAAATTTCAGGTCTCTTTGGCATAGGGCGGCTCCTACTTATGGGCTCTTCCTCGTAAATCGCGGCTTGAGATGCAGGCTACCGAGCTTGCGCTAGAAAGATGAAGATTCATAATGCAAAAAAGAGGTGAGGCATGCAGACAGGACACAAGAGTAGAGAAGTGGACGACACAAACGCTGACTATCAACTGAAGGGAGCACTGAGGCGAAAAAAGAAAGAGGACACAGAACTCATCTGCGGAAGCTCAGGAATGGTATCACCACGTGTCAGTTGGGTACACGTGCCGGTTAAAAATTAAATTATGGGGTTTTACGTGCCAAAACCACTTTCTGATTATGAGGCACGCCGTAGTGGGGGACTCCAGAAATTTAGACCACCTGGGGTTCTTTAACGTGCACCTAAATTTAAGTACACGGGGTTTTCGCATTTCGTCCCCATCGAAGTGCGGCTGCTGTGGCCGGGATTCGATCCCGCGACCTCGTGCACAGCAGCCCAACACCATAGCCACTGAGCAACCACGGCGGGTACATGTTCCAGTCTACGCGAGAGACCACTGTTAAGGCACTTAATCTCTTCCTTATGTAAAGTAATCGAAGGCTGACGTACGCATGCACTTCCACCATTATAGATATGCCACGCCTATACCATAAGACGCGTATCTTCATTCTTATGCCTGTACAATATTGCGCATTCATCTAACTCTGGCGTGCAGTTACAATCTTGGCAATGTAGGGAAAGATGAGAAGGTGACACGAACCAGTGAAAACACTAAGTATAGCATGTTATAGCAAGTAAACTTTTGCCGGTTGAAGCATATCGGTAGCACATAAAACAACGCTCAAGAGGCTTCATAGACCAGTGCCATCACTAAGTACAGCCCATTCTCACGGGAGGGGAGGAAAGCGCGAGAGGCATTGGGAAGAACGCGCGTGTCACCGCTTTCCTCTCCCTTACGATGCACATCGCAGCGCCCCTGCAACATCGCTGTAGAGCGTGTATAACTTTCTGCCGTGAATAAAACGTTATAAGAGGAGTTTCCGAAAAGTGCTTTAGCTGTTAACATGGCCGCCTTCAAAACACTTCAGTGGAGACTAAGAGTTGGTGACGATGATTTCGTTGCATGTGACAAACGAATGTTAAATGTAGGATGGCTTGGAGCAAATGTTTTTTATATATTCATTAGGCGTATGTAATTTGACGTGACGTGCTAATGTTGCGTACATGCCTGTTGCCACTTTGTATTTTAGCTGTACATATAAATATTTCTGCAAATGATAACACAACAGCACTTTGTGGTACAGAGTACTTTCAAGTTTCTGCTAATTTTCTGAAGTCATTAAAGGATGACTAGTGATACGCGGCGAAAGCAGATTGAAAACAGAATGATCGCATTTTTTTCTTTTCGATTGCAGCTCCTCAGTCACTGCTCAAATCTGGGCTCTTGTGATTTTGAAACAGACTTCTGCCTTTGGGAAAACGAGCCAGTGTCTTCCGGGTCAGCTTTGTGGGGCAGATTCACCGGTCGATCTCACATGGTGAGTGATTTATGGATAACACATGTCATACCTATTTTGAAAAGGCAGTAAATACGCTTCCTGTTGCGATGTGTTGCATACCTACAGTTTTTCTTCGTCTTTTCTGTGCAGGTTGGGCCAGAGGTGGACCACACATTTAGTGAGTCATTCGGCACTTACGTGGCCATTAAGAACAACCTCAACAGCAGCGATCTTCCATCTGCTCTTGTTTCTCCTCATCTGTCAAAATGTGACATCTGCTTCAGTTTTTGGTCTTACCACGTTGGATCTGTGCCGCACATGCTGAATCTATTTCTTAGAACAGAATCAGGAGACGATGCTATTGAATACTCGGCCACTGCTGATGTGAGCGGCCGATGGGTGAAAGCTCAAACAAACATCTCAACAAGTGCGGCAGAGTGTCGCATCGGCTTCAGTCTGACTTTTCCTGCTTTCCGTTCTGCCCTCCTGGCATTAGACGATTTTATTGTTGTTACTGGGCGCTGCAAGCCTTTGGAAGACACAAATCACCCTGAATTCAGCTGTGACAACGAGACAAAGCACCTGACACGTGATCGGATATGCAACTTCGAAAATGAATGTGCTGATGGCGAAGATGAGCAGTATTGCGGTACTGCGTGCAGCTTCGAATCTAAAGACACATGTTACTGGAAAGTGAGTGGTACGGGAGCGCAATGGTCTCTTGAACAGGCGAGGAACAACAGCTTAGCCGAGCCAACACAAGACCACACCACAGGGACAAAAGATGGTAGCTTTCTCCGCTTCAGAATTAAATCTGCCTACGATAACGAACGCTCCGCTGTGATCGTTAGCCCAAACCTCATTGACGCATCTCCCACCTGCACGCTTGGATTTTGGTACTACTCCACTCTTACATCACAACGCGCAATTATTAAGGTGGCGTACGGGTTCCTTTCTAAACTAAGACTACAAGACACGACGATACTTTTAATGAGTGGACACAATGGAACTCTCGAGCGGAAAAAATGGAGGTACGCGACGGCCCGGATAGGAAGAGTTTCGGAGCGATTTTCAGTAAAGTTCGTGGGAAACTTCAAGTCCTTTGACAAGACGTTTCTAATAGACGATGTCAAGTTCTCACACTGCAACAGGAACGAAGCTGTATGGGTAGCAGGAGCAGGAAAGTGTCCATCACGTTTCTTTAGTTGTGCCAATGGAAACTGTATCCCGAAAGAAACCGTATGTGATTTTAACGACGATTGCGGTGACCTGAGCGACGAGCGGTTGAGCCCCAGAGTTAAATGCACATCATTCCCTGCTCGTTGCGATTTTGAAGACAGTGTTTGTGATTGGAAACTAGAAGGTACAGCTTGGGGGCGGCGTCTAAATAAGAGAGATGAAAGCATGCTCATTAACGACGACCTCAGAGATCACACTACGAACTCACTGTACGGAAACTTCTTGCGATTGTCATTTGCAGATCAATCGCTTAAAAGTGGAATATTTTCTAGTCCAATTATAGCTGTGACAAAAGATGCTGAGTGCTCTTTACGTTTTTTCTATACATACCAAACAAGATTCACCCACTTGGACTACAGGCTGTATAGCCTCAGCGCCGGAAGCTTGGCAGTGTACGTTCGTTTTGATCTTCTCGGAGAAAAGCGCATTGTTTGGAAAACGTCTAATGTATTTGGGCAATACTACGAACGGAAAATAATTGCTCTGAAAAAATTTGAAGGCCCTATGCAAATTTTGATTGAGGCAACTACTGGTACCGACCTGAATGGAGCCTGGGCTATTGACGACATTTCGTTCACAGACGGCTGTGCCGTTTTATCTCTGGACTCCCTACCTGTACTAGCATCAGAGGCGACGACAAAGGCACCATACAGTTTATGCAGCTCTGAGGAATTTGCTTGCCCAGAACGAACATGTATTTCTTTATCTCGAGTCTGTGATTTTGTTGACGATTGTAAAGGTGGTGCTGACGAGGAGAACTGTGCAACCTGCAATTTTGACAGCAGCACCTGCGGCTGGCAAGATGTGAGCTCTGGCAGGTACTTGTGGGAACGGCTTCAAGCTGGCCGCAATAGTACCAATCCAAGTTCAGACGTTTCAGGCAAAGGATTCTTTCTGGGCGTTACCGCGGGGGATGGAGTCGTTTCTAGCAGTGCTGTTTTGAAATCGGTCCCGCATGGAGCTTCCAGTGGTTCGTGCTACTTAGAAATGTTTTACTATGCCAATAACGTGGTCCCAGGTACGGACATATTGAAGCTAAGTATTCTAGGAGAAAATTCATCGTCAGAAACAGTCCTGCTTGCGCTGCGATCGCCTGAAAGCGAAAAGTGGAGCAAAGTTTCTGTGGAAATTGGGCGCCGTGTGCGCAGGGGATGGTCGTTAAAGCTTGAGGCCACACCATCTACTCCACGAACTGCAATTGCTCTGGACGAAATCAGTTTAGTTAAGTGTGGCCGGTCTCCTCTTGGCAGCGACTGCGAGTCTAAAGGTGAGCTGTCTTGCAAAGAGCCTCGCGGCATTTGCTATAGCAGATCCCAGCTTTGCGATTGGAATCTAGACTGTCCGGATGGTTCAGACGAGTTAGACTGCAGCAGTTTTCCAGAAAGGTGCAACTTCGAGAATGGGATGTGTGGGTGGACAGAAGAACTCAATCAAGGCCATGCACGCTGGCGCGTCACCAGCGGCGATACACTATCAAATTACGATGAGCCTACATTCGATCACACACTTGGAAACTCCTCCGGGCATTTCCTGTTCCTTAGAAAAGAAAACCTTGAGAAAAGCCATGCCAGTTTGAAAAGTCTTCATTTCAAAAGAACAACGACGCGGAATTGTAGGCTTCGTTTTTGGTACGTGATTTCTGAGAACGCCGCACTGGACATCAATATTTTAGACTTGCAATCGAATGAGCTTCACAAAATACATCAACTCCGCGGAAACGACACTGTTTATGGGTGGCGAAAAGTTGATGCAAGTTTGTCTTGCCCAAATGACTTTCAAGTTGTTCTGAATGGATCGCCCGAAGGCAGTATTGCAATTGACGATGTCTCGTTCACACCAGACTGTTTCATCTCGCAGTCTTCTGTCGTGCCGACAGTTTCACCAGGAAATAAGTGCAATGATGAAACAGAATTCAGATGTAAGGACAACAGCTGTGTTTTGAAAGAACTGGTTTGTGATTTCAAACCAGATTGTCCGTTTGGCAGCGACGAAGCACAATGTCCTTCTTCATGCAGCTTTGAGCATGGAGACTGTGGTTGGAGCAGCCCAAATTTGCCTGAGAGAGTGAGCTGGCGTTCCTTGACAGCCATGGAAGCAACAGAGCGCATAAAAAACAGCCCCGCTTTAGACGTAACAAAAAATAGCTCTTCCGGTAGTTATCTCTTCTTCTACATGGCCCATGATGGCGACAAGATAGACGAACCAATAAGGATGCTCACCAAAACTTTCCAACAGTCTACTCCTGACTGTAAGATATCATTTTATCATTGGCTCACGATTCCTGTCATACATGTGCGACTACTAGTTATTGCTGATGGTTCTGAAGACACGTTATTGTGGGAACGCACATCCAATAAATTGGCCAAATCATGGACTTTCGAGTCAATTGGTGTTGGACGCCGAAGCGGCCGCTTTCGTCTCGCTTTTGAAGTTGACTCGCCATCCAGAGGCGGTGGGCTACACTTTGCTGTGGACGAAGTACATTTTGTAGATTGCGGCTACCCTAAAAATAATAAGTTCTCTGGTGAACCCTGCTCAAAGAAGGACGCATTTAGGTGTAAATCGCGAAAATTCTGCATCGCTAGCGAAAAGACATGTGACCTTTATGACGACTGCGGTGATGGAAGCGATGAAGTAGGATGTAAGAACCAAAGGGTGACTTTTGAGGATGAGAACACTGGCGTTCTTGCATTTGAAAATCCAAACAGAGAGGATAGCGAAGGCTCGTTACAGTTTGTACGTGGAAGGTCCCCGTTTCGAAAGAACCACGACACGGGACCGCTTTTTGATCACACAACATTCAACAGGTCTGGGGTGTACGTGGAGTTTGGTGGGGCCTTTCACGGTTTCAACAAGATAGCCACACTGTCTTCCCTCACTCTACTGCCCGGCAGCTGCCGCGTGTCCTTCCACTCGTATATGTTCGGTCGTCAAGTAAATTTGTTGACCCTCTATTTACGCTATTTCAAGAACAGCAGTAACTCCGCGAAGGAAGTCTGGCGCCAAGAGGGTTCAAAAGGAGACTTTTGGGAGCGTCACCATGTTGACGTGACTGAAGGGAGAGACCGACAGCTTGTGTTTCTGGTGCATTCTGGAAAAGGACCAGAAGACGTCATAGCCCTTGACGACATAAGCTTCGGCGAAGGCTGCAGGTGCGTTTTCTCTATAGTTTTCTTATATATTTCAAATTTGGTAGGAAAATAAAGGCAATAACATTTGCAAGCGCAATATACAGAACTTCAGCGCAAAGCGTCATGTTATACATGCTGTAAGAGGATAACCGGCGTCGTCCTTACATATTGTTGGATCCTGCTGCTATTTAAATTGAGTCGTCGCAAGGCTTCATAGCTCATATTAGATAGACTTAAGCTAAATTATTATTTTTGTGGCAGAGACCATATGATCTATAAAATGTCAAAATAGGCACCTTTACACACGTCACAGTGTTCGCACAATACGTGAATATGCATGTGCTGATTTTGAGTCTATATACAGGTTATGTAATAATCAAGCAAATATGATACAAATGTGTCCCATAAAGCAGACACAACTGTGTAAAAGGCATGTACACTATTCAGCGATTCATACGCGATACTCGGACCGTGTAGTGACCGGCGCTTCTTGAACTACCGGCGATCCCTGGGTTATCATTGAGGGGCAGAATGCAGCCACAACGCATGCCAAAGGCTTTCGCTTTCGTGTGATACAAAAATGCATCAGCTTGGTGTCCCCAGTGCCTACCGATCGCTTAAAACATACCGGCACTCACATGCTCCGAATATTGCGCTTCATTCGCTGAGCACGGTACAGAACACAACTTTAGTTTTAAAGATGTGACATTTTAGAAAGCACAGATAACAAAATGTAAGATTGCGCATTACGAAAACATAGACGCAGGATATAAATGGGCAGTGTAAATAACATTTACGGTAAGATAAAAGAAAGAGAACGCGCAGCAAAATTAAATATTTCAACCACTACAAGAGGACCAGGTGGTTTCGTCAAACGCAAGCCGGCAATTTAATTTCTGATTTGACTCAAAGATAACATTGAAATTCAGATTACGGATGTGCAATTGTTTAAACACTGTGAACACAGAAAAGATGAAAATATATTTCTGGCATTACTCGTCTTTTCGTCCTTTCAAGTTCTTCAGTATTCTTGAGATAAGTACAAAACACTTTAGCCGTTCTTAAGGAATGTTTAGGCTCACTGATTGACTGTGGGTGTGAAGACAATATTTTTTCAAGTAGTTAGACCGGAGCTATTGGGAATTGTTGAAGATGTGATAATTTCATTTCTTTACCTCCATTCTCGACACCCCAGAAATACAGTGTAATGCAAGGGAAGTCACGATGCAGATGTTTTGTTCTTGACTCTTGGCTCAAGCTGAGTCTTCTAGCTCACTGAACACTGAAAATAGTGTTTATGAGATTATGCTACAATGACGATGAAATTCTTCAAGGTTTACGACGAGAAGTCTCGCGGATGAATCAAGTGCCTCTAGCTCATCTACAACAGCTAATCCGAAATCAGGACACTGTGACCAGCAAAAGTTTGCCTGCCTCTCCGATGGCGTATGTCTGCCTTCTGACCGCGTGTGCGACTTCCGCAAGGATTGCACTGATGGCAGCGACGAAACAAATTGTGGTAAGTGCATTTTTAGCGTTGTAACACCGCTTAAGGTTGCATTAACTTAATTATTTGGGCCCGTATTCACAAAAAATTTTGTTAGATGAGGCCATAAGAGTAAATGCCACTCAATCGCGAGGCTTGACATATTATTAGTGAGGGTGGCCGGCCAATGGCAAGTAAAACTTACGAGGCGTTTTATTAATTCGACACCGTATATGTTACGTGGCTTTCAGTTACGAAACAACGCATTAAACAAGAGTGCTAGATAAAAAAGTGTCGCTTCATGGCCTTCAGCCATGGACCGGCATTTCTCCGTAGTGTTGTTTCTCAGAACCGCCTTTCCTGGGTAATTACTTCTGTGTTGCTGCCAGGCAAAACTTTTCTGCGTCCTCAGTCACACCACGCTGATGTACAGGGGAAGGATATCCGCTTCCATGTTTAAACATCTCTACTTTATGGCAGTCCGCGTCGCGTGCGACAGCTGAGGAGACAACGACAGCTTCACAAATGCAGGGGCTGCAAACAGACGAAAAGGTACGCGGCAACGGAAATTAGCAGCCGCCAAGGTTAAGTAAAACAAGTTTGCATCGTTTGGCTTTCCTCCCCTAAACAGATTACCGCGTAAATGGGCACATTTCTCTAAAATACAAGTGTAATGCCGAATAGTACAGCGATCGTTTTCTCGAACCAGTTACCAATTTCTTGAAAAGCGTGTCCAGGTTTTCTCATTTGTTTAGAATACAGTGACGTGGTCATTTTATAAATAAAGAAAACAACACATAAATGCGTATTTTGCTATTGTAACAAGGATTGAAGGTTGTAAAAAATATTCATACTTAGCGGCAGCGGGGTTTTGTTGAGCTTGTAGACTCGCAACTACTTGAAATGGTGAGACATATAGTACACGAATAACAACAGTAGCCGAAATCACCATGCTTTTCATTCGTAAGTGTTTGCCATTGGCCGGCAGCCTCCTAATAATGTCTGATCTTTGCGATTAGCTGGAACCTGCTGTTAAGAGTATTTCCAGCGTAATGAGTTTTCGTGAATACGAGCCCAGTGACCGCAGTCAGAAAATCTCCCTGCAATAAATGCCGTCCGCGATTGCCCATGGCTACGGCGGTCGTTTTGTTATCATGCCAATCGCCATCATGAGGGGCGGGCAGGTTGGCCAATGCAGAAAAGCTCATCCAAAAAGTTTTGGCTATAGAGCTCCAGAAAATCAGTAGTCAGAGAACCTGGTGCCGAATTCATAAAGCTTTTCGTTTATGTGAACCGCTTGCCATTGACGGGCTGCTTTCGTTATTAATGATGCTTTTGCGAACCGTTTGCGAAAAATAGTCCGTAGGTGGCTTCCCGGCAGTAGGCATTTGAAGTAGCTATCGAGCGAGCCATATACCAGCAGCGGTCCAATTCGTTGGCCAAGATCTGGCGGAACGTTAACATGCAGTACACAAACACTGAGCACTCCGGTTTGCCTGCCTGAACATGCGCACCCGCAAGGCTGCTGCGCGGCACGACCACGGGCGTTCTACTGTAGTCCTCGCCAAATTCAAGTGCTGAAGGCTGCGTCACTTGTTACAGCTTGTCTCGTCGATAAAATAAGTAGTTACATGTAAATGATTACTGAAAAAAGTAAGTGAATTACAGTGAGCGTTACCGAGTAAAAAAGGTATTCAATCAATCGCAAAACTACCAAATATGTAACCTATTACAGGCAATTAATTACATGCATTTCGTAACACACAAGTCCGGTTTGAACTGCCTGCCTGGAGCTACTTATAATTGGATATAATGTAATTGATTACAAACAATATATAATTTGCATGCCTTTATTACGCACAAGTCTGCGTTGGACTGACTGCTTGGGGCTACTATAATATATTTGGATGAACCATGTGGCTAGCGCTCCTTATTTATTGCTCGAGGCAGCATTCCTTTCAAATTAAGCCTCAGCGACAGGCAAACTAATTTTAGGTTACTTTCGTCTTCTCCCATTTATACATGTGAGCAAGCGCCGAACACGTGTGCTTGACGGGACCCCCGTATATGACAACTTGGATGATGAAGAGCACACTCTGTGCTTTAGGGCGAGACATGTCTTATAGCTTTGAAAACGGGAAGCTAATCGACAAAATCACATTTTTACGTGCACAGGCCAATTTATCCCCATAGGTCGTGCTATTCACCGCTGTTCTGCGATTATGTAAGCTTAGGCTCACAATTTAGCACTCGAGCTTCGACATTCATAATATATTGCTATGAGACGTCATAGGTTATTACATACAGAATCTGAAATAGAAGCAGATTTCGCATCATCGCGTGTCGCTACAGTTGAATGAAAATTTACAAAACCATTTTTTTTCGAGAGTAGAACGATTAATTTTAAAATTGTTACAGCTTACACACCCCTTTTGTGGTGGTAAGGTAATTTGTAGTGTATTTTATTTTACTCTCCCCGCCGTAGTGGCGTTGTGGCTATGGCGTTGCGCTGCTAAGCTCGAGATTGTAGGATCAAATACCTGCCATAGCGGTCGCATTTCGATGGGGGCGAAATGTAAAAACGCCAATGTACTGTGTATTTGGTGCACTCTAAAGAACCTCAGGTGGTCGAAACTAATCCGGAGTCCCCCACTACGGCGTGTCCCATGATAATGTCCAGTTTTTGGCATGTAACACCTCATAACTTTCAAGGCAATATTACTTGTGTAATATTACCTAAATATTAATATTACCTTTTTGGGACCACATTCACGAAAAGCTCCTACGCTAGAATCGTAAAAGAAAATTCCAGCGAATCCGGATACTGGACGTATAATATGAACTTAAACTGAGCTAGGGACGAAACAACGAGGTAGAAGAAGATAGGGCCAACGCTGCGTTCGTCCTGTTTTCTTCTAGTTCGGTGTCTTGTCCCTAGCGCAGTTTAAGTTCATAAAATGTCTTACCAACTAGCTTCCCAACACACTCTCCCACCCGCCGTGGTTGCTCAGTGGCTATGGTGTTGGGCTGCGGAGCACGAGGTCGCGGGATCGAATCCCGGCCACGGCGGCCGCATTTCGATGGGGGCGAAATGCGAAAACACCCGTGTGCTTAGATTTAGGTGCACGTTAAAGAACTCCAGGTGGTCAAAATTTCCGGAGTCCTCCACTACGGCGTGCCTCATAATCAGAAAGTGGTTTTGGCACGTAAAACCCCAAATATTATTATTATTATTATTAACACACTTTCCTGGACATATAATTTGCGAAGGTAGCCGGCCAATGCGAAATAACACTTACGAAAGAAAAGATTCGTTGCCCCCTATTCCCACATACTGCCTTTATGATAAGCGCTGCGTATCTATCTTGTGCTGCGCATTTATAGTTGTATTAAGTCCCCAGCACTCAAAAGACTGCAAACTGTCGTACACCATGTGGGAATTGATATTACTCGTCCTCGCACTACACAGCTCCCGCGCACCGGGAGTACCGTAAGGCCCTCCACACTAAGGACAAACAGACCAATGGCCGAATTCAGAAAGTGTTTTGTTCGGAAATGCTCTTCGACAATGACCGGCCGCCTTCAGTAATTACAATTTGGCCAACCCTGTGATTGGCTGGAATATTCACGAATAGTTATGGCGTAAGGACGTTTTTGTGAACTCTGGCCCTCACCGTCACGCTCGCGTTGAACCAGGCACTCATAATTTTGAGATCCACCTTACGGATTATTCAGAGGCACTTAACTAAGAATGTTTGAAATTCTGAGGTTGAAGGCGAACGTATGGAAATGACAATCGACCTGAGGTTGAACGAACGATCTTTTGTTTTAAAGCCTACCATTCAAACCACTGGGCCACAGTCACTTTCTGGGAGCGAACGAAAAAAAAAAGACTTGGATTGGGTGCTGGAAACGCCGGCAGTTATCTCTCGAGCTAATCTCCTGCGCCATTTTCAAGTGTACAGCGCACAGCAAGGCGCTGTATGTTGATCGTGACGCGGTGATTTGATTTGATTTCTCTGTAGCATTGTCATACGCCCGATATGGGGGATTGATGAAGCATCAGATGGGGTTCACTAAAGGCCATTTCACACAGGGCTCGCTAACCGGACGTGTCCGCATGTCCTGTTTGCAAATCGAAAATGCTGCTGATAGTACATCTCTTTTGCTGCATGTAAGCTTAAGGCTTTCTCGGATTTCTTTTTTTTGGGTGAGGGAGGGTCTCTTTGAGTTGTCCATGCGTTTAGGAGATTTTCTGGGGGGCACTCGGGCTCTCCCAATGTACTCCGTGAGTACTACAGAGCTGTTGTCAAGGCGAAATGAGATTCTATGAAAACGGCTTTGTACACATGCGCCATTCGAAACGCGACGACTCTTGCCAGTGAATCTCGTTCACCCCAAAGTAGGAACAGCCTAGCAGTTTTCTTTAAAAGGGCCTTTGGTCGTGTCGTATATGATACGTCCTTCTTTCCTGTGGCCTGCCACTCCCACCCGACGTTAATCCTTGCTTTCGTTCTTGTTCCTGTTTAGCGTGGTGAGGAGGTTAGCCGGCATTCACTCTTGGGACGTGGCAACTACATGTCCTCCTCAGCAGAAAAACTCCCATATTTATTTGACTGCATTCACATTATACATGGAATTCGTGTTGTAACCGTCAAATGATATTTGCTGCAGCGCCTAAAGTCTGTCGGGCTAACAGATCTAACACTTTCAGTGCAACCGAGCTGTGACTTCGAGAATGCTTATCTCTGCGGGTGGGCCGTGACAAACAACGCTTCGCTGTTGGTTCCCGCTCCTGCAACTGGACGGTTCACGACCTATTCGCTGGAAAACGAATTCACATGGAAGCTTATTCAGGCCAATGACCAGTCTGACAGGGTAAGGTCCCTCATATTTCATGGGTTGCCTTCGGTTTTTTATTAGTTGGCGATTTCGGTATGCAATACCTCAGTAGATGGTGCATTTGGAATCCTTGAGCGAAGGTTTCATTAAATACTTTGTAAACCATAATGACACTTACGCAGGTCAAGACATTTTGTCTACGGTAAAGTGCTGCATGGCATATTGTCGTTCGCCGTGGAAATTACCATGGTCGATTTATTCCTTCCAGTCAATTAGCTTAATTCCTTACTCGGGGAAATCGTACGTGAAATCGCTGTGTAGTAGGCCTTCCCTGTTTCAAGAAGCTTCTACTGCGTCTAGCTTGAATGCACGGCTGCCTCCGAGACGCACCATTGCACCACGACTGCGTTACTGCTGTCTATTAAAGAATACGGGATAACTTTTCATTCAATATCATTGTTTGGTTTTCTTTACATTAATAGTAATTTATAATACCCTAGGTCACAAAATAAATTATCCACGGCTTAACGTTTTAGTCACACTTTTAGAGTGGTTGTACGACTTCTTCGTTTCCTTTCTTACCTAAAATACTAGACCTAAGAATCAGCCGTGAAATCACAGCAACAACTGGAAGTGTTCGCACCTAACAGCGAAAGTGTGCGAAAAAAATAAGAAAAATATCACCTTTTTTTCGCGAACAGGGGGGCACGGCATATTATATTTGAAAGACTCAACAAATAGCTTTTTTTTTTAGTTTTGGACAACTGCAGCTGGCTTCAACCACACACACACACACTGCTAGCACTTATGCTCTTTCATGATTTGTACCGTCAGGCAAACCTCGCTATGCGGCCTGAGATGGATCATTCGGAAGGCACCGAGCAGGGTTGGTACGTTCTGGCTAACTCGGCGTACGGCAGAACGACAGACGCCAGTCAGCTGTACTCCCCGCATCCACTGTCGCGCACGGCGGGCACCTGCCGGCTCCAGGCATGGTACTACTGCTCCGATGGCTGTCCTCTCCAGCTGTTACTCTACACATCCGGGCATGGTGTCCACGAGAGGCCATTATGGACCGCCTTCCGTGAGCACACTTCCACGTACCAGAAATGTCGGGATCTAAGAAAAAAAGTGCTTATAACTGCGGTTCGTGCATGGTAGCACATAGTTGGTAGATCTAACAATGACAGTGTGGAGGGTCATCAGTATATAGCGAAATTTAATGTCTTCGCCCCCTATACCTTCCTCTGCATCGTTACAACACCCACTAAGGTTACAACGTATTTAAGCCAATGTTGAATTTTCGTACGAGCAGTTCATTGTTTTGATGAACTTGCACAGTGTGGCATGCTAGAGAAACCGCTATTAAAGCAATACGTTTCGTGGCGTCGTTCCTGTTAAACATACATGACGGCGCTGTGACTACTATTACACACAAAGTTCTAGTGGTCCTTTCAACCTCTGCTTTTCTCTGGCGCTGACTACAAATATTTACATTACAAATGCACTATGACGTTGCTCTACGAAGGTTATTGGCTTGTTTTCATAGTCAAACACTTCTATGTTGAAATAGGCATGCGCCCGAAGGAGTGGATGCAAGTGAAGGTGCCGCTCGGAATCGTTCGAGGCGCTCATCTTGCGTGGCGTGCTTGGAGGGGCAAAAACCAGCGGCTTGTTCAAGCTCTCGACGAACTAAACTTTCTCTCCTGTGATCCACCAACAGATCGAGGCTCCACTTGCCCTGAAGATAAGTTCAGGTGACTTGATTAATCTCACTAGTAAACAGTGTTGCTCTCTCTTTTTCTGTTGTTCATTCTCTTTTCGTTGGCTTTGGCAACCGTCAAGTGGACCCTTCTGGAAATCTGGTCTGTTTGACAGAACCCTAATTCTGCATTGCTTCTGTCCTCTGCACAGTAACTGAAAATGTAATGGAATGCACTGAGCTGGAATTGCATATCACTTATAATGTATGTTAGCCTTCCTAATGCTGTGCTGTGCTCATCATATGCTGTGTATCACTCTGTATCTGTATAAACTTTCTGGGCTTTCCAAGGCCTCATGCTGAGCCTACAGTGTTACGTGATTTTTTTAGAAGGGGTTTTAGGCGCAAAAAATAAGACACGGACAACAGTATAAAATACATGGACAGGCGCATACTCGCAACTCATTACCTGATCGTTACGTGATCACCGAGCTCGGGATCACGTGACCATACCAAAATCGGAGAGCGCAGTAAACAAATGACACTTGAAGAATATTTAATGACATGCCATAGAGGAGCTTTTATGCGAGTTCACTGATGCATGAAACAATTCATCAAAGGCTAGAAAAAAAAACATGTAGGTAGAAGGCAGCATGTTGACTGGGCTGCAGGATGTTGCGTCTGATTCTTGCAGAAAAACTATACACTCCTTTTGTTTATTTATTGTGAATAAAACGAAGTTTCAATTTAGGTGACGTGTTCGCTCTTGCTGCAGATGCATCAAGGACAACTGGTGCATTGAAAGAAGTCAGCTTTGCGATCAAACGTGGGACTGTGAGGATGGTAGTGACGAGACAACCGTGGCATGTTCCTCAATGAGGAGTAGGTGTTCCTTTGAAGATGTTCACTGTGAAGATTGGGCAAACGACGCAGCCAGATATGCTGAGCTACGGTGGTCAAGAAGGATCGCTCCTGTGGCAGAGAGCAACTTACCCATGACTGATCACTCCACATCAAGCAGCCAAGGTCTGGCAGATGCTTTCGTTCGAGTGAATGCTGATAAAGAACTGTACTGCATGTTATGGTGCTGAAAGTTGTATGTTCCTGCTAACTCTCTTGGATTCTTTTTTTGTCGATAGTCATATTTGCGGTCACGCTGAGCTGAACTTGAAATCTATTTCATCTGCGCGGTATCGCGAGACCATTCGGCATAAGGAGATGAGCTCAAAGTGGGTGGGACAAGGGATCATGCGATAAGAGGTTTCATTTTTAGCTTACTTTCTTGGACGAATCAGCAATCCGCCTCTTTCCTGGTGCGACGGCGCATGCACCCTGCCCTAGCGAATTCGGCCGCGCAGCGGCCTGATACCGGAAAGAGGGCATGGACGCATACTGCAGCAAACACTCGTGCCGTGTATCGTGGTGGAACTCCGCTTGTATATAGCTCTACATCGGTGCAGTGCCGAAAACGGGGGTAGCGTAAGACTGCAACTCCACTTCAAAACTTAAAGCAGCCAGGGCTTCGTCCGGCCTGCACCGTGGACCACGTAGTTGCCACTTGCATTGATAGCTAGCAAATTTATCGATAAACCCCTGCGTTGCACTCGGGCGACACTTCAAAAACATCACATTGCAGACGAAGTCTTCCTGCAGCGTTGGTCCTCTCATAATGGAGGTGGCAGCGCGTGCCTGACTTCACGTACTTGTTTAAAGCACGCTAGCACTGGGTCGATACAAGACCGACAAGACGCTGACGCCAACTACTGGCAGACTATTCAATACAGTGTCTTGATCAGACCATTTCATCATAATAGGCCGACAACGACGCAACAGACGAGCGCGAGATGTCGTAGCGCGATGGGCTTTCTTGTCGATGGCAGCGACAAAATCATCGTGCCAATTATAATCGCTCGACCGAATCCCACGGGATCGGCTGCCGAACCTACAACGTGATAGCCGCAGCGTCTTCGCTTGTGTATAGAATTAACCGCGCTAAAAATGAGTCGAAACATGCCTTCGAATTTTAAGTGCTCAAGCTCCAGTCCTCTCAAGCCGTGCACATGAAGTTTCAGCCAATCTTGATCCTGTTTAGCGAAGGTTGGCTTAGGCCTGGCCCCGTCGAGTTCGTCCACGCGCTACCGCTGGACCTGAACTTAGAAATAAGCAGTTACAACGAAGGAAACTGCTTTTATAGTTCAGTTATGACCCTATAGCGATTTGATATAGACTTCGCCCGGCGCGTACACAATAAGTCGCAAGCGGCGACACAGCGCTGCGCCAACATCTGCACGTCACCGTTCCCGAAGGCTGCCAGTCACATTCGCTACGTAGATGGGTGGGTCTGTACGTGTTGTTATGCTGAGACATTGCTTAATTCCAGAGAAGCACTGTTTACCTCTTTGTAAAACGGGAAACAAGAGAGTGCATTCGGTACAGCAGCATAAACTCGCTCAGTTACCAACGGTGTCAGCGATGGCATCTGCGTTTTCGCGAGAGAACTACACGGGCTATAAGTAAGCGCTTATGCCGAGCACATTTTCTCTAATAATTCTTTATGGCACGTGCGAACTGTAAATATCATGAAGTTAACGAAAAATGAGAATTGGTATTAACGGCCCGTAATGTATGTAGTTTAGAATAACTTGTGTGGCGAGTTGGTGCATATTAGCAAATACTTTTTAGCTGTCCGAATAAACGATCTCAGAGAGAGCACAAAAGCGCCGGCGCAGACTTGCAACTGATCTTTATTCCACAAAGACCACATATAATTATATCTCAGAAATACCCCAGTGCGCGTGTATGGCAAAACATAATAATAATAAAAATCTTTCTGTTGACGCAATATGCAACCTGGCATATATGTGATATGTTAGGTTGCGTTGATATGTCAGGCAACATATATGTAGTATATGTATCTGGATGAAAGTTGCTGTTGTTTAAGTTGCTCAGTCGCTCTTATTTATTCGTCTCAGGGTGGAACAACACGGTCCATGTGCGCATATATGTATGTTTTGCTACATTTTGACATTATTTCATATCAGCGATGCGCAGTTTCCACATTATCTGAAGCTAACAACGATCTATGGCTGTAGATGTTAATGTAAACAAATACACCGCTTTGGCAAATCCGACATGGAAAGCTGCGCTCGAAGACTTCTTGAATATGCGAAATGTTTAATGAATGTGTAAAAGGAATACAAAAAGCGAGCTGCAACAGCAGACATCAGCGACAACAAACTCCCAAGGCAGCCGCGGCTCGTCGAAAGCGGAACTCAGCGTGCCTTTATAAGTCGCACTGTTAGCACAACAGCGCACTCAGACCTACTCATCCAGTAGTCGGTCAGTGCTACATGATTTCCATGAACGACATGGTGCCCTGGAGAAGCCATTAATAATGAATTGCGATCGACGAAACGCACAATCGACGTACACTCAACGTGGGAGTAGGTACACAAATCAAAAAGCGAAAGCGTCGGAACCTTTCCAAAACGTTTCCATCGGCTTGCGGCAGAGGGCAGAACAGGATCATGAAAAAAGCGGGTTGTTAGGCAACTTCTAGACGTGAATAAATGTTCGCTTTTATGAAAGTCGAATTTCAAACAGCTTTTTATGGCCCCCTGAACAGGGCATACGAGCGTTCCGAGGAAGTTCAAGGTATCTCGTGTGACTTCACAGACAACTGTACAGCTTGCTGCGCTGTGCTCGAATTCCTTACTCTTGAATTCTCAAACACATGTAGCATCTCCTGTGACACCAAGGTAGCCCTGCGATGATTTGTAGCTTCATTAGGGCGTAGATGTCGTGACTAACTTATTTAAACATTTCACACATTCATCCCTTTGCCATCGAAAAAGCTAATGAGCTAATCTCACAATATAGTATACCACTGCATTGAGAAATCATCGCTAATGATCATGCAAAAAAATAATCTAATAATTTGTGCTCATGATAATGTACAATGCTTCTCCGTCCAAACATAAAAAAAAAAGAAAACGATGCTTTAAGTTGGCTAATCAAGCTGACTCACGAACACACTGGAGCTGAAATGACCTCACAAAGTCATGGTTGCACTCCTAGACTCCTGCCTGGAGCTGCGACTTTATTTTAGCCTTGCTGCGACAGAAATTAACGCTGCGGTACCGTCTTTGGCTTTGTGCGGCGTTTAGAAAAGCCTATGCTTTTTACACTGACATCGCTGGCAGCCATTTTTGTGAACTGTGGACCTCCTGAGTAACCGGCATGCTGACTTGAGCGCGTGGATTCAAGAGGACTCTCAATACAGTGCCTTACTGACTGTGTGTTCCTGCACGATGCGGAGTCCCACCCATTCATGTAACATTTTCTTGTCTGAGGTCAAGGACTGTTACCGCTATACCAGTACAACTCACCTCTTTCCAGCTTTAAAATTATATCCATATATTAACGTCTGCCTGCGTAGGGCAGCAAACACGGTTGCTTATCCGATTAACAGGTGTACTCTTTCAGTTGCTGTTGTCTCTGGCTCTTTTTTCTTTGAATTGAAGAGGTGCGTCGCACTTGGAGTAATGTAGACACTGCGCTAGGGTGGGCAATATTGATGAGCGATTAATCCATTATTCTATTAAAAGTATCCCGCAAAACGATTCATATTCATCGGGGTCCACATTTCATTTAATCGACTTAATCGATTAGGTACCAGAATGGAGGAGCACGAGCAGTGACTGTGCTGCTGTGGCAGAGCGACTGTCGACTGTTTGAACTTCCGAGCCCCGAGCGATGACGAGCCGAGCGCTTCCCCTCTCTTCCCCACCACGGCGCCCAAAGCAGGAGGCTTGAAATACCTTCGCAATTGAAATTATTATTATTATTATTATTATTATTATTATTATTATTATTATTATTATTATTATTATTATTATTATTTGTTTTGAACACATATACACACATGCACAGTTAACAGGGAAGGGAAAGCGAGGAACAGGCTGGCAACTGCCACCGGAAGGGGCACAACGCCTGCCTACTCTTCTGAAGGGAGGCAATTGAAACCATAAAATCATAGTATAGCAGCCCAGTCGTTGATCGTCGCATCCCTCCCAGTCCACTAAAGACCTGGCACAGCATTAGCGCCGATTTAGATCGCGTATGTTAACATAGCGATGGAGTTCATGTCGGTTCATTACGTATAGCTTCCGAGCGTCTGTTCTCGCATGCTGATTCTGTAGCCATTAAAAGAACGTGTCGGTTTTGCCCAAACATCCCAGCCAATTGACATTCCTTCGCTCTGTAGAAAGGAGCATGTGTCTTAAAATCCTAAACCAGTAATTTTCTTTTCTCCTGTGCATATTGCAAGTTCTGGCATACTTTAGTTCCATTTCTCCTTTCACGTTTGCCAATTTTTTTGTTTATCTTGTTTGGTGCTGCTCTGAGTGCCATGTTATAACATATATTGTTTATATTTTCAAAGGCCACTAGTGCGAAGTCTATTTAGTCTTTTTAAAATTAAAGATTATTCTTTATCGAACTTTATACTCAAGTATGTCTAACTTCGTTCCACCTCTCAACCATTAAAATAGGATCCTGCAAGAATAGGTGACTATGTTTCAAACTTTTAAAGTGCGCGGCAAAAATTAAAAAAAAGGAAACAAAATAGAAATTCTGGAGTATTACGTGCCAAAACAACGATCTCATTGTTACTCAGGCACATCGTAGTAGGGGACTCCGGAATAATTTTGACCACCTGGAGTTCTTTAACGTGCGAACATTTTGGTTAATCAATGAATTGTTGAAAAATCCTGCATCGAAAGCGATTAATCGATTAAAGGGTAAAATAGTGAATGATTATTGGTTAATATAATAAAAAAATTATCGATCATCGCTACAGTGCGCTTGAATAATGCTCCTCTGATGTCGTTCCGATTTGGAGTTGCTTCATAAACATTTATTCAATCCAGTCTCTTCCTGCACATGCTGAAGGTTACCTGATAACTAAAGTATGGCTCACAAATCATTGAGAAACTTTGCTGAAACGCTGTTATTACTTAAATTCAGTGCAGCGCTATCTTCCACTACCAGAAGCGAAGAAAGCGCCTATAGTTGATGAACGTTGAAAAATATGGTCAGGTACAAGTTTTGGCTGACCGTCCGATGCCCATCCTAAGCCAGTATATAGCAATGATTCCTTCCGCTTGATTACACACCTTTTTTTTTTGCCATCCACCGCTATCGACCTGCCGTCGCTGTTGCTAACGTAGGCGCAGAGTTTCTCGAAACACGGACGAAACACCAATGAAAGCCTGGAAACAGACTTCTTACATTTTCTCCGCCAAATTTTCCCATCTCTTTCGTTTCGCGCAGCCAAACGACAAACACGGGGCACTGTTGCACTCTTCCGGTCGCACAGGCCGTCACAAAACAGCAGCTAGGGATGTCTCCGTTTTTGCCGTCCCTACTCCTCTCCCTCACTAAATTTGTTGGAGTTGTCTTTTCCTCGCTGGTATTCCTGTGTTCGTAGCTTTTTCCCACACTTTCATCTTCAACTTCTCTGCTCTTAGCACTGCTGCACAGCATCTATATAGTAAGGGAAGTCCTTAGTCGTCGTCCACCGTTGACAGTAATCGGTCTTCCTTCTATTTCTCGCCATCATTGACGGAAACACTCTGGGCTGGTAAAATCCGTTGCTGCCGCAAAAGTCTATTGCCGTGGAAAGTCGTTGGCAGCGTGCGGTGCTGTTAGGTGCGTTATGTGGTGAATCTGTATTCAGGAGAAATTTGAAGTCTGGCGTGTTACATGGTAAAACTACGATGTGATTATGAGGTACGCCGTAGTGGTGGACTCCGGATTAATGTTGACCACCAGCGAGTCTTTAACGTGCCCCAATACAAGGGACACTAGCGTTTTTGCATTTCGCCCCAATAGAAATACGGCCGCCGCGGCCGGGATTTTATCCCGCGACCTGGGTTTCTATCACGTAAAATTATTCAAATTTCTTATTCCAATCTCCTGGCGTCATATTTGCGTAACAGCAGACGCAAGCATAAGTCGGTAACCCACAGCGTTGTTTGAAAAGCCCAATCATACGCGTATATCTTGTCACTGTATGTCACTTTTTTTCTGGTTTGTAAGCGAATGGCATTGTCTACATTGAGCAGTTTTGCTTGTCTGATTACCTTACAAGAGGCGAGGAGCATGCTCAAGGGGAGAGAGAGTTTCTATGGGGCCGAGATAGGCACAGTGAAAGCAGATAACCGTATGAGGAGGGTGGTGCCGGCGTCTGCGATTGGTCCGCTTCCGTTTACTTAGCTTGAAGTGGCTGGTAGAAAATCGCGGCGGGCAGCAATGGAAGGTTGAAAATTCAGCTAAAACAAATCTTATCAAAGAATAGTTGGCAGAGCGAAGCCGTATACGTGCTGAAAGATCCCGATAACGTTATACTGCCTCGCAAAAAGCTTTATTTTACGCAAATAAATCCATGCAAACCCCCCCCCCCTCCCCTCGCTCCGAGAAGTCAGTGCCAAAGCGATGGGCGAGCAGCCACCTTGTATTCCTTAGGGAACCGGGCAGTACCTGGCTATTCAGAACAAAAAAAAATTTTGTTCGGCATAGTATTGCTTATTGAACGCGTACACGTCACTTTGACGCGGTAAGTTTTGGCGGTTTTGTGACGTCATGTGACGTCAAAAAACCAGACCGTCACAGACACACAAACCGTCACAGAGAGGTGAAGAGGGTGCAGCCCGAAAACGTTTGACCAAAGCAATTGGTAAGACGACCCCTTTTTCGCTAATGGGGCAAAAGGCGTCGAATAAGAAATTATTTTGCTTTCGTTCGGTCTAATCATGAATAATCAGTGTGCACATATCATATCAGATGGGACGCTTTCGCGGTTTGCGTGACGTCGCATGACAGACAGGCGCAGTGGCGGTGGCCCGCAAATTTTTCGACCAATTGTCGAGGGCTGATTGCAGAATTGGAATAGAAAAGTTTGGAATAGCTTTACGTCATAGCGCCCCTGGTGCTTTGGAGCGCGACACCATATCCGCTAAGCCACTCTTGCGGGTTGTATTCAGGCATAGCTGTGGCAGCTCTGAAATTTTGTGTTCGAAAAATTATCGCTTTACAAATGCCATCAGCAATAAGCGAGTGGTGTTTTTTTTCTCTCTATTTTTGCACATGAGAACAATACAGCCAGCACTGTTTCGCATGTGCACACGCATAGCGGTTTGGAAGAGTTCGTGATGCGTGATTTGACGTAAACATTGCGCGAAAAAAATGACAACGAAACAAAAATCAGGGAGACGGAAATATATATTGTACCACCAGTGGATCTCTCTACAGAGGTGACATGTTGCCGGTTTAATATAGGGCGCATCTTGGAATAATATTTCACTCCTTCTTTCTTAGAAAGAGAGGGAGAGAGATTACGAGAGAAAAGCTGGGAGGTCGGCCTAAACCACGGTGTTCTCGCCTGCTACTCAGGGTCGAGATAGGGGTGAAGGGAATACTTATAGCGGCGCAGCATGATGCGGGAGCTAATAATTAGGGGAATTTGGGCTTCGACCGGCATTGTCGACAGGGTCACTTTCAACATCAGACGCGCGACTTCGCGCGTCTGATGTACGTAGAATTTCTCGTTACCCCTTGCCACACCTAGACAGACATAAAGGGAGATCGCCGGTAACGCCTCCAATAGCAATTTCGAAATTTCATTCGAGTGGGTTCATTTCCTTCCTCTTCGCTCTTTCGAGTTCCATGTTCTTAATGAAGGAAACCCTGAACAGAATATATCATTGTGCCTTAAGTGAAGATACGAACCTTCGGGTCAAAGCACTGACATCGTCGCCATTCTAGTATTGACCGGGGTCTATGTCAGTGTCAGTAAGTAATGGCTTACGAGGCTGCTAAAGCCATATGGGTGTTGCGTTGGAGCATTGACCGGTAAGAATGGGAACCCCGAGTAACAGTAATGGATTAATATACTTCGCTATGTATAACTTGAAGTCTTTTAATGACATAGCTTTTTTTAGAACATTCTTACTCGTTCACAATAAAGCAATGGCAGCTGAACCAAACACAGCTACGTCGTTGCCAGCAGTCAGTTGCGTAAGAGTTCCAATAGTGAACTGTTTTCTATGGCCGCAGTCGAGTTATGTTATTAACAAATAGATTAAGAGAAACTGCTGCTTATTTGCATGAACCATCTGTAATATTTGCTGAGAAAAGCTGTGACTATGTCGCTTAATTTTACCGCATCTGCCCTATTCCCGCTCCTATGGCAGTGTGAAATTTATTTGGTCATGGAAAAGAAACTCATTACTACACAGCCTTAGGAGGTTTTACAAGCGAAATATGCGTGACTACTTTGTTGCAAAAACGATTGACCCGCTTCTCTGGTTTTACCGTCATGGTCTCCTACTTTTCGATCAAGGCGCCACGCTCAATTATCTGCCGCGTAGGCATCACGTTGATGGAGGCAGTGTACAAAAAAAAAAAAAAAAAAAAAAAAAGAAAAACATTGCACGTTATAGAACGTCAGGTGGCAAAAATTATTTCGGAGCCCTCCATTATACCGTGTTTCATTTTCCGGGTATAGATTTAGTTGGTAAAGGCTGTCAACCAATATTGTTGGGATTCTCATGAATCTATGACTGATTCGTCCTCAAATATACTGAACTGTCGGCTTTATTTTACTAAAACGCTCAAAATGATCAATAATCCCCGCCGTTTCTTAGGTGCTTATGTGGCTGTGTACAACCCTTGGGATGAGCCGGTGGAAGGGACCAACCGCGCTCGCTTGGCATCTTACGTCATCAGCGCAGCCCCTAGGCTTCCTTGTCACGTAAGCGTCGAGACTTTTGGTCGAATTTTGACTTGCGCCACTCTGAAAGTAGCAATGCTCAGCATATATTCTGATTTTATTCAGAGACACTGAATTAATTCACCGTCTGAAGAAGTGCTTTTTTTGACGCAAAAGACTGGACAGCCAAATATAGAACAGGAACAGCGTTCTCTGTTCTCTAGTTGGTTGTCCCGTTTTCGCGTCGGAAAACGGCAGTACGTCAAACCAGCTAGCCCAACCACGCGCTCTTGTTCGAAGAGCATATTAGACACTCATTCAGTGTTCTCTAAGGCTACATCTGCCGCTAAATGCTTGGCATAGTGTAGCGAGCATATCACTGTTTAATCAAGACATGAAAGAGAAAAAGATGCATTTGTTCTTTTTGTTATAATTTTGTAAGATGCTGTCAGTATTTGTAACTACAAATAGCATTACCGAAGGTACAAGTAACAATTCTACGTCGATGTGAGGCTCCAGCTGTGGTCACCCAGTGGCTATTGCGTTCTGCTTCTGAGAACGAGGTGAAGGGTTCGATTCCCGACCACGGCGGCCACATTTAGATGTGGCCGAAACGCAGAAACACGACCGTACACTTAACTTAGGTGAACGTTGAAGAACCCCAGGTCGTTAAAATTAATCCAGAGCCCTACACCACACGGCGTCCCTCATAGACCGCTGTGCAGTATCAGGGAGCTAAATCACGCAATATAATTTTAATTGACATCGATGCGAGCCACCGTATATATGTAGCCATTTTAACGTGGACATTGATCGGTAGTATACTTGGAAAATAACCATGTCAACTTAACAATATATTGTAGGGGACAATTAGTTTCTCGCGCTGAGGCCCATGCATGTTGCAATGTTTTAAATTATACACTTGATACAGTCGTTGTTGTTTGTTTAATAACTTTGGATGAACGGGAACGTAGAGCACATTAGAGCCGGTTATATACCAAGAAAGTAAAGAAACTGAGGCTACCCGTTTATCCACAGAACACGTGCTCACACACCACAGGTACAGAAACGTACAAGCGTACAGACCAAAACAAAATTTTGTCTGTAGACTTCGACAACACCAAGAGAAAAAAAAAATAAAGCTAAGCAGAATTGTCCCATACGTATACAACCGCGTTAGTTAATAGAACATCATGCCAAGAGTGCAATAAAAAAAACACACTATTGTATGCGTACACACGAATATCATATTATTGTAGTAGTCCTTAGTGCGAACATTAATTCTGAGTAGAGGTAGAGTTTTCAGGCATCTACAAATCAAAGCAAATCGATTAGGTTGCGCTCCGTAAGGAAATCTCCTAGGAATGTGAATGAGCATTTCTTTTTAGCGGGCCATGACCATGGACCAAGTGTGTGGTTGCAAAACAATTAGGTCTGTTCAGATGGCTCAAGTTATCGCGCCATGGCTCAAGTTATCGCGCAACCGATAACTCTCTGCTGGTCATATATTGCGGACGGACAGTTCACGAGAGAGTGTTCAACGAAAGTGCCTATGGTACCGCAGTAGAGGCTGTTAAATGTTGCCTTCTGTTGACGGTGCAACACGCGGTGTGTGTATGCAACGCTTAGTCGTAATCGACGTAGATGGGTATCCAATGTTCGGTTAATTTGCATATTGAACGTAGAATATAAGTCTACTAGTTTCAGCAGTGACGTCTTGGTTTACCCCTAATCAAGCTTCTCGTGAATTTAGCGTGTGCTACATATCTTTACGTCACATCATTTGCTCACCTTGTTAAATAAGTTTTCTTAACCTACATAACAGCCTAACATTTTCTGTTCCATTACACATCACTTATATTACTCTTCTACCACTGAAGGTGCGGTTCTGGTATAACGTGCCCAGACGAGGAGTGGCACTGGACGTGTACCGCCAGACGAGCTCAGAAACCGGTGGGGACGATCACATGTTGACGCTGCCGGTGACAGGAGAAGATAACTGGGAACGCGCGGACATCGATCTTGGAAGCCACGAGGAAGTATTCAGGGTAAATTATTGTTTTTTTTAATTGTTGAGCTGAACCTGGGTCTGAACAGTCACGGGATCGCCGCTTAAGCTGAGATCCATGGCGTGGAACAGGGCTGATGTCTTGGCGATTGAAGCGTTACCTCATCCAGTATACACGCGCAGCGGTCAGCCATAAAGGGTCGTCCCTTTAGACAAGCTTTCTAAATGTTATCCCGGAACTGCCGTTTTACTAATTGCCTGTAGTTAACCATAATCGATTTCGTTCGATATTCTGAGCTGATGAACAAAACGCTTCGAAACGTAAGGAAGTACGCAAAAATTATTGCTTCCACATTTTCATTTCAGGTTGTCATAGAAGCGGTGTTCAGTAGCAATGCAACACGCCAGGGTGCCGCCTTAGATGACATCACCATGACCGACGGCTGTCGAAGAGCGGATCGTACGTTCTGTATTTGCTTTTAGGTATCTTTTTGTTCTATTCCGAGATCCGGCAATGTGGCTTGTAGGTGGTTTGCGATAGAACCGTGCTCTTTCTTTCAAGTTGTACCAACTTCTTACCATCTTTTTTATCACAAGGCCCGTTTTATGGCAGCATTTCAATCATATATATAAGATTGAGATGCTTCTATGAAAAAGACCTTCAAGGGTAAAAAAAAGGGGGGCGGGGAGGAAACAACATCTGCGCTTGCTATGGAATAACAAGCCACCCTAATCGAACATGGCCTAGTTGCCCGAAAAAGAAATTGGGAGGAAAATGTAGTTGTGCAAAACGAAAAGAGAGATAGGAAGCACGATTTCGGTGCAATTGGACCACCGCAGGACGCCAGTGAAATACGGTTTTTGTTTGCAGCACAGGTTCCAGGAAACAGACAGCCCCGCCATCCCGCAAGTTGTTGGCTTTAATGTATGCTACATAGCTGATGAATTTTATACCGAAACTACGCTAGCTTAAAGCTCTCCGCCCTAAAACAAAACCAGAGAAAATAAAAAGTCGCATGAATATACACCAAGCGGCCTGCTAAGCATGCACTGACACTTAAATCTGAAGTATAAATGAAATATAAAAACTATCGCTCTTATGCAACAGGTGTACTGCCTGGAAAAGCCCCAGCGAATCAAACGAATCCGAGCACGGAATGTGGTCCGGAGCGTCTCTCTTGCGACAACGGGGGCTGCTACTTGCCTTCGCAGCGGTGCAACTTCATTGTGGATTGCAAGGATGCCTCTGACGAAAGTGGCTGCGGTATGTCAAAACCTCGTTACTGTAGTCCGGGGTGACAATCTGACGAATACGAGCAGCCTAAATGATTCCAGTAAGCTTGCACGTTCACGAGATTCTTTGGCCATCAACGGTGTCTATGCAGCTTCTTCGCCTGATGCTTAAAGCTATTTTCATAGAAACGGGAAGCTGGGCAAGCAGTGATCGCATGCATTGTAAGAGAACAGCTCAGAGAGAGAGAGAGAGAGAGAGAGAAGTCACAAGGGAAAGGTAGAGAGGTTAACCAGCCTTAGTCCGGTAGGCTACCCTGCACTGGGGAAGCGGGAAAGGGGATTGAAAGAGAAGAAGAAAGAAAGAAGGTCCCAGTCTCCACTGTTACGCACACAAGCGTGCATCACTGAGTTAGTCACAGGCGGTCATACAGGCTGGTGCATTTCAAGTAACGCACCAGCGCCTTTGTGGCTTTGCACATAGCAGACGCACGAGGCCACGGGCCCAGTATCCTTCCCTCTGTGAAATGACGGTCGTCTAAGTGCTCCAAAGCTGTGAGAAGGGCACTCGTCTCGTCTTCGTATGTAGGGCAGTCACATAGTATATGTTCGGCCGTTTCTTCGACACCACATCTGCTGCAATTGGGACTGTCTGCCATTCCAATTAGGAATGAGTAGGAGTTTGTGAAAGAAACACCTACTCGCAAGCGGCACAGTAGCGTTTTTTCCCGTCAGTTATAACCAGAAATATTGTACGGCACAAGAGAAAGGGGACAGAAGACTTGCGCTGTCTAAGGCGGTAGACATTTTCTCTTCGACATCAAAATTTTTATTCGAAAGAAGCAAATGAGCTGCGTGCTCCTTGCCTAAACAGAAATCCCAGATACATTCAAAGTTAAATAATTTGAAACGAAAATACACGAGGCTATGGACCAGAATTTCTAGCGCCTGTAGGCGGCCGCCATGTTTTTGTTATGGGGATCATGATTGTGAGGGCGTAGAGTTTCCTACAAAAATTGGTAGGAAACTCTATGGGTGAGGGGACTGCGGGAACCGCGCGGGCGGCAACTGGCCACAGCGCGTTTGCGGTGATCAGACGCCTGCGGATACTGCTTCTTAAAGCGCTGAAGTCGGCTTGTCGTCTCTGAATGCCGGTAACTGTGTCTTCTTTAACGCGATCACATTTCGAATGACAAAAATATACCACCGAGGTAATTTAGCGAGAGCACCCTGCGGCATCCTTGGCCTCAACGGCGCTGCAGCGGCGTCTACTTCGTTGCATTTGCAAGGTCGGCGAGTTGGCCAAGCTTTCTTCTGTGAGATCATCATAACTATACACGTTTTTCTAGGGCTTGAGACACTGTATGAAAGATACTAGACGACATCTAGTGCGTTGTACATTTCTTTTAAAGTAAGAGTATCATATTTGTGCCGCGCGCTACCGCAATACATTGTGCTACATTTTACACTGCGCTGTCATTTCGATCGCCGTGCAATTTTAGCATACCACGATCGACATGAGTACAATAAAGTTACTTTTTTGGCACGCTGCATGGCAGTCGCAGGGAAAGCTCTAGCTCCTGCGTGATTACGTATGACTTTCACACGAAGGAAATGAAAGCAGCATTTACTCCACACTGACAACGGACTGACTCAGAAACATAACCAATTAGTGGGCCAGCGTACTGTGCACGAGATAGAAGCCTTAAATTTTATATCGCATGGGCAGTCAGTTACACGTGCTCAATAATTTTCCCCCTCGCAGTCAGTAGCGAACACAGAATAATTTGCGTATCCATGTATGATATCGCTGAATGGGGCATCAGCTCTGTTAGGAACGGCTCAGCATGCTTCCCGTGTGGCTGAGTGTGAGCACCGCATAATTATAGCAGTTCAAGCACCCACACATTTCACGAAAGAAATAAAAAGAAGTCATGTGAGGCGTTGACGCGTGAAGAGCCCTGTTCTTTGCACATTTCTCTTTTAGCGGTCACGTGTACTCGAATGGGGCTCATCCATGTGCATGAAAAGCGCAGGACACGAAAACCGTCAAGTTGCGTGCAGTCTTGTTTATTTACCGTAATGGTGCAAGTTACGAAGTAAACACGCAATGCTTTCTACTTACCTTTGTTTCGTACGCCAAACGCACTTTTGGTTACGGGTTAGCCTGCCCGGGCTTTCTCTTCGGCAAGTGAACCGAGCAGACCCAAATTAAAGACGCCGAAAGGTCTTAAACGGCGTTTTTATGCTTTGATCGCAGGCCCGCAGTGCGGGAAAGCAAGACGCACACTATCGCGTAGTTCACGACAACAAAACAAATACCCGCATGAGCAAGCTTCCAGTGCACGAAGTATTTTCTATATAAAGCCACCGTCACATAGTCTCGTTTCTCAGGAGCCGCAGGAACCTTGTATGCACCGCCCAATGAACTCCACACAAACGCAAACGTCTTGTATCTTCGTGAACGCCCATTGCAAGGCGCTTGCATGAGCAGCTTCCTCGTTCGCTACTTGTCAGTGCAACCAACGACCGCACAGTGCCGCTCGGGTGAACAGCATCTGTATATTCCGCTCAGAAGATGCGGTCGGAAGAGGTCTAAAGCAAACACCTCAGCAGATGCGGCAAGAACACGTCTAAAAAATCCGAGGATACCTAAGCACTTCGTATGAGTTGTAAATGCGAAAACAATAATATCCACTTGAACGCCGCTGAGCGGTGCTTCGAGTTATGAACTCCTTGCGGGCAAGCGAGCGCGCTGACACGCTTGGCGCGTTTTGATTTGACCGCAGAACGCAGGCGAGTGCTCACGCGGACAAGTAATGCGTGGATAACAGGCTTCCGAGAGCGACAGCGAGGGTGGCGTGGCGTCGCGGCGATGCCCTCTCCCCTCACGCAACACCTGGCGCGCTCTTGCGGTAGCGGGTGTTACCTTTCGCCCGCTCTGCTCCTCCGAGACGCGCTTGTGCCGTGGCGTCGCAGTCAGTGGCAGTGGGAGCTTAGGTACCGTTTCGCTGCAACAGATCACAGACACGAAGCTTTTTCTCTCAATGAGCCATTTGACGCTTCTGCGTAAAAAAAAAAAAAGGCACAACAGCATGCGAACACGCACCGGAAGTGCACCGATTTTCTTTCGTCTCGCGCAGTACTCATCAGAAGTCGGCACCTGATGTCGAGGGTAGCGGCACTGCTGACACTTGCGCTTCGAGGCTATAAAAATCATAGCTTCTCTAGCCATGCTTTCACTCTTTTCCACAGCCAGACAGATGGATTGCTAATGCAGGCATCCGCAAGCCCAATTATGCCTCTACTGTAAAGCTTGTTCATTCTTATGCCATGAAAAAAGTTCTGGCCTGAAAAATATACCTTGTTTCCCAAGCAACTTGCGCCAACAAATATATCGAAGTGCCACGTAGCTCGACCGAACAAAGGTAATATTGTTTGCCGTCGCTTCGATATGGCAGACGATTTTTTTTATTTCACCTAGCACAAAATTATTACTATTATTAATCAACTTCTCAAATAAAATATTCAGAGCAATAGTGTCATTGAGAGAATTGTAGACCATCCTGAAAAATAACCGATCGAGCTTTCTGTTGCTGAATACGCGCTACATAAAAGTTTTTTCCAAGCCTGAAATAAAGCCACGGGACCATTGGCGCGACACGCGTATGCGAACACATGAACGCACGCACGCACAGACAGACACACACACACACACACACACACACACACACACACACACACACACACACACACACACACACACACACACACACACACACACACACACACACACACACACACACACACACACACACACACACACACACACACACACACACACACACACACACACGCGCGCGCGCATGCGTTCATTCACGTTGACGTGAATAAATTTGCTGTTCTTCGCGTCTGTGTTCATTTGTTGGTGGTGATGTGTGTGATTAGGTTTGCGTGCTTACGTAAGGGCTGCTGTCGGCTTCAATTACGTATGGTCGCCTGATCCATCATAAGATAAAGATCTAGTTCAGTGCACCATAGCCATTGATGATGGAATTGAGCTGCAATGTATTTAGAAATCGATCTTAAATAATAAACGTAATCTAACTTTGAGAGGGAGAGAGAGAAAGAGAGAGAGAAAGGACGCATAGAAAGACAGGGAGGTTAACAAAAGGTAGTTACGGTTGGCTACCTAGCACAGGGGGAAGGAGCAGGGGATACAAAGAGAAAGAGAGCGGAAGGGAGAGGGAGCGAGAAAGAGCGACGAGCACAAACAAACCGCGTACACTATAGAGATGTAGGGGGCCACCTTAAAGCCCATCGCGAAGCTCCGTAGACTGAAGGAATCTTAATAGCTCGAATCAGGCCTTCTGCGCGGATGTTTTTTGCGAAAACTGGCCTAGAGCTATCAGTTCTGATAGTGGACGATTGTCCCATTGGGCCATCATTCTGCACATCACTTGCCTCTCGGCACTATAGCGTGGCCAGACGAAGATAATGTGTATCAGCTTCTCTTCACAGCTGCATGTGTCGTACGTGGGGCTGTTAGCAATTCCAATAAGGAAGGCATAAGAGTTTCTAAATTCTATGCCTAGCCACAGATGGTACAGCATGGTCTGTTCACGTCGTGATAGGCCAGGCGGTAGATGTATCTGTATTTCTGAAAGCAACGAACGCAGACGACACATGGTGTAGATGTTCGAGTCCCAAAGGGGAAAAGTGCATTCACGGGACTTCAATCGCAGGCCAGCCGCAGCGTCTGTTCGCGAAAGTGGAATCAAGATACATTTACCCCTTTCATGTGCAGTAGTCATTGCCGATGATGTTGCAATGTCCTGGAATTCATTGTAGGATTATGTCGCACCTCTTGTCATGGCTGCGATGATATGTCCGTCGAATTTCTGAGGCCATTTGTTCATTGGGTCCGTGGTACATTGGACTTTTTATGCACTGAAGGGCTGCCTTGGCGTTATTAAGAACTGTCCATTGTTGCGGTGGTTCACGATTAATAAAATCAAGTGCGGCACGGAGCGCCACAAGTACTGCACCTGTTATGGAGTCGCACATAAAGTTTTTAACTTCATTCTTCAAATTTTGCCGGTATGATGACTGTAGCAGCAGCAGCAGCAGACCTGTTGAGTTTTACAGAACCATCTCTGTCTCCATGTTGCCAGGATTTGTGCACGTTGTAAATGTGTTCTAAAGTTGCTTGCTTCAACGTTTTCAACGGTGCTCTAGCTTTCTTTTTGATGCTCGCAATTGCCAATTGACTTGCGGCTGGTGCAGACACCACAACAGGACTGGCAATCGTGTAGCAGGCGTGAATTGTGTTGGAAATATAGGCATATCTACCGAGGGGGAATAGCCCCCCCCCCTCTACTCTCAGAACTATGGAAAAGTAGGCCATTGCACCCCCCTCCTTTTGAAAGCCGGGAATACGGTGCCTGGAGTCCCGACCAAGACCCCTAGAGTCTATAGAAAGCCGCTTGAAGCCTTGATAATGGGGGTGTGACCTCTCCACCAGCTGCACGGAGTCTCGGCTTCATTGGTTTTTCAGGGCGCTCATCTCCGGTATCCATATAGCACACAGGGTCTACTCGGTTTCAGGTGGTAAATGTCCCCACCTCTACATGTCTGCAGTAGTCTTTCAAGTCTTGATCTAGGCATTGATTCAGCCTACTTGATCTGTGATACTAGGAATCTTAATGGTGCAATTGAGGTTCCCTGTTTATTCAAGACTGCTTTCGTTTATTTGGTCGGGAAACGTGTTCTCGTGGTGAAAGTAGAGGCAGCACGAGGCACTCGCTTGTCGCTGCGAGCGCGCTTCATCATGCCAGGGTTGTGACAGCGAGCGCTCGTGGTCATCGAGTGAGATGCGTTTATATTTGCCGGTGCATGCGTGACGCCATGCTTGTCAAAGGCGTGTCTACCGGTGGAGGGGGGGGGGGTGCTTGCCTCCCTCCCTAAAGTCAGAAGTGAAAGTGAAAAACTAGGCCATTAGCGCACCCCCCTCCCCCTACACGCATAAAGTATGAAAGCGGGCACTGTCACAACTGCACGATGACAAATCCAACAACAATTGGTGTCAAGCTTTCTCTCAGAATTGCACCCACATAGGTACGATTTCTTTATTACGTATCCCCTGCTTCGGCAGCTAGGATTGACTTTCGGACGTTACCGCTACGTGCTGTAGCAGATGACGCTCGTGCGGCCACACTTACCGTACTTTGCGGTATGCCTGCGGGACGTGCCTTTGCAAGCCTGTATTGCTGAGAAAGCTATCACTGGGCAGTCCAAAACAAGTTTAATCTACCATTCGTTGCATCATCCCGTGTTTGTCGGGGCCGTTTAACCTAACCATATTTGAAAACATAAAATCAGATTTGCTTTTTATAGTTTACCAGTATTTAATTAGTGTTGCCACTTTAGAGACTTTGTCGCTAGATTTAGTGACATTTTTGTCTGTTTACGGTAAAGTTCTCTATTTAGCGATCAGCGACTTCTTTTAGTGATTTGAATGAACAATTCATGATATTTTAACGACTTATAAGTTAGAAAGATTGCTTGAAAAGTGGCCTTCTAAAACGCGGTTTAATATTCAAAAGCTACACATAAGTGGCCGAAACTTGCTGTACGACGCATAGGCTCTGTGACCATGATGAAGCAACGGTTGCCTTCACATTGGTTGCCTTCACATTGTGATTGTGCTTTAAAGCACAGTGGTCATCTTAGCTATTACAGCGATAACAAAATTGAATTTTAAAAATTATTTACAAAGCCAATTTGAATTCGCTTAAACGCTGCGGGTTCAGTGGTCTCACTAATACCCCTGTCACACGGGAAAATTTAATGCCATTCGAATCGAATGGCATTCGACGCATCGAATGCTATTCGGCTTCTTGCGGTGCTACACAGTACAATATAATGACATTCGCAAATGATAGCAATGACGATCTGAAACAAATTTTGTGAAAGTGAAAGAAATTTTGTACCTACTAAACGCGTTTAAAAGCTTTTGCGAGTACGTTTAAAACGGACGAAAACATTTTGGCGCCAATTATTCACAACTAAAAGCACTTTGATCAACACATCCAATATGGCCGACCGCCGCAACAGACCTTTTATGCAAAGAGTAATAGCGCCTGAGCACAGCAAGTGGTGAAAATATCATCGCGGCAAAAATAATTATTCCTTTTTATGAGTTTAAAAAATATATTCTCACTTTGCTGATGCACGCATTATTTTTTCGCGTTGCGTGTCGCTGTAGTCTATCTGCGGTCAAGAGTATACATTCGGTTCGAGATCGAATGTAAATCCCGATTATATGGGATTATAGGAGTGGGATTATATGCGAATGCCATTCGATTGGAATGACATTAAATCTTCCCGTGTGACAGGGGTATAAATCCATTCGATTGCTAGACCTGCGCAAGCGTGTCAAAGAGCTAATTTGCTAAAATCAAATGGAATAAATTTTGTGTTCACCTTTAGAACACACCAGGGCCCGCATTCACAAAAAACGTTCTTACGCTAAAAGCGTTCGTTCCAGCCAATAGTGATGTAGGACATATTATTAGCGGAGGCGATCAGCCAATGACAAGCAGCACTTACGAACGAAAAGCTTTGTGAATTCGGCCCCAGGTCAATAAGACATATTTCATGCAAGACAACTCGTTCATGCAAGTCTGAACAAATCGCTTCCGTCTATCACAGCTTTCGAACCAGTAAGTATTTTACGACGGCTTTCAGGTAGACCAAGGGCGGAAATGTGGTATTTGACCTGTACAAAGCCCCGGTAATTGTCATCACCATGTTAATAACAAGCGACTAAGCGTGTTCCGCAGAATCTAGTTCTGCTACCGCGAGTCTCAAAAAGCACAAATTTTGGGATAATATGCATAATAAGTAGATTTTCATGCTAAGAAAACTACGTTGCTTCTGTTCTTTCGAACCGTACTGTATTTGTAACCTTCCAATCTGAATGTAATGAAAAAAAAATAAGCTGTCATAATTCGTTATCTAAATATTAGAAGCAAAGGATCGACTATAGACTTTTTCGAATACGAATGGAATATGAATTGTAAGTATGGAATATCGAATCGAATATTGAATAGCCGAACGCAGACGCACGTATTTACAGCAGGAATACTTATTTCTGTATTATGAAAAACACGATTGTACTTAAAAGGCAGTCTACTCTCACGGACAATTAGAAAAGTTTTAAACACAAGGTCACTGCAACCGTCATGAAGAGAACTGCACGAATAGCCGCTTGAGACCTTTAGATCCTGGTGACAAACAAGCTTTCCAAGAATGACAGACTGCTGTATGACTAACTTTTCAAAAGCGCAAAATAAATAGTTATTGCAAAAATATTAGAAGTTATGGAAAAGGAAAGGAAAAAGCAAATAGGGTATTTGTGTGCCTTGGACACAATAAAGTGGCTTTACAAGGAAAACATTACTGGTTGTAACGTAAAAGGTAAAACTGCTACATGACTAGACTGCAAGAAAGCCTAATTGGCAGGCCAGAAGCAAACATAGTCGATGGTCGTGTATTCGACGAATGAAAGGGGAACCGAGGGGCCCTATTTTGTAAGAACTCTCACACATATTTCTTGGTCAGAATCATATGAAAGCAACAAATAACGAAGAAAGGAAAACATAGGGGAAATTATTTGTCGCTTTTAATTGTAGTGTAAAGATGCGAAGCTAAAGAAAATCGCGTAAAAAACAACTTGCTGACGATGAGAGCCGAACCCACCACCACCGCATAACGAGCGCGTTGCAGTACGAATTGTGCTAGGGCAACGGGCAGTTTCCACGTCCATGCATTTCACGTCCAGTGATACGCTTCAGCAAATATTGGCCGCACTAGACTGTAATGGTTCATAATGTACGATTGAAAACAAGATCTGTCGACGACAAAGGTAACTCTCACTGACGCATTTTTCAGCTTTTTAATTGCATAAGCATTTCTATGCCTACCCAACGAGAATACTTTCTGTGCGTCACTTAAGACGAATGCAATGGTTCATACCCCGGTTAGCAATGGCTCATACCCCTGTAATAAAGCAAAAAATACAATTCATACCTTCGTAAGACAGAGACTACAAGCGCTCAACAAAGTGAAGCGAACAGTGCATACATTAACTTAAATCACTCATACAACACACAGAAGAGCATACGTTTCAATAAAGAACAAGCTCAAGCCGAAGCTTCAATAAAGCATTGCATACCATCCTTCAGAAAATGTAATTGTTCTTTTGCAACAGCTTCGCTGGACATCCAGGTTGATAACGACCGATAAGAGTTGGCAAGGGTAAGATCGCGTTCAAGGTTTATAACAACCGATGAGGGCTGATAAGGGTTTATACTGGTAGGACAAAGTTTCATAACGTCGATAATGACACCGAGCTGCGTGGAGATGAGCAAATGGCGCAATACTTACGCATACTGTGACAGCTCCCAGAGGAGTTTCTGCGTGAATTTTTTTATTGCAATGGCAATCGGGTAATCCGAAAGGGACGCGATCTCTACAGTACGTGCCACCTGGGCGCGCTCTCAGTTTGCTTCGCCCACTCACCAACCCGAACTTCTTCTAATGTCACCTCTAATGAATATCTTACAATAAGCCAACATGTCCTTCACACTATAAATAAAACAACGTGCCATTGTTTATTGATCTGCGGCCACTAAAGCGGCATCTACCCAACTCCCTCCCACACGCGCTGCGCTCCGGCTCGCTTCGTTCCCCTTGGCAGGAGCGCTTCGTGTCAGGCTTTGCTGTAAAGCATGCGAAAAACGAACACGTACTGCGCAAGTCAAGGAGGTAATTATACGCAGGTTTACGAGGTAATACGCAGGTTTACAGTACTGGAGCTTCCGTTGTTGGCGTGGCGTCCGTGCCGAGAGGGATTGCATGAAAAATTCCCGGTACAGCTTTGTGTTGCTCAATACGTGCTGCATAAAAGTGTTTTTCCGAGCGTGAAAGAAGCCCACAAATACACGCAAAATTTCCGCGCGAGTGGCCACTCGAGAATTATGTAAGCTTACTGTAAACATTTCCGGTTGTGTGTGTTTTCTTTACTTAAAGAACGCATTGAGCAAATGCCCCATGATGTTAGCAAACGTTAGATTGCTTTCCAGCTAGCCGAAAAAAACCTTGTAGTGGCATTAACTCATCGTCATGAAAGGCCCGTGAATGTCACAGTAACTTAAAACACATTAAATAAACATTTTTCAGGAGCGAGCTGCAACTTTGAGAAAGACCTTTGCGGCTGGTTCAGCTCTTTGTCCGAAGAGGAGAAGTGGTACAGAACGCTCGGAGACACGAGTGATCACACTTTAGGAACTACTGAGGGTAAGCAACTTGCTCAACTGCTCGTTTATGTTGATCACGGCGAGCGGCACTTCGTGGACCTTATTCGCACCGTAGCCTAAGAATGTATTAGCTTTTCCGTAAACCGCATAATGAACACTTGCAGCACCAACCCCATATTTTGACCCTTCGTGCGGATACGAGCTTTGTTTTTGCTTTGCAAAGGTTACAAAAAAATGGACTAATGCTATCTACCATTGCCAGGCCTCACCGTAGTTGCGTAGATATGAAAACGATTCTTGATACTTGATACTAATTGCGACTATTACAGGGTTCAGTTTACACGATAACAAGTACCATTTTCTGCTTCAGCTTCCTTTCAAGTTCTATGATTATAACCAGTAAATCACTTTGTAAACTGAAAAGCCAGTCGAATGGGTGACAACAACACTATTGTTCAGATTTTCCTTGTTCGTCACTAACTAAACATCGCATCATCATGGTCAATGTCCCTAAATGAAGTTTGAACTGATGTTATTTAAACGAAGCAGAAACCGTCAGAACCGTGCTTGTCACAAATTTTCTGAAACAAATTATTCGTTAAAATTACTGTACAGATGCTTCATTATGACCACACTGCATTTTATTCGCTACACCTTCGCAACACTAATGGTGGGAAGGCTGGCGCAGTCTTCTGTCTAATGTGCTGAACTTCATGGCGCATTGCATGGCAGTATTACTCAACTGCCATCGCTTGTACTTCCCCAACGACATCGCTAGTATGCTTGTTTTTGCCCTCCCAAGCACCAATATTCGCTCACTTGATTTGTACCTTTCTGTCACCTCTGCAGGCCATTACTTGAGACCAGGCATCGGCCTCCAGAAACATTCATCTGGTGCGCGCGCACAACTCCATTCCAACATTTTCAAAGAATCAGGACCAGAGTGCATCTTCTCGTTCTGGTTCTATTCCGCCGAAAAGATAAACATGTCCTTCCTCAACGTTTATGTGAAGCAAGCCAAGGTTGCGCCAAAGGTAGGGATACGCGTGATTGGCTCAAATTACCTCTTTTTACAGTTAGGGCCTCTAAAGGAGGTTTGCTGTGTCTGTCCGTCTTTGCGTCAGCCTCTTCCTCGTTTCGGTTTCGTTTAGCCGCCGCCGTCAGGCCACCTCCCCTCCTCATCCTCGTCCTCATCTTTACTCTCACCATATAGGAAAGAAACAAAAGTTCACCCGCCACTGGGGATCGAAGTCATTCATGCATTTATGCATCAGTAGCAATAGCAGTAGTAGCATCAGACCCGCCGTGGTTGCTCAGTGGCTATGGTGTTGGGCTGCTGAGCGCGAGGTCGCGGGATCGAATCCCGGCCACGGCGGCCGCATTTCGATGGGGGCGAAATGCGAAAACACCCGTGTGCTTAGATTTAGGTGCACGTTAAAGAACCCCAGGTGGTCAAAATTTCCGGAGTCCTCCACTACGGCGTGCCTCATAATCAGAAAGTGGTTTTGGCATGTAAAACCCCAAATATTATTATTATTAGTAGCATCAGTAGCAGTAGTTATGCATGCGCAGTCGGGAGTTGGACGCACTGAGTGCTGAGCGCGGTGCTTCGTGCTACTAAGCTCGCACGAATCTTTCGCGCTAGGCAGCTTCTGCGACGTATACGATGAGAGTGGTTTCGTCTGGGCTCCTATATCGGAAGCCACAGCAGGGATTATAGTAGCGGACGATGGCGATGTTGTGCGCATGGCGCAGTACTAGTTCTTCGCTATGCGAAGTGTCTGCTTTGACAGCTGTGGGTATTTAAATGTCGGATACGGTTTCGATGAAGTGCCGTTACATCACGCCTACTTGACATAGCTGGTGTGCGATGCCGCAGCAGTTAGCAGCGAGACGTTCTGCACAGCTCTGATTCTCAGCGCTCCTCTCGAAAAGACGGCTCATCGATGTCTTGTATTTACAAAAACTAAGTGTCATCACTGCTGTCATTGTCGTGATATCGTCGTTCTTGTCATGGTATCCTCGTCAGTATGTGTAACATACGGTTTAGGTACTTTATACAAGATGGCATTTGCACAAAGTTACAAATGTTAAGTCGGGGAGAAACTGCCATTGCACTAAATGAGTTCAGATATTTGCTCATTCGCTGATTTTTCTTGCTTTATGGACTGACTGAAACACGTACTCATAGGTTATCATCACATTTCGGGGCATCAGTTAAGCATAATTCTTTTCTCACATGGGAAGTTCATAAAGCACTTGTGCTACACGACTTAGCGCGTATTTGCTTCGGCTCATTGAAAACCTTTCTTCAAACGTAAGACGTATGTTTATTTTGTGATGCTGATGCTAGCGTTCAGTGACTTCAGTTCAGTTCGGTCATTTTTTCCTCATTTGTTTGTTGTAAAAAAAAAGGCGATAAGACAGAAAGCTTGTCTTTTTTTCTTTTCATGAACATTCATCATATTACTGCTATGACGACGAGATTAACATACACAAAAATTCTTTCGTTACACCAAGTCCAATGGGTTCTATAAGTGTTACTATGCGGTAAACAAAACGTACCAGAAGCTTTGAAAGTAGAGATGCTGGTCATTGTTGTTTGCAGATCTGTCTGTCTGTCTGTCTGTCTGTCTGTCTGTCTGTCTGTCTGTTTGTCTGTCTGTCTGTCTGTCTGTCTGTCTGTCTGTCTGTCTGTCTGTCTGTCTGTCTGCGTTGCTAGTACTTGAATATAGTATTGTTCTCAGCTCTAAACAATCGTAAGTAGACAGTAGCAGTCTTCAACACCACGCTGTAGCTGAAACTGCTGTTTGTGTTTTAAAATTTTTCCGCTATGTCATTTATGTCGTTTCTCTATTGTGTAACGGATTTATTTATAGTAAGGTGAAGAAATCTGGCGCCGTATTCACAAAGCCTTTGTTTCATAAGTGCACTTCGCGATTGGTCTTCTGTCTTCGCTGATGGATGTCCAGCATCAGGACTGGCTAGAATTTTCGTTCAGGAACATTTGTAGCGTAAGAGGTTTGTTAATACGCGCCCTGATGAATGCATGAGCAAAACTTCTGTGATGTACCCGCAGGAGATAGGTGTTCCAGGGGACAGATGCAGTTTTGCAGTTACAGTTTTGCAGTGAAGTTAGCCTCTCGGTGGTCGGCAGTTTTCGTGTCCGCCCTTAAGCAGAAATTATCATTTGCAGCAATAGCTCGTACCCCCCTAAGCAAGCAAAAATCCAATGGCTCATGCGCTTCGTAATGCAGAGGCTACAAGCAGTCAGCGAACAGTGCATACATTCATTGGAATCATGCATACAACGTGCCAGAACAGTCTACGTTTTAATAACGAACAAGCTCAAAACAAGCATCTATCATCATCAGCAATGGTTCATGCCTCCGTGAGAAAGCAAAAATAAAATGTCTCATACCCCCTTAAGGCAGTGTCGACTATTTATCAGCAAAGTGGAGCGAACAGTGCATGCATTTATTGAAATCACCCATACTACACACAGAACAGCGTGCGTTTCAATGAAAACAAGCTCAAGATACGCATCAGATCCATCGATGAAGTATTGCATACCCCTCTCAGCAGTAGTAGTGGTGGTTTTGTAATAGCTTCGCTGGACATTCACTTTCGTAGCGCCGGGGATGCATTTTTACAATTCCTAGTAGGTACAGCGGCGCATGGCGTGCCTCGCGGCATTCGACATTTCTGCGCAGGCACGAGTAAGAACGGGTGCGAGAGAGAAAATTTGGGGGACTTTGCTTCTTGAATATGTGACTTTGCCTAGGCACTACGGAGGTTTCTTAGCTCGTGTTCCATGCATTTGTACCCTAGACATGCAGGCATTGCGGAGTGCGGTCGAGTTTTTGGTTTACGCTCCACCACTGGCTGCCCCCGCGGTGAGGCAGTGGGCACGGACGCTCCATTTGGTGATCGCTGTGTCTGAGGGGGGCAAGGTTCTGACTGGTGTTGTATAATTCGAGCATTTTTTACAAGCACTGCTCCAGGAGTGCACATGTAACCGGCAAACGGGGTGCATCAGGAGAGCACCTGAGGTTATAATAAAGCAGGCGGCGCAGGATTTCCAGGGCACTCAAGGTGTAGCGGGGGGATCAAAGCAGGAAGCAGGGCGGCCCATGGGTTGAGGCCGCGCAGGCCTCGGCGAGCCCCAACCCACCGACCAGTTCGGGTTTTAGCTTTGCTGTCCTGGAGGCACCGCCAATAATGCGAAATAATGACGGGTTTCAATTACTAAAAGATACGATTGCATAAATATAATTACGTCCAGCCGCCAAATTGCGACGCTAAGTTCAACACTACCGCGCCCCGCGTCTTCTGCCGGCATGTCTAGGGTCAACACATACAACACACGCTAAGAAACTCCTCCGTAGTGCCTAGGCATAGTCATATATCCAAAGAGCAAAAGGCCCCACATTTCCTCTCTCACACCCGCTCTTACTTGCGCATGCGCGCAAACGTCCGGCGTCTCCGCAAGTGCCACGCCCGCTGTACCTACTAGCACTTGTAAATACGCGACCGGGATGGCGAGTCAACTTTTTTCTCTTTCTTTTCTCTGTTTGGCTTACCTCTTTTCTTCTACACATCCACAGTTACAAGCATGTAGTACGTCATTTTTACTCCATGTATTCATGCATGTGTGCTTTTCTAATAAATATCCCATACAGCTGCGTCATCGTCCATGCATTCTGTTTCTTGTGCACATCGTCCATAGCTTTGGCCATAAGTCATAATCAACATTTTAATCAGACTCTTCCTTTTGAGCTTCTGGCTTTCCCTTTTGTTTGTTTTCGCTCCTCATTTATGTCGCTCTTGTGCACGGCAGCATGAAAACAACCACCAGGTACACTTATAACGCATGCAGTCTTACAATTCATTCTTGGTTTGAGCCACAGATTACGAATCGGAACGGTCCACACAGAAATTAAATTGAATTCTGGTGTTTTACGTGCCAAAACCCCGATTTCACAATGAGGCACGCTTTAGTGAGGGACTCCGGTTTAATTTTGACCAACAGGGGATGTTTAACCTACCGCCAATGCATGGGACACGGGTGCTTTTACATTTCGACCCCATCGAAATGCGGCCGCCGCGGCCGGGATTTGATCCCACGACCTTGTGCTTAGCAGCGTAACACCATTGCCGCTAAGCCACCGCGGCGGATCATACAGAAATTGGCTGACATGCCCTAATTTGTCTAAATATCGGTTTTTGAATTTATTTGCTTATTGCTACACTTATCATTGCTGCGACAACGTCATCATGATAATCGGGTTACGCTTCCGCCGGCCTTCACGCCGGGACCATGCCGTTAGTGTAACGCTCACTGGCTTTGTCATCGATGTGCCTCGCGGTACAGAAGGGGGCTTGTCGTGCGTTGGAGAAAAGCTTTCAGGACGCTACTATGACGCGCGGTAATGCACTCGCTATTCTGGCCTCATGCGAGGCCGTGACGCTCATGCGCCACGGGGAGGGTGCGTGCCTGCCTGAGTGGCAAGTAATGCCCACCCAGTGTCGCCCGCCGTACTATCCGTGAGTTCATCTCTTATTGTGGTGACGTGGAACTGTTATCGCACAACGAAAAGGCACGGAATTTGCTTTTATTTGTCATGCTCTTTCAGCTTGGATTCTCATATTACCTCTATGTGTTCTTAAAATGTTCATCAGGGGCAGAATTTACTAGAGAGAGAGAGAGAGAGAGAGAGAGAGAGAAATTTATTTACAGAAAGGCAGAGAGGTCGGCCTGAGCTATAACTTGCTCTGGCCTGCTACTCTACACTGGAGAAAAGGGACGGGGAGGGAAAGGGCTGATGAATGATGATGGTATAAGGAAGAGATGCGTATATACAAATTCACAGAGTTGTAACATCTCTAAAGCCGTGTGTCCAGACCAGTGGCTTGGAGAAAAGCTATAGCGGCTCATGTTACCAGGGCTGCGCTGGTTGCATTAGGCCAAGGACCTAAATGAAACTCGTCCGATAGCGGTCTCTCATGGATTTTTGCGATGGAAGAGACAAGTTGCTGTCGTTCTTGCGCGTACGCGGGGCACACGACAAATATATGTTCAAGTGTGTCTGGCACCTCACAGCATTCACAGTTTGGGCTAGAATCACTGGAACCTATCATATGTCTATAACGGTTGGTGAATGCGACACCAAGGCGAATCCGGTGCATCATGCTCGTGTGGCTTCTTTTGAGCTTGTGAGGCATGCGAAATTTCATTTCTTGGTCCCATTTGTGTAATCGCTTGTGTCGTCGATTTGGTTGGGTCCAGTGTTCCAACGTAGAGTTGCGGTTTACGCGACGAAGTAGGGCGTTGGTACTGTTCGTGAGAATGGGATGCGTACTTCACAAGCATTATCTAAAGCAGTTTTCGCTTCAGCGTCTGCCTGTTCGTTCCCGATCAGGCCACAGTGTGAGGGTATCGACCGAAAGGTGACATTGTGGCCATTTCTAGTTGCGTGGTCGAGACGCTCTGTAATTTCTATAGCCATGGAATAATACGGGCCCCGTCTGAGGACACAGTCAATCGCTTGAAGAGCTGGCTTGCAATCGCAGAATATCGTCCATGCGTGAGGAGGCTCCTTGGAGAGAAATTGAAGTGCCTCCCGGATAGCAACAAGTTCTGCAGCAGTTGATGTTGAGCTATGGTCTAGTTTAAACCGCCGAGCAATGATCATATGTGGAATAACGAAGGCTGCAGTGGAGGCATATGGTGTGACAGAGCCATCGGTATACACGTGTACAGTATCTCCGTACTCTGCAGAAATTTGCAATAGGGTGAGTTGTCTGAGGCCAATAGATCCCACGGATTACTTTTTAGTAATTCCAGGGATCTGCAATGTAACGAAAGGTTTAGGCAAAACCCACGGGGGTATTCTCGGAATACGGGCGGGAGAAAATCTTGACGGCAAAACACTCTGATGACGCGATGGTCCTTGAAAAGCTGGAACCTGGGTGGGTGATAGGGAGCGATGACAGAGGATGGTGCCTGTGTCGGGTCAACACGCGAAGGTACATTCGAAGAGGCTCGCAGAGCAAGTATACCCCAATAGGACAAGCACGAGCTTCCACTATTGTTCCATTGGTTGACGTATATCGTGGGAGGCCCCAACATGTGCGCAATGCTTGAGCCTGAATGCTCTCCAGCGCGCGCACACAGCTAAGTCTCATGCTTGAGAGCACCGGCATGCTGTACCGTATATATCCTACGAATAGTGCTTGGTACAATTAGAGTAATAACGACTCCGAGGGACCCCATCTTGATCCTGCAACGACGCGAAGGACGTGAACAAAACTCTTCAGCTTTGACTTCAGTGCGGCGACGTGTCTTGACCAAGATAATCCCCGGTCTATTACTAAGCCAAGGAATCTGTGGTGTGTAACCGTAGGTATCGCTACTCCGTTAACAATTATCGGATACCTGGTCATTCGTTTTCGCTTGAATGTAATCACGGAACATTTTTCTGTTGAGAGTTGGAAGCCTTGACGTCGAAGATACTTAACTGTGATTGTGACTGCACGTTGAAGCCTAGCACGCATTTGGGGACGGGTGACTTCAGATGCCATATGCATATGTCGTCCGCATATGTGCTAATCTTCACCGTGCTAGGAAGTTCGAATGCAAGGCCAATCAATGCAACATGAAAAGAGTTGGACTGAGAACTCCCCCTTGTGGAACACCTCGATGTATATGGTACTGTCCGGTGTCGCCATAACTTGCCGACATATACACCGTGTGGCCACTGAGGTAGCTAACAATCCATGCATATAGCCGGCCACCGATGTCTAAATCTTCCAGTATATCAAGGATTGCATAATGTAGTACATTGTCGTATGCAACCTTAATATCCAGAAAAGCAGCTCCAACTAACCGACGGTGACTTCTTTCCTGTTCAACAATGGAGACCAAGTCGATAACTCCGTCAATAGAAGAACGGCCTCTTCTAAATCCATGCATAAAATCAGGAACGCAATTATTTCTCTCTAGAAACCATTCCAGCCTTGACAAGACCATTCTTTCCATTACTTTGCCTACGCAACTGGCTAAGGCGATCGGTCTGTAGGAGGAAAGCTCGTTAGGGCACTTTCCCGGTTTAAGCAGCGCTACAACGCGACTGCATTTCCAACAATCTGAAACATTTCCTGACTTCTACGTCGTATTATAGAAAGATAGAAGACATCGTGATTCGGTGCCAAGATGGCAGAGTGCAGCATACGTGATTCCGTCTGGTCCTGGTGCCGATGAGCGTCGAGAAACCGAAATCGCAGCGTCAAGCTCTTGCATCGTAAACGGTACTTCAACTCGCTCATCAGGTGACGGGGGCGCGATGGTGGCAAGCGATGAAGTCACTGCATTAGATGCCTCCACAATGAGTTTACAGTAGTCCTCTGCTACCTCCAATTCGGTCCGGCGTTGATGTAGAGCCACCGCACGGAATGGGTGTCTTTGTTGTGGAGTTGCCTGGAGACTTCGTATGACCCGCCAGATCTTAGATAGAGGGTGTCTTGGATCTAGGGATCCACAGAAAGCCCTCCAACGCTGTCTGTCAAGCTTCTCCAGATGTCGAAGAACATGTCGTTGAGCTCGGCGACTGCTCGAAAGATCTGACGGTGACTTTGTTCTTCTGTGTCGCCGTTCCGCGCGGCGACGGATCGCATGAAGGGCCTCATATTGTATGTCGACCGATGATCTGTGCCTCAGTATGCTGACTTCTCTGGTTTTGTCTCGCAGGGTAGAGGCAATGATGTCCTCTATTTCGGATGGAGATGTCATACTCTGACAGGCGGTGTCGACAGAGGCATTTACTGAGTGAGCTTACGGACAAATGCTAGCGTAATAAAATTCTTAAGAAAAAAGTGCATTCACAAAGCTAAAGGCGTTTGCAAGGTCACAGAGCTGGCGTTGCCCACCGTTTCGAAGACGAGAACTGTAGTCGAGAAAAGTCGCGCACGTAATGACAGCACATGTGCGAACTTTAGTACTCCCGCCAGTAGTAAACGTGAGTCGATTAATAAATATTTGAATGCTGTCGCCGCTGCCGGCGCAAGAAGGAATTTCTACGATAGGGGCGTGGCAGTCTTACGAACGTAATTATGTCCATCTGCGCTGCTGGAGCTGACGCGAGTAAGCGTTGGAACGTGCTGCTGCGGCCGATTGGCGAGAGGGCACAACTGATAGCCGAAGAAGGCGCGTGTCGTTATTGTGGCGCGCTCTGGTTTATAATCTCAAATTGCACTGAGACGTTTTAGTGCATAATTGTATTGGGCGTGCGCTGCTTTAGTAGGCAGTAACATTAATGCTTTGGTGCTTACTTCTGCTTAATGTCTCATAGGCTGTATTTCACTATGCGTGCAATGGCCTGACTTTTAATACTCCTCATGACACTCTCTTGGTTGGTAGCCACTGTCAGGTGTTGTCAGGGACGGACAGCAATCTGTCCCTGACAACAGTCAAGTTTGCCATTGATTTGTTTTGGTCCATTACTATATTTTTTTTTCTAGTTTCAGCTTTCCTTCGCTCATGATTCTTTGGGTGTTTATTTTTCTAGGCGCTTTTGAGGCGAGATGAAAGCTGATTAATTTTGACCACCTGGTGTTATTTGATGTGCACCTAAATCTAACTACACGGGTGTTTTTGTATTTCGCCCCCATCGAAATGTGGCCGCCGTAGCCGGGAACTCGTGCTTAGCGGTGCAACACCAATGCCACTATGTAACCACGGCGGGTGGAAGCGCAGTCGAGGACGGCAGAAAATTGTGGGGTGATGAAATTATGCAATTTGCTGGCGTATGTAGGAATCCGCTAGAGCAAGACAGGGGTAATCGGAGATCGCTGAGAGAAGCCTTCCTCCGGCAGTGAACATCAAAATAGGCTGATGAAGTTTTACAACATGAAAAATCTGTTCACACCTGTAATCGTGCGCAGTGCCATCGCATACCATCCTGATGGACTTGCGGGTGCTGCTGGCCTTGCCTTGAGGCACTATTATTATGCACTTTTATTTTGTTCCTTTCCCTAATTAGTACCGAAATAAAGAAATTTAGTTGCTTTGTAATATCAGTATGGTGGTGGTAGTGGTGATGTCGCTACAGGCGAGGTTAGCCTAGGTGACCTGTCCGGCAATCGCTCCGCCTGAGCGTCTCTTTCTGCGCTAGATAGGTCCATTAGTTCTGTCTTCTCGAGAAATGCGCGAAGAATGTGTGACAATTTTACTGCCATTGTTATGACGGCGGTGCGTGGAACAGGCGAGCGCGGTTGCGTTTGCCGGCGCTGTAGCTCACTCCCGGATAGGGAGGCTGTCCAAAAGGGAGGTGCAATAATTTGCCGCGAAAATCTAGCCTCAACTACAGACGCATGATGTGCGATCATGCTGTAAGCTGACCGCGCTTCTTTGTTGTCGTTTAATGCGAGCTTTGCTTACTTCTCGCTCTCATACGACCACGAAAGTTAAATGCACTGCCACTTATGTTGCATCCTTATCTTAGCGTAATAGCTTGATGGCTAAGAAATTGCGTACGAATGGCATAACTTGGTGAATTCCGACCCATGACCCTTATTCAAAAAGTTTCTAAGCTCGAATTATTCGTAGAAAAAAATTGCAGCCAATGCTGGTTCGGGACATATAATTAGCGACGGTGGCCTACCGAAAAAACTTTGTCAATTCGGCCCCAGTAGCGTGTTTCTGCGTTCAACTGTTCTGATTATTAGATCAACTCGTGCTATATTGTTGTTTTTCGGCATGAGTTCGGTGCTTGACGTATAACAGAATCGACATGAAATGTGACGCAGCGATTGAGAATTCACACAAAAATTTTCTGATCCAACAGTAACAAACTTTCCCAACATGCGACACATGAACTCCTGGAGTTCTTGTTAATTCTTGCTCTTTAATTGTTTGTGAGCAATCTAGGCACGCTTGTTGTTTTTGCTGCTATGTCGCGAATCACATTGATTACCCGCCAGAGTTAACGCGTGATAATTAATATGGACCTCCCACATTCGCAAAAGGAGCTAGGTCTGTGCATCGAAAATTGTTTGACGTACAAGATGTGCTTCGCGTGTCTTTTTTTCTATTGCCGCTCTTCGCAATGAAATGTTTTTTTACCACATGTTGTCACAGGTGGAGAAAGTTTTATCATTAGCTGAAAATGCCATGACCCAGAAGCGTTGGATGCCGATTAAAATCAATGTCGGCAGGCGAGTTGCGTTTGGTGTGATCGTGGAGGCTGTGTGGGGCACAAGTGGTCATTCAAGCCTTCATCTTGATGATTTCCTCTACCAGAAATGCAGATCAGGTAGGAAGTTCATCGTAAGGGTACTTTTGTTGGACGTGAAGGACACGTGTTCTGGTCATGCAAGCGTGCGGTGGTCGTTAATGAATAAAACTAAATTAGAAGAATAAAACGCCTATGCTGGAGCTCTGATGTTGTTGTCCACTATTACGCAATACATAATTTCACTGGGTTAACTCACGATGGAAGCTTTAGAGATAGGATTTCAAAGCTCGAGCTCTTAATACCCGAGAAACGTGGTTTATGTAGTACAGAACATATCACAATGCGATGTACCGAGTGTGATCGCAAAATGCATAAAGAGGCAGGCAGTTGGAGCGCGTAGTGTAAAAGCGCGCTGAAACTGGAAATTAGATCTCCTAAAGGGCATGTACTTTGAAGTAAAAAAGAAAGACGGAAAACGAGAGAATAGTTTTATAAAGGCCACAGACACTGCTACTGTTCGCTGTTTGTGTTTTCTTCGGCTTTATTGCCTTTTGAGACCTTCTGTCTGCAGCGATCATACACAAAGTAGTGGATGTTGTGAAATTTGCATCGTCATGCTTTTCGCTTCATACGACCATTTAACTATTTCTGTATGTTGGCGCAGACCACCATGCCAGCAGCTGCGCAGAGAGTGAATGGATGTGCGCCGACCTGGCTCAGTGTGTTTCGCATTTCGAACGCTGTGACGGGAAGAGAGACTGCTCAGACGGCAGCGATGAGCGGGACTGCGGTCAGTATACAAGTCGTCAATTTTGGACATGCCAAACGGTAAATAGCGGCGCGGTGCTGTGATTCTTCATGACGAGTGTGTTAACCACATCGGTTCCTGTGTATATTGGGAAGCGTATAGAGGAACGCTATAACCAGACAAACACAGTAGCACTTTCTGGCGGGCCATGCAAAAGCCACACTTCTGAGAACTTCATTGTACATACTTTGAGTTGTGAATCATGAGCTTACGGATCTGATGGGTGTTACGCCGCTATATATAGATCAGGTAGCAGCAGTAACTATATGTTTTAGTCGTAAAGAAAAACGCGGAGGTCGTCTTCTTACACATATATTTACATATTATTTCACATGGCTGCAGTAATAGAACAGCAGCAGTACCATGTATTCGCATTGTTCACTGCAAGTGAAGTAGAACATCGCGCACAGCAGGTTTTCTGATGTTACGTTCACGCCTTCGTAATCTCCATTAAACTTGCAGTCCACGGCTTTGGGGACTGCAGCTTCGACGAAGAAGACTGGGCAGCGGCCTGCAACTGGACAGTCGACGACATTGGCGGACAACCATCCTGGAAGCGAGCAAAGGAATCGCACTCTGAGGACACGGGACCTCCAAGCTCGCATCGTGGAACACCAGGAAGTAAGCATGTGCATATATCTATATATGTAGTCGATGACGACGTTACAAAGCACAACATCACCATGGTAAAGAATAACTACAGTTAGAGAAAATGCACGTCCTTCCATAGGCTTGTATCGCTGTATACATCTTCAGGATACTGTAGTGACGTTAAAGCGTTTGGTATAACCGCGATAAACAAGGAGGGAACAAAAATCCAAAGGAACAGCGCTCAATAGCGTTCGTAACATGACACAAAATAGCCTAAATGCTCCTAATTTTAATGCACCATAAGTATAAGTCTGTCGTGTACGAAAACTTTCTACTAGAACAATGCGTGCTATAGGAATTAGTCACACTGGTAAGCTGTTCTTTCTTCTCCGTTGCCCAAAAGATTACGAATCTTTATGAGTACGAGCTTACACCAGCCTTTAGACCTGAAGGTGTTCAAAACCACATGCATTACGGAGCTTAGCTAATTTAAAACCAAATCCAACCTCTCGTTTAACAAGACACACTAACCACTGGCACATTCAACGACTCCGAACGTATCACGGTTTCTACTTACCACAATAATCCGTACCGAGCGTACTAAAATTAAATGAGGTAGCTTTGTGCGCTTCATTAAAAAACTACATATTAAATATACTGTGTTGAATATACTCTTTAGTATATTGTAGAGAAATGTCCGTTTGTGATGTACCTTTTTAAAATTCTTTAGATGTTTGCAGAACTTTGTAAATACTAGATATTTATATTGTGCATTTCATGAAAGATGTTATGTGCAATCTCCTGCGCCATTGTCTGCTGTTTCCTTTGTGTTTTCGACACAGCTTTTCCCCCGCTATGCTTACCACTCATGTACAATTTTAGCATGCATTACAAAAATGAACTTCAAACATCCTGTTTTTCTTTCACAGCCTATTTCCTGCTCGCCAACAGTACCGAGCTGCCACTGGGGTCGGTAGCAGTTGCCCGTACGCCTCAGTTCCCGGCAAGCCAAAACAAGTGCCACCTCAGGTTCTGGTATTTCATGAGAGGTTCACCATCCATGGAGTTTCTCCGGGTGAGCACAAGATGAATACGGTGGCTGACTTTGTCACATTATATATATATATATATATAGTCATATTATAAGAAGTCAACAAACACTGACACCAAAGACAACATAGGGGAAGCTATTTGTGGTTTAATAAATGAAATAAAGAAACGATAAATTAATGGAAATTGAAGTGGATGAAAAAACTTGCCGCAGGTGGGAACCGAACCCACAACCTTCGCATTTCGCGTGCGATGCTCTACCAATTGAGATAAGGCGGCGCTGTTTCCCCATCCACTTTCTTGGGTATTTAATTGTCTTAGTAGAACCCTGGAAGTGTTAGCCAGCGCCACCACTTGCAGACCTTGGCGGCGGACGTGGAACGTCCTTTTTGCCGCAGGCGTCACGAGAACGTGATCTTTTTTGGGTGAAGGCAACTGGTCAATAAACTCACATATGCTACCTGAAGGCATCAATGTTGCCGGATTCGAGACCCTCGTTATGTAATCAACGAGATGAAAGGGGGTTAACCGAGGGGCCCGATATTTATTAGTCATATCATAAGAAGTCAACAAACACTGACACCAAGGACAACATAGGGAAAACTATTTGTGGTTTAATAAATGAAATAAAGAAACGATAAATTAATGGAAGTTAAAGTGGATGAAAGAACAACTTGCCGCAGGTGGGAATCGAACCCAAAACCTTCGCATTTCGCGAAAGTTGTGTATTTGGTTCCCACCGGCGGCAAGTTGTTTTTTCATCCACTTTAATTTCCATTTTTTCGCGACGGTTGTGGGTTCGGTTCCCACTTGCGGCAAGTTGTTTTTTCATCCACTTTAATTTACATTTATTTATCATTTCTTTATTTCATTTCATCATCATCATCATCATCATCATCATCATCATCATCATCATCATCAACCTGGTTACGCCCACTGCAGGGCAAAGGCATCTCCCATACTTCTCCAACTACCCCGGTCATGTACTAATTGTGGCCATGTTGTCCCTGCAAACTTCTTAATATCATCCGCCAACCTAACTTGCTGCCGCCCTCTGCTACGCTGCCCTTCCCTTGGAATCCAGTGCGTAACCCTTAATGACCATCGGTTATCTTCCCTCCTCATTACATGTCCAGCCCAGGCCCCCCCCCCCCCCATTTCTTTTTCTTGATTTCAACTAAGATATCAGTAACTCGCGTTTGTTCCTTCACCCAATCTGCTCTTTTCTTATCCCTTAACGTTACACCTATCATTCTTCTTTCCATAGCTCGTTGCGTTGTCGTCAGTTTAAGTAGAACCCTTCTCGTAAGCCTCCAGGTTTCTGCCCCGTACGTGAGTAGTGGTAAGACACAGCTGTTATATACTTTTCTCTTGAGGGATAATGGCAACCTGCTGTTCATGATCTGAGAATGCCTGCCAAGCGCACCCCAGCCCATTCTTATTCTTCTGATTATTTCAGTCTCATGATCCGGATCAGCAGTCACTACCTGTCCTAAGTAGATGTATTCCCTTACCACTTGCAGTGCCTTACTCCCTATCGTAAGGTATTATTAAACCACAAATACTGTCCCCTGTGTTGTCCTTGGTTTCAGTTTTTGCTGACTTGTAATGATATGACTAATAAAAATCGGGCCCCTCGGTTAAGCCCCTTTCTTCTCGTATATATATATATATATATATATATATATATATATATATATATATATATATATATATATATATATATATATATATATATATATATATATATATATATATATATATATACTTTCATGTGACAGCATCAATGCCGTAAGAAACACGGCGTGTAGTGTTCATTTGCTTCGCCTAGTTATGCTCACACCCATTTCCTTTCTCCATTTTTCACTTAATCTGGTCCCTTTTTCGATCATCTTTCATTCCCGTCACTTCGTTAGCACAGCAGAGGGTAGTCATCTGGTCTATCGTCATCACCATAAGCCTATATAGATTCATTGCAGGTCGAACGCCTCTCCCAGCAACCTCCGATTAGTCCTGCCTTGCGTCAGCTGACCCCATCTTATGCATGCAAATTTCCTAATTTAATTACGCCACCTAATTATCTGGCGTCCTCGACGGCGATTTTATTCCACTGGCACCCGCTCCGTATCTCTAATGACCACGGGCTATCCGTCTTCCGCATTACATCTCCTGCCATCTTCATCTTATTGTCAATTACGTCGACGTAAACCCGAACAGCCACTCTGTTAATTCAACTTAATATTGTTTAACCATTGTATGGCCGGTCTATACAATGGCTAAACATCCATGTTTTTCTCTCTTTTTTCTTCTCCTCCTTAAGAAATATGTTATACTGGCTACGGAAATGCTGGTTGCACAAAGGGTTTATCCGCTGTGGCATTTGGGAGACTCAATTTCCGCGATCACGTAGTCAGCAAATACATAATGAACACAATTGTTAATTGTGAAATTGCGCGATTACGGCATACGTTAGAAGCTTGAAGGCAGTGGTACTCGAAGACAACTTCGTTTTACTTCATAAAATCTGACAGTATGCGGATTTCACATTCAGCTGCTGGAGTCGCGAGAGAAACGCGCCACGTGATGTAGCTTAGCACTGCGCAAATAGGAAGAACGCCAGTGTTGCTTTTGCCTGCCGAAAGCCGGAGCGCGGCTTTTATCACGGAACCAGCGGCGCCATGATCAGGAAACGTGTCCACGTTCTCCATGTCTGCATCAATATTTACATCAATGCGCAGGCCTGTGTGAAATGAAAAACGAAGATTTGCCAATTGCCGAGAGGGAGAAAATAAACTTTGCAAATCCAACGCGCATGTGTAGAATCTATGTGAAGCGGTCATTAAATGTTACACAACTAAATGCGCTGCGTAGGAGTGTGTTTACTTTCATGTTATAACAACGCGTATTCTCGTGCAGTGTTTACGTTTATGCACCACACAGGTCACAACTTTAATGTCATGCAATACTTATGTTTGTGCATTACATAGTTCAGAATTTATGCCGAAATGCAAGCACCCAATTAGGCGGATGCGCAATGTGAGACGTCGACGCAGTGATGTCACGAAGACGAAGGCTTTGCATGATACTTTCTGGGGGGAAATTGGTGAAGACAGGTGTATGCACAGAGAAGTAAAACACACATCTAAATACATTTAGGGCTTCCACACCCATTATGCATAGGAACATACCCAGTGGCCCAAGGATGGTGTAGGTAAGGTATGACAAATTTAAGAAAATAGAATGAACTGTTGCATGATTTTGAGAAGCAACAACAAGCAACACACGAGACTTGAAGAAACGGACAACACAAACCGCTTCGTGTTGTCCCTTTTTTCAAGTCTCGTGTTTTGCTTGCGGTTACTTCCCAAAATCATGAATCACCAACTGAGCTACACTCACACTCTGCTATGAACTGTTGCATATTACGCGCTATTCCATTAAGAAGTCTGTCTGCTTTAGAGCTGCCTATGAACGGACATTATACTATGTACGGTTTTATGTTGTGATTGATTGTTTGATTATGCAGAATAAAGGTTTGCCCATTGACAAGCTAAGTTGTCGGTCAGCAGTCAGTATTATACAAGTTGTCTATTCCGCGAGAAACTTGCGTCCCCACGTAATTAGGCCAAATCCCTGAAGGGTAAGCAAAGAAAGTTTTGCTTTGAAGGAGCAGGTAAATGTTTTGCCCTGTACTCACTGCTGAGTCGAAGCGCAGCGTACCGCTGTCAAGGTATGTGCCTGTAGCACTCCGCAGTTTAAAATCCGGTCTGGGAATCCTTTCTTTCGCTGTTTTCGTGGCATCTTGCTTCTGGACGACAAATGTGTAAAAATGTGAATGACAATTTCTTGGTGGTAGGTGCTTGTTCTTGCACGACTTGCGCTTTTAGCGGTGCCGTTAAACCGTAGCTGACTCTGGACACTTTCCAGGTAGAGACAGAGGGTGGCGGCTCGAGACTGCCCATGTGGCAAGAGCTCGGACCTCAGGGATCCCTGTGGGCGTATGCGCACGTGATGATCGGTCACCCGCAGCCATTCACGGTCGCCTTCCTTGCACAGCGTGGAGGCGACGCACTCACTGACATCGCCATCGACGAAGTGACCTTCACACCTTCTTGCCTGCTAGGAGGTGAAGGCCTGTGCTCCTGTCCCTTTTCAGATGATGTATGCGCGCTCTGCACTGTTTCTGGGGAAGTGTGAGCCGCATATCAGCGCAGCTTGGTGGCACTGAATAATGGCTGCTGAATACTCGGAAGGCAGTTGTGGTGTGCCTTTTCCCTCGCGAGAAGCGCCAAGCTTAGCGCCATTGCAACTGTTTCCGGTGCATTTCTCTCCCTTTCGCTTTTTTTATGTTGATTTGTTTCATTGCCGCCCAGTCTATCTACCTCGTAGGCGTTTTCTCTCCCAGGGGCTACTTTCTAGCTGATGTGTGAATAATTAGGGCCCGCTGGAACAGGAGCGCGTATGAAGCTTCTGGGAGGTTTGTGATTTGCGTTCATTTGGTCGGTAAAGTGACTAGCAGGACGTTAGAAGGGTACTGGTACAAGCAATGTTGTCATTTTTTACGCTTTCATGAACTGCTCTGCGCCGAACAATAGCGGCAGGCAACTGCCAACGCTCCAGCAAAAAGAATAATTCATAATAGGGGTGCTAATTCTGAGCAGTACTGGCTTTTCTTGAGAACGAGTTTAGAATACGCCGCTAGTCGAGCGCCAGACAGCGCTGATGGTATCGTAGCTGACAACGTGGCCTCACAATTAATCTTGCGGGCTGACAAACCACTAACTTACAGAAGCGCGCCAGCTAAGTGGTGTAATTGCTGGTGGCAGAGTTCGTCTGCTATAGGCATGCACGTGCCAAATTGTATACTCCCTGCTGAATTGCGGCAACCTGAATCGTGGTCTTCCTCATTGTCACTCTAGCTATGAGGTTCTGTAAGCAACGAAGAAAAAAGTAAAGAAATATTATTATTCAAACGAATTATATGTTACAGTTACCACGATGCCGTCCTTCTGCTTAGAGGGACACAGTCGTACCACACATCCATGCCCGTTTATGACGGTCTGCTTAGAGGTTTAAATCCCATAATTACTTCGTTTAGCGCAAAACAAACGACACAAGAAAGACGACCCCCCCACCCCCAGGACAAGGCGCTACTCTCAACTGACATCATTTATTGCGTCACTCCCTTATAGGCAATTTTGGCGCTAAACAAATAATTATGGTTTCGCACCAACTAGCCCGCCAACGCGTTCTGATGTAAATCGCACGCGACTCTATTTGACGGCACACACCGGTGAGGTAGGAGTCTAAAACCAGCAGGCGAGCAACCAGATAGAGAAACGATACTCTTTTCCCCCGAATTTACCCAACTGGTGACGTCGAAAGTCCACGTGGAACGTCACAAATAGAACCACAGAACGTGTCATGTTGATGTCAGTGTTGCCACGTACTGTAGTTAAAGGTCATCTGACGGCACGGTCGTTTAAAACATCAAAAGAACTTCTCGGCAACGTTCGCGATTAACAATCGGTTAGTGGTAGCCGTGTATAAAGAATAAACGATAACTCAGAAGCCTTTGGGCGCGAGGTAGTTGGTTATGGATCATTCATTTTAAACAACGAAAAAACACTCGCGCATGCACACACACACACACACGCACGCAGCGTTCGTCCCCTGCTCATCCTTGTCCGTGTTTTTTTTGACGCTGTTTAAAATTAAAGAAGTGAATAACACAAGCATCTGAATCAGGAAATGTCGTCATTACTCCTTTGAGAAGAAATCGCGGGAAATGTCTTGCAGATGCTGGAATTGCTTTGTGCCGTAACAGTCGTGCATAATACGACAAAGACATGTGCTTGGAATAGCTTGCATAGTAGAATATTTATACTTAGAATTACAGTCGTATATGGCAGCTGCGCTTCGAAGGCTAATGCTCGTCTCAATTTTTCAGGTACTGCTCATACCGAAAAACATCCGTCCTTGTGCACCCGAGACGAGTTTTTGTGCGCGGACAAGAGGATGTGCCTCCCCCGAAGTTTCGTTTGTGACTGCGAGAACGACTGCGAAGATGGTAGCGATGAAACAGACTGTGGTTTGTATATTCAATAATTCGAATCAGTGCTATTTGAACAAGAATTCATGTTCAGCATACGTTCTGTGTTATAGGATATGCTCGGTACGCTAAGAAAATAAGAAAATGTAACTGTTTTTTTATTTCGAGGATATTTCCAAATTGTCGCACGAAGCAATTCGCGCAGTTCGACTTGTTCAGTTGGATTGCTTGAGGAGGCGAACTTTACTTGTATGACAAATCGAAATGTCCTGGCAGTTAATTAGAGAACTCACTAAATATCTTTTTAATTTTTCACTTTATTGCGCGTGTTGCAATCGCGAAACTGAGGTCGAGCAGTGAGACGACTAAGTTATGTCTGCTTTGCAGAAATTTGAAACTAGCACCACTTCGAAGGTATGGGTCCCTAAAATGTGATAAGAAATACATTGGCGTTCCACTTGGGTTTCCCGAAAGTCTCCCTCTAGCAGTTCATGAAGATCTCATCTAAAACGCAATTCACTTTTTACCAGATTGGAATACGGATATGTCGAAAGTGATGCTATTCCTACGATTCCTGCTGAACAGATGTGACATAATTATACTATTCGGTTTGAATCTCACAATTTCAACGTATTTCTTAAAGTGAATCATCATCATCATCATCAGCCTGGTTACGCCCACTGCAGGGCAAAGGCCTCTCCCATACTTCTCCAACTACCCCGGTCATGTACTAATTGTGGCCATGTTGTCCCTGCAAACTTCTTAATATCATCCGCCAACCTAACTTGCTGCCGCCCCCTGCTACGCTTTCCTTGCCTTGGAATCCAGTCCGTAACCCTTAATGACCATCGGTTATCTTCCCTCCTCATTACATGCCCTGCCCATGCCCATTTCTTTTCTTGATTTCAACTAAGATGCCATTAACTCGCGTTTGTTCCCTCACCCAATCTGCTCTTTTCTTATCCTTTAACGTTACACCCATCATTATTCTTTCCATAGCTCGTTGCGTCGTCCTCAGTTTAAGTAGAACCCTTTTCGTAAGCCTCCAGGTCTCTGCCCCGTACGTGAGTACTGGCAAGACACAGCTGTTATACACTTTTCCCTTGAGGGATAATGGCAACCTGCTGTTCATGATTTGAGAATGCCTGCCAAACGCACCCCAGCCCATTCCTAATCTTCTGATTATTTCAGTCTCGTGATCTGGATCCGTGGTCACTACCTGCCCTAATTAGATATATTCCTTTACCACTTCCAGTGCCCTGCTACCTATCGTAAACTGCTGTTCTCTACTGAGACTGTTAAACATTACTTTAGTTTTCGGCAGATTAATTTTTAGGCCCACCCTTCTGCTTTGCCTCCCCAGATCATTGAGCATGCATTGAAATTGGTCCCCTGAGTTACTAAGCAAGGCAATATCATCAGTGAATCGCAAGTTACTGAGGTATTCACCGTTAACTCTTATCCCCAATTCTTTCTAATCCAGGTCTCTGAATACCTCCTGTAAACACGCTCTGAATAGCATTTGAGAGATCGTATCTCCCTGCCTGACGCCTTTCTTTATTGGGATTTTGGTGCATTCTTTATGGAGGACTACGGTGGCTGTGGAGCCGCTATAGATATTTTTCAGTATTCTAAAGTGAATACTTAAAGTTATATATTTTAGCTGTAGACTCGGATGAATAGAATTATTTTTTCAAGTATTGTCCACCCGCCTTTCTCGTAATCCACCTGAACAGACTGGATTACGCTGTATGATCCACGCGATATAAAAAAAAGAAAAAAAGAAAAAAAGCACGTGGTATAATAACTATAGTGTGCTAAGTTCGACCAGCTCTTTTTGTTAATGTATACCGGTGGTAAGCTGCTTAAAATCCTTTCGACACTAGAATCTGATTTGTTACCGGGCATTTAAACACAAAATAAGGGCAGGAAAAGAAAAACACATCGAGAATAATGAAAGCAGGAAATGGCCTCGTAAGACTGAGATTTTCATTGCGGACTACGATTTACAAAAAAAGTAGAAAAAAACCCCCTAAAGCTTCTAAACAGCAGGAAATGAGCAGACACAAAAATTGCCTTACGTGATGCATACGTGTCCGGCGAGGAAGAACAATAACCGGGGCATTTCGGCGAAAGTATATGAACTATCATTTTTTATACTTACAGGAATGACATGCAAAGCAGGAGCAACAACAGGTAAGATATACGAATGATATAATTGTTTGTTTCATGACACTACTTTATTCGCAGTTGTAAGTAGGCCATGCGTGAAAGTGATTCTCCAGTACCATACTTTTGCTAAAAATCCAGGCAGAATGTCGTATGTGTACGTACAACATAATATTACCCCACCTTTAAACGATTATTTAAATAGTGGGAATTTACGTGCTAAATCGTGATCCGATTATGAGGCGGGCTGTAGCAGGGGACTCCGGATTAGATTTGGCCACCGGGTTTCTTTTTTTACATGCACCCAATGCACAGTGCACACGAGAGTTCTTGCATTACATCCGTGTCGGAATGCGGCCGCCGCGGCCGGAGTAAGAACCCGTGACCTCGACTTCAGCAGCGCAACGCCATAGCCATCCGGGCTAGGACGGGTCCCACGCCTTTCTGATAGAAATATGTTGGAGAATGTGAAATGTCAGTGCAAGGGACTAACCACATTCTGTTCTTAGTTTTGTTTACCTCTTTCGTGGTGATTACCTAGTGGCGCAGCTGTGCGTAGCAGCGGTATGCACTGAATGAAAGCGATAGAACGCGGAAAGAAATTTGATGATAGCTCTCTTTTGTCTTCAGCTAGTGGGAAAGCGACCGGTCGCCCACTGTCCCCGGCTTCTTGGTCAGTGTCCTCAACGCCAAGCTCGCTTTGCACTGCTCCCGGCGCATTCAGCTGCGGTAGTCGAAATGGTCCTTGTATTCCTGGTCTGCTTCTCTGCGACGGCGTGCCTGACTGCCCGAATGCAGAGGACGAATGGCAATGTGGTGCGTGATCCTTGTCCATCTTTTTTTCTCTCTTCTTTTTGATCGTGGTGTGTGCGTAGGTGTAAGCAGCAAAGGTCCGCGAAAACAATACTTCGGGCAAATGTCATTCTCTCATGTGAGCTTCTTGGGCCTAAAACGAAATATTTGTCTTCTCTGTGCTTGACTCTGTGATTGTAGTAAGTGACGAGGTTTGCAAGGGGAAGCGCCATTTGTTACTTATGTACCCGCTGGTTTATCGCCGTGCTGTCTTATTGGACCCAAAGCGACAATCCCCGAATGCGACCTTCATGTTAAGGCTGTTAACAAAGTTGTTCTTATTCGTGCTTTCGCATTTACTAAGGCAGAACACGCGTGTTAATTTAGGCATACTTGTGAATTTGACTTCGCTACACCACTTCCAGAAAGGAGGCATTATGATGCTGTTACATTCCTGAATATATAAGTGAGAGAAGCTTACACGTTTACAGACAATAATTTATCATGTTCTTTCCACAGAAAACTCATTGTTGTGAGAAATACCTTCGTTGTAGGATTCATGCAATAATTGCCTCCAAAGGTGGGCTGGAAGCAACGATTCTGAAGTTAAGCCCTTCGCTGAAGCTCGGGAAGATTGTTGAATCTCATACGATTTGCCGATTGAGACTATCACTCTTTTAAGTATACTGATAAGGGAATGCGGTAAACATCATCTGGGGTGGTAATATGTAACACAGAATTTTAGTGAAGTAACATGTAAAGTTCGCGATGGAGAGTACTTTCCGAACCAGACCGTCGTCTATGTTGTTCATTCAGACTTGTCAGGATGATTATTTACTTTTCTCTGCTCAAGATAAATAAGGTTGTCGGTTAAGACAAAAATGTTGCGTATAACCCTTAGGGCTCCACGAGTTCGAAGTGCTGCTATGCTCCCATTTTGCTGCCTGTGTAAGCGGTCGCAGTGCAGCGGGATGCTAGCTAAAACAACACAAATACAAGCGCGCCCTTCGCTTGCGATTCTCAAGGGACTCATACAGGGGACTGGCCTTTTCCGCTCTTTTCTCGTTTATTCCAAGCTGCAAGGTACCGCGGAGTGCTTTTATGACTCTGCTTCGGGAATTCACCAGCTCCACGTGCGCGTAGGAGCCTCAACAAGGGCGGTGCACTTAAAGAAATGCTCGCGATGAAATGCCCAGAGTAGCGCTGCACGAGAGCTTAGACTTGACGTTGCCGAAGTGGCACTTGGAAAATGACATCACGCCAAAGAACCTTCATCGTGTCCTGTATCTAGCGCATAAAAGGGAGATTGGGCAATAAGTGAAAACATTTCACGTCCGGTGGCCATTCTTGTTGCACATGTCTATGCCGAATTTCTAGAATTTCAGGAATCAACGTTTTGTTCGGCATTATAATGCACGCAGATGGCAAAGGCACTTGCCCTGAGGGTTACTACTACTGCCGGGACCCTTCGTCCTGCCTGCACAAATCCAAGCTGTGCGATGGCCGTGCCGACTGCAGCGACGAATCAGATGAATCTCTTTGCAACGGTCGGTATCTTTGAAGTCAACATATCGGAGTCGCTTATTTCATACTCGAAGTACGGAAGCTGTACAAGAGTAGCTCAGTGTACTCGGCCCACAATTCGTATTCCTTTTTATCACTCTGCTTTTTAAGAGTGGGCACTAATGCTCTCCTTTGCTTTTGGTATAGCCTGCCCTGACTACTTTTGTCGCAACGGAGGCAGCTGCAAGCTGGCACGAGGGACAGGTGCTCCGCAGTGCGCCTGCCTAGACGTCTTTGGGGGAAACCGCTGCGACCGGGAGCTCACCGTGGGACCTCCATCTCCAGTGGCGCAGACCCACGGTACGTTCCTCCTAGGTATGAGTGGTGCACATATCGGGGCCTTTTCACATTATCCAAGTGGTCCACGACGCATATATGTACACTAAATCATCTAATACAGTGCGGCCTATTGCTGGCTATCAAAAATCAAGCACGCTGATTTGCTGCTAGATGCGACCGCGCTGGCCTATAACGATCTAACTTAAACAATAGAAGCATTTAGCAGCAGCACGCCATGATATAGGGGACTTTTAAACGAGGCTGTCGTTCCATTCTAATGTTCGATATTCACCAGAGAGAATTCTGCTATAGCCTACTTTTCAAACTCGCCCTCCCCTATTATTGAGTTTTTTCAATTCAGTTTATTTGGACACAAATTGATGGTACAGGATGGCCACGAGGCGCGGAAAAATGTGGCAACAATACCTCCTGACAGGGCCTTCACCTCGGCATCACACATCATGATAGCTGGTCGTCATGACAAAATATTGCACTACATTGAGAGATCAGAGCAATCAGTGAAAATTCAGCAATACTTGCTGTTTTACACGTGACAAATTATCCTATGATTTGAGATTATACATTGATTACATCATTCATTACTCAACGTCTTTCATCGCACGATTCTATTCACAAATACACTGTGCTTAAACAATTTTCGAAAACTGTATTTCTTGCAATGACAATTTCTTTTCGAGAAATAGCGCCCGTTCAAAGAAATATCGTTGTTGAAGAGGGCCGTCGCAGTGGCTTAGCGACGATGGTGTCCTGTTGCTACTGCTGAACACCAAGTGACAGGTTCGATTCTTGGCTACGGCGGCTGCATTCCAGTGGCGCCAGCAAGTAAAAATGCTCGCCTGCTGAGCACTGGGCGGGCGATAATGAAGGTGGTCATACTAATTTCCAAGTCCCCCATTACGGCACCTCTTATTGTCAGATTGTGGCTTTGGGACGATAAAAAAGAGACATATTTGAATGAATTGAAAATACTATTCTTAAGATACAAAAGAGGCTTGTGGTCCCCACTATTGCAATATGACATTTTAACAGCAGTCGATCAGGGAAATTAAGCTCGCTACATGGTTCAGCGCACATCGCAGTTCTGGTCGAAAAATTATAAATTCGTTTTTCGAATCCTAGAACACTATAATGTAAGGCTATTCCAATCTGTTCGTGTTCCATTTCTTCCATTAGCCCTCCACGATTGGCCGAAAATTTTTGGGCCACGCCCACTTCGCCTGTCTGATGACGCGACTTCACGAAAACTGCGAAAACGTCCCAACTGATGACACGCACAGACTGATTATACCTGATAAAGTCCAACAAGAGATAGAAAGTTCTTTCCGATTCTACACCTTTGTTGCTCTTAGTACGCTATCGGTAAATAATTTGGGAGCAGCTACCACATAATCTGCCCGTCACGCGACGTCACAAAAACGTGAAAACTCACCACGTCATAGTTACGTGTACGCACTAAAGATGCCTTAATATGTCGAACAAAATGTTTCTAGAAACATTGTTTTTACAATGTTTCTAGTGTCGCCGGTGACTACCCCGTTCTAAAAGGAACATATAGATGCCCGTTGGTCACTCTGGAACTGGCTACACGGAGCTGCCCGTGAGTCTTTGCGTGTAATAAATACTTTGGCGTGGCAGTTTAAGGTTGTCGAGCTTTTTCAGCACATACGAGACGTCGCTCTGGCTACTCTTCGTCACTGAGGATCCATTTTCGCGGCACCTTTAACTCCACGTTGCACGCTGCAGCGGTTTTTGACCAGGCAGCCCCAAGCTAAGCAAGCGGAAGCGGACCAATTGCAGATGTCGGCACCATTCGGTTCCCACGATTATCTACTGTCACTAGCTCGATCCCATCGATACCTTCTCCACCTCTGCGAGCTCCTCGCCTCTTGTTAGCCAATTTAATAGAAAAATCCTGTCAGAGTATGCAATGCTACTGGCTTTGAAAGCAAACAAAAGTGACCTCCTATAGTGAGAGTGTTTCATTGGCCAGTTCAAACTCCGCTGCGGCTCAACGCCCGATGCCTGCGTAGGCGGTTACGTAAATTTGACGTTAGAAGATTGGAATAAAATCAGAATGCAATAGTTTCACCTTATAGTGCTCCTAGTGTTGTGAACATATGACTTCTGGTAGTAATTTTTGATTAAAATTGTTTTTTTCTAGTGGCTGGTTGGTCCTACGGGGCACCTCTTGTAATTATTTTTGTGGTTGCTTCTGTCATCGTGGCCGTCTATTTTTGGAGAAGAAGAGTCTCAACAGGGTGAGTTGCTTAAAATAAAAAAAAGAGGAGGACCGCATGAACCTTGGCGTGACTTTTTTTCTTGCTACGCCAGTTTTCTGTAAGAACGTCGTCCTAAATTAGCAAACAAATAAGCCTTAGGCCTTGGCTCGCTGCCATCAATCGCCAATGTAGGTGATTGTCAAATGAAGATCAACCCCGAGTATGACCTCCAGTTTTAAAAAGTGTTCGCATTAATGATGACATCGCCTCTCTGCTAACGCACAATTCACATGAAAATTTCCTACCGAGGTGTGTCAGATTTGTCAGGTAGAATATATATACTGATAATATTGCGATTCGAAACAATCGAGTGGCCAAGGATGGAAACGTAAACGCCTCTCCGGCTCAAAAATTGAATGGACTGATCCTGCCAGGACCAGAACGCGATCTGTTTTTAAGTGATTTCACGGTAAAAGGGACCATCAACAAAGAAGGTGAAAAAAAAGGCACGAAAAAAAGGAGGGGAAAAAAAGAAGGAAGTGCGCATGTATCGCTCTTTCGTATGCAGGTACTCCAATTATTTAATTGGTTACAGAGTAGGCTTTGTTAAAGAATATAATGATTTTTAGCTTGATACGGTTGGTACTAGGGTTGGCGTGTTAGGAGGTGACCTCGGCACAGATTCCGAATAATTTAAAGTGAGACTCTCATATACACTGAACTCGTCAACTTATTTGCAAGTGATGAGAAGCGATTTTTATTTTCGTGTTATTTCTGTTTTCTGAAAGACTCTATAAGATGTTGGCGTGCGAATACAGCACCCGTTACTCCTAATTTTACAATCAGGAAGGGCTGTACAGTCATACTTTAGCAATACACTTATGCACATTGTCTGTGCACGAAAACCTCTATGTTTGCAATGAATGCATACACGATGATAGTAGAACGTAACAAACTGTAAAGCGTTAAAAATTACGGCCAAATTAACGGTACGGGCAAAAAGTAACACAATTTTAAACTACCGCGACACATCATAACATACAAGGCAACCACAACAACAGAAAAAAATAAAGAACTCACGGACGAAACATTTGTACGTCGCCGTACATACGCAACTGTCAGAAGTTTTCTGAAGGCAATTAGTTCGCGCGTTCTTTATGGCACTTGTTGGTCAGTTGCCCAAGTTATCGCAAATAAATATTCCAAGCTGAAAGTCCTTGCAGTATATAGCATTTTTTTTTTACTTCGAATACTTTAAAAGAAAGTTCTCACTGAAGTTACTCGAATGACGCCAATAAATATTAACTATGTGCCCAGGCGCACATCAGTTGCAGGAAGAACCAATGCAATCAATTCACTAATTAAGCTCATTAGAATAATTAACTGCTTAATTACTAGCGCTACGGCACAAGTTTGTGTTGGCAAGTTGAAGGGAATGACCATGGAAGTCGCAGTTTCGTGCTTGAAAATTGCAACATTGCCATACAAGCCGGAGTAACTGGCCTCAAATTATCCGTTGAACTTATCACGCACGTAGCACTGCGTAGCGCGGCTCGCGATGCAAGTCTCCTTTTGACGCAGCCGGGCGGCGTGAAATGAAGCTGGGCTACACGGCACGATAAATTGGCCCGTTTCGCACTTGCTGGTGCAGTGATTGTGCATCCACTTAGGAGTTTCGCACTGCGCCAATGGGAAGCAGCTCGTGGGAAGAGCCGAGTGCGACGGCAGCTTTAATCTACGCCGCCCTGATACGTCACAAGAAGGTCATTCCACGAGCTGGTCTTCGCAGTGAGGCGTGCGCAATCAGGTAAATTCTACGAATAATGCGAGGCCAATCATGTCGGCTTGCATTGCCTTCAACTTTCCAGTATAAGCACGTTCAGCAAAGTTTGTAACTAAGTAATTAAATAATGTAGTTAGTTTAATTAATGAAATGATTAGCTTTGCGTTTGCTGTGTTTGCTCTGCGCTATGTTTCATTTTCTTGTTGCATGTGCTAACGAATTCCTTTATTGTAAGGATTCTTTTCTCGTCGCATCTCCTTTAATCCATTAAAAAAAGTTAACGTTGTAGAAACGCCTGCGACTTATCGCTTGCCAACATTATCCAAAATTATAGTAAATACAGTCAATGAATAGTATATACAGCATTCAATTGCTAGTCTAATATTCTCGTAGTGTGCATAGGTATGGAAAGGAGGGCTAATTATGTGTGCGCCTACGTTATTGAGTCTGCGCTAACATTGCCTCAAGCCTGCTTTGAGCAAAGCAGCGGGGGCATTAAAACCGCGCCGATGTTATCGTATAATGAATTCTAAAAATGCAGCAGCTCCGGACTCATGGCTGGAGCCTGCGTTTAGCATTAAACATGTTGGCATTTTTTCTGTGTTTGGATAAACACTACTGCAGAGATTAGTTTTCTGAGAGAAGACTGAGTTACTTGGGTCTCATTGTCAATACCATCATTTGCGGCATCTTTTTTTAGGGAGGAAACTGCGCCTGTAACGATCAACAACCCAACTTACGGACTCTACCTCGATGAAGTGAGTTCTCAGTATTTTCTATCTGCGGTGCTACCTTAACCATAATCATGGTTTGTTTTCTTTTATTTGTCATTAAATCTCTATGTTATGAGCAGTGTTCAATGCTGCAATAAAGTAGTCGGTTGGACTCGTTAGTAATGGAAGATTAGTGCTCTTTCTGTAGCTGAAAATAGTTGAGGGGCCACTTATGCGAAATGGAGTCTGTGCATCCCGAAAAAAATTTCTGCGTAAATAACTTAGACGTTAATTTGCATAATTTATGTTGACAACGTTTCAACGCAGATTCTGATCTTTATATTTTTTTTAATACAGGGAGACACCAGCACATCGGCAGTTAACTCCCTCTGCAGCGACTGTTGAATGGATGTTGTGGCTGACGTTAGGGTTTTTCTTAATCTCTACTTATATTCTACCTGAAAGGTAAAATAAAATATACCTCAGAATCACTGTTTTCTTGTGCAAATTCTTCTACCCACACTACGAACTACACTGTCAAGGCAAGCTACATTGATCAGACACAATAAAGAGATCATATCGACATCTATCCAAAGAAAATAAAGAAAGGAAACTTATGATGTACTGCACTATATTCTTGTTTGTACAGGGTAACGTTCATAAGCGTTCGTCACATCATGTCTTACTGTTCTGAATTAGTGGCGCACTTTCCATATAAACGAACTTTTCCCACAAACATCAGCTACACAACAATGGCCTTATCAGGACAGAGGTCGACGCGGTATTCTTCGTCTAAGTTTAGTGAGTGGAAATTGACCCATTGCTTTTACTTTAACCGAAGGCGAACACGCAGAAGTAGGAGCACGTATGAATTACCCGCCGCGGCGGCTTAGTGTCTACGGTGTTGCGCTGCTAAGCACGAGGTGGGGGAATGAACTCCCCACCGCGGCGGCCACGTTTAGATGGGGGCCAAGTGCAAAAACGCCTGTGTCCCGTGCATTGGGGCCACATTAAAGATCCCCTGGTGGCCAAAATTTCTCCGGAGTCTCCCAGTACGGCGTGCCTCATAATCAATGCTTGGCTTTGGCACGTAAAATCCCAGAATTCAATTCAGAACACGAATGAGTTTTAAAATAAAGCGTAGTGGTGACTCTTCTCTACTGAAAAAACCCGTAATCCCCATAACTCTTATACTCAGTAGCATCATATGATAATGGGGTTTTTGTATGGGATCCTATACGTTACATATCGAATTATTGTGTGCGGTAGTTATGGGCATATGGATTTTTCATTATGGTTTATCAATGTCTATATTCATTAAAACTGGAAAACTATAAAGAAGCCTTTCGGTGAATTCCTCAGTTTCTCGATTAACACTACCTACGACTGTGCGTACTTATTTGAAAAACCATAACAACCACGTTAAAAAATAAAGACCGGTCTCTTGATTGCCAACTGCGAAGGTAAGCAACTACATTACTACACCTTACGCAGCCTTTACTGAGCTATTTCGATGTAGTAATGAGCTACTGCATAATAATCTCATTGAAGTATATAAGCTGGAAGAGCGCATTCGCGAAGCTTTCTGAACGGAGCACACGCTGGCTCTCGCAGACGAGAGCGAGAGACACCCGTTGGAAGGTGATGCGCGCCCTCGTAGTGCCGAAAACCACACACTTCCACGAAAATGCGTGACGTAATTTCTACAATACTTAATTACGTTCAACTTAGCAATACTTAGGATCAACTGAACCCTCTAGCTCACCATCGGTTCTTCTTGCACAAGGTAATACGAAAGAAAAGTTCTGCACGGAAATGTAGCGGAAATTTGCGCTTTCACGAAAGTGTTAACTGTAACGGCGTTTATTTGAGCGTGAATGTGCGGAAAACAAATGCAGTTCCCCTTGGCATTTATGCGTGAAGAGATTATTTAGCGCGCGAATGTACCATTATCTGTTGGCAAACTTTCAGAATGACACGTCTACTCGCTTATATTGCTCCGGTGACCTCATTTCACCGACTAACAGATGTTAAATAGATCGCTCAGCGCAGGACGCGCCTGCAAGTATTGGAAGTTTCTCGAATGGTCTTCGATAGTTCTGGTCATTGTCTGTTTTCACTGAAGCTTGCGTAATCTGACTGTATGCGCGATACGAATTGTGTAATGCTTTCCAGAAAGAAGGCGGTCACCAGAGATTACGCTCGAACTTTCGACGAATCATGTATAAAAGCCGACGCGCTTTGCCCGCAGATCAGGTGTCGACGATTGCCGACTGTGCTCGCCGCTATCGCTGCGCTTTGAGTGTCACTTTCTTTTGTAGGCACAGGTTCGCCCAACGAAGAGTTAGCTTTGTGATTCATAGATTTTGCTACGGTGTTATCTGTCATTACAAAGTGACATCTGGTGGAGGTGTTCTTACGTTCATGTACCGGGTGCCCTCATAAAGCCCACACCCCGAAGACAACACCAACTTCTACCTGAGACAACCAAGAAGATTGTGGTCAAACTACCACCATGATGGACCGAGCATTGCCTGCTGCCATCGTATTGCAACGATTCCGGGAACCACTTATCTTCCGAGGAGCTTCTTCGGACGACACAGAAACGTGGCTCGAGAGATTCGAAAGGGTTTCAATCTTCAACAAGCGAACTCTTAGGACAAGCTGCGCCATGTGTACTTCTCCGTGGAGGGAGCCGCGAAGACATGGTTCGAGAACTGGAAGTCCACACTTACAACGTGGGACCATTACGAGTGTTGTCCGAAAAGAAACGGCCGAAGTTCTATTGAAAGCCCGCGTGCAGCTACCTGACGAGAACGTTGCCATCTTTACGAGATGATCCGGCTTTTCCGCCGTGCCGACCGAGAAATGTCCGAGGAATGTTCGCCTACTCATGCGTGGTATGAAGCAAGAACTTTTCGCCGGAATGATACGAAACCCGCCGAACACTGTCGAATACTTTCTTTGTGAGGCCGCCAACATCAGTAAAATACTAGATATGAGGAAAAGGTAATACAACCGCCGCACACAGACGAAAACTACGCCGAAGTTCAATCACTGGGCACCAACAACCTGCACGATACCGTAAGAGTGGTCGCGCGGGAGAAGCTTCAGAAGCTGTTTCCTTAATTGCAGCTTGAAGTGACTTCGATTGCCGACCTCGTAGGCGTGGACATCAAGCAGTCGCTAGGAGGCCCTGAATCACCGAAGCCTCAGCGAGAAGCGCGGAGCCACGCCGCTGCCGCTCACCGTCACATTCCCCCTTCGCGCTCTAGTCTGGCCCTGCCGTAATTCCGCCGCCGCCGCCGCCACTGCCGCCAGCCTGCCCGCCCGCCCGTCGGCCCGCACAACTCTCCAAGGAAGGCAGATATTTGGCGTGTCCCCGACCACCACCCGTTGTGCTAACACTGCGGAGAAGCGAGCCACGCCTACGGCCGATGCCCTCACAGCGAGATGGGCCTACGAGGGTTCGCCATCAACGCAACGCGTCTGCAGCAAGGCAAGTGACCACGCGACATGGCAGACTACATCCCAGCCACTCAGTGGGCACCTCGACGGCCTTCACGTTCGCCGTCACCAGGACGATACTCGTGGCCGCAGCGCCGACCATACACTGACCCAGCCCGGGGACGGTCCGTAAGTCCATATCCGGAGAACTAAGAACAGCAACCGATTGAGGTGCGGTTGCTGTCCGTCGAAATGACGAAGACTCTCCTCCGCCAACGACGGCGTTGCAAAAACCACCTCAAAAATGCCGCAACGAAACGCCGCTATCCAGACGACGACTCGAAGAGAAGCAGATGCCGCCTCAAGAATGACCGATGACACGACATCAAATCGCCAGGACAAGATGATGCAGCCGTGATCTGACGCTACAGCCTAACCACAACGCAACGTGAAGAACCACCTACTTCGGCATGGTTCTCGACGGTCACGAAGTCACCGCTTGAGGGCACACAGGAGCCGGCTACTCCGTCAAAGTGGATCATTCGTCGAATTTGAACAAAGTGAATACTGCATGGGACGGCCCTCAAATCAGGACAGCTGGAGGGCACCTTATAACGCAGTCTCAAATCTTCACGGCAAGGGTTACAGTTCATAACCATACTTACCCTGCGACGTTTCTTATCCTGCAGCAATGCTCACGGGACGTAATACTCGGCGTAGACTTCCTCAATCAACATGTATCAGTCATCGACCTAAGATTCAAATCGATAACGCTGTCTACGAACCAATCGATACCGCCGAATAGGGTCCTCGGTTACTGTGCCTTAATTGTGCTCAAAGACCACGTCAGCATGCCCCCTCGCTCCAGTATGTTCATTTCTGTCGGCACTGAAACATCCGTAAACGCAGAAGGCGTCGTCGAGGGTGACCAGCATCTACAACTCAGCCGTGAAACTTTCGTCGCAAGAGGCGTAACTCGACTGGACGGAGGAAAAGCGGAAGTGATACTGACAAACTTCAGCCAGGAGCACAAACGCGTCAACAAGCGCAAGACGATCGCATATATTGAGGAAATTGTGGAAACAAGCAATGCGTTTGTCCTCTCGGACTCGGACGCATCTACTTCGACTGCCTCAGTACTAGAACCAGCCTTCGTCATCAACCAGGGTCTTCCAAGGCATAAGGAAGAACTGCTCAAGGACATCCTCCAGCAATACAAAGACTGGTTTTCGTCGGCAAGGATTCGACAAACATCAGTTGCTCAGCATCGCATAATAACCGAGAAATCCACCCGACCACTCCATCAAAGCCTGTACCGAGTTTAGACAAGAGAGCGAGAGGCCATAAAGTAACAAGTCGATGAAATGCTGCGCCTACAAATCATCCAGCCGTCAAATAGCCCAAGGACATGTCCTGTTGTCTTCATGAAAAAGATGCATGAAAATCTGTGTTTTTACGTTGGTTATCATTGCCTAAAAAAAGTCACGAAGAAATACGCATATCCCTTCCCACGGATAGACGCACTGGACCGGCTCTGCCATGAAAAGTACTTTTCGTCGATGAACTTCAAGACAGGCTACTGTGAAATCGAAGTTGACAAGAGGGATCGAGAGAAGACCGCCTTTATCACGCCAGACGGCCTCTCTGAATTGAAGTTCATGCCATTTGGCCTTTTCTCGGCCCCTGTAACTTTCCAGCGTGTAATGGACAATATATTGGCTGGCTTGAAATGGCAGAGAAGTTTAGTCTACCTAGATGACGTCGCCGCATTTGCCTCAAACTTCGACGTTAAGCTCCTTGCGAATGTATTAGAGGCCATCAAGTCATCTGGGCCGGCCATGAAGCCGGAGAAATGCCACTTCGCTAACGAAGAAGTAATGTACCTGGGACATGTCATCAGCAACTCAGGAGTCCTTCCCATGCGCAGAAAACAACTGCTATTGCAAACTTTGCACAGCCCATCGACAAGAAGACAGTGCGCATATTTATTGGTCTATGATTTTACTACAGGCACTTTGGCAACAACTTCTCTCGCATCAACATGCCTCTGGCTCTTCTCACGAAATCCGACGCCAAATTTAAGTGCGAAACAACGAAATTTGATGACTTAAAACAACGCCTGCAGTCACGACTAGTACTCTACCACTTCGACGAAGACGCCAATACCAAAATCCCCACCGAGGCAAGCAGCGTAGGCGTCGGCGCGGTCCTAGTCCAGAGGAAACACTGACTTGAAAGGGTCATGCCTTAAGATAGGCGGTCGCTGTCGAAAGCGGCATCCAATAACTCAACGACAAAAAAGGAATGTCTTGCCATAATGTGGGCTATCACGAAATCTTACCTTTAGTATATGGCAGGCTGTTCAAAGTTTTAAGCGATCATCACGCAGTATGTTGAGTAGTCAATTTAAAGGACCCCTCAAGACGCCTAGCACAGTGGAGCCTCCGATTGCAACAGTTGGACATCAATGTGGTAAGTCTCAACGAAAACTCCAGCGCTGATTGCCTCTCCTGCACTCCCATGACCCACCGACGCAAAACGACAAGGACTACAACTCTTTCCTAGAGGCAATAAATGCCGACAAGCTCGCCGAACAGCATCGAGCAGACCCGGCGCTAAGAAGTCTTGTACAGATCTTGGAAGGGAAGACTCACTTTGCCCCAGGGTTATTTAAGCGCGCAGTTTCTCTGTTTTCATTGCAAAACAACATTCTCTTAAAGGAAATATTCTCCCAATATGGGCAAGCTACCTTTTGGTTGTTCCTGCAGCACTGCGGCCAGAGGTTCTCCACGCCCTTCATGATGACCTAATGACAGGGCATCTTGGGCTTTCCCGTACGCTCGCGAAGATTCAGGAGTAGTAGTATTGGTCACGGTTGAACGCCGACGTCGCCCATTACGTCAAGACGTGCTGAGGTTACCAGCGACGCAAGGCACCACCAACAAAGCCAGCGAGATTGCTAAAGCCGATCGTGCCTCCTTTTTAATCGTTTCATAAGATCAGGATATACTTGTTGGATTCATTTTTCGACGTCAACATCAGTAAACAAGCGGATGGGCGTGGCCACCGACTACCTTACCCGCTACACCATAACGAAAGACCTGCCCTAACGTAATACGGCGGAAGTAGCGACATTCGTCGAGAACATCTTGCAGCGACATGGTGTACCAGAAGTCCTCATTGCCGACAGAGGAGCGGCGTTTACAGCGGAGCTCACTCAAGCCATCCTGCAATACAGCGAGACAAGTCACCGAAGGACAACAGCCTACCACCCGCAGACGAATGGTCTAACAGAACGCCTCTACAATGTACCTGTACGCCTGTACAGCGATGTACTTCGAGGTCCAACAGAAGACGTGGCATGCCGTACTTCCATACGTAACCTTCTCTTATTACAACACGGTAGTGCAAGAAACAACGCAAATCACGCTGTTCAAGTTGATTTGCGGAAGGAACCCAACGAGGACTGTCGACGCCTTGCTGCAGCACGCTACCGGCCAAGAGAATCTCGAAGTCGCCGCCTGTCTGCAGCGCGCCGAAGAAGCACAACTCGCCTGCCTGCGCATGAGGAGTTGGCAAAAGATGGACAGGCGACACTACAATCTTTGACCCGCCCGAACCAGCCCAGCGACCCTATTTGGGTTTTGTACCCCGGTACGCCGACGAAACTTTTGCAGCGCCATTTCGGAACCTACAAGATCATCCAACTTACTGCCGTACTGGAGTGTGATGTCGTGCCAGACAACATTTCGCAATCCAAGCGGCGCTGCGAACTACCTGAAGTCGCCCACGTGGTGCGTGTTAAGCGTTTCTACGCTCGCTGAAAGATTTTGAACTTGTTTCTTTGTTGTTTTTCTTTACTACATGTGCTTTTGTTTCTCGCCTTGTGCTTCTGTTTGCAGCATCGGGACGATGGCTTTTAAGAGGGATGCATTGACACGTGTACTTGTCTATCTTACTCCGGTGACCGCTTGTCACCGGCTAACAAATGGTATACGTAATTGCTCGGCGCAGGTCGCGCCTGCACGTATCGGAAGCTTTTCAAATTTTATCGATGGTTCTATTCGTGGTCTGTTGCCATCGAACCTTCTGTAATCTGACTATGCGGGACGCGAATTGTGTAGTACTTTTTGGAAGGCACACGGGCACCAGCGATTGCGTTGGAACATCGACGCGCTTGACCCGCAGATCAGATTTTGACAATTGCGGACTGTGCTGGCTGCCATCGTTCTGCTATGAGTGTCACTTGCTTTTGTGGGCACAAGTTCGCCCAATAAAGAGCTTTGTGATTCACAGTTTTTGCTACTGTGTTCTCCTTCATTACAACGTGACAATAACTTGGGCAACACGATGCCCGACTGCTTTAGATTTGTATAAAATAGCCGCTGCGTTGCCTGTACATCTCGTACTCTTTCAGCGCATTAATATTATTTAAAAGTTGCTTATCGTGCGTATCTGGAAGTGACAACCATTGACGACGACGTCATCTCGGTATGTCTCTCAATGACTATGTCTCTATGTATGTATGTATGTATGTATGTATGTATGTATGTATGTATGTATGTATGTATGTATGTATGTATGTAGACTATGTATGTCTCTCCCTTTGACTATGAGCATCAGGAGACCAGATAAATGGGCAGGAAAGACACCGTTGCGGTCGCAAAACTTAACGATCTATTTACAACATGTTGAAAGATTAAAATCAGATGAGGGAGATAGTCATGTACATGATTGGGCTACTTAAATAACCCCAATGTGGTACCAGAATCAGCCACTGGAGCTCTGGCGGGTGAGGCTTTTTGCGAAAAGATTCCTTCTTATTGGTCACCGAGGAGTGACGTCACAAGGCTACTTTTTTACCGATGAGAATGTCATTTCCTTGCCTCATGTGCGCAGGGCACGTCTTTCTCCGTGATGATGGCTACTGAGCGGAAGTATTTTTCAAATACCTCAAAGAGTAGTTGACGTCAGCGGTGCATTCTTGTTGCATCCTTTGGTGGCCGAAAGGACGTTCTCTACGGCCGCATAGCCATTATCACCAAAAGATAACATGGTCGACAGGAAGTCCTCTTTTCTAGGACGATGCAGCGACACTCAATAGCTCTTCCGCACGAAGCTGGGTCATTGATCGATTATTTAATAGTTGCTTGTCGTGCGTATCTGGCAGTGACAACCATTGACGACGACGTCATCTCGGTATGTCTCTCAATGGTTGCCCTTTGACTATGAGCATCAGGAGACGCTCATAGACGCTGGTGCAAATAAGCACCAGCGTTGTTGAAAAGCACAAAGTAATCTGCAAACCATAGGTTGCTGGGATATTCGCCGTTGATGCACCGTCGATCGCCTTCCTACTCTAATTGCTTCAATACTTCTCCTAAACTTGCAGTGAATTGGATTAAAGAGATTGTGTATCGTTGCCTAACCCATTTCTTGATGGGTATATTTTAGCTTTTCATGGGGTGGAGAATCTCTGTAAGTGTGGAGTCGTGATAGATATTTGCTTGGATATTCTTGTATGCTTCCTGTACTCCTCGACTACGCAATTCCTACATGACTGCTGGTATCTGTGCTGAATCAAATACCTTTTCGTGACGTATGAAAATCATATAGAGAGGTTCGTTGTACTCCGCAGATATCTTAAGTACCTGATTTATTAGATAGATGTGATCTATTGTAGAGTACCGCTTCCTGAGGCCAGTATGTTTTGTTGGTTAACTGAAGTCAAGTGTGGCCCTGATTCTATTAGAAATTACATACCTTAGTGAATATTCTGTACTATACTGAAAGCAAGCTAACGGTCCCATATTTTTTCAATGATTCAGTTCTCATTTATACTACGTCATTATCCTGCTTATCTCTCCTGGTTGAGGTTAAGATGTGACACAAAGCTTTCCCATTCGAAATAATTGCACTCCCGGCCACATCATACGCGACATTTGGTTGGGACAAGTTGTCCGAGCGACAGAAACGAGTAACAGCCGTGCATTCACGGAAGGCTGCGCCCTTACGCTTGGCGAGTTGCCACAGCCCGGGGCTGATGTACGCCTCAAGTCGAAAAACGTCTGACGGCTTCGTTTGGGAAGATTATCTCCGCCTTGTTCTGTCCCCTGCGACATCCGCGCTTTGTATTTACTCCGTCACTTCGTCGCGACGCTTAATCCCTTCATTTAGCACCTCGCTTGAAGCAAGTTAAGACGTGGCGCATCCCAAGGGCAGTGGCCTTTGCCCAGGAGCAACATTCATAACATCGCTGTGTAACGAAATAAACAAAAAATATACTACTTCCTTTCCGTTTTACAGTTTGTGCCATACAAAGAGACGTTAAACCCACGAATACTAGTTTGCCAAAATAATCTCGCGACATTTATGAAGACAAAAAATTGCCCGCGGGAAAGCTTTGTTAGAAACACCGTATTTATTTATTTATTTATTTAATGTAAGCACCCGCAACAAACGAAACTTTAAAGAGGGGAGTGGGGTACAATTAAAGAATCAATTGCAAGTTCAGAAAAAAGGTTGCAACATTATACAAGTGTTAAGAAGTATAAGGACACTGGAAAATATTATTTATAACAAACAGTAAAGATGGCCTGACATTAAACAAACGGCCCTATAATGTAAAGGTATTCCAATGTTTTCTATTCCAATTCTGCAATTAACCCTTCATGATTGGTCAAAAAATTTTCGGGCCGCCCCCACTTCGCCTGTCTCTCACGCGACGTCACGAAAACCACGAAAACACCCCTGCTGATATGATGTGTGCACACCGATTACGCATGATTAAACCAAACGAAAGAATAAAAGTGTTTTCTCATTCGGCGCCTTTTTCGCCATAATACTCTGCCATTGATCAAACGTCCTCGGGCTGCTCCCACTTCGCCTTTCTGTCACGGGACGTCACAAAACCGCTAAAACTCATAGCGTCAAAGTGACGTGCACGCGTTAAGACGCATTAATATGCCGCACAAATCTGAATTTTTTCCTGAATAGCCGGAGGCTCCCTCATTCCAAAAGGAATAAAAGATGGCTGCTTTCACGATCTGCCCGGGTTCGTGAACGACGACGGGGGGGGGGGGGGGGCTCGAGGCACCCACCGTCAGAGTGACGCTCCGCAGGGTGGTAGCGGGGAATGATGACTGACCGCGAACAGCTGTGTTCATCGCTGTTTATTTTGTGCTGTGACCAATGTTGCCCACCGAGCCTGGCGGGCCAATGAAGATTATGCCCGAGGGGGCGTCACATGCTTGTCACAGCTGCCCACCGATTGCTCTGGCACTAGCTACTTGGAACAGCCGCGGATCATGGATTTATTTGCTTATAATAAAAAAATTTCTGTGGGACTATAATGTTATCGAGCCCTTTCGGCATGTATTCGACATCACTTTGCCAACTCTTTTTTGCTGAGGATCCCTTCTGGCGGCATTTTTATCATTCCGTTGCATGCCGTCACGATTTCGACCAGCCACTGCAAGCTAAGTGAGGGGAGGCGGATCAATCGCAGACGCTGGCACCGGTTTCTTCAACTGGCTATCTGCTTTGACTGTGCATACTCGACCTCCACCGAATCCCTCTCCACTTGAACGTGCTCCTCGCCTCTTTTCAGCTAATTCGATAAGAAAATCTGCTCAATGTAGGCAAAAAGTGACCGCCTATACATGAGGGGCGCGTTTGATTGGGCTTTTCAAACAACGCCGCTGGTTACCGCCTGTTGCTTGTGTCGGTGGTTACGCCAATTTGACGTCGGGAGATTGGAATAAAAACAGATTGGAATAGTTTTACGCTATAGGGCGCAAGTATAGTGTATAGTAAACGGAAAGGAAAAAACAAACACCAGTGGTTATCAATGTGCCAGATGCGTGCTTAATGTAAGGGGACCAGTGAATGTACACCACGCGAACAGATATATATCTTTATTGCAGATGTATATGATGCGTATTCGAACAAGAAAAATAAATATATCAGGCGATAGTATCGCAAGAATATTAATGAAACAAGCACTTTAGAAAAGGCATACTGTCGGTGACAGATGCAATAGAAACCATCACGTGGTTGCAGACTATAGTTGTGCGTGGCATGAAAGAATTAGAGAAAGTCTTCGTATTGCAGTGGATGCAGCCAACTTTATTTTTGTGGGTCAACCCGAGACGAATAATAGGTGGGTGTTGAAATGAGCTGGTCTCTCAAAGACATGTGACTGTAAATTTTATAGAAAAGACAAAGACGGAAAGCCTTTCGGCGTAATGACAGCAATGGCAATGATAAGCTATTTTTCATTAGTGTTACGCTGCCCGTGCGGTTGTAATTAGAAAGGATATAGTGAGTTGCTTAATTCATCTGGACAAGTTCAAGGGCTTGAGATCGGTTAGCGTGGTCAGGGTTCCAGATTGAAGCTGAATACTCTAATTTTCAGCGAACAGGTGTCTTATAAGTGAGTATTTTTAGAGAGACAGGTGCCTTATAGAAGATTCGCCGAAGATACCCTATCATGCGCTTAGCATTACAGATTATCGAGTGAATGTGGGCTTTCCAAATCAGAGTAGCAGATATGAGAACACCTCCAGTACACAATGCTCCAGTGCCCAATGTATATTTACAAGCTGCCTATAAAATTATACGAAAATGTCGCCTGTCTTAAATAGTTCTCTCTGTTCAGACCGCATTGATTGACGAAATTGGTGATAAGGGTGCCTAAAGCTTTGTTAGTGATGTCATTTCTCTAATGACTCGCAGAAAAGATTACAGTAGATACCGCTGGAAGATACGGATATTTAAGACTCGACTTGGTGCACACCGTCAAGACGGCCATCAAGTGCCATGATGACAAGTACTCCTTGACGTTTTGTGAATAATATGTGTGTAACATATTTCAGGAAATATGATGACTGGCTGTCCTTATCTGGAAGTATGTCCGAGAATTACAGGCTTTGTTAATAAGTCTTCAATGACTGTTTCTTATTTATCTCGTTAAGTACAACGCGAATGAAGGAAATTAGGCGCAACAGAACAATCGCCACAGGCAGCCACCATAGGCCTGACCAGTATGGGTGACATTTTCTGCACTGTGTTGCAAACGGTGAAGCCATGTCAGTCTTCTACACAGTCTTACCTTTTGTGTCAGATTACACGGCTATACGTGTCCGATTGCTGCTCAGGGCAATACCATTTTTCCTGCATGCATGAATATTTCTGCTATAATGTAGGCCCCGTAAGACTGCAGAGTCCCCTAATTTTTAAGATGAAAACTGGGAATTTCGTCACGCTTGATGTTTTGCAGAAATAGCCAAAAAGAGGCCGGTAATATTTGATGTCATCTTGGCTATGCAGGACTTGGTATTCGTACTCGAACGGAAAACATGATTAGGATGTTCAGTGAAGCCGATTCTAGAGTAGGTGTCAAAGATTTGGTCCTCCACCCTCGCTCCTCACCCCCCTAATTCTTCTGACGTAGAGCTACTCGAATCCAACTGGAAGAAAGAAGTATCTTCAACCGATATGCTCTCCACTTCTCGCCGTCAACGCACGGTGAGAATGTGTCCCTATATACTGCGGTAGCTCAGCGGCACACGCCGGAACAACTTTTCACGCGGCACAAACTTGTTAATGCTTCCTCTGACGGAGAGGCGCCAATAACGTTGACAAATCTTTCCGCAAGCGCAGCACGTTCCACTCACCTAATCAACATCGTCCCGCCTATGTTGCACAACTACTGTTTTAAACGTTCTTCCCTGAAAGTGTTGAAACGCGGAACAAACTGGATGGTTCCCTTAGGTATTTGCCTGTTAACTTCCACACGTATTCGTTAAATACTTTCTATGGAAGTTGTTATCACAGGTGGAGGAGGAGGAGGAGGAGAAACATTTATTTAAAAAAAAAAAGAAAGGACAAGCAGGTGTCTTTCAGCTTGTGCGGGAGGCGCCCTTAGTCCAGGGCTCCTGCGGCTCTTGCTGTCTCCCGGGCCCGCCGCACCAGTTGCTGCTGGTTACGAGGGTCCGAACTAGTCAGCACGGCCTCCCACTGCTCGGGTGTGGGGTTGGGTATTTGCGGGGCTCATATGTTCCTGTAACCGATTGTTCGTTGTATATCTTACCTATATGATGTGTGATCGTTGAGAGACACCAGTATGTGTAAATAAACCCAAACAGAGAGAGCGGGAGAGAGAGAGAGGGACACACACACACACACAAACACACACACACACACACACACACACACACACACACACACACACACACACACACACACACACACACACACACACACACACACACACACACACACACACACACAAACACACTTCATCAGTCATTAAGATTTTCATTTCTGCAAGGGAATGTCACTATTGCGGGAGCCTTTGGAGGAGAGGAGCTCTACTAAATGCACCTATCGGGCGTCATCCTGAGCACTCCAGGCGCCCATTTTTGGTGTGCTCATGTACGTCTTCGCTATTGGCGGTGCTTCTGCTACAGGAACCACAAAAGAATAAGCAATAAGAAAAGGGGTTAGCCGAGGGGCCGAATTTTTATTAGTCATATCATAAGAAGCCAACGAACACTGACACCAAGGACATCATGGCGGAAATTACTTGTGCTTAATAAATGAAAGAAAGAAATGAGAAATTAATGGAAATCAAAGTGATTGAAAAAACAACTTGCTGAAGAGGGGGAACGATCCCACAACCTTCGAAAAAGTAAGCAGTGATTCCAGCTCGCGATTCGTTGCTAAAGCACCACACTACCAGCGGCATTACACTTAAGCATGCTAGCAGTTATGGTAATAGCAAGTTTACAAATTTCACATCAGAGATGTGCCTCGCAAAGTAACCTTGTGCTGAAACGGGAAGTCAAAATTCATCAGATATATTTGCACAGGGCTTCTGGCAACCATCAGAAGTCTTCATTAGGAGAGTGATATAGTTAACCACTGCCAAAAGGGGGATGCGCTCTCTGACAGCTTCGCCCCCTTTTCCTGCCAAGCCGAGCCAACGGAACCTAGTTTGAGCATTCCCGTGTTTTTATATTCTTCATTAAAAAAGAGAGATATATAAAACAATGTGATACGCTCAAAGTACATACCGCAGAAAAATATACCGCTTCAAGTGCACGACAAACAAATGGCAGAGGTAAGGGCGGCAAGTGCAAAAACTTTTTATTTGCTTTTCTTTTGGAAGTGTAAAAAGCAAGGTTGAAAAAAATGCAAGAAAGAAAGAAAAGTCGGATTACAACCAGGCCTCGTCTCCAGATTTGATCGTAAATAATGAAAGCTGATTGAAGAAAGAATTTTTCGCGCGGCTTTGTTTTTCCAGTAAATGAGAGTCGGTACACCAAGATAAAAAGAAATTCACAAACTTCATATTTTACGGAAAAGAAATGAAAACGTCCCATATTTCTCTATGCAAATCCGCAGCCGCTGATTATGCTGACTGGACAGAAGCACCGTAATATATTGTAAACAAACCCGTTCCTAAATTTTTACGCATAAAGAAGTCAACGAGTCAGGACAACGTACGCAATATGCTGGCGAGTTTCGCTAGTGTACAGTAGAAAGAACGTTGAAAGGGATTGAGCTTGGGTGTTAAATATACACAAAGACAAGAACATTTTTGCTGAAGGAAGCACTTTATCCTTACTACGAAAAGTATCTCTTGCCGTGTTTCTGGCCTCGTAAAGCTACTGAATTCACTTAAGTCACTGACATAGCGTGAAAATCGCGCTGTGAATTGCAGGCGTACCTCCGTGCTCCGTGTAAACATAAATTGCTTCAGACTCGCATTTTTTCAGTGGAGCGCAAAATTCCGCGCAGTAAAAATTCAGCAAGAGAAAAGCCTTAAGTGACAAGTTACGTGTGGACACGCACTCGTGTTGCTTATCGTTCTTTTTCTTTTCTTTTGAGTCTTGCGTGCTGCTGACCAAAGCAGCTGTGGCTATACACAAACTGATAGATTTTGACGAGAAAGCACTCTTTTCGAAAGCTGCCTGTCAACGCAGTTGCTTGCACAACTTTAACAGGTTGAACGGAGTCCACGACAGGACATGAAAGGCCGACCACATGCACATGTGAGCAAGAGCATGTGAGCGCAACGAAAGAGCGAAAAGAATAACCTCTGCTCCAGCTTACCCTGTTGTGAAGGGGGAGTTTTTGTTTATTATTACGGGCGTTCGAGTCAATGCTAATACTAATGCACTGGACAGCGTGCCATCGTCGAAATTGTACCAGAAACTAGTGCCCCAAACTCGATGGAATGTGTCTATGGCTGTTATACTTATTTTCAACAGTGCTTCTAGTGCGAATTTATATTGACAAACCGCCAGCTTGAATTTTGCCTGAGGCCTTACACTATATGCGTTTTTAATAAATACCGACCTCCACTTTGATGAGCGTACTCATGAAATTAATTGTGTTTTTTCTCGAATGTTTAAGATACGAGGCTAAGGTAATCTAGTTCACAAAATATCGCATTTCTTAAACTGCTCTCATGGGTACGAAATGGTCTTATTTGCCCAGTGTAGTTAGACAAGAATGGATAGAAATGCGGTAGCCACCTTTCAGAGAAATAGGGGCTTAAAGTGTAACAAAAGGCTGGTATGAGCGTTCTTGGCAAACATCATGAGAAGATGGTACTGCATGCGCAAGGGAACCTATAAAATTACTTACTTGAAAGTTGTCCTCACTCATTAAAGAATACAAATGAATGTAGACAGTAGTGGCTAATGAAGGTCTGTTGATGCAACTATATACTTAGACCGGGCGACTAAGTAGGGTCGGTGACTGTCACAACGGGGGAACAGCGCAGGAATAAGACGAAGACGAACTGAGGCGCAAGAAAGAGGCACACCAGGTGGTGTGCATCACGTTGTCTTATTTCTGCGCTGTTTTCCCGTTACGATGATCAGCCAACAAGCCCGGCCTGAAACACTCCTAAAGAATGACTTTCTCGGCAGACTTCGTTATAGACTACACATTTATTTCAAGATACTTAGGTATTTACGTCTCGCTACCATGCAGGAAAGCAGTTTAATTCACATTACAGCTTAGCGTATTCCACGCTATAATACTCAAAGTCGAATCCTCTGGCGAGAAAGATTTGAAAAAGAAAGCGCTTTCATTAGCGCAGAATACCCACGTTACGAACGGTACAGATTGAAGAAGCTTTTAAATCGAGTCCGAACTCCTCAAAGCAGCACTTCGTTGTTCTTGTGCGCCGTCGTGTTTTTCGCTCCGGTGCACTCAGCTCTGTGGGTGCGGTGGCTGCATGCGTGGGGTGCTATATGCAGGTACAAAAGTTGAAGTGGAGCTTGCTGACGATGGCGCCGAAAAACGTGCGTCACAGTTACTGGTGGTTGATGGTGGAACTCAAGAAGAAGAGATATATTGAGCAAGGTCTTAGGATTGGCAAAGCGATTAAGGTAATGAGACGCTAATGAGCAGATATTAAACCAGGGTTTATTTTTATGATATGTTTGAAAAGCTTGATCTCTTCAAATAAAGAAAGTATAGGACCCTCTCTGACTTTCGTTTGACGCTTTGTTCTGGGCCCACTTTAAAGACAAACTCAAGTTTTTAAATATGAAGCGAAAACAATGTCAAACATGGGTGAAGCACCTTGCAAGATATCGCTGACACTGGCGAAAGGTTGGAAATGGCGATGTACGATACAGGTACCACGTAAAACTCTGCCGGAAAGGTCCACTGTGATATTATTAAGCTGTTGAAGTCAGAGCAAAAGTTTGTTCATACTACATGCAGCCAGCACTTTTCACCCACCGTTATGTACATATTTATATATGAACCGAAACAAATTTCACTTCACTTACACGTATGTCGCCTAAGTATACGACCATTGGGTTTGCTCTAGACTGCCAAAGGTGAAGATGGGCAGGATTGCGTGCGGAACACTATAGCCTTTCTATGTAGTGGCACGAGCATCGAGTGACACTCTTGTCTCTGGCGCAGCCCTTCCGGTTCACCTCCTGGGACGACCGGGGAGCAAATTCAAAATAAATAAGAAAATATAGTATAGTACAAAATTCATAGATTTAAATATAGATGTGATATCAGAGCATAAGTTTAGTTACAAGTTGAGCTACTGAAGCGTATGGAATAATTAGAAATGATTAGAAATCACTAAGACGACCGGTAAAGACATTCAAAGTAAATCAGAAAAAAATAGAAAGAAATAGTACAGTACAAGATTCCTGTATTTAATTGTAGATATGATATCAGAGCATCAGTTTAGTTACAAGTTGCATAGTGTCCCGCCCACACGTACTCAGTGCTCACTCTCTCCCTTTTCCCTCTTTCTATTCCCCTTTCCCCCACCTACAGTGTAGGGTAGCAAACCGGATGCTCTTCTGGTCGACCTCCCTGCCTTTCCTGTCCTTGCTTTCTCTCTCTCTCTGAGTTACTGAAGTTTCTGAAGTAATTAGAATTAGAAATCACTCAGACGAGGGGAACGACATTCAAAATAAATAAGACAAAAATAGAAAAAAATACTAAAGCACAAAATTAATGGGTTTCGTTATAGATATACGGGAGCATAAGTTTAGTTACAAGTTGAGTTACTGAAGTGTCTAGAATAATCAGAATTAATTAGAAGTCACTCAGACGACCAGGACAAAATTAAAAATAAATCGAAAAAGAATGTACAACACAAAATTCATGGGTTTCATTATACATACCAGAGCATAACTTTAGTTACAAATTGAGTTGCTGAAATGACTGTAATGATTAGAATTATTTAGAAATCATTGCTTACCGCACACAAGCGCACAGAATCGTAAATTTTAGTGACCCATCACGTGAGCACACTTTGGCGAAATCGCGTCACACGTAAGAAGGTGGCTTGATATTTAACCCGCTAATTAATGGAAAACAGCTTTCTCCGAGTTTGGTTCGTGCGTTGCGTTCACCTGAAGTTAACCTAAAGAACACCAACACCGAGGTGCGAGTGCGACTAAGAGACACCTAAGTCAAATATTAGGCTACCCAACCATTTTTCATTAATTTATGCATTCATTCATGCTTTCTTTCTTTCATTCCTTTTATTTTAATTCGGACAGTTTGCTTTGCATCATGTAGGAGCATTTAAATGAAAGCGTGCAGTCTGTCACGACTTAGTAATTAGAAGTAGTGGCCTAAACGTATTGTCCATAAGCCAACAATTATAACTGCCTGTTTGATCTGTTCACAATTTGGTAGCTATTAAATTTGTTCCCTGTGGGAGTGATTGCATTAAATTTTACGATTCAGATAGATATATCAAGAAGTTGCTCTTAAAAGTCGGGCGAATAAAAATGAAGGGCGGAGGTGATGCAGAGGCAGGATGCGAGCTAGCAAGACTACGTTGCTTTTCTTGAAATAAAGATAAAATAAATCACACCAAGCGCCGCAGTGCGCTTTGTTAGCGACTTTCAAATAAAAAAGAAAGCAATTCCAAACTACTGCAAAGCGCCACAGCTGATGCGCTACAAATTGACAGGTTTCCTTGCGAGGCGACAACGAACGCGCCATTCTTTCCTGCCAGTTACCTACCGGCTTATCGAGACAGTCGTAGAAGGAACACGCCTTTAACAACAACGCACACGAGCGCTGGCCCAGAAAAGCCAGTGTCTTGCTGTATTCGCCAAAAGTCGACTGGCATCCGGGCGAGTGGACTTTAATCAAGCTGTTTCTCTTTATTTACCCAAGCTGGAGACAAGGGCCTGTACTTGCTGGATTCTGCTTCTAATACCGCATTACGTTGGGGCGAACAAGGGAACAGCGGTAGCGATAGCGAAAAACTCCAGAATCCGTGACAGCGCACATTTGAACCGAAATATACAGTTTCATTCTGTGATAAATGTTACCCAGTTCAAGGTTCATTCAAGCTAGAAACGTACTTAAATGAGAGGAAGGCAGGGAACTGCCGGAACAAGAAGAGCGACAGTGTCCATCGTGTCGAGACGAGCGCAGGCGAGCCAGGGGGATGTAGCGGCGCTCACAGCTAGCAAATTGGGCCCGATGGGACGCAACGTGGATCTGGCGCAGCACAATACCTGTATCAAGGAGGAAGGAAAGCCTACTTTCGCCGCTCCCTTGCAGGTGATTATCAGGTTTCACAGGTTTGTTAGGCTTAGAGTTGTCGACGTTGACGATGTCGCATTTCGCATTCAGGCTATCATCGGCGGATTTATTTCAAGTAAGCTGACCTTTGCGCGCTCAATAAGGCACCCGTCTCGAGTGGACTTCACGATTTCTCAAAGCGAGTTGCTCTTCGCGGGTGCAACGACGAAAGAGGCTCTGTGATTGAAAATGAGACGCTCTGTGCCTAAGTCTGTCATGGGGAACTAGCGGTCACAGTTTCATACTGCTTATTATATACATAGTAACACGGTCTGTGGGGTTGAAACTGTGTTCTTGGCTGTTAGATCGGTGAGCACGCACTATATGGATGACCATTGCTCTTGCGGAGATCGCACTCAGTGCTTTTTTCTGGTGTCCTCTTAAGGCATATCTTCCCTGCATGCCTAAGCTCTTGTGTGTGGATTTTCGAACTCTTTTATCCATTTATTAATCTATGAGTTTGGACGGTCTGTACTAACATTTAACAATTTGTACTCGTTCTACATTAATTTGTGGAACTTATCTCAGTCAATGTCCTCGCATGGTGAAACAAGCTGTATCTTCTGTTCCCGAGCGCAGTTTCATATTCTATCATATCTATACACGTACAACGACTGGTCTGTTGCACACCGAGGAAACAAGACACACACAACTTTCCTGTTGCACACCAAGGAAAGTTAGACAAGATATTGTAAAACGTTAAGCATGAATAACTGCAACAGAACTTTTGTAACTGTCCAAAGGTAATGTTTTACTTACCAATTATCATTTCAAGCGTGTTCTGGATGCACTTATGGAAGTTGGCCTTCGCTTGAAACATACGGTGTGTAAACTCTGTTCCTAACCTCTTCCCAACCATTATCCATTCAAGACTAGCAAGATGATGTAGAGTTTACCGTCGAGATGGCCTACTATATAGCTGGAGCTTCCCCGCGTTTGTCACATTTCGAAATCGTTGGAGATTACATATTTTCAGAGGCTGCAAGAACACGTATTTCGTTGCAAAACAATGTAAGAAAACTAAAACAGAGACATTGCCTATACGACAGGCACCTTCCTTGGTCTAGCTATAGCTGGTCGGCTTGTAGATGTTCTTGCAAGGTGTTAACGCGATTGCGTGACCATACTGCGTGAGCTGCAACTGTAGGCAATTAAGTTTATGCCGATAATTTTCACATGTGTACATATACATTGTAGGTGTGAACATACACAAACACAGTTGTATCATGCTTTTCTATTCATTAACCTCTTTCTATCTGCGACCTTTAGTTAACGAGTTCATGTGCACTAAGATTTGGTCTAATTTTTTAACAGAACAAGTAATTAATTCCAATATACAGTAGTTCCTATGAGTACGAGTTTGGATTCACTTGTGTGCACAACAGCTATTCGATATTCGATTCGAAAATATTAGTCCCAAATCACTTTTCACTTCGAATTCACTTCGACCTCAAAATTCACTATTTGCACACGCCTAATAACTGAGAAGCGTCACAGGCTGAGAAATATTAATGGTAAAATTGGCTTAGGAACAGAGTCCCCACAAATATTTGTTTCATTAGCACTTAGAAGTGTTATGTTGCATTCAGTGAGGAGTATTAATTAATTATAAGTCGCTTTGGAGCGCGTCAATTCATCATAATGAGATTTGATATTGTAATATACAATAGAATAATCATGACTCGCTGTGGTTGCTCAGTGGCTATGGTGTTGGGCTGCTGAGCACGAGGTCGCGGGATCGAATCCCGGCCACGGCGGCCGCATTTCGATGGGGGCGAAATGCGAAAACACCCGTGTGCTTAGATTTAGGTGCACGTTAAAGAGCCCCAGGTGGTCAAAATTTCCGGAGTCCTCCACTACGGCGTGCCTCATAATCAGAAAGTGGTTTTGGCACGTAAAACACCAAATATTATTATTATTATAATCATGAAATAAATGAACAGCCCTGCACGGGAAAAGTGATTCATACCATAAAGAGCACAGATGTCGCAAGTCCATGAGGTACAGTCGCGTGCAATATGACTTGCAACACCCCTGTTCGTGGTCGAAGGGGCTCCGGGGTTGCGCAGCGGCTCTGACATGCAAAATAGCGGTTGAAGAAATACCGCTAATTGAAGCTGTGTTTAGGCCTGGAACTTACCCTGTGTCTGCGCAGCCGTACAGTCTTGGAGCCCCTTCGACCATGGGCACCGGTGTTGCACGTCATATTGCACGGGATTGTACATCAGATTTGACCGCATGTTGTTAGAGGAAGGTTAGCTTTGATACACAAACGTAGTGTGAGTGAGTCAAGTAAAAGCAACGGGTCATTTAACTATTACGAGGCGTGTATTTAGACGGCTCATTAAAGCGAAACTAAGGAGAAAAATAATTTGGGTGAGCCATCAGAAATGCACGCTTGCTGTGAGAACATGCTTGGTAAGCTAGAAAAGCCGCAATAATGAAAGAAGGGTGGCAGGCTCCTTCTAAATTCCAGTACCAGTCCAATGTCACGTCACAGATTTTGACGGCGTCTGCTCAAGATTAGGAATTTCTTTTGGTCGGTAACGCTCATATATATATACCTATGATTCGATAAATGCGATTGGGTTGCTGCTCTGGCGGGGGGAGGGGGGAGCGGGGGAGGGGAGGGCAGGTTCAGTGAAGTTGGACTACATCGAATTCCAAAAGAGCCAGAGACTGAACATAGCAAGTTTCGAGAACATTTATTGTATCAAAATGGGGCAAATAATGGAATCTATTGTGAAATCCATGACGTCGTACTGACGAAGTGGCACTGTGTTGTCGGCGCGAAATTATAAAAAATAAATACCTTTGGACCTTATAGCTTAAGACTGTTCCATTCTGATTTTATGCCAGCCTCCTGGCGTCAAGTTTACGCAACCGCCGGTGCAAGCATGGGGCAGTGACGCGCAGCATTGTTTGAACAGCTCAATGAAGCGCTTTCCTCGTTCATATATGGTTACTTTTGTTTGCTTTCAAAGCTAATAAGATTGCCTACCTTCACACGTTTTAAATGCGAAGCATTTCCTAGCCTGATAGGGGCCAAGGTCAGAGGGTTTGTCGCCGATGAGCGGGCACCCCCATGCGCCCGCGCGCTGGCTGCTACTGGCTCGGCCCCACCTTGAACCACGCGCATGCGTGCGCTCTCCCACGCATCCGCTCGCACGCCGCTACTGGCTTGGCGCCTCCTATCCTTGCTCCACTCGCGGCACATATAGACGTGACCCGCTGCGCTAGCTGCGCTATGTGGAGCGTAGGCCTCGACTTGCAGACAGAAGAATGGGCCCATCGAAAGTATCAAGCGCAAGAGGAGCGTAAAAGTGCAAATACTCTGCATATACTACAGAGGTATGCGATGCGTACTGAATCGGTGAGGCAGGAGGCGAAGCGACGGGCCGACAAGATACGCGCCGCCGTGGAGTACGGCACGCGGCCGAAGAACAGAGACACGTCAAGCGAACTGCCTCTTGGCAGGACCACTTGCGGGAAACAGACGCTACACCGGAAGGGTGTTGCGGCCTGCGCATGTGGCGGTCCTCGAGCTAGCGATTCCACGGGAGGATGCGAGTTCGTTCAGGCTTTGCGACAGGTGCAGGGGAGAAACGTTTCGCATTGACCTAGATAATAACCGACGATGGTTTCTGCAGTAACTACTTTTTAAAGCGAAACTTTCTACGTTTCATTGATTTGGTCGTGAACCCGCCGTGGTTGCTCAGTGGCTATGGTGTTAGGCCGCTGAGCACGAGGTCGCTGGCTCGGAACCTGGCCACGGCGGCCGCATTTCGATGGGGGCGGAATGCGAAAACATCCATGTACTTAGATTTAGGTGCACGTTAAAGAACCCCGGGTGGTCGAAATTTCCGTAGTCCTCCACTATGGCGTGCCTCATAATCAGAAAGTGGTTTTGGCACGTAAAACCCCATAATTTGATTCGGTCGTGAGTGCAAAAAACAGAATGCAGGAAAGCCAACTTACACATCTGCGTAGAACACTACAGTTTACATTCGCAGTACCGCGCCAGCGTCGACTGGCCGGCCGGTCAGTGCCTGATAATGACGCGAAGCGATGAGCTCAGCAAGAGTAGCGCATGCGCACAAAGTTCACTGGAAGCGCAAGTCGCGTCTGCTAGGCATTTGCTTTCCACGTGCCATTTGATTTCCACAATTTGCTTTCCACGTGCATCAATCACCTTGTCACCCCAGAGAGTATGGTGCGCGTTAAAGTCCCCACATATAATCCTCGGAGCTGGGCAGCGGCTGCAGAGGTCTCTTATAATTTCTGCCATCGAGACCTTCAGGCGAGAGCTCGCATATACAGAGGCCACGCTGAGGCTTCGGTTTCCCAGCCGCACTTGTACAGCAGTGACTTCCAAAGCACTGATGCAAAGGTCTTGAACTGGTAGAACGCAATGTGGTATTTCACGTCGTTTCCAAACAACGTTTCGCTGCTGCATCTGTTGTTGACAGCACTATTGGTTCCTGCACACCGTTTTCATGAGCAGATTGAGCTGCTTCATCGGCATGTCGTTTCCAAGCAACGTTTCGCTGCTGCAACTGTTCTTGACAGCACTATTGGTTCCTGCGCACCGTCTTTATGAGCAGGTCGAGCTGCTTCATCGGCATGCTCATTGTACATTACGCCACAGTGGCTAAGGAGCCACTGATATATGACGTCATGTCCTTGCTCGACGAGGCGGTGAATGAGCTCTCGTATTTCTAGAACTTGCTGTTCGTAGGATCCACGGCGTATAGCAGATAGCAAGCAATCTTGAGCTGCCTTGGAGCCACTGAAGACACTCCACTTTTGAGGTGGTTCCTCTCGAATTATGCGAACTGCACTGCGAAGAGGAGCAATCTCTGCGGCTATCGATGTTGTCAAGTGTGGTGTCTTGAACTTCGATGTGGTGACTTTCGCAGGAAAAATCAGTGATAAACTTTTATTTTTCTCTCTCTATCACTCTCTTAACGCTTGCTCTTTTGAAAGGTATTTGTGCAAGCAGGCGCTTGGATAGCCCTATACTCTGGCATATCTTGAGAATGAAGTGCGGACGTCCTTGTGATAGGCTGAGGATGCAAAAAAAAATAAGATCTGTCAGAATTATAGGTTTATGAGGTCCGTTTTCGATAATGTGCCTAAATTTTAAAATAATTATCATGGTCGTTTTTACCAATGGTTCAAAGTTAATGAAATGCCTATGAGAGCGTGTTCTGCGTTAGAAGATCTCTTATCCGTGGCGACTACTGCGGATGCTTCGAAATCTCATACATGCGGGCTTCTTCTACTGCTCAAGTTAAAATTTCAACAAGAAGAAATCTATGCAATATAAGAACTGGGGCGCTATAACGTAAAGCTAGTCCAAACTTTTCTATTCTAATTCTGCAATGAGCCCTCCATGACTGGTCAAACGATTTTAGGGCCACCCCCACTTCGCCTGTCTCTCACGCGACGTAACGAAAACCACTAAAACGCCCAAGCCGATATGATGTGCGGACATTGATTATGCATGATTAGACCGAACGAAAGAGAAATAATTATTTCTCATTGTACAATAAAAGTTTATTCCTCCTCCTCCTCGACGTTTTTTCGCCATAATACTCTGCCATTGGTCAAACGTTTTCGGGTTGCGTCACTTCGACTGTCTGTCACGCGACGTCACAAAGTCACGAAAACTCATAGCGTCAGAATGACTCTACGTGTAAAACACGCATTAATATGCCGAACAAAACTGAACTTTTTTCTGAATAGCCAGAGGCTGCCCCATTCCGAAAGGAATAGCAGATGGCTGCTCACCGATTGGTCTGGCACTAGCTACTGGGAACGGCCGCGGAGCGTATAATTATTTGCGTATAGTAAACATTTTTCCGCGGCACTATAATGTTATCGAGCCCTTTAGGCACGCATTCGACATCGATTTGCAAACTATTATTTGCTGAGGATCCGTTCTGGGGTGCGGCACATTTAACGTTCCGTTGCACACCGCCCCGGTTTTCAACCATCCCCCGCAAGCTAAGTGCAAGCGGATCAATCACAGACGCAGGCATCACCCTCTTCAGCCGGTTATCTACTTCACTGTTCTGGCTCGGCTCCATCGAACTCCTCTCCGCTTCAGCGTCCTCATCGCCTCTTGTCAGCCAGTTTGATAAGGAAATCTGCTCAATGTAGGCAATGCTATTCGCTTTGAAAGCAAAAAAGAGGGACCTCCTATAAACGAGGATAGCGTTTCATTCGGCTTTCAAACAACGCTGGGGGTTACCGCCCGATGCTTGCGCCATTGGTTACGTAAATTTGACGTCAGGAGATAGGAATAAAAACAGATTGGAATAGTTTTAAATTATAGGGCCCCTGTAGCTATATTGAGCCAAATTTGATAGGTCTTCAGAATTATGGAATTTCTTTCTTACATCTTCTGAAAAATAATCTACTCGCTTACATTAGAAGTTTTTCGAGCGGAGTTTGTATTGCCTCACTTGTGTCGGTGTCGGTGTTAGTGTAGCCGTACGAAAAAACCCAAGCCACACGAAAATAAAAATTGCCTGTCGGGCTGCGAACCCCCACGCTAATTCAGCCAGCTGTCGGTTCTTCATGCGAGCCCTTTAAAGAGGGTTTTATATGCCTGAAGAAGTAGACGCCGCGCACGGCACGAGCCAATCACAGGCGTCCCCTCCATCAAGAAGATGGAAAGGGTGTGATCGCGTGTTCGCTTGCCTCACGTCCGCCGTTTCCCGCCAGTTCAGGCCCTGCAGTCGGACGGGGAGGCCGCGTTTGGTTCGTTCTGCCGAAGAGCAGGCTACGTTGATGGAACGGCAGCGGGCCGCGCGCCGTGCGTTCGGCCGAAGAACAGGCGGCGTTTCATGAACGCCGCCGTGAACTCGTTCGAGAACGGGCTCGTCTTCGACGTGCCGACCTCGTCGTGAGGGAGTGCGAAGCCGAGACGTTACAACAACGAAGAGCCGAGCTTCGCCTGCACCCCTCTTCACAGTAGTGCAAGTGCAATCAATATTTTTTCTTTTTGGTAAGTATGACTAACAACACTGTCAGCGAAAGATATTTAAGTGCGTGAGCGGGGTTAAAGTTGATTTATGTGGCACCCCTGGTGTCAGCATTTGTTTCGGAGTAAGTTTCGGTGCACGTTACGATTTCGTTCGAAAATGAGCTCAGAGTGCTTCATGGGTGAAAAAACTAATACGGCGACGTCTATCCTGCGTAAGCATGGCGAAAGCAGAAACTTCACCACCACCACCACCACCACCACCACCACCACCACCACCACCACCACCACCACCACCACCACCACCACCATCATCATCATCATCATCATCATCATCATCATCATCATCATCATCATCATCATCATCTTCATATCTTTACGTCCACTGCAAAATGAAGGCCTCGTCTTGCAATCTCCAATTACCCCTGTGCTGCCCCAACCGATTCCAACTTGCGCCAGCAAAATTTTTATTTTCAACACCACACCTAATTTTTATCCATTCTTGACTGCACTTCCGTTCTCTTGGCACCCATCCTGTAACTCTAATGGTCCACCTGTTATTAATCTAGAGTATTGCATAGCCAGCTCAACTCCACAACTCCCCTTCTTCCCTTAATGTCAATTAGAATATAAGCTATCCCCATTTGCTCTCTGATCCAAATCGCTTTCTTTCTGTCTCTTAACGTTACTCCTAGCATTTACCGTTCCACGGCTCTTTGCGTGGTCCTTAACTTGTTCTCGAGCTTCTTTGTCAACCTCCAAGGTTCTACCCCATATGTTAGCACCGCTAGAATGCAGTGATTGTACACTGTTCTTTTCGATTATAATGGTAAGCTCCCAGTCATGATCTGGCAATGCCTGCCGCATGCACCCCGAACCACCGTTATTCTTCTGTGAATTTCCTTCTCATGAAGAAGAAACTTCATACGCGACGGCAATCTTCGTTCACCCTATCTCATGCATTTCCCATTTTACATGAGTGTGTGTGAATATCATGCGAATAGATTTTATTGTTTAAGAGAACAACCATCACGAACATCACCATAATCTGCGCTCGCTTGGCTGGCTAATGTTGGTGTACCGTCGGCTCTCAAGATCACTACAATAAAACTTCGAAAAGGAAAACGGAGTGCTCCGGTGGAGTCGTAACTTTGGCAGCCATGTCTACTAGTTCGAACAAAACTAATTAGAACAGAGGAGCTGTGGTCAAACTGCATCGTACTGCCCCCTAGCAGTCTCAAGGAAAGGTAGAAATTGGAACGCGATTGCGCATATGCCTGCGCTGATAGTCAATTGTAACCTCTCGATGCGTTTCCTTACCCGTGAATCAAGCATCTTTTCCAGCGTAATGGCGTTGATAGCAACAGTGTTTCTGCATTGTGCACGCACTACATACGCCCCCGTGACACGTGCGAGCGACGCTGATGATGTTTATTGGCATTCCCTTTGAAATGGGGCGGCGACAAATAGTCGCCTTGTGTCTTCGATTTAATATGGTTTTACTGCATGATGGCGACATTGCAAGAAAGTGTAAATCAGATCATTAGTAGACTGGAGCAGATAGAATAACGGGAAAATATCACGGATCAGAGATTAGGCAAAATTGAAATATATCTAAACGAGACGGTGGTCCCTGTTATGGAGCGGGAGTGAACTCGGACGCTAGCCCAGCAGGGTAAGTCGCCGAGTGAACTTGAGCTCAAAACTAGTTCACCAAATTTTCGTGGTCAAGATCGCCCTATTAAATAGTTCATTTAGTATTTCGCAGTGGAATTGTAGGGGGTTCAATCATAAGAAGGCGTCTCTGCAGCAGTTTGTTAGAACGCATGGTGTGAAACCTCAAGTTATCACGTTGCAGGAAACACTGACGTCTAACGTGACCTTAACGGATTTCAAAGCGGAAGCTAAGGATAATGAACAGGGCGGAGGACTCGCTACTCTCATTAATAGGCGGTTGGCGTATATTAGACATTACCTTCACATGGCGGATTGCAAGATTGAATATATTATGGTGGAGGTAATTTTAGGTCGGCATAGGTCATGTCAGAGGAGCGTTTACCTGCTTAAGCTGTACAGTACCCCCCGGGACACGAAGCAGAGTTTCAAATCTCTCTTGACCAAGGCAACCAATCTGGCTAAGAGAGAGAGAGAGAGAGAGGAAAGGGGAAAGGCAGGGAGGTTAACCAGAGAAAAAGATCCGGTTGGCTACCCTACACTGGGGAGAGAGGGGAGGGGGAGGTAAAGCGGTAACAAAGTAGAGATAAGGATGCACCATTGCTTAATGGAGGGGACTTTAATGCACTATATCATGTGTGGAAGTATGTTTATAGCACTATTAAGGGGGAGAGACTATGGCAGCAGGCACTAGACTTGAATTCAACTCTGATTACATACCCTTCGTATCCCACCAGATGTGGCACGTCGACATGTAGAGATTCGACACCTGATGTCACTTTTGTTCGGGGGGCGGTGGATTCGTCTTGGTCCAATTCTAATATAGATTTTGAAAGCGATCATTACATACTTATGATTACTTTGGCAGTGGCTAATAAAAAGGAGCGCACATTCAGGATGGTTGACTGGGATGCATTTAGGAAACGAAGAGCGCAGAGAATCGAAGATGAGGGAAATGAGTTGACCTTGGAACAGTGGACTAGTCAGCTTAAAAGTGACGTTGAGGCGTCCACTAAAGAGGTTCAGACCGATATTGACAAGGAACACATGGATAGTCGCCTGGCGCATTTGTTTGAAGCGAAGCAGTCGATGTTAGCGAGATGGAAGGGTCAGAGATTGAATAGAAGGCTTAGAAAGCGTATAACAGTGGTTAATCAGGAAATTGAAAACCATTGTCGGGTACTGTGCAAGCAGCAATGGGATGAAGTATGCAATTCTATTTATGGTCGCATTAGGAGGGGAGGCGCCTGGAGTTTGCTCAGACATTTACTAGATGAGACAAACACTAAATCTAATCAGATGACTGTGATAGGTAAGCTGGTCCATCAGGCGTGTCGGAACTCCACAGAGCAGGAGGTGCTGAAGGATTTAGCTGAGAGATACCTTCCGTTGGAGACCTGGTACGATACACCTGACGTGATTTTGGAATATAGTTGGGACGAAAATGCAGCTATGGATAAGGAATTTACTGAAAGTGACAGAAGGATGGTGCTGCAGAATCTTAATGGTCGATCGGCATCAGGGTCGGATGGCATTACGAATAAAATGTTACGGAATTTAGACGACGGGTCAATTGAATTCCTTACGCGGGAGATCAATTGCCGATGGAAGGAAGGCTCTTTCTCGGAAGAGTGGAAACTTGCAACTACTGTTCTGATACCCAAACCGGGGAAGGTCATATGGCTTGAAAATCTCAGACCCATTTCCCTGACATCGTGTTTGGGGAAAGTCGCTGAGCATGTCATTTTAAATAGGCTAACGCGTTATGTTGAGGGCAATGGGGTCTTTCCGCACTCGATGATAGGATTTCGGCCCGGCCTCTCGACTCAGGATGCTATGATCAGGATTAAGCATCAGCTCCTTCACCGGCGGTCAAGGGATACTAAGGCACTAATTGGAGTTGATGTGGAAAAAGCTTTCAATAAAATCCGGCATTCTTTCATTCTACGGGTGCTATCGGACTTGAATCTGGGGCGGCGGCTTTTCCATTTTGTCAAGCCTTTCCTTATGGATAGAAGGACATGTCTGAGGTTTGGGGAGATAAAGTCGCAAATCTTTAAATTGGGTTGCTGTGGTACTCCGCAGGGATCCGTACTCTCGCCTACGTTATTCAATCTGGCGATGTCGAAGTTGGCTAATACACAGGGCACTGTCCAGGATATTGGCTATTCTATCTACACGGATGACATTACTATATGGAGTGTCGGTGGTAGTGATAGAGAGCTTGAGGCTAGGCTCCAGAAGGTAGTAACGCTTACGGAGGAGTATCTGGGTCTCATGGGGCTCAGGTGCTCCACTAAAAAGTCGGAGTTGTGGATCTTCATATCTAAGAAGCTAGGTCGTAGGCCGAAGGGTTGGGTACCGGAAGTTCAGCCTTGCATTAGAATTCATACTAGGGAAGGGTCGGTGATACCCAAAGTTGAAGCGATCAGGGTCTTGGCTTTTGTACTTGAAATGAACGGACCGAACATTAGAACCATTCAGCGCATTACTAAGAAGACTGAGGAGGTTATAGGACTAATAAGAAGGATCTCTAATAGGAATAGGGGTTTAGGAGAAGAAGGTGCGATGCGCTTAGTTCACGCATTTATTACGTGTCATTTCTGGTATGTGGCAGCTATGCTAAATTGGAATAGGGGGGAGAAAAGTAAATTGGAAGCATTAATGAGAAAAGCCATCAAGGCGGCGCTTGGTCTGCCTATGACTACGACAAACAGTATGTTGTTAAGGCTTGGTTTGCATAGTACTTTAGATGAAATTGCCGAGGCTCAGCGCACTGCACAGATGGAGCGGTTGCTAGGCACACCAGCGAGTAGGTATATTTTAGAGTCCATTGAAGAATCGGTGGCTGTGTCGAATGATAGGGCACCCCTACACGAGTTGAACGTGAACCTTAGGGCAAATATTATAGTTCGTCCGTTTCCGCGGAATGTGCACTCCATGCACAATGTAGGGAGGCCCGCGCGAGAGCTAGGGCTTTGTTGCGAGAGGCAAAGGATCAGGAGGAGGAGTCTGCGTTTATTGACGCCGCATGGATTAATGGTAAAAATGCTTATTCGCTGGTGGTGGTAGATGGCTAAGGGAGCGTTAGAAATGCCGCTTCCATTTATACCAAAGACCCGGGGGTTGCCGAACAGGTGGCTATTGCTCTAGCACTAATTGATTTAAGAAGAGTTTTGGTGTTTAGTGACTCGCGATCTGCGATTAACGCCTTCTCGAGAGGACTTGTTGCGGAACCAGCTAACAGACTGCTGCAGGGTAGGGATATCACTTCGCACACAGTTACTTGGTTCCCGGCGCATATGGGGACAGTGGAGGGAGCCCCGCGTAACCTCATCGAGGTGGCGCACAGGGAGGCACGAGGATTAGTATGCCGTATACTCCCTGAAGGGGCTGGATCTCCCGCTCCTGAGTACAGGGACCAACTGTTAACCTACAACGAAATCGCCAAGCACTATTACTTAGGGCGCAGGGCATTTCCCCTGCCACATTCTAAATTAAATGGGCCACAGGCGGTTACATTAAGGTTTCTGCAGACACGAACGTATCCTAACCTGGTCATCATGAATAAAATTAATCCGGACTGCGGGGTTTCAGTCTATTGTAGTAAGAGGAGGAGTTTGCTCGATTTAGAACACATGCTATGGCGCTGCTTGGCGTTGGCCGGTGATGGTTCTCGAAGTGAACAGTGGTGGCAGCGGATGTTGCACAGTGAAGTGCTTGCGGACCAACTCAGGGCTGTCCAGAGGGCCAGTGTGACGGCAGAGGGGCTCGGCCTCTCTGTACCGACGTGGGAGCGGCCCGCATCAGTCCCAGACTGATCCCTCAGGACCTAAATAAAGTTATTCATACCATACCATCTATCAAAGTCTAACATTTTGTATAGCTCTCCTTAATCTTTTTCCTTATTGTACAGTTACCTATGTTGACACGTTGACGATCTACCAATCGCGGTGCACGTCGAAAATCAGAAATGTCTGATCGCTCCTACGGAAAGCGATGCACGTGGGAATTTTCATCAACTCTTCGCATATATAGCCTTATAGAAACATCAATAGATGCCTGATTTGAAAAGGTAGATCAATAACTCAATTTATTTGCGCATTGATTCTAAGACATAATTTATTATTCTACAAGTGGTCAGCCGTTCTATCAAAACTGCATATACAGAGGCTGCATCGGATACTGCATAAACAAAGTGTTTTCTCCATATCTAAGAGGCGAAGCTGAAAATTCGGCGTGCTCTTCCTGGAAATCAGAAAATATTGAGCACCCCCCCCCCCCTTTGGTTGGGCTGCACTGGTAAAACTTCACAAATACTCAATATAATAAAGCTAAGGGATATATTGTTTCTTCGTGAGAGAAAGCCGCTTCCACTGGTGTATTGGGCTCACTACAAACAACTAAGCAGCATAAAAACACAATCATTGCCTTAAAGAAATTTCCGCAAGTATCTATAATTGCGGACAACTGCAAGTGTGGCGTATGCAGCTTCAGGTTTCTGCGAAGTGGGTCCATCTTCTTATCGGTAGCTTGCCGTTAACATTTCATTGTTTTTTTTCACGAGCTGTCATTATTTGTTGTGGAAGTTATATATTTTGTGATGTATATTAATAATCAAATTTTTGTTTGTTTATTAACTGCTGCAATGTGGAAAGTTTGGCTGCTGATGAGCCCGCTATACCATAATTGTAGCTAATACACACATGTTAAAACTACACAAGAGAACAGTACAAATAGAAAAAAAATAAAGAAGTCAAAAGCTGCCACAATCTCACAGAGTGAAACTCTCCATATAAGATGTAGAGTCTATAAATATACAATGAACTTGCACAATTCAGAATCATGCATAATACAAAGTCAATGTATGACTTGTGACAAGCACAATTACTCTGCTCATGATTAAAGGCATCAGTTCAAAGAAAAGTGTACGACAAGTCGGTGGCGCGGTTGACAGGATAACTTGTTCCGTCAATCATTTACACTTGATTGTTCATTTGCACGAGCCCACTTATCATTCATATGCATTGTTCACTAAACGAGGAGTATACACAGCGCCATTACTCATGCTGACGTCCCCTGCGCGCACATTCAATCAAAGAAAATTGCGGTGGTATTTCTGGAGAGGAAATGTCAAGAAGGGCTGTCGGCCATTCCAACGCAGAAGGAAGAGGCGTTCGTGAATGCCACGTCGAGCCACACAGTGGCACAGAAGTGTTGCTTCCGCTCGTGGTATCCTTGATGGGAGACGAACTTGGAGGCGTGGATCCAGTCTGTGGATACGTGCGTTGTTGAATTCACTGGTGTTCCACTGAGTCTCTGTAAGTTCGCGTGCGAGGGAGAGAAGCCTTGCGGACGCATCTGTTTTCTACAGTTGCATTGATATAATATGGGCACCGTCGTGGGCCGATCGGGCAGCTTCATCCGCACTGCGATTTCCTAAAATTTCGCAGGACCCGATATCCACTAATAAATGAAGTTGTGCCCCTTGTCGATTGCGGGATGGGGAAGTAGTGAGATGTCTGGACTATTTGCACGTTAGGTTCCTGGTTTAAAGGGGACAGCAGACACTGGAGAGCGGCCTTCGAGTCACAAAAGATAAACCATGACTGTGATGATTCGTGACCAATAAACTCCAGAGCAGGACGGATAGCTACGAGTTCTGTAGCCGTCGATGATATAATGTTAGACGTCTTGAATAGGACAATGATTGATTTTGCGGGAATTACCAGTTCTCCAGCTAAACTTTAGGAGACAAAACCGTCCGTGTAGACCTGGATGCGTTTTCTGTACTTCTCATGCAGGAGTGAAAGTGCGTTTTGTTTAAGGGCGAAATATGATATCTCCGTTTTTTTTTATGCCGGGAATGACAAGAAAGGCTTGCGAATGGATGCCAGTACCACAGTGGTAGAGATGGTGGAGCTGCAGGCGTGAAGTTCGAAGGTAAAGTTCCATGGTTGCCGGCGGTAGTTCTGCTAAACGCTGAACGAGGTCGAGCGGTAGGAAGGGAGGCGGGATGATGCGATGGAAGTCGGACAAAGTGCCTGACGTGCATCCTTAAAGCGTCGACTTGGATGTACGTATTGTACGTATTGATAGGGTGCTCATGCGCGACGGCTGTGGTTGCTGCTGTGGATGCACACATGGGAAGGCCATGGCACATTCGCAGAGCTTGAGCTGCGCATACTGAAGGGCACGGAGGTTGGTTCTGCCGGTCCCACCCAGTGCAGGTATGCTACAGCGTAGGAGAACCAGGAACACTGCGTTATAGAGTTGGAGCATCGCCCTAACAGACGCACCCCATGACTTTCCCGCGAGAAATATAAGGGCATGCGTCATCATGGCCAGCTTCTTCTTTAGGTAAGATACATGAGGACTCAAGGAAAGATCTTGATCTATTATCACTCCTAGAAAGCAGTACGTCTTCTCGTAGGTGATTGGCTATCGATTAATTCTGACGACGTACGGCCTCATTGCTTTGCACATGGAAGGGACAATGGAGCACTTCTCATAGGACATCTCGAGGCCGCGTGCTCGAAGATAACCTGATGTTACTGTGGCCGCTTTTTGGAGTCTGGCGCGCACCTCGCGACTCGTCACTCCTGATGACCAAGTACACATAGCGCATGCATATATCGGCAGATGGACGGATTGCGGAAGGGAATGAACAAGGTCTATGAGCACGAGCTCGAATAGAGTGGGGCTCAAGGCTCCACCTTGTGGTACGCAACGGTAGGTGCTGTGTTGTGATGACGCACCATCCTCTATTTGCACAAAGAATAACCTGTCCTTCAAGTAGCTGAATATTCATTGAAAAACAAGGCCACCTAGGCCAACGTCGCCGAAGGCGTCCAGGACGGCTCGATGAGTTACGTTGTCATATGTTCTACAGACAAGACAACGTCATAGAGATTGTCACGTCTGTTCAGCTCGAAACAAGCCTAAGGAGACTGTCAGCAGCGTTGTTCTTGGACGTTAAATCAAAACAGCACTCGTTAAGGCACAAGGCGCACAAACTGGTGGACGCAGTGTTCTGCCTATTATTAGAGAATATGCTACCCATCTTAAATATTCTGATTTCCATATGATGCGTGCAACGGGGAGAAGTTTGTGCGTGCCAGCATGCTTTATGAACAATAAAAATAATCTATGCTGACAGAGTAGCTTGTTTGGGACGAACTTTTCGATATATGCAAAAACCGGCAATAGATGCCGTTTTTATAGACTGAAGTATTTCAGTTCAATTACGCGCCGGTCGGCACAAGTATTTGCCACCCGAGCACTCTACGGGCTTTATCATTTTTAAGGACTTTGGCCTTTAAATCCTGGTTTAATGCCATAATTAGATCATATTTTCGCTCTCCGCAGAGTGCGCATAATTAAGTGCCGTCCACGAACACTCCCATGCACCGTGGGCACTATTAACGGTCTGCCTACGCTTAGTGTCGTAGACACGCCGGCAAAATTGAGTTTTGCATCGCGCACCAAGAAAAGTCAAGTAAAGGGACTCCCTCGAGTGGGTCGCAGCAGCGAGTAATTTTTTTCCGTCAAAAGCCAATTACCGGAGGCTGACTGCTGCGAAAAGCGATCAAGGCTCTCTAATTAAAGGTCGACATTTTTGTAAGTTTGGCTTACTGCAAGTTGAAGGCTTCACTTCACTTGGTCATCGCACATCCGCACTCTTGTTTTCAGTCGTAGGAAAATCAATATTGTGCATTTCACTATAACTTTCGGTGATAATAACGTGCCGTTGCAGCCCGCAGAAGTTTACGGAATTTCTACATCAGTATTTCTATAATATTTGATCCCACAATCATATAAATGTGAACTAACGCGCAAGCAAACAGAGCAAGAGAGAACGCCTAGTTCTCACAAACGAGAAGTGATGCACAGGTCAGTGCAAAAAGGCACTTGCAACATCTTTGTGTTTGTACTACACGCGTTCTCGTGCTGATGCCATTGAAGTATACTTGATTGTTCACGGTTTCCCTCCACCTGAATGAGAATATTTCGCTTATTAAATATTTCTTTCGATTGCAGGATATTAAATGCAGCCATGACCAGGATGACGTACGCTTCTTTTGCACTTTCATTCTGCAGCTGATATGTTCTCTGTGGGCACGGGCTCGAGAGGCGCCCGCCATAAATTATTGCATATAGGTTAGCTAGTCACAGCTGTGTAATCTCAGGGTGCCATGCAAACTGCTGCATGTAGCCAAAGGGCTATAATGTTGGGGGAAAATTGCAATTATAAATGTGGTTAAGAAATATATCTCCTGATAGAACATGCGCAAATTCCTATACTCGACAGCGTCTATGCGTGTACAGTGCTCAGCAATCGAAACGCGATACTGAGAGCGCGTGGCTCTTTGCGGTACTTTTTGCGCCACCAGTTAGGGCTGGGAACGCGAAGTTGATGTATTTTTGTATCACATGAAAGCGAAAGCTCTTGTGATGCATTTTTGACTAGATCTGGCTCCTCAACGATCACCCAGTGCACGTCAAGGGAGCAAAAGAATCAGTGGCAGAACCCATCTCACGATGACTGTAGACGTTAATGCGATTAGCATTCAAGCAATGCAGCGGCACATCGTATTGCTGAAGACACCATTATATAGAAACTCTAGTGATCATTTTGAGATTTCCATTGCTTCGGGACACTGGTTCCGAAATGGCCAGCTTTTTGCGACACTTATACGCCACGGCCAGCCACGACCACGATGGCATGATGACGACTGTGTGACGACGATTGAATGAAGAAGGAATGACGTCGATGCATCGACGAAATCGGCATGACGACGACGCCATGACGATAACGGGATGACGATGGTATAACGACGACAGCGTGACGATGACGATGGTATGAAGAACATCAGATGACGACGCTTGGAACGACCACGATAGAACGACCACAATGGCATCGCGACGGCCGTATGACAACCAATGCATGACGATGATGGTATAATAACAACGACAGGAACAGAATGTGAGATGGCAAGTGCACGAACACCATGGCGCGACGACGACAGTACGAGAAGAATTGGATGACAAATCTGGAATGACAACGAAAGAACGACTATGACGGTGTCTACGACAACATCCCGACGGCAGTATGAGAACGAATGCATGAAGGAGACTGTATGACGAAGACGCAACGAGGACAGTGTCATGACTACGGCATGATGGCAATGTGATGACGGCGAGTGTATAACGATGATTACGTGACGACGACGGCATGGCGATAATGCAATGACGAAGCTGTAATAAAGACAATGGAATGATTGCGACGGCAACACAATGGCGGTATGAGAGCAAATGCATGACGATGACTGTATGACGACGGCGCAATCACGACAATGGAATAACACAGGCATAATCATGGTTTGAATGAGGACATCATGATCAGAATGGAATGATCGCGGTTTGGCCATGACGGAATACAGACTATAGGTATTACGTTAAAGAAACGATGAGGATGACGCCAAGACAATGAGATGACGATGACTGTATGACGATGATGGCATGATGACGATGGCATGAAGAGAGTAAGATGACGGAGCTGGGATGACGACGACGCAAAGGCCCCGACAGCGTCGTGACCATGAAGGCATACCTAGTGGTTCAAAGTAGTAGACAACTTAGGTCGCTGAGTCGGTGCAAGAGGCGATGGCGTGACGACGACGGCATGACGATAGTCTGATGATGAAGCTGGAATGACGGCGACACAAAGACCACGACAGCAAATCGATCAAGAGAGCATATCTAGCAATGCAACCTAGGCACCTGGGCCACTGGGTCGCCGTAAGAGGCGATGGCTCGATGACAAGGACATGACGAGAGTCGGATTACGAAGATGGAATGACGACGACGAAAAGACGACAACCGCACATCGAACACGAGAGCACACCTTGTGGCCGAAAGAAGCAGACAACTGGGCCACTGGGTCGGCGTGGATAGATAGATAGATAGATAGATAGATAGATAGATAGATAGATAGATAGATAGATAGATAGATAGATAGATAGATAGATAGATAGATAGATAGATAGATAGATAGATAGATAGGCTCAAAACTCTTGAAGTAGGCAAATAATGCTAATAGCATTAAAGCTGCCCGCAGCCTTGCGCTACGAGTATCGCGTTTCTATTGCTCAGCACTGCATACATCAGAAAAGCCCGCAGAACTCAGAAAACCGGAGTTGTACGGAGCCCTTAGACTCTACCTTGTGTTATGAGTGTTCGGAAAATCGATGGGTGCTTTCGTTCCTGCGGTGAAGAATGGTGCTATTGGAATCAGTTTCTGCAAGGTACAATGGATCAATGCAGCCACCAAATTTAAGAGACGCGCCGCAGAAATAGGAGTGTTGCGAAATATTGTTATTTAAATAACTTCAAGACGCGTTAGAAAGAAACCTGTAATCAGCTAACGAGCGCAATGAGGTGCGGAACATTTTGAGCCAAACTACAAAACTTTCTGAGTATACGGAGTCAGTGAAATGATGACCGAATCTACATGTGGACGATCTGCTGTAGATGGTGTCACTAATATCGTGTTCATGATCGAACGCTAAAAAGACGAGACGCCGAATTGTAGGAGCAGTTTTATTAAATAAATATGTGCATATGACAATGTACTTCGCAAGGTCATTTTTGATGTCCTCAGTAATTTGGGCATTGGCGGCCGTTTCTACATGTGGATAGTAAATTACCTAGATGGCCACACAGTCTTCATATCTATGAATGACAGCGAAACGAGAAGACACGTTGTTGTTGTTCGTGGAGTGTCACAAGGAGGGGTGCTCAGCCCGGCCTTTGCTGGTCTTGCCGAAGTAATTCCTGATACAGTGCGTATCAGCACCTACACCGATGACATATACATATATACGTATATCTCAGCCTGGCCCTTATTGGTCTTGTCGAAGTAATCCCTGATACTGTACCTACGCCGATGACGTATGAATATGGGCGTCTGGAGTCATGCAACCGCAAACTCGTGGCAGATTGCAGCGAGCTGCGTCTTTAGCATCTGTTCCATTTGTACATGCTGTTCCAAGGATTGCAACTGGCTACAGATGTGTGTTCTGGAATAGCGTTCACATGGAAGTTTATGTGTTGCTATCTAATTATTATCAATGGAAGAAATACCAATCCATATCTGATCCACCACAGATACGTTCCGTTTTCATTGACCGCGGAGTTTTATGGTCGAAGTATGCCGCAATGTTAAAGAAAAATATATTTGAACTTGCCCAAGTCTTTTTGCTTTCTGACCGGTCTGAAGTGCGTCCCGTCTGAGCATTCGCACCAGGCTATTTATGTCGGCTACATTTGGTACAGCCTAACAGCTATATCAAGTATAAGCCCGTCATGTTGTGTATGCTGGAATGCACCCGGGCACAAACGCTAAGAACGTGTCTAGAGGTTCCGCCTTGCACTCCAACTTATGATACCATTGAGGAAACTCCCGTAACTCCCGTATCTGTCTTTTTACGATGCGAACCTATTCGAGTATTTCTGCGGCTGCTGTGCCGTCACCGACGCCACCTCATTTATGGACACTTCGTGACATACGGCGGGACCTCACTTTTTCGAGAGCGATTAAATGCCAAGAATACACCATATTGTCATACTTTGCCTCTGCTAACCTTGAAGATATGCACTAATGGGTCGTGTACAAAATACGGTTACGTCTCTCTATTTCCGGTATCTAAAAAAAATCGAGGATACCCATCGTGAGCGACAAACATCGAACAGTTGAATATATGGTGGAAAAATACAGCTCATTGTGAATGTGTACACAGACAGGTTGGTATCATCGTATGCATCAGTTGAGGCTTTGGTCGTGCCAGTACATCCTCTGATTCAACGGTTTCGTTTTCGTAACACGACGATACCAACATGCACGAAACTAGTCTAACAATCAGAGGTGCAGTTGTCTATATTTCACGACAGCGTCCGCGAGTATGGACAGAATTCAGCGACGCAAGCTCGGCTCTGCCGCTACTCGGAGTTGTAATGAAAGAAAACCCCTACAGAGTGTTCAAAGTGCCGAGCTATTCACTCTAGCGGAAGAGAACGGCCGCCACATTATGTTTAAATGAATTCCCAGGCACTGTGGTGTATGTGGAAACGAACTGGCCGATGCCGAAGCGAAGAAGGCACTCGAACAATCAGAGCCGCTGCTTGCAATTCCTTTTTTCAAGAGCGAACGTCAAGCGCCTTCTCTCAAGTATCACACGAAAAGTGACAAACATGTTTTGTAATCATCTGGAAAATCGCCATGGACGGCTCCAGAGATAAGACCCTAACATAACATTTAGGCTACCAGCAAAAATTGAGCGCAGCTGTGCCAGTGTTCCGCACAGATTTAGGTTGGGTCGCCTGAATGCGTGGATACGTTTACCTATGCGACGCACCGGGTCTCCAGACTGTGAGTTTTGCCATGTGCGTGATACTATAGACCGTGTGCTGTGTGACTGCACTCAGTACATGGGAGGGCGACAGAAGTCGACTAATGATCTTGCGCGCCTGGACAGCTCACCGTTGTCTGAGGACGTTATTTCACGCCATTGGTATGACGTTAAACCTCGTTTTCAGGCTATCCAGGCCTTACTCGACTTTTAAGCAGTAGGGGTCTAGAATGTAGGCTTTGAGTAGACCTATTTTATTTGCTTCCTGTCGTCCTCGTCACCCATCATGCTCTTCTTTCTTTCCCGCTTCCCCTTCCCCAAGCGCAGAGTCGCTGGCTAAAGGAATGTGCCTTCGGCCGACCTCTCCGCATTTCATATCAGTAAAATTTTATACCTCTTCTCTAATTTACATGTATAAAGTATCGCGGTTTCTAACAGAGGCCTTGGACGCCATCCGGTATTTCCCACTGACACATAGTGCGCTTAATATGGCCGGTAACTCAGACAACGGCAAACAGCAGCACGGCCACAAAAAGAAAGAAGCCCGCAGATTTTAAACTCTTTTACGCTACAGGAAATAACAAAAGCACAACTCAATTTTTTCCTAAGGCAAGAAATCTTTATGCATATCAGTCTTGATGCAAAATGCGTCTACCTTTTATATGAAACGCGTGAAAAAATACTTCCAGCACATTGAACCAACTTAAAAAAAACACGTCTCTTTCTGGCGTATTAGAGCGATTAGACATGCTACCCAAACATTCGCGCAGCTGCTGGCTCACTGGATGTCACGGCGCTTGCGAAACCATCTATCGGAACGTGTGTTCATTTCTAACTTTTCTTTTTGGCATTTAAAGCTTTTAAGCGCGGTCGTGACATTACATTTGAGCCTGTGCGGAAAACGAGTCTCGGCGAATTCAACCTTGCACTGGAGGTAGTGTTCAGTAAGATTTTAGTCTGTTTAGCCAGATTTAGCGCAAGGGTCGCCCTTAGAAACAGGTTGACTTTTTGCAGGGCCTGCTGTTTAGAGCTCATATGGTCTTTGCCTCGGCCTGCTTTTTCATATCGTCCGCGGTATTTGCACGGGTGATTTGAAAACAATCTGCGCACACTTGACAAATAAAGGTAGCAGGCGGCAACACTGCAGAAGGGGAGTGGAGCACGCATGCGTAGATATAGGTAAATAAGAAAATGTGCAATTTCAAAGTCCAAATGTGCGCAGTCACTTAACGAGTGAGCGTAACCTTCTCTAACCTCCCATTCTGACGTCACGGGATGCTACGTTCACGAACGTAATTTTGAAATAATTCCTCATACGCAGGAGAACAGAGGTGATACTTTGCAGATTGTAGAACGAGAGAGAAAGGCTGTTTAATGAAAACTGAAGCGGTTTGCATGGCGGCACACGTAGCACGCTACTCCTTGCAAATATTATAGAATGAGTGTGCATATACGTATACCATGTTTTTTTTACATTAAACATTATTTTGAAAGATTGCCAATATAAAACAGCACAATTCTCCTCCTTGAACAGGATTGCTCGAAGACGCGAACCTTACTCTCGCAATAAATAAAAATGCCCATTAGTCTAACTAACAAATTTCTACTTCTTAAGTTCCCAACTAATTACTTCATGGCATATATTTCAATATAAGGTAGCTGGAGAACATAAGGCATGTTTGTCTTGGAACAAATTTTGAGGATAGTACCTCTTTCAGGACAGGCGCCGTCAAACATGCGATAAAAATGCACTGTTGTCTCGCTTACGTTTTTTTAAAGACACGGTTTTATGCATTCGAGCGCAAAAATAACGGGAACGCCAATGGAATTCGCCGCACGCTTTGAGTATAAATATATCGATACTGTTGTTACCTTCAGAATTATTTTCAAGTGGATAAACCGCTCCAACTCACCGCCAACAATTCGTAAATTGCAACATATGCCGCAAAGTGATTAGTTAGGAACATGACTAGGGAAATAATGTAAATAATCGTATGCGCATTTTCATTTTTTTGTACAAGTAGTGCACACATTTTCCAGTAATCCAGCTCAAGTACTAAATTTTCTGCTATTTGCCACAGGCGATTTTAATTTTTTTTATATTCTAAAAAAAAATCACCGGGTACGTATACACTAGTGAGTACGTTCAAGAATTCCTTGTAATGTGATCAAGTCCGATGTAAATTAACAAAGTTACGATGAATATTAGTGAGGGGACGGGCACCGAGGACGATGACGAAGAGCTTTCTTGAACTCGTTACCCGTGTAGCCATCTGCAGACTTCAATGATCGCTGTAAACTTTTCAGCGTCAGCTAAATTGCTCATTGCTCAGGTCATACACGAAAATCGACATATTTAACCTTGGTCCACCCACAGCTTCAATTTGCTTCGTCCATCTCGTTGCCTCATCAAGAGTATTTCATTTCAATGCTGGAAGCCGCACAAGTTAGAGCCGCTCGATTCATTTTATGTAACTACAACCTCCATTCCAGTATAACAAAAATTAAGCTAGGCCTTCCACTCCAGACGTTAAGTATTCGTCGTTCTGCTGCTCTTTTATGCTTAACACACACATATATTCACAGTGTAACGCCATCCCCACTGCCACTTGAAAAACCATTACGTACATCCAGGCGTCTTCATAATCACCTAGGCATCAAACGCATATTTAGTGAAACTAAAGCTTTCAATTCTTCGGATTTGCCACAAGCCATCGCAATTTGGAACGATCTTCCAGGTGCCATTGTTTCAATCACTAACCGCGCACTTTTCCGCGAGCGGTTGTATGGATACTTTACGAACCAAGACTGTATAATGATGCATTCCTTTGTTCTCCTTACTGTTACTTATCTTTTTTCTTGTTCATGCTCATCACGTATTTTGTTGTATAATCCCCCACCATTCAATGCTTCGACCGGAGCCTGAGATGCACATTTTAATAAATAAATAAATAAATAAATAAATAAATAAATAAATAAATAAATAAATAAATATCGCGCGTGGAAGTCTTTGCGTGCCTTGAGTGGTTCCTTGTCAGCTGCCGCTGTTTTTGATTTCTGCCTATTGAGAGTTATCGTCGGTCTGCTACAGTTTTTCTTTTGCTTTATTTTCTTTGTCTGCTTTTAAGGATCGCACGAATTCGTGAAGTTCTACACTTGGTTAACAAAAAGGTATGCACACGTCTATGAGGTCTACACAAAGCCTGGCGTTAATTATGTGCATTTGTGTTGGTCGCATTCATTTGCGGCTACTAATGAACAAGAAGTGACTACGTTACATTCATGTCTCACTAAAGTATATAGGCTCTTTAAAAATAAGAGTGTTAACCAGATCAGTATGAACTTGTTGACATTATTACTGAGCACGTCGCAGGTAGCATATGGCTAAATATAGTTAGCGAGGTTCTTTAGCTACCCCGCCGTGAAGTTCAGGCGTCAAGGGTATACTGTCACGATGCAGGCGTCGCATATCGCACGCAGGTGCCGCGGCGTCCTAAGGAGTTGCACGTTGCTACTTGTGGTGCCGGCAACAAGAAGAGACCATATAGAGCACACGACCAGAGCAATTGGGCTAAGGTATTAATATACAGGCTTACAGCCCTATATCCATCTCTTAGAAACTTGGGGAAGTGAACAAGCTTTCTTTCAGTCAACCGGCAACTTTTGAAATCACACGAAGGCATATTCCAAAGCCCTGTCCTGCTCGAACTTGTGTTTGAGATATGAGATTCGATCCGGATTACTAGTGCGCAAGAATGATTTGATCCGCATAGAATGCTTATAAAAGTGCCCTCGCACGCTCGCAGCAAGCACGTCGCCATAAGTCTCGTCTCTTCAATAAACGTTATATTTTTCTTCATACGCAAGTCCCAGAATAGCTCTCGAAGGGAACAGGATTGGAGCCTACGTGAAAAATCTTAAACAAATAAGCGTGTAGCTTAACTTTTAAGGGCAAGGTGGGCTGAATCTTCTAATGTCCTATTCACCCTCCCGCGGGCCTTTAAATCCTTTCTACGTCCTCTTTCATATTGCACAACATGCAGCAATGCGTTCAGCGTCACACGGTGACACGCACGCATTCCCACGCTTGACGGCAGCTCAACTTTATTAGGCGACCTTTAGCGTCGATCATGCTTGGCACTTCCCCCTCTCTTGGCGCAGACGACGCAGACGTTTGCCTCGTGCCACAGCGTCCCTTCATCTAACAGACGAACTCTTCTAAAAGCGACAGGAATTTCATGACGGAGAAACAAAAACACACTAGTCCAGCATTGATTCAGCATATTCAGGGGAGATGGACTTCCGTCTTCTTGCTGTCGTCCTCGTCCTCTTACCTGTCACCTTAGTCGGTAAGCGAAGATCGATTAATTCTAAGGAGTTGCTCGACTGATTCGACAGTGCGCCGCCAAGCGCCAGGAAGAACACACGGCTGAAGGTATGTTGAAAGTTTTCAAAGTTTGAAAGTTTATTTAACATGATACAATGGCAAAGTATGCACTTTTGGGAACCAACAAATTTGTTAAATGGTCCGTACCGATTGTTATTAGGAAAAAACACTTCTATGGCAGCTGCTTTTTTTGATACTGTAAAATCAGGTTGCACGGCAGTTCATTTCTAGCTTGTAACCAGGTTTATTGTGAAGTCTGACTTCATTTTCCGTCAACCATGTCTGTGATATGCCAATAAAGGAGAACTTCTTGGTAAATAGGCTAATAAAATTACGCATTTGGTCCTGGTTTTTCCGTAAACTGTGCGCATAGAAGTGTGCAGCAAGCAGCACGTTTCAGAAACTGGCTTTTGATTGAAATCGTCTACTCACATGTACGCCATGATGTCTGCAATTTGCTAGATAGCTGATACGACTATGATCAGCCTCACAAGTAACACGTACAAGAGGGCTATCAGTTGCTTCCCCTGCTTTGATTTGACCTTGATCTGTCCAAACAAACATCCACTTCGTTTCCCTTTTTCGTTTCAGTGCCTCAGCCAACAATTTCTTGTTTTCCCGTGTGAGATGCTCATTTACGTAGATTGCCTGTTTTCTGACGGAAGAAAATAGGCAACAGGAAAACAGGCCAGCGCATCCGTGGAAAGCCACGCTTTTTTCGCTCGCTGATAAAATTCATTTCGGACTTTCCTTGAAGCAAAACGAACGATTATGTTTTTTTCAGTGGAATTGTGCGCAAGAGACACGATGGCAAACATCGATGTCTTTGGTATCCATGGGGTAACTAATTTGCTCTCCTATCTTCTGGACTAGTAATTCACAGTTCTAATTTCGTGTACTAGGTATAACCTTCAGTTCGATGTAGTTGCCCCTTGAATATTGCTCCAGGGACATCACACGGCTTAACAGCTCTTGATTTTGTCGCTTCAGATTCTCGGTACTTTTGTGCAAGGTTGCGTTTTCCTTCACTATTTCATCACATATGCTGAGGAGGGATTCAAAGTTTGAATTCATAAGCTTCATGCTTTCTTCCATGCCAATGACCTGATTTGGTAATTGCGCAAGACGGCCCAGACGTATAGTTATGTCATCCAGTCTGGAGGTAAGTGCATTCACACGCTGACTATAGAAGCTACCTGACTGTGCGGTAGGACCATGAATTTCGTTCTCCTCTGTCGTGGTGTTCCCAGCTGCTGAGCTACCCCTCAACCTTGCTAAGCAGCATGTCGGGCACTTTCACATCCTTCGAGCAGCTTCATGCTTTTCTTTAAAAAATGTTTCATTTGTACTAGAACAAGTGCGAATAGTTTTCTTTACCAAGAGAGCGTTCTTGTTCTTTTAGACAGGTGTTTATGCACCAACCGATGTCTAAAAGAACATGAACGTTCTCTCGGTAAAGAAAACTATTCGCACTTCTCGAACCACTGTAATATATGCCATCGTGATCCCGTATTTTTTGACACTGATATTTTGTTTTCAGATAAAAACAAACTAACATGTGTAATCACAGAAGCGTTTCATATCAAAAAGTGCGCTGAAAAATGCACAAGCCAACCATCGGTTGCAATCACTGATAACTAATTTGCTTTTTTAAATACTAGTTGAACCTTCTTAATCTATTTTTAATCTGCTTCTGGTTTACTGACCACTCTTGTTGCACATGCTCTGCGCTGATAGCAGGGGTATATACGTTCGGTATCTTTCCGAAAATAAAATAGTTGTGAGTAAGCGCTCGTGCGTCCCCCTTTACTGTGTCCTTGTCAATTGTGCGCGCTAAATATTTTACTATGAATTCGTACCAACTCGCCCAACTATCAGTTCTGCTGCTGATTATGGCCAGGTTCATCTGCACCCAAGAAGGGCAGCGTAGATAATGCTTGCTTGTGTTCTGCGCAGGTGCTGTAAATACATGACGAAGCAGTTAGAACACGTCCAGGCTGTTCCAACATCGCTGCCAGAACCAGAATTGGCATGCGGATTTGCTTGCTGTCCTTTTCCATGACCTATACGCTTAGGCGGTCCCGCGTCTGCGTGCCATATATGTGACAAATAAGCAGGTTTAAGGAAGAAAGAACAGGGAACGCCTCCTCCATTGTGGTTCAGTGCATCATCCCTTAGTGCTTCTCGCTTACTTGCGAGATTAACAAAGCAGCAATCGGAATATTTGCTTTTTAAATTCGATGGATTGGAGGAAATTAAGACATGCTAAAGAACCTATATATACAGAGAAACAGTCAGTGACACAACAGAAATAGTGTGGTATAAGTTCTTTTAACTTTAAATGTTACAAGTGTCCGTTAATTTTAAGATTCGGTCTTTTATGAGCCACAATAGACAGCGGGAAAAAGTGCGAACGGAGAGAATTTACCAGTGGTAGAAACCGAAAACACAGCCTCCGCACGTCCCGTTCGGTGAGCTTTACAATTTTCGATGGCAACGGCTTTTCCACACTCTCTTGCTCCATGCACATGTTCTAAACGCTGGCTTTCGTCTGTAACAATGGCTGCGCAGCTATGTGTCTTGGGAAAATTAAAATATACAGAAATTTGTGGGTGTAATATACAGGCCACTGCCGAGCAAAGCGCTATCCATTAATACGCGTATGTAGGAAGCATGACACTGCAGGTATACCTATAAATTGACCCTGTAAATTTTACTCCAATATATGTTATCTTAACACAATGCAAAAAAGAAAAAAAAGAAGAATTATAACCTTCACGGTAGCATGACTACTACCTGAAAGTGTGAAAATGTGCGTGTGTATAAGTGTGAGTGTGATAAGGGCATCCTTTCCGACCAGGACACGGCTGGAACCCACGGCAAAGCCATAAAGCTTCACGCGAACTTGTGTCCAGGGGCCGTGTAACCTAAAATAATTGCAATATGTTTTTATTCTAATCTCCTGACGTCAAGTTTGCGTAACCGCCTACGCAAGCATCAGGCGCTCACCCGCAGGGTTGTCTGAAGAAAATCAAATGTTCCCGTCGTTCATAGGAGGTCACTTTAGTTTGCTTGAATAACGAATAAAATGTTCTGCACTGAGCGGCTTGTCTTATCTAATTGGCTGACAAGAGGCGAGGAGCACGCTCAAGAGGAGAGGGATTCAATGGGGCTGAGCCACTGCACTGAAAGTCGATAACCGCATGAAGAGAGTGGTGCCGGCGTCGGCGATTGGTCCGCTTTCCCTTACTTAGCTTGTGGTGGCTGGTCGAAAATCGCGGCGGCGTGCAACAGAAGGTTAGGAATGCTGATAAAACGGATCCTCAGTAAAGAAGAGTTGGCAGAGCGAGGTCGTAAACGTGTCGAAAGTTCTCGAAAACGTTAAACCACCACGCAAAAAGTTTTATTAGACGCAAATAAACCCATGCTCTCCGGCAGGTGCGAGTAGCCAGTGCCTGAGCGATCGGCGGCAGCCATCTTTTATTCCTTTCGGAACGGGGCAGCCTGCGGCTATTCAGAAGAAAATTCAGTTTTGTTCGGCATATTAATGCATCTTTAACGGGTACACGTCACTTTGACGCGGGGAGTTATCGCGGTTTTGGGACGTCGCGTGACAGGCACGGGAAGTGGGTGCCACCTGAAAACTTTTGACCAATAGCCGAGGTCTAATCGTAAAAAGGCGTCGAATGAGAAATAACAATTTTTATTTTCTTTGGTTCAATCATGCATAATCAGTGTGCACACGTCATATCAGATGGGGAGCTATCCCGGTTTTCGTGACGTCGCGTGACAGACAGATGAAATGGGGGTGGTCCAAAAAAGTTTTTGACCAATGGCGAAGGGCTGATTGCAGAATTGGAATAGAAAAGTTTGGAATAGTTTTACGTTATAGCTACCCAGCTTTCTATCGTACTTTTCTCTTATCAAGCATCCTCACTTCAAGGCAGACAATCTGCCACGATGCGTACGTATTGTTTACGTACATTTATTCAGAACTTCTGTCTACCGGTCGCGCATATTGTCTTCTATGTTACATCTGGCATATTGACGAAAAAAAACAAAACAACAACGCCGAATTCAATGCTTCCGCAGTGGCTCAGCAGAAATGCTGATCCTCCCTGGCAAATTTATTAAATTCAAGAGCATTTCATAAATATTGCTGTGTCGAAGTACATCACTGTATATGTAATGTACTCAATATGGGATGCAACATGGGAGGCCGCGGCCCAAGGATGATACTGATGACGATAATGTCATGTCTCTGTGCGTGCGTGCATGTGTGTGTGTATGTGTGTGCGTATGTTGCTCCACCTTTGGAAACAGTTGGACAGCTATAGAGCGCCTGGTGGATGCCGCATATATACAAATTAAAATTGAAATTATAAATTTCAGACATCTGTGCGTCAGCTTTTCAATAGCTATGTTTTCTTAAGAGGAAACTTAGAAATGCTCCTGTAAGTGTTCGGCTTCTAGCTTATAACACATGTGTTAGGTCGAAATTAGAGTACGCGTCTGCGCTGTGGGACCCACATGTTAAGAAGGATATAATTAAACTTGAGGGTGTTCAAAGAAAGGCTGTACGGTTTATATTAGGAAAATATAGAAGGTCGGATTCACCATCGTCTCTGATGTAACGTAATAACATTACAACTTTGGAGATACGTAGAAAAATAAACAGACTTTTGTTACTTCACAATTTTATGTCCGGAAAAATCGCCCTATCTGAATCAAGTTATGTTCAACCTGCTGCTACTAGGAAAACAAGGCAATCAGCAGAACATTCACTGAGGCCTATTTTTGCGAAAACTAATTTCTACAAATACAGTTTTTTCCCTAGAACAGTTAAAGAGTGGAATGAGTTGCCGCCAAGTGTTACCAGGGCCGAAGACTTTCGGCAGAACTGGAACGTTTCTTTTGTGAGCAATAGATGTTTGCAATTGTATAAATGTAGGTATTTGCTGCAGGTTTAGTTCTGTTCTGTCTGTTTTTTGTTTTTTGTTTTGTAGAAAATTGCTTCATTGTGTTAGCGCTGTTGCTTTTGCCCCTTTTGCTGTTTGAGAATTTATTGCTGTTATTCACTGTTTGTCATTCCGAAAATGCCCCTCCTGCTAGGGCCAGAGAATTGGCCTGCAGTATGGTTAAATAAATAAATTAATTAATTAACACACGAAACAGACAATGTTAGGCACAATCCTTATGGAGTCAATGTACGCGTGCGTGGTCTCACCGCAGCCACCTTAAGTAACCTTCCGCATTTATACACATAACTTGGCTATTGATGAAGAAAATGCCATTACGCGAATTATTACTCATAGCAAGTTCTTATACAAAGAAGGAAGGAAAAAGTGGAGAAGGAAAGGCAGGGAGGTTAACCAGTTTAGCTCAACCAGTTTGCTACCCTACACATGGAAGCGGGATGGGGGGGATGAAAGATGGGGAGGAGAGAGAGAGAGAGCACATAGCCAGGCACAAGAAATATGGCAGACATACGCAACTGCCATTTTCTTAGTAAAAAAATGCGGCTTGGTGTATATTGTGCTGAAACTCGTACTAAGAGCAATAATAAGCCTTTTGGTTGGAGTTTTTTTCTTTGGGGGGAGGCGTCTGTATAGATCACGTCAGGTCCAAAACGTACCCTCTAAACGTGCGCTCGAAACGTCGATAATGATTCAATGAGAGAACCATTGGATTTAAGGCAATGAAATTTGGCGAAGATGTTGGACATGTTTGTTGGATTCCAGGGTGATATTTGGGAAGTATAGCAAATGCGTGAGGTAATTAGGCACGCTGTGAAAAATTACAAAATTATGTTAATTGGGCATTCTAGATCTATTGGATATTCAAGAATACGTTGTTCTTTAACTATCGGCCGTATGAAGATGGTAGGAATAAAATGTGTTTTAGTAGGAACATGCTGGTCTAATTTTGAAGCTGTGGCAGCTTTCGGAGTACCGCAGAAAATTATAAATTTTATACTAATCTGGGTTCTTCCCTACATTTCCTAGGGCGAAAAATACGTTTGCCATTTGGAAACTACTAAGCGCATAGACATGAAACTTCAAAGCGATAAAAAGAGCAGTGAAAGAAAATGGGAGAAATTAAAAAAAAAATGGTGTGTATTCAACGTAGGAAATTCTCGAACATTGCCGGGGCCTTTATTACACTGCTTCGAGCAATAAATTAAATTTTGAACTGTTGCTGCAAACCACTGCCTTAATGTTTCTGCTTAAACAAAAATTGAGGTGATGATCACGATGAGCGATGGCTGAGAAAAGTTATATGGTAACCACGATCAGCTTTTTGTCGGGAACACGCTCCAAGTTTAAAACAAGGAGTGCGGTGAAAAAACACTGCAGGGAAATTTGGATTGTGATTATTCAAATTCGCAGAAGGTTCCAAGGGCCGAATTCATCAAGCGTTTTTTTTGTATCTGTCTTTGCTAATTGAATGCAAAGTTGAGCTAGTCGGCTGAGCATCAACATGCTGAAAACTAAAGAAAAAAGAACAGTGAGCTAAATGACCAAAGGAAGTGGTTGTCCTGTGGTGCTATAGCCAGTAGCTGCTGTCTTTCAGAATGTTGTTTGCCACTAGCCAGCCGCCTTCGTTGAAGATATGCCTGAGATCACGATTGCTTATTAATTTTCGTGGTGAAAGCTGTTTCAGCGTAATAACTTTTAGGAAATACGGCCGGATTTTTCTTGCCTTTCTTTTTTTAATGGTGTTTTAACTTACAGGCGGAGTTGCGGAGTGGCAACTCCGAAGTTGGAATAACTCCATAATGATTCCACATTTTAAGTCACTCGGATGGAATGGGAATGGAATCATGTCTTGCAGATGGAATGAGAATGAGATGGGAGCCTGAGGTTCTGAAATGTATTTGAGAATCAAATGGGCGCATAGTATCGGAGCGCTAAATGTTGATTTTAGGCCCGACTGCAAAGCCGGTAAGTTGCCCGACTAGAGTAAACTATAATAAGTCAAATTATTACATATCGAAATATTTACTCAATATGGCCCGTTCAATACGTACCTATAGGTGACTGCCTCTCCACGGTAACTATAAACAGCGTGGTATTTAAGACATTCTACACTTCTGAAGACCCGGAAACCGTCCTTTGTTACAATGTTTAACCCTTGGAGGGTCGATTTTTTTTGGTATATGCGACTGCCCAGGGTAGATTTTTTTATTGCCGATTTAAATTCTTCAGAGGGACCTATTTCGAAAAAAATATTAATAAAATCTGTCTAGGGCGACCGTAAAGCAAGAAAAACATATTTTGCGTTGGTATATATGTACTTCTTAATCATGACTAACAATAATAAAAAAGAAAATATACGACAAGAGTTAAAAATTTTATGCATTGTTATACACATAGTTCCAGGTTTAGAAAATGCGCACACTAGAATATTTCGCAAGTCTCAAATGTTCCTGCTCTTAGACTAATATTTACGTCTATAGCGTAATCAAATTGCGTAGGTGAGCGCACTCAAGAAAACTGTGTGGTAGTATGCCCGTCAAAAAAGCGAAAGGTGTGAACAACTTCTGCTAATCTTCATCTTACCACCAACCCGCGGCGATTAGTTTTCGCGAGTCTTCAAAAAAAGGAAACGCATGCACGGGGGGATACTTCGCGTATGCGCACCCATGTGAGCAATAAACGAGCGAGATGCAGGCGGTCACCCTTTTAGCCATTAGTAACGAGATAGCCATCAGCTTTGCGAGCGCAAGAAGCCTAAACTGCCCGCGGAACAAAACCAAAACTAACCGCCGCCCGCCCGCGCGCATGCCAATGCGGGAGCGGTAGTATATGGACGCGCCGGAGCAAACAAACCATGCAACGAAAATCGAGAGGGAGGCGCGATAAAAAAAAAAAAAAGAATCCCTCTATTCCTGCACAGTGGTAGCGCATGCCAGAAAAGAAAAAGTTAGGAAATTGGCGCACTTTTTAAATGTACAGACGGCGTCGCAAATATACGGCATCGACCATTTTGGACTTGTTCGCGGCGCCGTATATTTACGTCATTGATCCTGAAAGGGTTAAGTGCAGTTAAAAATAGAAATGTTTTGCGTGTTAACTCATTTACTTTTAGCGAAAGAGTTAAGTTAGTGAACTCCTTCGTTTTAGTTAGCTCCTTAACATTAACTTAAGGAGTTAAGTTGTGCAGAATTATTTATTTAGCACTGGCATGCTTGACTTACAACAAAGGCCAAAAACAGCGCTGTCGCTAACGGCTGCACCCTGCTCGAATCCACAGTGACTTGCAACGCGCGTCATGATTTCTTTAGCACACTGTTGACTATCCAGAAGGCGCGATCATGCTGTCAGAGAGGTGTGCTGGGATATAGTGCGCTTCAATGGGCCAGTAAACCTGAAGAAAAAAGAACAAAAATCGAACGACTTCAGCGATTTCTTCGGCACTAAACTCATTTACTACGGCAGTAGCATTCTCCTACACTCTCAGACAGCGCCGACATAACAGCGCCGTCTGTCTAAGAGAAAAATTCAAAATAACGACGCTTATGTGCGACCCTATTGATGTATGCAGCTCATAACATAACGGGACCCTAGTTACGCGGCCCGCAATTATGCGAACAGTTTTGTTTGCCAGACTTTTTATGCGGCACAAAACTTGAAACGACGCTAAGGAAGTGGCCCGCCTTGAATATGGTGCGGCGGCATGAAGCTGAATCACCGAGCTCACACTGACTTTTAGGCCTATATGGATTGTCCGGCTACCTTGTTCACGTGCGTATTTATCTGCAGTTACGATTGCTGTTCATACGAGAAGTGACGCAGAGACGACCCACGTCTGCTGCCGATCTTAATTCAGAATTCAGACTTGACAAATGAACCGGCAGGAGTAAGCTTTTTGCATAAAAAATCAAAATTTTAGTGATATGTACTCCGATATTTTTGAGCAAAGTTAGCTTTGCCTACGCCTACATGTTTGGCGTGGCTGCTGCTGGGTCGGTCCTTATCGAAAGAATATATTAGTGGCTATGAATGCTGGCTATGAATGTTTCTGAGAGGGAGCGGGAGAGGAGGTGATAGTGGTGGCGGCGGCGGTGGCTGTGGCTCTGAAGGCATCGAAAGTGGGGGGTATGAGTACTCTGACTTGCTGTGGAAAGCATTTTCGGCACTATATCTGAAAGTGCTGCATATAAGCAGCTTTTCGGGCATGAGCCTTTTGTGTGCAGCCCAGCGGGCCATTTAATTTTCGGTCACGGTCAACGGCGCTTTTGAGGGTCGCCTATATAGGTATTTTTCTGTTAAAACAAAGAAGTACTGGTTATCAGCATGATGTTATTCAGCACTTGAGCCATAGTGTACAGTGAAGAACATCATTTCAGTGTGGCTTGTCTGCTTTCTTCTCAAATAATTGCGCACTCTCTCCACGGGGACATGGTGCAAGATTATTTTGTACGTTATTTACTCAAATGACGTCAGAAATATTTCTAGCAACGACGCCCTCAAGAGATAGGACGGAAAAAAAAAGAATAGTACGTAAGATAATATAAATAGCAAAAAATATTACGTAACATTATTTGTTACTTGTTAAGACTTAAAAAATATTTTTGTTGTCTCTGGGCACACATGCGCAAGTAGGAAACAATTATGGAGAAAGTGTTTGATTTAATAAAATTGTAGGAATGAAATAGACTAGCTCAGCCTCTTCAGGCAGGAGTGGAAATGGCCGAGCACTTACCATTCCAAGGAGTTAAAAGGTGTGGAATTATGAGGAAGCCCCACTCACCGGAATAAAATGCAGCTGAGGGTTGCGCTCCGCAAATGTGGTTGGAGGGAGATGAGGTCATCCAATTGTATCACGAATTAGAGAAATATTTACATGTCTTTGATTGTCACGCTAAATGGCGTATAAAGGCAGGGCCCCTTCGTGCATCGTTGTCGCAGCTGATTCGACGTGGTTTTGTCTCACCATGAAAACATGACAGCATCGTTGTATATGAGGTCGGTCCCTCTCTTTTGCTACAGTTTCAACGCTGAAAATTACTTCCGCTGACAGCGACAAGCCCTTATCAGGCGGCACCTGTTGCGTGTGCTAACTGATTTGTCCTTGCTTATGGCCTCGACACAAACTCAGAATAGTTGAGCGCATTTGTATACAAATACGTGACACAGGTTTCATGTGCGTTATATTTCAGCCTTGCGAGATAAGTGTTTTTGATCGCGGCAAACACGATCGCTTCATAAGGGATGTTTCGGTCATGCCCAAAGTACCACTGGCATGCAAAGTGAAATGATATCGTGTGAAGCTGGACCCCGCGGCTTTGGCAGGTGTCCTGTTTTGCTCCTCGCTTTAGCCGGTCAGCGACACTGGCCAGTGACCACGTGGCGTCAGTGTATTGCGGGCACACGCGCCCCGTGCCCGCGGGGACAGGGGGGGACGCGTGTGCGTGCGGGCTTAATCATCAGGCCGCCCTCCCGTCTACCTAATGAGGCGCATTGGCGTACTCATAAATGCTCGCGCGTGGCCAAAGCCGCCGGACGCCCGCAGCGACGGCTTAGACCGCGCAATAACGAAGCAGCGCACGTTGGTCCAGCGAGTTAGACCAGAAAAGCGTGAGCCAGAGATGGCGGCCGTTAAACTTGCACATTCGGCTAGCAACGACCTCGATTTAGTGAAATGCGCTGCGAAATTCTGCATTCCGTATAATTTCGTGTACTCGCGAAGTTCCGAGAGTTCGCGTGCTTTCGCAAACCATGAGCAACAAAGAAATGAACAGAGAAAGCAGGCCCTGCGTTTTATCGGGAGCGTCGAAGTGCTCGCCCCTGCAGGGGAGCAAAAACGCGCAAGACATGTGCACGCGCTAAGATAAAACGACCGTTGTGCGTTTAAAACAAGCCTGCGGCATTGAAGCATATTAAACTCTAAAAAAGAAGGCTAACCCCACATCTGGCCTTTTACTCAAGGAAGAATACGGAGAAAGCAGCCGGGCACTGAGAATGGGCTGAAAAGGTTGTGCTCGTGCTTAAGGGCGAACGTCCTGTGCCGGAGTACGCCTGACATTAAAACAACAAAATACTCTAACTATCGCAAGGTTGTTGTGCGCTTATCACTATATCTTCGAAAGACGGTTTCAGCTGCTGCGTTAAACCATTACGTCCTTCTCTTCCGCACAATAGTGTGTACTCAAAAAGAGGAGACGCTATATATTTTAGTGGTAGCGAATAATAATGACAGTGTTTTGACCTGCGCGCACACCCAATGTCTCTACTTCTGTGTCATGGTGGGGAATACAGAATTGCTGTTATTTGACGTTTTTCTCACTGTACTGAACATGGACGCAGTCGCTCGCGATCATTCTAGCCCGTCTCGACGACCGCAGGAACCTTTACGGCAGACGATATTATAAAGCGCCAGTCAACGGAGTCGTAACAACAGAAAGGGATCAAGATGCTACTGAAGCGACACTCCTACGGTTTCATTTACTCGTGTTCTTCTTCGCGCGTGTTTTCCTGGTCCACTTTCCTTTCTATTTTTCTGTTTCCAGTTCTTGATCCACTTCCTGAATGCAGGGAGTAGAAAACAGGATGTTTTCTTTTTATGGTAAACCTTCCTACTTTTCCTATCTGAACTGTCTTTTTCTTAGAATGGCACTATCATCGAATCTAACCTGGTGCATTGGACTCGGTCAGTTCCTGGATGGGTGGTGCCGCGTGGCTCTTCTTCTGTCATGAATTGTTTAGGTGCCCGCCTTGATCGAGACTTTTACAGCGTCTGCGATGGCTCTTTCCTTGCGCTATGCCCTTTGATGTGGCCTTGCAATAAAGAGAACGTTTTCTGCAGGTTACGCAGGCCAAGATTGTACTATTGCGCCTTGTGAATTCGCGCCTTTCACTTATGCAGAGTCAAGCTACCTTGACTCGTTTTTGTTGAAGTTACTTTTATTTTATTTATTTTATTTAGCAAATACTGCCGGCCTGTATTACAAGCCTTAGGCAGAAGTGGGGCACAGAAATAACAGAAACAGAGAAAACGTACATTGCAACAAAAGAAGCAAACAACGAGACTCGACCAGAGTGCAAAACACAGTAGAATAAAAAAAAACACTCGACTCAAAACAAATTACATGTGTGCCCTATTGTTCACTCAGGGCTTGTGAAAACAAGTTCACCGTTTCGGAACTGACTACGCTTCCAGGCAGACCATTCCATTGAACAATGGTGTGGGGAAAAATGACTATTTAAGAACATTTGTTTTACACAAAATTGCGCCGACTTTTTTGGAATGATAGGAACGCGTAGGGCGGTGGGTAAGGGGCTCAACTAGAATGCTTTCCTCTAGTTTTATTTTATTATGATAATATAAGTAAAATAATTTTAGTCATTCGCGGTGACGTCGGATGTCCAACTGTTCGAGTCCTGCGGTGTGCGGCAGGGCTGTTGGGCTTATGTTCCAGCTGTAACAATTAAATATAAACCTGACTGCCTTGCGTTGGACATTTTCTAGTTTCACTTTGTTACTTTCGGTCCAGGGATCCTATACCGCCGCAGCATATTCTAATAGCGGTCGTACATAGGTTTTATAGGCTAAACGTTTTATTTCTTGAGTAGATTGAGCTAGTGTTCTCCTCAAGTAATGCAGTTGTCTAAGGGCTTTTTTTTCGATGTACGAGATATGTGCATTCCATCGAAGATCAGAGGATATGTGAATTCGTAAGTATTTAAAGGTATTTACAACTAAGAGAGGTTTGTTGGCTATGCGATATGTAAAACTTAAGGGATTCTTTTTACGTGTGACAGTCATTGCTACAGTCTTTTTCAAATTCACAGTCATTTGCCACGTCGAGCACCAATTTTCAATTGTAGATAGGGAATCGCTTAAAAGAAGTTGATCGTCAGGACTAGAAATTTCTTGATAAATTATACAATCATCAGCGAACAGTCGCAGTTTAACATTTATGTTTTCATCAATGTCGTTAATGAACACTAGAAAGAAAAGGGGACCTAGGGCAGAGCCCTGCGGAATACCGGAATCCACTGGGACCGCATCAGAAAGGACACCATCGACAACTACACTTTGATGCCTATGCGAAAGATAGGCTTCAATCCGCGAGAGAAGGCAATCGTGTTTTAATATGGGTTTTAATTTTAACAATAATTTGTGACGTGATACGCGGTCGAACGCCTTCTCGAAATCAAGAAAAATGATATCGACTTGAGTTTGCCTATCTAATGCTGCTGCCAGGTCGTGGACAGTTGGAATCAGTTGAGTAATAGTGGAAAGACCGCGACGGAACCCATGCTGTCGGTTATCAATAACGCAATTCTCCTCGAGAAAATTGGTTATGTGTTTACAGATGATGTGTTCTAGCAGCTTTACTGAAGTACACAGAAGAGAAATCGGCCTGTAGGAAGAAGGTATTGACGGGTTTCGTTCTTTAGGAATTGGAGTGATTTTTGCGAATTCCCAATCTGACGGCAACTCTGAGCGTTCTAGCGATTTCTTAAAAACCAAGGTTAAGTACTTCGCACACCACTGAGCATAACGGACTAGAATGGTGTTGGGTATTTCATCGATACCTGGCGACTTCTTGGTGTCTAAGTTGAGCAGAAGAGCTAACACGCCTTCCTCAGTTATAGAAATGTCAGTGATTGGAGGTAAATCAACCATGGAATAGGACTGTGGTGTGAAACCGTCGCTATGCGTGAATACCGAATTGAAGTACTGGTTGAGCGCTTGTGCAATTTCTAACCTGTCGTGCGTAGTCGCGCTATCTGTAGAGAGGCCAAGAACCGATTTCTTGCGCGGCGCGAGATATCGCCAGAACTTACTTGGAGATAAGACAAGAAAGTTTTTCATACGCACAGTGTGGAAATAGTGTTTAGCCTTACTGATAGAGTCCCGTAACGACTGGCGTATTGCGGAAATCTTATCGGCTGTGGTCTGTGAAAAACGTTTTGTATGCTGACGTCTTGCTTTTTTCAGCTTACGCCCCAGACGCGCAATGTCCCTGGTCATCCATGGATTGCTGCTGCGCACTGTTTTCCGTCTTCTTGGCACAAAATCAGTTATGCATCGGTGAACTAAGTTTTTGAAAAAGGCCCACATGTGCTCAACAGAAGAACTCTGTGATTCATACAAATCAGAAAAAGAAGAAAACGAACTGTATAGTTCATCTAAAATATCAACGTCACTTGCACGTGAGAACAACGGAATAATTATCTCTTTCTTCTGAAGCTTTGGTGTAGTGTGCAGTTCCAAGGTTCGATTTAGCATTTTGTGGTCTGATATTCCTTCTAAGACATCCACATGGGGCTTACGGCGTAGCAGGTTGGCGGTAACAAGGAAGAGGTCCAGAGTTGACTGTGAGCAATTTTGTACGCGGGTGGGCTCAGTGACTAGCTGAGTCAGATTATGCAAGAGCACCACATCGAGGAATGATTGACAGGCACTAGTTAAAGCCTCTGGAGTATCGGTTAACCAATTTATTGACGGAAAGTTGAAATCTCCTGTCAAGAACAAGTTAGCAGAACGGATTTCATTTTGGCGTAAGAATTCATTAAGCTTTTCTGCGAATGTATTATTGGAGCTCGAGGGCCGATAAAATCCCCCAATTATTAAATGGAATTCCTCGAAGAGTACTTTGACTATTACACTTTCTAGCCCGTCAATGTTTGGTAGCCTTGACACTCACAGAGATTCTTTGTATATTATTGCGACGCCACCACCGCGAGCATTTCTGTCATTCCGGAAAATATTATAACTACACGGTGTTACTTCACTGTCATAAATATCTGGATGTAACCACTCCCGTCACTACTACGTGAGGGTGATGTGCTAAGATAATGCTGTTTAAGTCAGTTAATTTGTTCACTATACTTCGGGCATTAGAATTGATGCACCGGAACGTCTTTTTAGGGCAATCATTTATTCATTGTGTTCGTTTTACACTGCGGCTTTCTTGAACAATTGAAACCCTTTTCATCAAAGTGCTGTCCCATTGAAACATGTCATCATCTATCTTAATCTTATCGTATACAAGTTTCACTTTCCTGCCTTCTTTTCTGTCCTGAGCTGCACTCGCCCAGAGGTTTTTCTAATTGTTCTTGTAGCAGCGGAAAAATCCTCAGACATAGAGATTTCGCTTCCCTTAAATTTATGAGAATTTTTAAGTATATTCACTTTTTCGCAGTGATTGAACATTTTAAGAATTACTGGCCGAGATTTGTTTGCTTGTTCGCGCCCTAGAGGCCTATGGATTCTTTCTATCGAGGAGACCTGTACGCCCAACTTGTCCTGAAATAGGTTCACCACTGTCTCAGAAAGTGTTGCCGAAGTTTCAGACACCTTTTCGCTAATACCAAATAAGATAAGATTATTGCGGCGGCTTCTATCCTCAAGGTCGACCAGTTTCCTTTCAAGACTTTGGACAGTGCTTTCCAAACCGGCAATCTTAGAGCCTAGTTCTTTTACAGTTGACATAGATTCTTCCACCTGTTTTAACTGAACTATTATTGCACCCAACCATTTTCGCATGGTTTTCTGCCCTTCGAGTAGCTGATGAAGCAGTTCCTCAGTCCTCAGTAGTACCGGGCCCAGGGTTACACTCAACGTCCCCGCAGAGCATGAGAAGAGCAACAAAAACATTCCGTAAGTGCAAAAATAATGTACGCACATTGTGAGGGCACACAAGCTGGACGAAACAACGATCACTCGTTCGAATAGAACCATATTTGTTACTAACCTGCGTGAAAAGCAGGAATGGATTCATCACGATGTTGTTGAACTGCCAGCCGGTGTGCCCACTGAAGGAATACCAGGCCGGGCTATTCCTTATGTAGAGTGAAGACGATGACGATGAAGGGGGCGGTGTCCAGCTGTTGGTGTCGACTTGATGCGGCAGTTCTTGTGCGCAGACTCCGTTCGAGTGAGCTGAGCCAACTCGACACACAGCTTCATTCGTTGCAGTGGCCGTCTTTGTCGTTCCAAGTAGCAATACCTGCATGAAAAGCAGGAATGGATTCATCGCGATGTTGTTGGACTGCCAGCCGGTGTGCCCACTGAGCACATGTTCGTTCCCTGGTAGTCTCTGGCCCTTAAAAGGCACTCATTCCTTCTCCAAGAACACTCTTAGGAGGGCTCGCATTATCATCGGTGGCACTGCCTATACCGCCTACCACTTGCGCGAACGCTCATGGGATCTACTTAGAGAACTTCGGAGTGATACCATCTCCTTCATTTTATAGAAATAGCCAATAGAAACAGGGAATGAATAAACACGTCTGCAGTTGTCTTGTGCATTTATAGAAACGTAAGAAACTTCTGCTGACTATAGCAACTGAGTATGCGATAGGACGTGAAACGAGGGACGGCCTACACATTCGTCCCGACAGGTAGATCTGTTCGTAAGCCTATAGCATGCGTCTCACGTAAATTGTGGCAAAAGTTATGTATATGCAAGTGCCACGTAGCTGGGCAAAACGAAGGTAATGTTGTTTGCCGTCGCTTGGAGCAAGTCAGTCTATTTTTTCTATTTAGCATAATTACATAATTGGTTAAATAACTATTCAATTTCTCAAACACTATAATTAGACTCTAAAAGCTAGGGAGAGTATCGCAGGAGCAAAGGGGCCGATTTACTCTTCTAAGAATTGTTTTACTCTCGCAAAATGTAGAGTGAAGCGAAATGCATTGTTCACTGAGTCAGCAAGGAGAGAGTCAAATGTTCTTTTCACTCTGCCCTTCTGAGAGAGAGTAGAATGCCCGTTCAACTTTTGCGGCAACAGAGAACAAAACGTAGCTTAAGCTCCTGCTTCAACTGTAGGAGGCTGGCCCCGAACATGGTGATGTATGACTCACGTACGCTGAGCAAAGAGCACACCGTTTTGCTTTTAAGAGAGCCACATTTCAAAGGAAAGCGGAGCCAGCGCTCTACTTTTTCACTCGGAGTTGCCCCACCGCGTGCGCGCACACAACATCGCGGAATAGCACAGCACCGGATAAAGGGGATCCGTCCAGCGAGTAGGAACGAAGGCCATCCAAGGGGGTGAGACGGTTCTCGGCACACATTTGAGGTAGAGAAAAGAAGAAGGGAGAAAAAAAATTCCAATAACTAACCGGAAGTCATGTGATTTAACGCTCATGTGACGTTTGCAGGTGCGGGTGTCTTAAAATAGGCATTCAAAATAAAGGAATGCGCAGAACGAATTGCCCTTAGCGTGGAGAGGCAACCCAAGTGGCGAGAGCAGCCGTTACTGTAGATGCAGTGCGTTACATCAGTGTTGGGTTTGCATGGCGCCATGATTCTACCTCAATAACTTCGTCAGCGCGATTGCAAAATAAAGAGTAGGAAATGTATGCCCGGAGCGAGTTTATTGCAGTGCGTCCATCTATAGTTTCGACAGAAAACAAAGGATTTTTATTTCAACTTACTACGGTAAATTGAATTTACAACGGCACATATATCTTTTTTGCGCCTTTAATTCATCGACTGTATTGGGATCTATTCTGGCGGCTTACTTATTCCGTTAGCAAAAGCTCATTGTACGTCGTGGAATTAGCGCACAAACAGTCTGTGCTGATGTTGTTGCGAGATTCCCAATTAACAGCGTGCAGAGGTCTCTCAAGGAAAGTTGAGATGCACCTGCAGTTAACTTTACATAACTTTATAAAATATACCAGTGGCCAGGATTATAAAATCAACACAAAATAGCTTTTGGCCGCAGGAGCAATCACTCGTCCTATAAGAATTCAGCATATAATCATCATAGCAAGGGTCGAGTCAAGGGCTGCACGAATACGAGACTGATCGACATCTTAGTTGCAAGGAAGTTTACCTGTCGGCAAAGCGATCGTGTCGAACGCTCAGAAGGAAGCGTTCGGGAAAGATTAACCAGATAAGAGACAGGCCGGAGCCCGTCTTAAAGGGACACTAAAAGCAAATACTAAGTCGACCTGGACTGTTTAAATACCATTCCAGAAACCTGGTAACGCTTGTTTCGTGGCAAGAAAAGACTTAGTTTACGAGAAAATTGTATCTGAAGAGTCGAATACTGTCTTTGAAATTCACATCTCCCCCTACCCAATCGGGGGAGTGGTGACGTTGCATACACCCTTTGCAGCCGTCAAGTAGGTAAAACGGAGCCCGACATGACAGACGGCGGCACTGAGCCAAGACAGACCGATAGAGCGGTGGATTCGCCGCTGCAGCTGCTTTTTGGTCAAGTGGCGTAGACCGTTCGCGCAACTCGCGACACCACATGGAAGTTGAATTCTCTGCTACTTGCAGTTTTTGCGAGTTTCGCGTGCCAGCAAAGTCAGCGCAGCACTACGCGGCAACGAAACTACTGAAACGCGAAAGCCCGGGCGGTTGAGAGTCGAGCGAAAACGAAACCTTTCGACCGCATGCGTCGTTGTCAAGGATAATTTCAATGAGTTCTTATTTCTAAAATTGAAATAGAACTGGACAAGTAGCATTTTATTTTGTCTTATAATACAATACAACAAGGTTTTGGGACGAATCATGGAGTACTAGTGACAAAATTCAATTGAGGAGTGCTTTCGTCCTCGGGCAAGTGCTTGAATGTCCCGGAGGAGTCTCTAATCATGTCCTGCACTTACCTCAATTTCTGGAGTATTAAGGCTCTGTTCGCGATTAAATTGACGCCTTAGAGATTCTCGAACACTAATCTATCACTTTAGCTTCACTTAATGCCTGCCTTTAGTGTCCCTTTATGCGCATTCTACGCAGATGCGCTCTCAGCAAATGTCGAGTCCTCTTTGGCGGTCCACTTTTCGGGCGTTCACCTTTATCCTTTTATGCGCACTCCTCCACCCATTAGGTACGTAAATTCTACCGATGAATCCCGTCAGTTGCCAAGAGTCTGACACGGGTGTCACAAGGTGTACTTTCGATCGCGATTGAGCCCGGTTAGCTAAGCTAATCATGTCGTGCCGGCACCCATATATGTCAGTCGATGTCATTTTTTTATGTCACATGGAAACCACAGAACTCAGAGTATTACTACACAAACTCGCTTGCGTATAACTGAACTATCAACGATGAGATCGATTCGCCTCTTGAGAAGCCTGCTTTGTCTCAAAGTCCAGGTACTCGTGCTCCGGATTTGACGTCGCTCATGGTTGACTGGAGCGCCAAGCGCGTTGAGTGTGAGCTGTTCTGGTTGCTATTGCATTATCTGGAGCAAATGGTTTAGCTGGTTTGGTTGAGTCTACAGTTGACTGTCGCACATATTTAAAAAATAATTGAACCTTTCCACTTTTAATATGCTTCACCGTATAACCAGCTGTGCTGCGGCAAAGCTAACTTTGTGCACTGAAGCTTCTGGAGCAGACTGCTCATGCTTCTGAATCTAGCGAGCATCGTTAGGACATTCTTATTCATGCGATAATCATGTTATTAAAGCGATAAAGTTACTCTGGTGTTTAAAACCGAATTATGTACTGTGTTTGTGTTATGGCTGCAACGAGTACATGATGATTAAATATGTGAAACAAAATTATATCTAAGTTGTGGCAGAAACAGGCTATTTTCGTGTTTTTCCAAATGTGCTGACAAGCTCTGATGGTGACTGGGATGCAGCTATAACTTTGCCAAAAAAGAAAGTAGAACTCCAATTAGAGGGAAAAAGGTTGTCTAGCCAGAATGAACATCAAAATCGCGGAAATGTTCCCGGCCAGACTTCAAGTGCATGCCGTGAATGTCAAGGTTTATATAAAGCAAGAAGAGCACCTGCATTTGACTTCTGCAGTGAGCATCAATATACTTATACGGTCTGCAGTTTTTAGATGTTATATCTAACAAGAAAAATTAGCCTAAGTATTGTTCTGCATAACCAGGCAATTCTAGCACGGGAATGCTAACATAATAGAATAATTAGAAGCAGCAGGTTCATAATTTTACTCGAGTGTGAATTATTAATTTGCATTGTCATATATTAGTAAGAACATAGGCATGGTTCCGACACACAGGTTCAGTATACGGAACACCGGACCTTCTCCGCCGGCTGTAGGATAACTGCACCGCTGCTGGAGTCGCACCTCACATGGCTGTGGTGGGAGTCAATTATAATGGCCACACGAGCTGCAAAGACTCATTTCTGCGTTTGTTAGAAGCGATCGCTCGGCGCTACCCAGTGTGAGGGTACATGACAAAGTAATGGAAAATAAAGCGCAGTTTTTTTACCCTTTGCTTTTGTATGAATGTCTACCGGCATTCATGCTGCGCGCTTACATAGACTGTACGCTCGCGGCGCAGCACTTGCGCGCTCAGTGACGTTCACTTCATCTTTATATATAAGCGCGAGCAGCGAGCGATTTGTTGATAGCCCAGTGCAAATAGCAGGCGCACACCAAGGCTGTGCGCCTGCACCAAGCCGCGCCGAATCAATCCAGAGGAAAGGAAAGCAGCGACAAGCGATCGTATAAAAGCCTAGTCCAGAAACCAGGCGCACACCAATGTAGGCTCGGAAAAGTGCGCGCAAGCATGTAGCGAGCCGCCCCAATCCAATCCAGAAGCCAGAGGGAAGGGGGGAGTAATGTGTGACACTAAGCTCAGTGTTACCGTCGTCGCGACGTTTAGCCAACGCGATGGCCAACGCGATGGAGCCAACTAGACAAGCGCGCTGTGTCTCTCGATGTCAATCGAAAAAGCCAGTCGTCGCGATAACTGCATGCAATTTTATCACTTGCCGCTACGGGAAGGAACGAACGGCAGAAGGAGTGAGTTTGTATGGAGAAGGAGGGAATTCGTACAAGGAACTCTATGCGTATGTGAACGCTTGCTTTGGCGCTAGTAACAGACAGACGTGGCACGCGTCTATAAAAGCAAGTTGATCGTGGGCTGCGATTCAGCCCCGAGCCACGGGTTAAGCTTGCATAAGCCCGCCCGCTGAGGAGCTCCCGGGGGACGCACCACTCTCGGCCAGCCACGAACCATCCAGGCAGCGTGTGCCAGTCATCGGGACGGCCACCGTTGGACACCTGCAGTCACGTCGGACTGACGAAGTGCCCGGTGAACAATTAGCATCCATTCATGCGAAAATGATCGGTCGGAAGCATCAAAGTAGTGCGTCTAAACGAAAGGTGAAGTTAGAAAGAGAAGAGCGTCAAAAGAAGCTACCAAAGATGACAAAGTACCTACTGAATGCAGTTTCCGCGGAGCAGTATGATCGCTCTACCCAGAGTCCATGTCAAACTCCCATTAGTACCGACTGTGCTTCGGTGGAGGACTTGCCAACTCCATCCCCACCGCTTCCTGGCAAGAAGCAAGGTTTGACTCGTCGTGGTTGTATGGATCCTGTGAAAACGGTGCCAACCTCGGTCGTCCATATTTATGAGCAACCGACGCTAACCGAGCCCTGTCCTGAGTCAGCAACGTCTATGCTACTCGGCCGGGCCCCTGCCACACAGCTCCAGGTGTCCGTTCCGCCACGCCGGGTTTCTACTACTGCTGATCAACAAGTGCCAAACCTCCCCGATGAGCCTCCTTCTACTGACCCAACTCTTTTTGTGTATGACAGACTGGTAACACAGAATTAAGTGAACGTTTTATTTTGATACTTTATTTCTCGACTAAAAATGTTAAAGCGATAAGCACATTTTGATCTACCATACAGTAGCAAAATGCACAGATTACGCTTGTAACCCACAGAGGAAGGGTGAGTTAACTGCTCATATGATATAACAATGAAGCGCCAACTCATATTAGCAAATGCACAGGCATGGCCAAAACAGTAAACGTATGCAAAACGCCCCTGCAACTGCAATGCCACGCAGTAGCCGTTATGTTCAATTCCGATGCATAACTCGTCGCTTGACAATTCACCGAGTTCGTGCACATAAGCACCCTTTCACATTCGCACAGTGCTAGAAAACCGCAACACGAGACATAAAATCAGACATATATTCACACCATTTCAATACATGAGCAAAAACAGCTGTCTTATTCAGCCTAAAATATGAATGCCTCATGTGTTTTCAGCAAGTTCAAGATCACGCGCTTAATTGACCTCTTGCAGCATGCAGCTGAATGCCTGCAGCAATGTTTGTAACTAGCACTGGCGCATAACGTGAATTCAGTGGTCGCAGATTACCTATGGGCGAAAGACACGGTCAAGCACGTGGCTTATTATAACAGGGCCGGCTTAAGAAAAATGGGGCCCCTGGGCTAAAGCGCATGCAGGCCCCCTTTCCCAGTACTGACGCCCCCCCCCCCCCCCCTGTCGCCTGCTACGCTACTGGAAGTATGCCATGCTTCGTTTTAATTCTACCAAATTAAAAAGAACGAAGTGCGATCGACGGGATTATTATTATTGTTATTATTATAAGGAAAACAACAAAACTTGCTTGAAACGCGTGCTGTTGTAAACACCAACACATATGTTCACTTTGTGATTAATCTGCATTCTGTTTTCAGCAAAAGCTCGGCTTTAAGGAAAAGTTTAGTGCACTCAAGACGAACAAGAACGTAGAAAAGACAACACAGCTCAGATGTCGATCCTTCTGAAGCTAGGCTTTGTTTGCATCATTAAGTTTAATCCCGTGAGGAGACGCATGGTTGTATCCAAGACATTCTTTATTAAAATTCAAGCATCAGACTGCAGTAATCGTTATATACGTTACTCTATAAATATGCAATAAATATATACAATACATAAGGCAATACAAACACCATAAAAATGCACTAGAATACAGATGAAAATTACCGACTGTAATTACAAAACATTATTGGAAAATATTCTCGTTAAATGTAAGACAAGCAAGGACGACACCAAATAAACGTGGCACTATCAAAAACAACAAAAATACAGTTCTTTATAAGCATGCTAAATATCGCAAGAAGAACAAACAAGAGACGAAGAACGAAGACTTGCATATCTTGAATTACACTGCTCAGCGTTCCATTGGCAACGTGGAGGCTGGGAGGCGACACAACGAACTTATTGGAACTATTCATGTATAGCGGAAACAGTCTTCTTTTAAAATGGTATCTTTCGCACCTTCGCTTTGGCGAAATCAGATATAGTCTGTTCGAAGGATAGATCGCGGAGGACGTCACTTTCAATGGACACTATAGCAAGCGAGTTCATCTTGTCGTCAAGCAGGCTCGAACGAAGGCGATTTTTTATCAGCGACAACTTGGAAAACGATCGTTCGGTCTCACAGTTTGCCACGGGTATGCTTAAGTACATTCGCAAAGCAATATAAAGGTTCGGAAACACATCAATAAGCTTTCTTTTGTGCAGCAACTTCATTATTCCCAGGGGAATCGTGTCTTGGCACACAGACTTGTGCAGAAAGCTCGCAAACTGAACAATTTCAGCGGAAAATGCTGGCTCCAAATCATCTTTGTAGGTTTTCACCAACTTCTCAGCCTGCAGTGCCAGGGAGGCCTCGCTCCCAACTTCTGTCAGCAATTTTAAGAATCCGAACCTTTCGCAGTGTTCAGCGTAGGCAGCCTTTCGCACTCGCAAAGCAGAGCCTAGACTGTCAAGTACAACATTCTAGGTCTCTACGATAAACTGTTTTCTACCTTGTAGCGCACTATCGCTTTTTCCGTCCGGGTGCTTACTCAAAACGATGTGTTTGCCCTCATCCTGATAACATTGATTGATACTTAGCGTGCGTGCTCTCCCTTCCAAGGTATCAAAGAGTGGTCGCAAAGAATTAACAAAGCCTTCTAGAGAGCTCAGCAGGTCTACAGCAGTTGAAATGTCTAGGCCTGGTTTCTGAAGTGCTACGCTCGTTTGTCAAAACGCTCCAAGATTTCACTCCAGGAAATCGCCATGAATGCAGTCTCTAGTTTTGTCATTTTCTTGAAGAGAAAATGCGCTTAGTTCCAAGTGTCACCGTTTTCTTCCTCTTTCTTTGATATAGCTTCAAGGCAACACAAGACTGCATTGAAATTTTTCAGAATGGCCTTACATGATTCAGCGTGTCTTGACCATCTGGTCTCAGAGAGACTTTTCAAAACAAGCTGCTGGCCAGTTCCGCCCATGCTGTCCAAAAGATACCTCCATCGCTTAGGTAAGGCATCAAAGAACACATACAGTCTCTGAATTACAGTGAAAAATATGACTGCCTCAAGGCAACTGTCAACGCTACACGCGCCAACTAAGTTCAGTCAATGACCAGCACACGGGACGTAGACTGCCAATTCGTTCAGGTGTTTGATTTGAGCTTGCAGTCCTTTGTATTTTCCTGACATATTACTCGCCTTATCGTAAGCTTGGCCCCTACAATGATCAAGTGAGATGCCATTGGTCGTCAAGAGGGACATCACGGTATCGGAAAGCCGATACCGTGATGTATCGCTAGCCGGTATGCGATTCAATTGGAACAAATCCAAGAAAGCGTTCGTACACTTTCCCATTTAAATAGTATCATAAAACAACTGAAAGCCGGTCAACGTGAGTAAGGTCTGGAGTCGAATCAACAATTAAAGAGAAGTATTTTGCGCGTTTCACTTCGCCAACGAGATGTTCCTTGACAGCATTTGCCATATGCTGAATAAATTCATCACAAATGGTTTTTGACAGATACGATGGGTGACCTTTTCCTTTGTTCCCGTAGCGTTTGATGTGCTCCTCTAGAAATGGATCAAACTTGGCAATGACCTCAAGCACTCCCATATAATTGCCATTTCTCGGTGAACCAAAATTCTCCTCACTGCCCCTAAACGCTAGGTTGCGCTCAGCTAGAAGCCTAACTACAATGACTACGCGCTTCAACACCTCTTTCCAGTAAGCGGTCTGAGTGACAAGATGCTTGACCAGCTCCTTGTGAATTGTACTGCTCGAGTTAGAGCGGGCGAGCCATGCTGTCACGTAGTTCCGGTGCTCGACGCTGTTTTCACGTGCTCAAACCTTTTCTTCTGCTCTTTTCCAATCAGAAAAGCCGTGCGTGGTGAAAGCACTGGGGTTGCTTGAAATCGAAAATAGTTTGCACATGAAACAGTAAAACCTTTGGACTCCGAGTACATTAACCAGTGTCGCTCGTACGCCTCCCCATTTACAGCCTTACGTACGAAAACATGAGGTGGCATATAGCGTTTGTGAGTTTTGTATTGCCTTTCGGAAGACGGAAAATTTTCTGCCCGATTTTGAAAATACAATGGCCCTTTCTCAAGGCATACACTCCGAAAGCTGTCAGTAATAACGTCCGGCCACTTAGCAGGGTTCCGACTCCTCAGAGAACAAGGACACGCCCTCCACCTACAACGAGATTACTAAACACTACTATCTCAGCCGTAGACCCTACTTTCTTCCTCATCCGCGCGTCAATAGAGCTCAAGCATTAATGCTCTGTCTACTACAAACCTATACCTACCCAATCCGTCGCTTTTACATAAAATCTATCCGGATACTTACACCAATGCTACCTGCCACGACTGTGGAGAAATAGCCACGTTAGGCCACATGCTCTGGCGGTGTACCCGGTCACGCTCTATCATCGCTAACAGCTCGGCCAGATGGGAGGCGGTTCTCCGCAGCCCTCTTTTGGCTGACCAACTCTGGGCTGTCCAGCAGGCCCACGATGCGGCAGAGAGGCTCGGCCTTCCAGTTCCCACGTGGGAGCGGCGCGCTTCGTGAAGACTCACGATCTGCAGGACTTCATTAAAGTTTTACCGTACCATACCATACTTAGCAGGGTCACTTCGGAGAATCTCGCAGCGTACCTCTTGCTGCGGGGGTGTCTGTACTTCACTGTTGCCGCAACGAGAAGACGTCTCATTCGTCCTCTCGAGGCACACTTTGTGGGCGGGAACATGATTATTGAAACCAAACTAACAGGAAACAAGTTAGTCGGTTCTTAGAGTGTTGTTTCCTGGCGCTCAGCAGTAGAAGGAGGCTCATCGGGGAGCTTTGGCACCTGTTGATCAGCAGTAGTATAAATCCGGCGTGGCGGACCGGACACCTGGAGCTATGTAGCAGGGGCCCGGCCGAGTAGCATAGACGTTGCTGACTCAGGAACAGGACAGGGCTCGGTTAGCGTCGGTTGCTCATAAATATGGACGACCGAGGTTGACACCGTTTTCACAGGATCCAGACAAGCACGATGAGTCAAACCTTGCTTCTTGCCAGGAAACGGTGGTGACGGAGTTGGCAAGTCCTCCACAGAAGCACAGTGGGTACTATTGGGAGTTTGACACGGACTCTGGGTAGAGCGATCATACTGCTCCGCAGAAGCTGCATTCACTAGGTACTTTGTCATTTTTGGTAGCTTCTTTTCACGCTCTTCTCTTTCTAACTTTGCCTTTCGTTTAGACGTACCACTTTGATGCTTCCGACCGAGCATTTTCGCGTGAATGGATGCTAATTGTTCACCAGGCACTTCGTCAGTCCGACGTGACTGCAGGAGTCCAACGGTGGCCGTCGCGATGACTGGCACACGCTGCCTGGATGGTCCGTGGCTGGCTGAGAGTGGTGCGTCCCCCGGGAGCTCCTCAGCGGGCGGGCTTATGCAAGCTTAACCCGTGGCTAGGGGCTGAATCGCAGCCCGCGATCAACTTCCTTTTATAGACGCGCGCCGCGTCTGTCTGTTACTAGCGCCAAAGCAGGCGTTCACATACGCATAGAGTTCCTTGTACAATTTCCCCTCCTTCTCCGTACAAACTCACTCCTTCCCCCGTTCCGGTCTCGTCTTCCTATTGGCTAGGAGCAATAGTCTGTTCTGTGAGGTTCTCGATTTTTCATTCGTCCCGTCGACGCCGAGCGCGAGAACGAAGAGGACAGGGCGTCTCCTAGCGCAAGCGAAGTTACGCGCCCTCCTTCTCCTCTGAGTCATCTTTTTCTACTTCTTTCTGGAAAGTTCGGCGGCCAGTCTGACCTACTTTTTCCGTCGAGCACGCGCGAGGGTGCGCAGCCACTAGGCAGGAATGTGCCCTGGAGACAGGCCTTTGTGTCCAGCTCTCCAACTTCCCCCTTCATTCTTCCACAACGCTAGCCCAAACAGTGAACATTCCATGCCCCACGGCACGCGGACAAAAGCACGTGTGACGTCTTCTTTCCTTTCCTGCCTAGACTCTGCCATCAGACTCATCATCATCTGCTATCGGACTCATGCTCCCCCGCCTAAATTAGCATCACGGTAAAGAAAAGTCGTATGGGAGGCACTGTTGGGTACTGCAGCACATCCTTTCTATGAGAAGGACAGCGGCGGAACTATTTGAGAAATGGAGGGTGGCGTGGTGGTAACGAGGGGCAAGGGAGATTTAGGTCCTCATCCCACATTACATGTTTTAGGTAATTCCCCCTTGCCCCTCCTCTCCAGACAGCACTGGACAGACGGACTGACAGGAAACCACGAAAACCCTTCCAAGCAAACGCACCTTAATTCGTAAGAAAGAGGGCCCCGCCGGTTTGGCGGGGGATTCCTGTTTTTGCAGCTCGACAAGCTCTCCGCAAATGATCAGGCTAAACGCATGCTGTTACTTTAGGCAGGGGGCCCCATCTGCTCGTTCTGGTTTTCTCGCCCATGGTTCCACATACTAAGCAGGTTAGAATAAATGGGCCCCCTTCTCCTACTGTCTGAGATGAGGCCCTCGGCTGCAGCCCCCTCAGCCCCCCCCTAATCCAGCGCTGTGCATACATACATACATACATACATGCGTACGTACGTACGTACGTACATACATACATACATGCGTGCTTACGTACGTACGTACGTACGTACATACATACATACATACATGCATACATACATACATGCATACATACATACATGCATACATACATACATACATACATACATACATACATACATACATACATACATACATACATACATACATGCATACATACATACATACATACATACATACATACATACATACATACATACATACATACATACATCTGTTTAAACATTCGTGCAATCAGTCTAAGGGAAAGTGCTTACGGTTGCCCCACGAGCCAACGCATGTGAGATCTGCCGAAATCGTTGCCGGGAGCACTGCACTTTCTTTAACGAGCGCATAGGTCGGCGGTCGCGCGCAATCCTGATTAATCCCCCTTCGTTCTCTCACTGCTACTCTATGTACAGCAATTGCGAAGGATCATACGATCCCTGTTTTGCTTTTAGCGGAGTTCGTTAGGAAAAGAAAGGAAAACTTCATTAACGAAAGTAGCTGCGACAAGACAAATGCAACGAAAAGAGACAGGGCCACATATGAATACGTTCTTCCTCCTGAGCCCTCAATATAAATAATAAATGGTGATTAAATGACATTCTAAAAAAAGAAATGTTTAAAGGAAATGAGATGAGGGCTTTGCGTGTCTTTACGCTTCGAAAGGAAGCGTGACCTTACATATTCTGTAGGCGGGGCCAATATAGGCGGCGTTCATGGGAGGATCGTTGCTGGACTAGGCAACAGGAATTGCACCGACTGCGGGATTGACCGAAAGAGAGGCTCTTTCACCACTAAATAAAGAGAGCAAGAATTTGAAAGCATCACAAAACGGTTTATGCCGTTTGATAGCACCATAAAATATTACCAAGCATCGTAATTAAGCAAAGAGAACCACCGAGGGCCGGCTTGGTATTGCACTGACTCTGGTATGGGCCCATTGCCCTTGGGCTACTTCCTTGGCCGCTGCAGCTGTCGGGGGGCGGCTTCGCGCAATTGCGTTCAGGGGGCGTTAGCTGTCGTGCACCCTGTGCTTTTGCGCGGGAAGAGGGAGTGGGAGAGGCGCCAGAAGTGAATAAAACGCGGGCGCTTGCTCTTGCACTTCCACATCTCGCATCGGGAATTGTATTTGCGTGTCTTTCTTTATAATGCAGTAAATCTATAGCGATGTATGCACATACACGCATAGAGTCTTATATAAATCTATGGCGTTCAGCTGCCCTTCCAAAACAGGTCGTTCAGAGCAGCGTGAAGGCAGGCTTAGTTTATCTTCGTAATGATTCTATTTTATTTTCTCCAAAAAACTACATTGTAAGCTCAAATCATCATTGGACCTTGCAGCCCTGACGTCTAGTGTAGGGTTCAGGGAATGAAGAACACTGGCCCGTATTCATAAAAACATCCCTTACGTTTTAACTGGAGGTGGACGGCACAGCAACGAGGATTTGGCCTTCTCGTCCAAAAGAACTTGATATTGAAGTTCAAGAGAATAGACTGGTGGGCTAGTTGGCGACAGGTGGGCGATATAACAGTGCGACTCACTGCAAGCTTTCTTGACACGCCCGAACGACTGTTCAGCGTATGGTTAACAACGCCGTTTCCTAAAGAAAAAGAGAAGCGAAGCAAAGAGCCCACCAGAAGCGCAGCTGCCTGTGCTACAGCGAACACTGCGGGCGTTGCAATTCACACCGGCGAGACGCAGAAGTTGGGCGACCACGTTTGTCGCAAAGTGACGGTCGCAAATGCTCGCTTTGGTCAAAAGCGGCCGCTTCGACTCAATCGGCCGCTGCTCGATTTTTCAAATCTGCAAATGGAGTCGCAAAGGGCCTGAACCAATCAGCGGCGCCGGAGCAGCCCGTAAGCATACGTAACAGATATCTTACGTGGCGATGTCGGAGCGAGTATACGTGAGCTGTGCCATATAATCGCCACACATTTCGGTGCGCCAACGCGTAGGTCGCATTTCCAGGGACTGTATAATGTAAAACTATTCCAACGGTTTTTATTGCAATCTCTCGACGTCAAATTTACGTAACAGCAGACCCGACACCAGCATTGGGCGGTGACGCGCCGCGTTGTTTGAGCTGCCAAATCAAACGCTCTCCGCATTTGTAGAAGGTCACGTTTATTTGCTTTCAAAGCGAATAGCACTGCCTACGTTGACACGTTGTTTCTCGCCTAATTAGCTGACAAGAGTCAAAGAGCACGCAGAAGTGGAGAGGATTTCAGTGGCCGAGCTAGCGCAGTGAAACTAGACAATCTGATGAGGAGGGTGCATGGTGTCGGCGTCTGCGATTGGCCCGCTTTCCCTTTCTTAGTTTGTGGGGGCTGGTCGAAAATCGCATTGGCGCGCAACGGAAGGTTAAATTTCCGCTAGACCGGATCTTCAGCTAGCAAGAGTTGGCAGAGTGATGTCGTAGTTAATTTTTATTTAGTACATACTGTAGTCCGAAAACTAAGCACGACGGGCAAAAAAAAAAAAAGAAGGACATAGCGAAAGAAACTGAACAAGTTTTACGGCAGAATGTTTCAACCATTACCACTGAAAGAGAAGCATAGACTAATAAACATGATTAAAATCACGCTGGAGGCAAAAATTGCACAACAATCTAAGATTACTTTTATGCGCACAAAGAAAACGCAAGCACAAGTTAGTTCACGGATTGTTAAAATATAGACAAGAACGCGCACGTGCCATGTATACGTCTCCGAAGGCCTCGACAACGTTATATTGAAAAAAAAGACAACCTAAAATTCGTTCTCCCGGGCATCGTAGTAGACAGTGCCAGAGCGACCAGCGGGAAGATATCCTGTATTCCTTTGGGAACCGGGCAGTCTCCGGCTATTCCGAAAAAGTTCAGTGTTGTTCGGCATAATAATGCATCCTCAATGCGTACAAGCCCCTTTAAGGTGGTGAGCTTTCGCGGTTCTATGCAGATTTTTCTTGTAGCGCAAATAGCACAAGGACGTAGAGGAAGAACAAAGATATAAACAGCGCCTGTGTGTGTCTCTGTTCTTCTTTTAAGTCGTTGTGCTATTTGCCATACAAGAACAATCTGCAAACATGTTGCACCAACATGCGCAGATATCTAAACTGGCTGTTTTATGACGTCGTATGAGAGACAGGCGACGTGGGCGCTGCCCGTAAACATGCTGACCAATCGCGGAAGGCTAATGGTGAGAAAGGAGTACAATTGGAAAGAAATGCTTTTTCGTTCGGTCTAATCATCATTATCATGATAAGATTATTTTTATTAGACCTCTCCCTGCGATCTGCACTTGCCCCTGTCCTGCGCTAGCTGATTCCAACATGCACCTGCAAATTTTCTAATTTCATCACCACCCTCCACCTCATTTCGGCCGTCCTCGACTACACTGCCCTTCCCTTGGCACCTATTCTGTAAATTTAACGGTCCACCAGTTATCTACCCTACGCATAACATGGCCTGCCCAGCTCCATTTTAGAGCGCAGCTCTTAGGCGCCCGTTCCTGCGGCGAGCGGTGGCGCTGTCCCTCGTAACCTAGCGAACGATCACAGCGAAGAATGAAAGCAAACGCTGATATGATCTCGACCGGGTGAGGTGGGCCTTCACCGCAGGAATCAGGAGACGACGACGAAGCCGGGCATAGTGATGATGAAAAGAGTATAAAAGACTGTATTCACTTCATTGGTACATGGATGCGACTCTCATCCGAATCTCGAGCGGTCTAATTAACACGTAGGCCAGCACGGCCTTGAATAACCACTGGTGGTCCTGTCGTCGTCGCCGTCTTCTTCCGGAGCCTGTGAAAGTGGTAGTGCTTTCGCCGTCCATCCTTTTTTGTCAGCTTGTGAAGAGCGGGGGGAGGGGGGCGCCTTCTTGCCATTTGGTTTGTCTTGCATCGTCTCTCCTTTTGTGTCAGCTTGTGGAGAGCGGGGCGGGGGGGGGCGTCTTTCTGCCCTTTGGTTTTTTTCTTTTATTCTTCTGTGTCAGCTCGGGGAAAAGCGCGTCGTTGATTCGGAGAAGAGGGCAATTATGTTGACGCTCGGAAGCCCGTTTGAATGCTTCTTACACCTGACAGGTCAATCATAACAACGCGGAAAGCTGCGGGAGATGAAAACGGCAATAGCGAAGAGTGCGCGAGGAGGAAAGCGGAGGAGGAGGGTCTGGCGAAGGCATGAGAAAAATTATGCAGATCCCACGCATTTGATTGACGATAATTAGCGGTGATGTTGACGGCTAAAGCTTAATTTCTTCAACGTTTAGTCTAACACAAGAGTGGTGAGTTGATGTTAAACGTTATCATTCGTGCAGCACTGCTTTTTAGTCTGCGTAGTACACAGAACACACCGGGATAGGTGTTTGCTTGAGGCGTTTTTGTGCGGCATATTTCATGATCTCTGAGAGCAGGGTTGAATATTGTCATTGCCTCACATGGCACTTGCAACCGTGGCAGAAGTATTTAACTTGAATTGGATTATAGGGCTGTACGTGCCAAAACAACAATCGAATCGGATTGTGGCCTGCACATGCCAAAACCACAATCGAATTACGAAGCACGCTGTAGTGGCGGACTCTGGATTAAATTTTGACACCCATGATATTCTTTAATCTAAAATCTAAAGAAATCTAAGTGTACGTGTGTTTTCTATTTCACCCCTGTGGAAATGTGGCTGCTGCGGTTCAGATGAAATCCGCGGCCTCTAGCAATGCCATAGCCGCTGTAGGATTTAGAGTCGGGTTGAAGGTCGATCGGAGGAACTTGGGGCGACAGGACTAGGCGAGCAGGGTTTATTTACAGTATTTACATTTTAAACAAGTGATACATTAACACAGTCTAGCGTGACTCCCAAATGGAGCCCGCAAAAGGAAGCATACAGCAAACGAGCACACAGCTCACGAGTACGATCACAGAGCGCGACGACGAGCACTCACTAGCAGCCGCCAACAGCCGTTTTTAAACACTTCGTGTTCCCTAGATCCCTAGGTGAGGCAAAACGGTCGACGCATCGTAAACAAGCCGCCTTTCTGCGGGACGGTTTACCCACACACGTACGCACTTTCACTGCACTCGGAGCTGACCTTCGCAACGCGGCCGTCGTGTTGTCCATTGTCCTGCGTCCCCGTAGCCAGGTGGTCTTGCCCGACCCCTGCCGGCGCCTCTAAATTCAAGAGCGGACCTCGCACAGTGGCCTCCGCCACTGCCCATTGTCTGGCGTCTTCAAAGGTCCGTGAAAAGGTACCGCAAGGCATCTCCTTCCAGGAAATCCCCCAGCTTCAGTCGAACCGTGAAGGCGTTGGCGATTTCACTAACAATAGCTGATCGCGTTTGGTCATGCGGCGCCGAGGGGTTGTTGAAGCGGCACCTCGCGGTCCCTACGAAGCAAGCGAGTCACCGCGGCAGGTATTGAAGGCTTCCATGGTATCTACGGGGAAGCTCGCCGCGCTCGCAGCTGCAGCTGGCTGCGAAAACTTGCATGTTGCCACCTCGGCAGGCCATTCCTAACACCGCAAAGTTACCGCGGTGGGCACAGAAGTGTTGATTTGACAGTTGATCGCTTCTGTGGTGTCGCCTAGACCCTGCGGTGCGCTTTAATTAATGTGGCTCTGCTTCTGCACGCACTGTGTAGGTTATCCGGCTGACATATTTGCATGGCGTTTATTTTTCAGAAATAGCAGCAACGTACTGTACCGTACCTCGAACTTAAGCTTATCCAGTTCGCCCGCAACCGCTGTCGTATAGTAGTAGGGTTTCCTGCCCCCCCCCCCCTTTTCACGTCATCTTCTCCCCCTCCCTTGTATGGGAACTGCTTCATTTTCTCCCTCCTCTTTTCAGTTTATCTATGCCCCCTCTGGACTCGCACGTTAGTAGAAAGGGAAGCGCTGCAGTTTCTTCAACGCTTCGGATGGCAGTCACGGATAATTCCAGCTGTGAAGAGGCTAATAGGCGACTCCCAAGGAGCTCCAGAGGGCATTGTGCTCATTCGACGCGGTGGGGTGAAAACGAGTTTCTCGTGTCCCCTTTCCTCTCTGACTCGCTCCTGTTATGTATACACACGCTCTCAACCACCCTCGACGCGGCTACGAGATAGCGCCAGAATAGCGCGCGTCGTCCATGTTAGCCTCCAAGCTTCTGTCCCATATGTTAGCACCAGTAGAGTGCAAGGATTGTACACATTTCTTTTCAACGATAGTGGTAAGCTCCCAGTCAGGATTTAGCATTGCCTGTCGTATGCACTACAAGCCGTCGTTATTCTTCTGGAAATTTCCTTCTCATGGTCAGGGTCTCGTGTGAGTAATTGACCTAGATAAACATACCCCTGCACAGACTCTACGTGCTGATTGGCGATCACGAATTCCTGTTCCTTTGCCAGGTTATTGAAGATTACCTTTGTTTTCAGCATATTATTCTTAAACTCCTCTCTAGCACTTCCTCGATTAAGGTCCCCAAACATTTCTTATAATTCGCCCCAAGTATTGCCGAACAGGACAATGCCATCTGCAAAGCGAAGGCTGCTGAGATATTCACCGTTGATTTTCACTCCTAAGCAATCCCACTCTAATAGCTTACATACTTCTCTTAATACTTCTACGGTGCAGTTGTGCCTAGTCAGTGCGTACACGTCATATCAGATGAGCACCTTTCGCAGTTTTCGCAACGTCGCGTGACAGACAGGGGAAGTGAGGGTGGCCCCAAAATTGTTTGACAAATCGTGGAGGACTGATTGCCGAAATGGTATAGAAATAGTTTGGATACGTGTGAACTTAGGTCGCCGTGAATAGCTCCTTCGTCGCCAGTCGCGGTCGGTGACCCATGCTCAGTCAATCATTGATGTGAGTTTCCCCTATTTGTTCCGCGGCTCTCCATCATGACTTGCAACACCTGTGCTATTCGGGCTCCATGTGTGGAGCGCAATGTCGTGAGTTTGACCACAGACCACCACGGTCGTATGCAGACGGGAGAGGCACGCAGAGGCGCTCACGTACGTACTTGGATGCTTAGATGAACATTAAAAATTCGGAGCCCCTCCTCGCTTCCTTCCCATTTGAACTCATACACAAAATTTTCTGTGCTTAGGATAATTAGAAATTTCTTTTCAAAGCGAAAGGCATTATAAATCGAATTTGCAGCCGAAGGTTGTTGTATCATATTGATTACTCGATTAATAAAATTTATTGCATTTGCTCTTGCTGTGCGCCACGTACAGAGTGGGGCGGTTGTGAAACTGGGGTTCCGGAAGACGTACTGATAAGGAAAGCTGAAAAATATCTCAATGACAAACTCCACTTTTGAAGACAGAAATTACTAAATTCGTGAAGTGACAGTAAAATGATCAGAAATGTACACGTGAGATTTTAGCTCCATCTGCGTTGCGATATCATTTTGGATGAGGGTTGCGATCAGTGTGGGCACTAGCTTTTCTTTCCTCTCTCTTTTTGTTTCGTGGGTGTCACCGTTCAATCCGAAACATTGTTCACGTCCGCAGAACTTCGTGCACGTTATGCTCTAAGCGATAAAAAGCTGCGGACTGCTGCATGCCGTCTTAAATTAACGTAAGATAAGCGCGCTCCCTAACGGCAAGTTTAATTTCCGGGAAATTACGAAGCAGTAGTATTGTCTCAGCACCAAAGGCATATTTGAAGTTTTTTGTTTCAAGATCGTAATTCGAAATTCCTGTATGCTTCTTGCAGTGTAGTTTGTTAGCATGTCTTACCGAGACTGACAGGCACATAATGCGGCTTTCTTTCCTTTGGGTTATGACTTGAACGAACTCTCAGAAAGAACTTTTGTTTAACGAAGCTGTCTTTTTTCTGTCTTCTACTCAAGACCACTAAGAGAAAGACAGGGACATATTCCAAACGTCTCAAAATTTAATGAACGAGAAGCGTCGCAAATACACAACTTCAAGATATACGGTCTGCGCTCATGGGGTCAGCTTGGGGTAATGTGGTTTTTCCGCAATACGCCATAAATCTGCAGTGCAAAAGCAATTCAGGTTTTGTTTGACCGAATGTTCAGACTGACCATCCACTTTCCTATGGCCTCGCAAAGCTCTGCGCCACGGGGAAAAAGCATAGCTGAGGGTTACAGCAAAATTTGGTCAATACAGCCAAGGGCTTTTCAATCAATACAAGTCGGTCGGAGACAAATAAAGAGATTTGGTTGCGACTTCCTTCCGTATGCTCGTTTGCTGCTTGTAGTGCAGGCGGGAGGTTTCGTGGGCGGATTTGCTTCGTTTCGCAGACACAGACGCCAGGGAAATCTTGTCGAGCGGATGATTTATAAGCGCCGAATGAGAATCTGGCGCCCTCTTGCAAGGACAAGATGAAGGCAAAAAATGCTCGGCAACGGCAGGAAATCAAACTCGAAGGGAAAGACATTATCAACAATGGTATCATTTCTGATTGCGAATCACAAGCTTGCCCGTGCCGCGCAAAAAAAAAAAAAGCTCCCAGAAGCTTTTTGCCATAAGCTTTTTAAAACATCTTGTCTCAGAAGCTCAGTGGCCCGACTCTGACGAGCTTTAACGTCCGTGCGCCATCATTATATACAAGTGCACAAAATCATAAGCGCCTCACAGATGCGCATAGAGGTGCATCAAAGGTGAGTTAGTCATCGTCGTTTTTGGTTCAGATTTTTTTTGTGTGTCGCCAGGAAAAGGAAAGTAAAAGCGAAACCGGCTATTTTTCACTATGTAAGGATGGCGACACCACACCGCGTGTTAGTGTTTCCTCCAGTGGCGGTCACATTATTATGCAGGGGCAGAACTCACAAAGCATTTTATTGGTATGATGTGGTTGGCTTTGGCTGGTCGCCTTCGGTAATACATAGTCGACAACACGATTAGGCAGCACCAATTCTCACGAAGCATTTCGGAGTACGACATGCTTTGCTTATAAGTGCTCGTATTTCGTTCCTTATTTAGCCTGATATTATCGATTGAATGCATACTTAATGTTAAAGAACGCACAATTTACACACGCGCCAAATTTGCTGAAGTCAGCCGTGACTCCACATTTTATTTTAACATTAAACCTTTCATGTTTTTTTTACCTATGAGGAATAAAACCCAGGGAGCAGTGTTGGCAAATCATGGGCCAGTATTCAGAAAACGCTCTTATGCTAGAATTGTGCGTAAGCGCAAATTCTAGCTAAAACGGATGCTGGACATATTAACAGCGAATGCGGCCAGCTAAATACAAAGAGCTCGTACGAGCAAAAACCTTTGGGAATTCGGCCCCTGCACAGGCAAAAAATGTGATGGCCAGCCATTCCTCTATTTCATCATATACATGCGCCAGTTTATGCGCATATAAAAGCTGCATTACATTTTTTTTTTCGTTTCACTGTTTGGATGTGAAAAAAGCATGAACTTGCTTGCATCTTATTTAAGACCAATAAGAAATCCACGAAGTCAGCTTGTTCAAGCAAGCCGCCCAAACTCAAGAAGTGAAAATTACACCCGCTCCAAATTTGCAAAGCATATTGTTAAGCAAAACATTAATTTATTTCCGCTGTTGACGTTTGCCTTTTAGTCACTCATGCCAAGACTACGCAGTTACCTTTAAAAAATACACAGAGGTTGTAAAGCTAACCAATTCTTAAAGAAAAGATGTCAGCCACGATAGAATCGATTAAATCCTCTTTATAAGTACTCATCTGCAGCGTGGAAGAATTATTGTAGCAGGATTGCGAACCTTTTAAAACAACTTGCAAGTAACTTTCCGCCATTCGTTGTAACTACATCGTGTGATGCCTCTGAGTTTTCGTTTGACGTGTCAAACCTTGGTCTTTCGATATTTCGCTTCATTATCAATATGGTGGACAGGAAAAAAGAAAGCTGGAAGAGCAAACACGAGACATGAAAGCCATGTTGGTGGAAACAAAAAAAATGTTTAAGAGTAATAATAATGCACTCACCCCCCATGACGTACTAACGATACGATAAATACGACCCTTCGAAGTGGTCATAAATTGTTTTTTTTTTTAGATTCGGTTCACTTCTTCTGCAAAACGTTTGCATTCACGCATTCAGTGAATCTACTCGTTTCCGAAATATTGGAATCACCCATCACCAGTGCAATGTGGTGAAAAATTTGGTCCGGGGAGCGTTCTTTCTTTTATCAGCAATGCTATTTCTTTACGGAACACTCATCTTTCCCATTCTCATACATGTTTTACTTCATCACATCAATATGTTCAGCTTTGGCTGAAAAGCAGAACACCTAATTTGCCTAAAAACATGGTACGAAGAACTTTGTATCTGTGTCGGCAATGTAGGCTTTTTGCTTTGCGGGGAAGTTCACTTGGAGCCCTCCGCGCTATGATACCAAGCCCTTCTTAGCCCTTCATGAAGCGGCATGGCAACATTTTCCCCTCTGGCGAATTCGCATTTATTTGCTGAGAGTTTCATCAGAGCGCATTCTCTTTTGCTCACATATAACATAGTGTGCTTGTTTATCGCTGCCTTGCCACCAGAGGCAGTGCTGAAGGAAGAGCGGGGTTCAATATATTAGAATGTAAATTTGACAGGGAGACAGTCCTGTCAAGTAAGAACAATCTTGTCATAAATGTCCTACTAGCACGTGATTCCGTAGGAAAGGTGACAGTAAGTAGTTGATGGCTTGCTTATTTCAGTGTTGAAGAGGCGTCGAGAAAGGATATTTTCTTTTTCGTGAGAATAAGCCGATGAATTAACCAAGGTCCGCGACCTCGAATGTTTAATCCCAAACTAAATCACAAACCACGTTCGCCCCGTGCTATAGAATGCTCCCTAGGTGCCCTCTGCAGGCCAGTGTAAAGTAATTCCGATTACATACACACACACACACACACACATACACACACACACACACACACACACACACACACCCACACACACACACACACACCCACACACACACACACACACAAGCACAAACACACACACACACACACACACACACACACACACACACACACACACACACACACACACACACACACACACACACACACACACGCACGCACGCACGCACACGCACGCACGCACAACGCCAGCTGGCCAACCAAGGATGCTAAGATAATTTTGTAAGCCTTTTTTCTTTGTCAGGGAAAAATACCTCAAGCAGCATGGGGGTCGGATCAGAATATGCGGTTGAGAAGAAATTATAGAACGCAGTGGTACACCAGTACACATGTCTCATATTGCGGTGCACTGTAAGAATCAACGTTTGCACACAGTTCTTCCACAGTTGCCCTTTCAGTGTTATTCGCCGGCGAGTCGTGGAAGGAAAACAATTTGCGGATCTCAGGCAGCATGGGGGTCGGATCTCAAAATGCGGTTGAGAAAAAATTATAGAACGCAGTGGTACACCAGTACTCATGTCTCATATTGCGGTGCACTGTAAGAATCAATGTTGGCTAGCAGTTCTTCCGCAGTTGCCCTTTCAGTGTTATTCGCCGGCGAGTCATGGAAGGAAAAAAAAAAGCCGCGTGTGGTGCATATGCGTGTGCTGCTTAAGTTTTATGTCAAGAAAGCTTTGTTGCTGTTGGGGTGCTAGTCCCGCTTGTTTTTGTACTGAAAGTAGCTGATAGCTTTATGGCGGTGGTGCTGGTGGTGATGACGTTGTTACAGGCAGAGTTAGCCTAGCACACTTCGCGTGCTCGGCGAAGGCCCGCGCATGCTCGGCCCGCGCGTCGCTTTGTGCGTCAAATGTGCCACCATGGGTCGATCAATACAATCTCTTGCGAAAGTGTGTGAAGAATGCGCGCCGCTTCCTTGCGCATTACTTGCCAATTCTTATAACTATGCGCGACGACATGCTGCCATTAGCAAAGAAGATCATTATCCTAATCAGTATGCATGCCTAAGGTTAGTACCTCAGATAAGAACAAGATTCGCCCTTGCTTTTTCTATTCGCGACTATGTTTCCCTCTAATTAATGTATTTACAGCATACTGTGGTGACGTAGAGAAAGCAGGTGGGGTTACATGAGAACACATTGTAACATCGTTCAGATCTTAATATAGCCGCTATACTAATCAAAACATAAGTAATCGAGCACGCACAGGATCAACCTAGTTACCATATATACTGGCACAGCGCTAAAAATGGAAAGAAAGACAGAAGGAGAAATCAGTTGTAGGCACCGGTTTTACAAAAGATATCTGCAGTTTCTCGAAATTTAGTCAATGGGGGTAATGTGCTATGAGAGAAGTACAAAGTGACTCGACTACGTGCTCAGAAATACTCGCACAATCAGAAATGAAGACGTGCGCGGGTAAAAATTCCATTCTTTGACCGTGTGTGAAAAAGAAAGAATACATGAACTTATTCGAGCGGACGAAATAAGGTTGTAAGCTGGGACGGCGACGATGTCCAGGAACGCGATGTGATGAGTTTCAAGTATGCTTGCACGTCTAGTTCTCCGGAGTGCGTGTAAAGTAAGCAGAGGGATTTTACTTTTGCTGCTTCCCTTCAAATTTAAAGATTGGCAATTTTATTGCAATTCACTCTTGATGGTGAGTTCGTTTATTTGTCAGCGCGCTACCAAACGTTACAGAACTTAATATCCCCACGGACGGACTCGGTGCATTGAAGGAACTAAAAAAGTTACAGACATTCAAAATCCACCAACAAATACATTGGCTAAACAAGCCATCCCACTTTACTATTACTGTGCACTGAATTCAGAGATTCAGTGGGAGCCCGTTCAGCAACCTGCGTGAACGAATGGCTCACTCACCATCCTTACTTGACAATCCATCATCCACGCTTTCTTCTGACTCCCGTGCTCTCCTACAAGCTCAAGAGGAGTGCATTCTGTAGGGTTCCACGTAGCGGATTATCCATTTCCGCCGCCGCTAATTGGCTGGAGCTGAACCAGCTGTGGACGCCTGTTTGTTTCTCCCATTTACCCCAGCTCAGCGAATCAGCACTTCAGCAGCAGACGAAATGAACATGCCTGCTAGTTGGACAAATACAGAATTCGGCCCCATAAGTGTATTCTTCGACAAGACAACGTGCACTTACACCATCGTGCCTCTACTTCCTTCCCCGCAACCTTCCTCGAGAGGAGGAAGTTTGCCTTAGGAGGCTTAGCGCTAGGGTGGCTCTCAAAGCTGCTGTCGCAGCGCCTCTAGATATGCAAAAAGGGACAACTCTACAACGTGCCCGCAGTGCCCGGCACCTGTGTGTGCTGTGGACAGTTGGTTGCGTCCTGGTACTAAGGACATTAGCACGAGATGCTTACGGAGGTCAAAATTAAGCCTAATGTCCCGGAGGACTGTAACAATAGGATAACGAACAAAAAGTGCGCGAATTCATTGTAGCTGCACCAGCATCGAACAGGGCTGCATGGATTTATTTTAGGCATTTTGCTAGTTTTCTTGCACATATGCCTTGCGGGAAATCCAGCGATAAACAAGTAAATGCTAAAGCAAAAAGAAATAGTCCGCTTTACTTAAGCCAGCAGACCGTCTTTGCACAATTCCTAGTTTTCTCTTGCCTTTTATTGTCTAAGGATTTCATGCTATACAAAAATACTGTTGTATTGGGAAAGATATATGTTTTATATGCCAGCACCTTAGCCTGACGTGGCATTCTTAAGTTTTATATGCCAGCACCTTAGCCTGACGTGGCATTCTTAAGTTTTATATGCCAGCACCTCAGCCTGACGTGGCATTTTTAAGTTTGTACCTCCAGAACCGGAGCTTGTGGGTAGCAGGTGAGCGAATGGTGTCGATATGCTCAGACCGTGAGGGCGTGGTCTACGCATGTTTCAGGTGTTTTGGTTAATGGTCATCTAGTGCTTGCTTGCAAACGTGTTATTGATTGACAAAAAATTGTTGTCAATTTTTTTCCCGGTATTTTCTGTGTGCGTTGTCAGTTTCAGCCTGCAACCGTATCCAAGCAAATGAGGAAAGAGCATTCCTAGTGCTTCACGGAGGCCTCCTAGAATAGCTCAATTAACGTTTTTTTTTGTCAATGTTCTCAAACCATCATTCGTGCTTGCCTGCGGCCTCTATCCGAAGATAAAGACACGCATATTCAACGATAAGTTCTTTCCCGACGGTTTTCTTTTGTTTTCAGTCAACATTAAGGAAATGTCGCTTAGCATGGTAAGCCGCGCAGATCACGTCTACGTCTACAGACATGCCTGATACGTCTATACGCACAAATGTGCCTGGCGAAATTTGTGTACAAATTATCACCATGGGGTACGTAAGAAGCAATTTCCTCGGATAGAAAATCGTATCTGACCCCAATAGTTCTTTTTTTAGATCGTCGTCTTAACTGCTGTGAATTTGCCAGGTAGAAGAATCATTCAGCTTTGTCAATCATTTAACTTGTTTGCTTAATTGAGGGTTAAGTTGAGCGCAATGTGCGCGAGTATTGAGCTCTGGAGTTTGTAAGTTACACGAATTCTTTCGGAGTTGACTGCAAGCGTATGGTGTTCTCAATTTTGTGTAAAAAGCTTCAGGCTACTACAAACTAAATAAGCAACCTACTTCGAACATGTCTTGAAAATGAACAAAGGGAAAGAACTTGCTACACCAGTCTTCTGCCACTCTTTCAATCGCAGTTGTTCCTTGCTATATAATTTATAAATTTGCACCATTTATAGATTGACGTCGACATAGCTTGAAAGCCCTACATATTCAAGGTATAATTTTAATTCTCCTTCTTCACGTAGGAAGCGACTTTCATGCGCAAACTGAAAAAAGGCAGAGCTGCTGCTTTGCCTATTAAATGAGCAGTAGCTCAGTATCTGATTTCCTCGAATACGCAGTCGGGCGACAGCGCATCGTCATCATCTGGAATGGGAACGACCGAAGCCGACATTTATGTAGACGAACCGCTGTTTGTTGAATAAGACGTCCTTAATTACTTCAGATCGCTCGGAACCTAATAACTCGTCTTCTGCTGCCCGGTGAAAAATTTCTTGGTCCTCCCAGCATTGTTCAGATACAGAAAGGCTGTTAACCGCGGGAGCTCTGCAAAGGGCACGCAGGCTACGTTTGAAGGTCGATAAAGTGGCTGATATGCTGATGTATCGGGAGTGCCGTCTGAAGCACTTTCATAAAATCAAAGAAAGAATCATGTTCGAGCTCCTATACTGCCATCTGATGATTTAAATTTCGGTCGTATGAAAAGATAGCGAACAACGGATGATGTTTGTGGATCGTATTGAGACATACAGCATGTATATATTCAATAAATATTCGTGCCAATTCAAGCACCTAGGTCCACAGTCAGCGAATCTAACTACGCGAGCTGGCGGTTTCACACAAACGCCTGCCAAAATGGTGCCTGTTTGCGTTTTTCTCACCCACGCGTGCGTTGAGTGAATCTCGAAAGTTGGTTTTGGATTATGTCTGAATGCGCAATCAGAAGTGGGAAGCGTAGGCTGCAGGCGATTATGAGTTCTGAACGTTGATCTGCATGCTATGTTTACTCGGATTCCCAAACTTTCGAGCACGCACGTTATTCGCCGACGCTTGAACGGCTGAAAATTATAACAGGGAGCAAGGCAGCAACGAAGCGGTAGCCATAGTGCTACACAACTGCGAACTAGACAGAGTGAACTCTCTAAACCCGGACTCTATTTCTGTTCCGTCAGTAGCGTCACAGAGAAAACTGTGTCTTCTTTAGTTTTGTGCCGTTCCTTTGACGGTAAGTACTACTGTGTAATACCAGTAGTTAGCATAAACTTTTCCACGCCCGAACCGAACACTCGCCTCACGGGAACGAGTGGATTTCGACGCACCACGTTTACAGGATTCTTTGCTTGTAGCACGTTATCCCTCATCGCACTACTAAGGATTTCAGTCCAATCCTCGAACTTGTGCAGTACACAGTGTTTATTCTCCACTGCGCCTAGTGATGAAACATGACTGTTCAAGGGTATGCAAAGGACTTCGTGTATTACGCATGCATACAGCCAAGAATTAAAATAGGCAGCTCACTTCATAGATTGCAGAAATATTGAGCTGTGCCTTGTTTTGCCGTTTGATTTCCACGTTAACACGCGCTGTTTATGCCAGTAACAAAACAAAAAAGGGGAGAGGGGGGCGGCAGGTGTTGTGGTCGCATCGCGAGCAGTGGGGACGGCTTAACCTTCAAGTTTAGACAATGTCCCTATAAGCAATGCAATATAACACGCTTCGACAACTGGAATAGCACGGCAGGCAATCATATTTGTAAACTAAGCTCTGGGGACGAGTAAATGCCTCATTCGAAATCGTAGCAAACCGAAGGTAACAGGACGATGATAGCCTTTCGAACGTGAATGTGAGGACGGGTGGTAAAGTTTTTATTGGAGAGGGAGAGGGAGGGGCAGGTAATTTTTGCAACGTGATGGTGAAGGTGAGGTGAAGACGTGACATACGTGGTGAGGGTGAGCGAGGAAAAACAAAAAGGAGGAATCTGCCCACCGATGTTTACTTGTTAATTATGAACTGCTCAAGCACAACAACTACTTTGTAAATCCGAGCCCTAATTAGCGAGAGGTTGCTAGCACATTATGGTTGTCTTTTCCACTTGTTATGCAAATTTTGGGCTATAAATCTTTGCTGCAAGTACGCGGAAGACGGCTTTACACCCCAGATGATTCCCATGAAATATTTTGGTGAACCGAAAAAAATAATTTAACAAAAAGAATACAAAACAAAAACAAAGTATGTGCAACCGTATTTTGTAAGCCTGTTTTTCATCTTATTCTGGACCCGTATTCACAAAAATACAAAAATTCTTCCTCAGAGAAAACTTCAGGCAATTCTAATGCTGCACATATTATTAGCGAAGGCAACAGGCCAATGACAGAACACTTACGAACGAAAAGCTTTGTGAATCCGGCCTCTGGGGTGCTTTGCAGTAAGGCCCGAAAGTTCGCTCAGATGAATGAGCTAATCGTATGAAGATCAAAATCCAAACATCGGCACAGGTGCAGTTTCATTGGCTTATCTAGATTCAACCTTGGGTTATCATCAACTGGGCGTTGCCTCATGTGGGCGGCCGACAAAGAAGGAGCCACGTGGTCAAACCATCGGCGCCTTGTTTCATTTGTTTCACTCAGTGCATTACCCACACAAGTAAATTATAGAAAAAAAAATGTTATTCGTATTCGTAAGAAAGGAAATGGTTTTACGTGAGAATGCGCCACGTCTGTACTGTTCGCGTTCGACGGTGGATAGGCAGATGAAGTCCGAAATAGGAGACGGGTACGCCCGCGACTCGCCCCAGAAAGGCGCGGCAAGCGGCTTAACCCGACTGCGTAGATATCGGGACCGTCACAGAATTGCGATACATGCGTTGATAACAATAAGTGGCGCTGGTGCGTAACATTGCCCAGTCCACTTCATTTGAAACGAGGAAGCGGCGTGCGCAGGGTTCGCCGGTGTTGACATACGCGGCTTTATCTCGACGTTTTATTGTGCGCTGCTTTCGCGCGTTACTCGCTACCTTTGTTCACTGACTGCCGTCGAGCAAACTCAGGCAAGCGAGAAATTCGGGGCATCCTGTCATAGCAACCCTGTTCGTTTTTTTATCCTTCCTTCTGATGAGTGACCGACTCCGTAAATGAAAATGAAGCTTGCACAAGCCGGAAGAGAGGAGATGCTACTCCGGCTGGCGTTCGTTTCCGAAAATAAAGTTTATCCCTCCCTTACAGCGATCATTGCCGTGAGTCTACTCATGCCTCTAAAATTCAACCATAACCTTCAGTGAGCAGTAATTATTGAATAGCGAACTTCACTGTCTTCCCACGAATCAAAGAAGCCATGCTGATTTTTGTTCCCTCAATTATTTGTCCTGATGACAGTTTCAAAAGGTGTGCTGCTTTGAAATTGAAACTTGCGCCGAGCCATCTTTCGCAGTTATAAGTGATTCGGGCCTGACCTAAATTCCCTAAAAAACTTTCGATTCTCCTTTTCGAACTTTCCTGAAATTCCTAAAGTTCTACAACACTTCGTATTTCATTCGCCCAAAAGGCCTTGGTGGTAGTGTAGATCTTCTTAAGAAAGACCCCACGCTTGTGAAATATTAAAGCAGTTTAACTGAAGCCACGCGGCACCATAAAATTAAAGAAATAGAAGAAGAAAACATTCATCTCTATATTGTTTGTCGCCCACATAACCATTCTATTGCAGTTTTCCTTGAATTTCACTAGATTGATCGATTAGTGTTCAAATTATCTCTAACTTTATTTATTTTTTTATTTATTTAGCACCCACAGGCACCAAAAGGCATTACATTGGGGGGGGGGGGGGGAGGGAGGTTTTACAAAACAGTTATAAACGTTCACAAAAGATTTCTTTTTCGGTATTTCCCGAAAACGAAAATGTCATAATATGTCCATGTCAATCTTATTGCGACCAAGTTGACATAAATTGTTGGGGTTATTTACATTAGTAATACTAATTCACAGCACCTTGTTTTTCATCTGAAATTATTTGGTCATTTAGTTTGGGCAGTCATTACGCATGAAAATCTAAATACGATTTATAAATTGCAAAACAAGATTCATTATACCACTTGAAAATATGCCTATGTATTATCGTACTCAGAGCCTTATTCACCAAATATAACCTATATATTGACACGTGTACTCGTTTATCTTTCTGCGGTGAGAGCTTTTCGCCAGCTAATAAATGTTAAACATTATCGCTCAGCGCAATATACGCCTGCATGTATCGGGAGTTTCTCGAATGTTATCGATACTTCTATCCGCTGTATGTTGTCACCGAACCTTGTGTAATCTGATTGTATGCGCGACGCGAATTGTGTAGTGCTTTTTGAAGGGTACACGGGCCCCACCGATTACGCTGGAACCTTCGTCTACTCATGTATAAGAGCCGACATGGTTGACCACGACCGTCGGTGTTAATTAGGGTGAACTGGGCCTTCAATTTCTTTGTAAGAAAGCGTGAAGCTGAGGCAAAGAACCGTCAGCATGACCTGTGGTGTTAATTATGACAAAGTTAATAAGGCGCAATTAATTATGATAGAGTTAATTGAGACACTCCAACCTGCGACTTTCGGTGGGAGTCGAACCCGCGTCGTTTGGTGTTAATTAGGGTGACGTTAATTATTGCACACTTGATTAAGGTAGAGTTAATTAAGGCACTGCAACCCCGAACTTTGGTTGGAGAAAATAACTAAAGTGACAAGTGACTATGATCTTTTTGCTACTGCGTTCTTCACCGTCACTACTACTTGACAATATTGCCTGTGGCTTAATTATTTGATCAGACAATATTTTTTCTAGCATTATCGACGTAAAACGTGAACACGGATACATTTTCTTTCTTGCAGTGAACATACAAATGAAAGTTACAAAATTTATGACACTTAGCACAGAACTATGAAAAGTTAAGACATCAGAACGCTGCATTACGCTAGGGCATGAAAACACATCTTTTGCAAACAATGCAGAATAGATTGCAAAGGCTCTTAGAACGCTCAAGTAATAAATATATATGCACAAATAAAAACAATACATTTAGGGAATTTGACAACTTGTTCGTGATGTAATAAATTTGTTTTAATTTGTTCACATATTTCTATTCTTATTACCAGATGCAGTATGCTTTGTAGAAGTAATATTGACTACATTTTAAATCTACGTATTACAGTATCATGTAACGTATGTATCATGCATCTCAGGTGTCATAAGAGGAATATCTGCTCCGACGTTTTTTTGCATTTGTTCTTACACGAAATTCTGTGTCTTGCTATTGTAACTTCTTTTATTAACTACATTCTTCTCTATACTATATTGACCAAAGCTGTATTGTTCTTTTCCTGTTGCTCTGCATTCAGTGTATTGGGGCACGTGGCTATGTCAAACCTGCACTTTTTGTAAATTTTTACTGCTTGCCTTTAGTGTCATGTACGCGATACGTGAAGGCATATTCTTCTTCTTCTTCTTCTTATTATTATTATTAACTGTCAACAACATTACAAAGCAACTCTGCATGGGAATCCAATGCACCAGATTCGTTCGCGCTCAGGAAAACGCGCCGCATATGTCACAAAACCGATGCTCGATGCACGCAACTAGTGAGCACTGTGGTAGCTGCATACGCGGTGAAATGACGACAGCTCAATCGCAGCTGTCGTCATTGCAGCAAAAACCAACACTATCAAGTTGAAATAGTCTCACTTGACAACGTCGTCGGCCGGAGAACGCGTAGTGCTTCGAGTCGCACTACACTTTATTCATGAAGAATCAACACACAAATGCTCCATTTTCTGCGACTTGAATCCAGCGCAGCAGTGTTTACTGTGAGCATTACGGCGAGATCGACATGACCAGTTGGTATTCGATATCACAGAGGCCATACACCACCTTACGGAGAAAGGACATCAAATAATTTTTCAGTGGCTACCAAGTCACTGTGGTGACTTGGTAGCCACTGAGACTAGCCACTGAAAGCCAAGATGCTCGTTCCGCTGATGTAGAAGGCAACTGCCGATCAATCTCGCGGTGCAGGACAGATGGTGCAAAGATGCTCCGCCTACTTGCACGCCAGTACAATACATCAGAGTGGAGTGAACCACATTTTACGCAAGCCCGTTTATGCACCCCGGATCCAATCAAAAGCCCTCGACTTTCACCAAAACTAACCTGATTAGACGCGACCCTTTTGTGTAGGCTATGATTGGGCGTTGTGTTCAAAATTGTCTGCATACGGATGGCCGACACCGCAGCCTGTGGCGATTGCGGCGACGCGGAAACAATTCGGCATGTTCTTTGCCAGTGCCCGCACGACAGTGTGCAGAGACAATCGCTTTGCGTCATGCTGAACCAGTTGTACGACCAGCCTCTGTCGGAAGAAAGAAGTCTGAAACATCGACGCGACTTAAACATCGCTTCAGAAGGCGTGGCAAGCGCAGCAGCGCTTGCACGGCCTTCTGATTTCATTGTTATTCGCTCATTTTTTTGTGCCAATTTCTGAATAAGAGTCCTGACTAGTTCCTGGAGTTGTAACGGACCACTTGCTTCACTCTTAACAGCACACAGTGAAGAGAGAGAGAGAGAGAGCGACAGAGAGGCATCCTGTATTTAGCGAAGAACTGTTGGCATTTGCCTAGTCCATGCATGCTGCTCCAGATATTGGGTGTGTGATGAAGAAGATCAGCAGGCTGAAAAGCCCCGTTGCCATCGCGTGGCTCGTAGCCAGTTCGCTCTCTGGCTGCGCCCTACCTGCTGGTGCTGCATTTGTGGCTGCTGCTCTACGACCCGAATAAACCCCCTTTGCAACTGCTGGAGTTGCTGCGTACAACAGGAAATCTGGAAATTCACAATCGGACACTGCAGCCCGTCTTCATTATGCCGGAAGGAGATCCACCACAACCACAACCCGCTGCCCCGGTGACTAGTGCGGTCTGCCCTGGCCCGTTGCATCAGCGCGACCCACTTATCTTGAGTGGCACAGAACACCATGACGTAGAAGAGTGGCTCGTTGACTACGACCGGGTGAGCAGCCAAAACCACTGGGACGACGCCAAAAAACTGAATTACGTGTCATATTATTTGAGCGGTGTCGCCAGCGTGTGGCACCGCAACCACGAACGTGATCGTGCGACGTGGGTGGCCTTCAAAGCTAACGTGACGGAGGTATTCGGGCGCGCCGCCGTTCGCAAGCTTTGCGCCGAGCAACGTTTGCATGGTCGTGGGCAATATAGCGGGGAGACATTTACAAGTTACAAGATTAGAAGATGTTGTCGTTCTCTGTAACCGCGTTGACGTCACAATAGCTGATGCCGAGAAGATCAGGCATATCTTAAATGAGATTGAAAACGACGCCATCCAGATGTTGGCAATAAATCCGGCAACAGTGCCTGAACTCGTCAGTCTCTGTGAAAGCTTCGATGGACTATACGCAAACAATGCATAGCCACCCGCCAATCTCCTCATCAGGCCACTTCGATGTCGAGGTTGGCTGTTGCCCCGGCTAACACTTCACTGCTGCTACAGATCAAGGAGTTCGTCAGTGAAGAGGTTGCTCATCAGCTTTCTCTGATACCGCTTGCACACGGCCAGGCGAGTTCTCCATTGGCGACCGCTCTCCAATATGTCATCAAGGAGCAGGTGGCCGACCACGTTCTGCCTTCTCTCCAGCACGCTCCGTCTGCGGCTCCCCTGACGTACGCCGAAGTCGCTACGAGGCCTGTTCGCAGACCTACGGTATCCTTCCGCCGCTTTTGCACACAGCCGTATCCCCTCCCGCCCCGCCAGTGGTGCAGTATGCGTGACCTCAAGATCGGTCATTGGCGCACAGAAGACAACCGTCCGATTTGTTTATATTGTGGCCGCGCTGGGCACGTGGCATGTCACTGTCGCCTACTTACACCGAACGTCACCAACAATGTGCGTCCATATGTGCCACGTTTCCAACAACGCCGCAACTATTCGGACAGCTTTGAATCTCCTCCTGCGATCGAGACCGCATTCTGCGCTCGCCGTTCGCGTTCTCCTCGCTGCCGCGCCCTTTCCCCCATGCACCGTCGGCGGAAGAACGCGGATTTCGCTGCGGTGTCAGCGATATTCCTAGAACGTTATTCCCCCCCCCAAAAAAAAAAAAATTAAAAGGAATATCGACGCTAGCACTTGTAGACACAGGCACTGCACTTTGGTTTATTGACCAGTTGCCTTCACTCAAAAAGATCCCGTACTCGTGACGCCTGCGGCAGAAAGCATGTTCCATATCCGCCGCCAAGGTTTGTGAGTGGTGGCGCTGGCTAACACTCCCAGGGTTAGTTCTAGTATTAGAACATAAATACCCCAGAAAACGGATGGAAAAACGGTGCCGCGGTAGCTCAATTGACAAGAGCATCGTGCGCCTAATGGGAAGAGATCGTTCCCCACCTGCGGCAAGTTTTTTTCAACAACTTTCATTTCCATAAAGTTATCATTTCTTTAATTCAATTACTAATTACAAGTAATTTCCCCTGTGTTGGCCTTGGTGTCTTTGTTTGTTGGTTATTTCTGATATACTGCGACAGGGCACTTTACAGTGAGAAGCTGTCATTGCCGATTACACCCGGGAATTCCGCGACGTGCATGTCGTACCATAGAAATGATTATGTCATCATGACGAGCATAAAATTAAATATAAAGGTCAAAGAAAAGAAATCAAAACCGTGATCAACCTGGAGGTTTTTCCATCTGAAAATTCATGCTGCATGTTTCACGGTAACCTTGTCGAAGGGAGTCTTCACGTCGGAGTGGCGCTTGTACCGGCTATGACTGCCCTCTGGCCCCGTCAGTATAGCGCCGCATAGTATATGAATCCTCATGATCACTCTGTGACATTGCCAACGATGAAGTACACGTGGGGCCCTTCGCTTCTGGATAAAATCCGATAATTTGCCCATTCTTGCACTGTGGCCAAACTTTATGAAAATCGGGTTGCATCCGATTTCGTCCACGTATCGTCTGCTTTATGATTGAAATTTTCTCGCTCTTTTAGACAGCTTCGGTGGGTGCACACATGGCGACGCGGAATGCGCCTCTGGTTGTCTGCTACTGCAAGTCTTGAATAAACGATACACAAATGCAATCAAATGAGTGTACTTGGGTTGCTTACAGTGTCATCGCAATGAGGTGGCAAGTCGGACTACTTGATTATAGGCACTTCGTTCCCTTAGTCGTAAGTCAGTGACGAGTCAATGAGGTCTGCCTAATTTTGGTAGACTTGTGTCACCATATCTGTTATCCTTTAATAATCTCTGTACCATTGAGTGTGTTCAGTCAACACCTAATAGTGTTCCTTTATGGGCCACTTCCGCATTGAGGGCACGGGGCCCATCCCTCCGGCACTTACGCGTATTGTATTCTTGTCATTTTTGCTACATCCATCACTATTGCGACGAGGCCCAGTAACCCTGCCGGACTGGTTAACGCCAATAAAGCAAATACAATGTGGCACTGACAACAGACTCGTGTACGGCGCTCGTGGGCTTCTTCCGACAGAACATGTGTTATATTAAGCTTATGCCTACAGAAGGCCGTATCTCAGCTTTCCGCGCACTGTCTCTTTACGTTATTACCGCCGGTCTGGCATATGCTCCGTTGTTAGGGTGGTAGTGGCGAAGCTTAGCTGCCTGTCGACTGCGATTCACCGAGACAGGCTAATTAAACGCCTGTTGTTCGGATTCAGCGTGGCAGGCCAATGTAGCCCAATTAGGGGCATCTCGTTAAGCTGAGAGTCGGTCACTTATCTGGCTTCTCCGTTTCGATTCGTACCCGCCGGAAATATTAGCAGTCCTTTTCAGAGGAGAATCGCAGCTGTATAAAAATGAAACAGGAGCATAGTGCAATTCAATTGTCCTGGAAATTGACCATCGACAGCCGGAACACATTGTGTTCAATGTTGTAGTCGTTCTCTTCTTTACAGCATTAAGGTGGATTCCATTTAGATTGAAAATCTTGAAAGTTTGGAGACATTCGAGGGCCGGCCCGTTTTTGTCTTTTATTGCGGTTTTAATACTGAAAAATGCTATAGCGGACTCATCTTCCAACAGCCACTTTTTACAAATAATCTGTGCGTGATAGAGGGCTGAATTATGCCTACGTGACTTGCGGTGTAGTGATTTTTATTATATAAGATTGCCGCAAGGTACGGCACATATAGTTCAGGATGGGTTTATAAGTCTGCCTGAATGTTACTTTCTTAAAATGTTTGCATTTACTAGTTGATTCACATACATGAGATGTTAGTAGGTGCTTCACTTCCTGAATGCCACTATATAGTTGCATTTCGACCCGACTTGACTTTCTGTATGGATGCTATCTTAGCGTCAGTTTTATCTGCACAGAGCGCTTCAATTAGTGCAAGTCTGCTAATTTCTTGTGACTGTTGTAACTATTACGTACTTTTGTAACTTTTCCAGTATGTTTCGGAACGTACCGCCGCAAGGTCCTTGGAAGCTTAATTCCGATCAGAATGTTGGTCATGTTACAGGAACAATTTAAAATGTCCTCATGGGTATTGTCTGCAATTAGCGCAATTTGGTAGGTATTAGGACTCTGTCAACCCAGATATTATAAGCAGTGGCAGCGATAACTAGTGCGCTATTATACACAGCCAGGCACACACTACTTCGCACCGTATTATAGCTGTAGAAAGCAATGCTCGGCGGTGTTCGAAAAATTTGTATTTTACAACCACGGTTTTTTATCCTCTCTCCTATTCTGACTTCCGCTTCTTGTCTTCTTGCTCATGGGAACGCATAACGAAATCAATGTGTGGAGAGTAACGTTTCTCTTAGCGCTCGCACTTCGTCGACGTCCTGGTGCAGTTGTTTGGAGCGTCAATATTTCACAAGTGCAGGTCTCACCCTTGATATCAATTTTCGCGCCTTCTTTTCTTCAATATATTTATTTTATGTTTGGCATGATGACACGATGAATATTATTTCAGGAGAGCAACTAAAACAACAGCCTGCGGCAATATCGACGCTACGAATGCGGCTGAGATGTTCCTAAGCCGTTACCACTGCAAAATATTCAGTGATATCTTGAGTAATGTATCTCGTTCCCAATTCTTGACCACAGTCATCGTGATGTTGTGTGGAGCTCTTTCTTGCCTGAGCTATCCATTACTCAGGCGTTAGAACAAACCCCACTGGATTCACCTCTTCCCTCCATTCCCATTCGTCCAGACTGCAGGGACGAGAAAATTCATGAGCATACATTTTGATTCGACGTTGCAGCGACAAAACAGCGACCATAGTCACAATTCAGCCATGCACTGTCTATGCATCTATTGGGAGTGACATGGAGCACTGCATTGCTAAAGGGGTGCTCTCATCTAATGGAAGCGACTGGAGTAAGTTATCGGGAACACTCCATCATCCTGGTTCGATCGAATAAGCGTGTGCAATGGCAGCTGCCCCGGCCCATAGTCGTAAATCGTTCATTATTTGGCCCCATTCGGTAGAGGAATTTTGCATTAGTCGCTATACTTTGGAAGATCGCTGACTCTTACGCATCACTTGGCCGCATCTTTACTCCCCTTGCTCCCCTTCCCCATCCCCAGTGGCGAGTGACTGCCTACAGAGCCCACCAGTCTTGGTCTCGGCCAGAGCTCGGTCCAGTCTCAATGCCTTTCCCCTAAATAACTTTTCTCGCTCTTCAAGAACAAAAAATAAAAGAGTGGGGCTCCCTTCGTCTGCTCAAGCACCCGCAATACCACGACTAAAGAGTTCGCAGCACAATATCCACGAGCCGAGTGGGTGAAGAACTCACCCCTGAAACATTTCGGGTAGTTTTTAATGTGATTAGCATTCTCTGGTAACTGCACATAGTTGGCGGCAAGTCTATATAAATGCATGTGTGGCGAACTTTTCTTCTTCTGGCACGCTGCTTTTAGACATGAGCGACTAGTTGGGTACGGCTTAGGAGATGAGGAAGAAGAGTTAGAAGATGGAGTTGACCAAGTGAAGGGACGCACAAATAAAACCCTTGTGCTCTCAACTGTGATTGGTGGTTCCACAGTTACTGGTGATCCGGACTACCAACGCGACCTTCAATAGATCAAACCGAGACTCCAGACGACCTCAACTCCACTCCTACTATCTCTACAACCGGGCAGGCACATTCTACTGGTGTTATAGGAGCTACAGCTACCATTACGCTACCACAGCTATGGCTCACCGATCCAACGTTATGGTTCATACAGGCTAAGAACAAGTTCCGCAGTCATCGCGTCACGTCGGAATTTCGCAAATATGAACTGCTGCTTGAAGCTTTGCCACTGCAGGCCATGACCGAGATACACCACATCCTCGCCCAGCTATATTAGGTAACGCCACATATGACAATCAAATACACTCTTCTTCGCCGTCTCGTCCCACCTGCGCATCGGCGTATTCAGCAGCTCCTGAACAACGAAGACCTCGGTGACCGACGCCCTACTCAGTTTGTACGCCACCTCATTAGTGATCAACTAGACTCCTTGGACTCGGCCATATTGCGTGAATTGTTTCTACAACTTAAAACGTCTTTCACCCGATGTACGCATGGCCCTCGTCACCGCTAAGTATAAGCCCTTGTCGGAACTTGCCGAACTGGCCGATGATATGATGGACGTCGCTCAGGCAGTCATAAATGCTGTCCGTCGCTCTCCAATTCCTCAAGTAGATTCCCTTTGGGAAACAGTAAAAGTGCACACACCTCAAGTCGCCGACCCGAGGCACGGGCTCGCGTCAGTCGCAGAAAGAAGAAGGCACGGGAAAACGGTTCGGAGCAGGTCCTAGGTACAAGCCCCGACATAAACAAAAGAAATGTTGCTGTCATCCCTTACATACATAGTTCCTGGCCTTGTGTTTCTACACAAGGCCAGGAAGAATCGCAGGTACAGCATGCGAAAAGGACATAAAAAAATCACCGCCTAAGCACTCCGTACAGATGGTTAACCAGCGAAGCTGAAAAAACATGCGGCCCTGGTGTTTATCAGTGGGTTAATTTTTACGGTTTATTATACCACGGCTTGGTAGGCTGCCGGTTCCTCGGTAGGCTGTTGCTGCGTGCGCTCGGCTGCACAAGTATGTTCTTGTGCCCAGGCTGCAGCAGCGGCACGGTGTAGACGAGCTCGTTCCGAGTTCTGCTCACGGCGCTGCTGATCAAAAGCTGCCTGCTCCTCAGGAATACGTATAACGTGGGGGGTACACATGTCGGAGCCGTAGAGAAACTGCTGTGCGCGCGCTCGGCTGCGACGGAGAGCAACCACGTCACAACTGGCGCAACCAATTGCGCGCCTTTTCTGCCCTTCTTTTATTGCGCGCATGCGCATGGAGTTGGGCCGGAGGAGTTTTCGTCTTACAGGTTACACACGGGCGGACAGATATATGGACGAATTGGCTAGCCATATACAGCTTCAGTGTAAAACAAATTCATTGATTGTATCGCGGGTGTGGTATGCCGCATTCCTCTAGCGTGTGGACGATCCTACATTGGCCAAACTGCTAGATGCATAAACGATAAGTAACAAGAACATAACAAAGTAAACAACGTGGCCGCTGATAGCTTTCTTGCCATCCATTGCCAAAGATGCCAATGCAAACCCAGGTTTAAAGAAACAGTGATCATGAGTAGAGGCAGGTGTGAGATGACGCGCTTGAAAATAGAAGCTAGACACACATATCAACATTCGGTGACGCATGCATCAAAAAGCCTTCAATTTCATTATGCACAAAAGAGCTCGATTATCTTTGTTCGCGTTGAACGTGTACACGTCTGTCAATCTGTGTGGCATAAAAGTGCCTGCGTGTGGGTCCCTGTTTTTTGTTCATGTTTAGTGAGCTTTCACACGTGTTGTATGACGTTTCGGGGGTATATAAAGTGACGAGAACCGGAAATAAACCTATTCTTGAAAGTTAGCGTTGTGTGCGTGTCAAATGTGCCTTTCCGTTGTCCTTGTCGTTCAGCTTGCGCTACAACAAAATAGGAGATGTACCAACAAGCCTCTACAGCTATCCTCATTGCACAAGCCGTTCTCCTGCATCACTCTTCACTGACCGCTCCTACTAGCCTTATAGTGAACGCTTCTACGGAAGCCATGGGAGCCGCTCTTCATCAGTGGATTAATGGTGCGTCGGCCCCCATCTCCTTCTTTTCCCGCAAGTTACGGGACACTGAACGCCGATACAGTACTTTCGGACGGGAGCTCCTTGCGGCCTACCTCGCAGTGAAACATTTCAGGTACTTCATTGAAGGGCAACAGTCTATAATTCTTATCGACCACAAACCAATTGTTTCGGCTTTTATGTTCCTGTAGTGCCATCTATACTCCTAGAGAGCTCCGGCATCTTGCGTTTATTGCCGAACTCACGACAGACATATGCTACGTCAAAGGCAACCTTAGCAGGGCAGCAGACACTCTCAGTCGTATTACCATCAACGCGACGACAAATTCTGTTCGCCTTTACTTGTTTTCACTCACAGCGGCTCAAGCATCCGACGATGAACTCCCACGACTCCAATCTTCTACATCTCTTCGCTTGGAGCAAGTCAACTTCCCCGACCACGACGTAACACTCTATGCGACATTTCACCTAACAGTACTCAGTATTATGTTCCTGCTCTTCTTCGTTGTGCTGGTTTTGATAAACTACACTCAATCTGCCATCTAGGCGTACGTGCCACGCAACACTTTATGACCGAATATTATGTTTGGCCGCGCATACGCGCTGATATACGAGAATGGGTCCGCACTTGTACAGTACGTCAACGTATCAAGGTGCAACGACAAACCAAACCTCCATGAGGCAAATTCCCTCTGCCTGATGCATGTTTCAACACCATTAATTTGGACATCGTTAATTGGACCTGTGCCACCATGCCGTGGTTAGACGTATTTGCTTATCTGTACACATAGTGGCCTGAAGCAGCTCGAATGCCTGACATCACGGCGGAGACAGTTGCTCATACTTTTCTGTCGGCATGGATTAGCCGTTTTGGTGTGCCATCAACAGTGACGGCTGATTGAGGCAGACAGTTTCAGTCGGCCCTTTTGACGTCTGTAACATCTCTTCTGGGTTGTGAACGCATTCGCACAACCGCCCTGCATCCAACGGCATCGTTGAGAGGCTACATCGACACTTGAAAGTTGCACTTGCCGCTCAGCCTCATGCGGAGGATTGGGTATCGCACCTTCCAATCGCGCTGCTCGGCCTTCGGTCAACACTTCGCCCAGAACTCACCTGATCTGTAGCTGAGATGGATTATGGCTGCATCCTCCGTTTGCATGTTTCAGATCCATATTCTTTCGTCCAGCGCCTCCGGATTTTAATGCACAAGTTGCGTCCATCGCCAAGCTCTGGTCAAACGAATAAGTACGACATTTTCCTACACTCAAACCTGCAAACATCCTCACACGTATTTGTCCGTGTTGACACACGTCGTCGTTCTCTGCAGCCTCGCTACAACCGTCCTTTCCCTGTCATCAAACGTTCTGAGCATCATTTCACAATCCTTCGCAATGGGCGTGAACACACAGTTGCTATCGCAAGGATCAAACCGGCTCCCATTATCAACACCTCCGTCTGACCACCTTTTCAAGTGACCACTCATTTGCCCCAGGGGGGCTCACCTGTGGCGATCTTTTCTTCTTCTGGCGTGTCGCTGGTTTTAGACATAAGCGAGTAGTGAGGTAAGGCTTAGGAGACAAGGATGAAGAGTTAGAAGATGAAGTATATCAAGTGAAGGGACGTACAAATGAAACCTCTGTGCTCTTAACTGTGCTTGGTGGTTCCACACATGCGTGCGCGCGCCAAACCTCTGTCCCGCCAACATGTGTCACTCGTTAGTCCATGGTCAAATGGGTAGACCATCGGGCTGTTGGGCTGATGGAACCGGGTTCAAAACGAACCTTGGACCAACTTGTGCCACTGGGTTTTTAACGCTAGGTATGAGGTGCTTTTCTTTGAACCCCTATGACGCCAACTTGAATCGCTGGGTATGTACCCCTCTTCAAATCTCTAACGCCAGGTGGTGGTGGTTAACAACTTTATTGAGATTCTGCTCAGTTACGATCTGGCAAGCCCGAGTCCTAGGATGGCCCCTCACGAGGAGCGACCCTTTCGGCTCAGGCAACGAGGGCTTTTTGTAGTTTTTCATCCGGCGTTCTGAGCAGCTCCTCCCACGTCTGTTGTAAGGGAGCGGGCAGGAGCGACCTGGGAGGGGCTAAGCCCTCGCACCCCCAAAGAATGTGATTTTGGGTAGCCAATGTTTGATTTGTGCAGTTTTGACATATTGGGTTCCATTGCCCGTTGGTAATTATGGCCAGCCAATGTGGGCTGGAGAACGACTTAGTTTGGATTCGACGCAGGATTGAGGCTTGCGCTCGCGTACTCATCGCATCACATAAACCATCTCATAAAACATATCACCAACAATTGCACCCAATCGTAAGATAGTTGCTAATCGCATTAAAGTCGCCAATCATCTCTACAGGATAGATGCACTGCCAAATTTTTTTAGAACCACGTGCACGCACAGCTTGCAGCGTTACGTGGTTTACCTTATATCCGCGTGTTTTTACTTTAAAAACTGTGTATATCAGCTAAAATGAGCCAAGCTAATAAAATAGAAGAGCAAAAAAGAAACGTTGCATGTTACGACTATAAGACATACGGTGTTCGGTCGTCAGATATCTCACGACTGAACACCGTAGTTCTTAATATCGTATCTTGCACCGGGTTCTTGAAATCTTTTTAGCAGCTTAGATAACGTTAGGTAGGGCACCTTATGTAATAAAGCACCAACTGGTCACGAAGAGAAAAATAAAAACACATGAACAAATAAAACAACAACGGGAACATAGATTATGAAGCAGCAAAAACACGCGATTTTACAATGAAACTTCCTCCTGAGGGTTGTCTGGGCTCGTATTTCCAAATATGTTCTTGCACTATAACTGCTTGTAAGAACGGATGTCAGCCAATCATGATGTTGGGTGGAGTTTCGATGACTACGAGACGATGGTGCCTGTAGGCACCTGTAGGGCATACAGTGGCATCCTTCCTTACATATATGCAACACCAGGCGGGGATTTAGCGCAATTTTCCAGCTAACCGGGTTCATAATCTCTTTCTCGCGTCTTTTTTTGCTGAAAACGAAAAACGAAAAAAAAACTGTGTTGCTAACCTACCTAACTTTTTTCAGGAGAAACATACGGGAAATAAATAGCACCGCTAATAACCTGTTGAACTTTGCGTTTCATGTGCTCCCCTGAAAATTAGCTGAATACCCGCCAAGCCCCAGCCAAGCGCCGCCTGATTCTCGATGTGCTGGTGCTTTTCGTGTAGTGATACGTTTACGACCGTTGGAACACGGGATGGCCGGAATGTCCAGGGGAACTTGTCAACTATGTTTTATGGCGGACAGACACCGAGTGGCACGCTAAACCGAAATGTTACATTTTTAACGACGCGCGCCGGCCCCGCCAGCGGGACCGCCCCCGAAGTGCTGGGTGTCACCCCGCGAAGACAGGGAATTGTATTTTCCGCGAGCCTGGGCCTCCCGCTGGCCCTCGCGCCGCTCGGTCGCTGCGGCAGCGAGCGCTTGCGGTCTCCGAGCTCGTGCGCGGCACGACGCCCTTAATTTTTCATCGCTACCAACTTGCGTTGCGCGTGGCGTGCCCCGAGGCATGTCATTGCCGAGATGACGGAGCCAACCATGTCCAGTGTTTGTCCGCACTGAAGCTGCTAGACATTAAGAGCGCATAATCGACGTGACTTCGCTAGTTTCTTCCTACTGTAGGCTTTACGCTACACACGTAATGACAAATGTATGCAGGCGCTTCTGAAATGAAGCATTTGTGGCCGCCTCCTCAACATAAAATAAAAAATACGTCCCTTTGGGGAATGATACGGAAATCTGCCGAAACTAAGTACGCTCACGGTGCCAGCCATTCGTCCAACTCACTCTATTCACTGTGCCAACAAATAAAATAGAAACCACATGAGCGGGCGGCGCGGCGACCACCGGCGGGGGCGTTGACGTGGGTTGGCGCTTCCGTTTCAGGCTAAGTGGTCACTGTTATCGTAGTCAAAACGCGCCGTGTCGGTTTTTACACGCTTCAATCAATTCCTTTTTATGTGCATAGTACCTGCCTTTCCGCTTGGATTGGCAGCGCGCACATTAGTTTGGCTCACGCACGTGAGCGACAACAGCGTGAACGCAGCGCATTTATGTTTGACTGCGCCGAAGTCCACCCCCCCCCCCCCCCAAATTAATCATGCTTCATTCTATGTCCACATAAAGTTTACTTGCGCTATACTTATGTCCATGAAGCTTATAAAATAGTGCAAGAATAAACAGTTCACTGCTCGAGTCTTCTAAAGTAGCACGCTAAGTAGCGTTATGCGAAACTGATCTCCTTTCAGCATGACCTCCTGTGGTGTACACTCCGCACACCGAATAAAGCCACGACTCCGATCTGAAAGGTGAATATGAGAGCATGCAGTGAAACATGTAACGGAACCATCCTGCAGACGGGAAAGCCTTTCGGTCGAGTGTGCTAAAAAACACTCGGAGATAGGCCGTAGCGTCGCGCGAATGCACGGGCGAGGCTCTTTCGGTGAGCAGCCACGCGGCGGCGCTTGTGTGACGAAGCTGAGCAGGAGGTAAGACTGGAAATAAAACAGACAAGGCATGAGATAAAGGGCAGCAGGAGATAAGACAAACACTGAAAACAAATTGTTGGATTGAAAAGCGGAAACCACGTAGGTGGTGGAACAATGCAATAAAGCTAGCTATACAAGAGCGTAAGCAGGCGTCAAGAAACCATCGGGAAGCCAAAAAATTGGGATTGCACCACGAAGAGGCGCGCCTTAGGTGGAACATATACAGAGAAGAGGGTGGCGAGTCAGCTCGCGCAGGAGAAAACCGAATGCACAAGTGAACCGTTGGGTGCATAACATTCGCAAAAGATACAAAGGTGCACTGAAAGGTCCTGGAATCACGTAAGATAAGTTGCAGCTTCAAAAAAAAAATCGCAAATGGCTATAACGGATGAAGACGGTAACATCTTCGAAGGACACAATGCGCTGCGATGCATCAGAGACGTTATTAGGGATAAGTTCGGCACGAAAGAAAACGTAGTTCAGACTCAAAAACATCTGGTAGCAACAGAGAAGCCTGAGACATCAAAATTTAGCATAGAAATCTTTTGCTGAAAAAAAAAAGCAGAAGAAAATGTGCTTAATAACACGGCCGCAGGACCCGATGATATTTCAATACAGTTAATCAAGAACATGGGTCCTAAGAGCAAGGCACTGCTGACTAATGGCATAGAACAAGTGATTAGAATGAAGAAAATTCCGGTTGGATGGCGTGAAAGCAAGATGAACCTGATCTACCAAATGCAAGGTGATAAGGCTAAGACGAGCTCGTACAGGCCAGTTACGGTAACGTCGGTGGTATACAGGGTGTTTCAGCGAAGACTTTCAGAATTTTTTTTAAATGTTGCCTGCGGCATATAGCGCAGTCCGTGAGATGATCTACTCGAATAGGCGGGTATTACTTGCAGAAAAAATTGAAGTGCATAATGAACTAATTCACAAAAAGTCTCTAATTACGTTTTCAAGTAATTACGCTTTGGCACGTACATATTGCAGTTTACAAATTCTAGCGGGTGAAACTGCAAGGCACATACACTTGAAAAAAATTGTGTGGAAAGCAGCATTTACGAGATATGCGACATCAAACTTGCGATAAGAATGAACTGTCATTCCACTTACTTTCTTAAGGGAACATTGTTTTATGCATAGAAGCACAAAAATAACTGGAACGCCAATGCATTTCTCTGCAATGTTGGGGAATTAATATCTCCAAACAGGTTTCAACCTGAGAATTCCTTCCAAATGAATTAGCCTTGCGAACTCCCCCGCTATAATTTGTAAATTTCAATATGTGCCACAAGGTAATTAGTTAAAAATATAATTAGCGATGGTTTTATATTTGATCATGCGTTTCAACTTCTTGTGCAAATAATGTTGGCCTCTTCGAGTAGACCACCTCATGGACTATCCACCATGGGCAATTTAAAAAGAAGAATTGAAAGTGTTCGCTGAAACACTCGGTATAGAATCCATTGCAATTGAAGCCATAAAATTAGAACTGTTGGAGTGGGTGGAAAAATTATTAACACGGGGAACTTAATTGGGTTCAGACCAGGCAGACACGTCAAGCATAATGTTTGTACTAACTCAGTGCATAAAGATTTCAGTAGCTCTGAATAGACCTTCATGGATAGCATTTCTAAACATTAAAGGAGCCTACAACAATGTAGACAGGTAATCGTTATGGGATATGTCCAAGCACGATGGCGCAGATGACAATTTCGTGTAGCTTCTGGCTTCAGAGGAATATATATATATATATATATATATATATATGGGAAGGCCGAAAATGTAATGAGATGGTGGAAATCCACCAAGGAGTGAAACAAGGATATCCGCTGTCTCTATTGCTATGCACGATTTATGTTAAGGGCATAGAAAGACGACTTAAAAACAGTGCATTAGGGCTTGATCTATCCTACACGCGTAATGCACAAATGGTGCAACAGAAGGCCACTGGACTAATGTATGCGGACGATATAGATAGTGCTACTAGCGGACAATGCCAGAGATCTGCAGACACTTGTGAATATCTGTGGGAACGCAGCCACAAATCTAGGCCTTACGTTTAGCACAGAGAAGCCAGGAATTGTGATATTTAATGAAGATACGAGTAATTACGTGGTGTCAACTCAACAGTAAGTCATACATATAATCAAGCAATATAAATACCTCAGCGTATACATGAACGAAGGAACGACTTACTCAAGCAGCCGCCAAGATAATCTGAAAATAAAGGGGAAGCGGAATGCAGCAATAATGAGACATACAGCACTTTGGGGTCACAGTAAATATGAGGTGGTGCGTGGAATCTGGAAAATAGCAACGCGCCATTCATTTACTTGCGTATGCTCGCCAGTTCTTCCGAAGTAACTTGACCTGCTGATAACTTATAATGAAAAGAGGCCATTCATTGAATGAAAATTAATTTTATATGTTCTATTGTCATTGATGGTACTAGCAGTGCTGATATTTGTTCTTGATTCAGGCTAAATATATGGAAATGAAGTCTTTTGAAATGCGTGAATTACACAATATTTGGCGCTTTTATAGAATTGCAAATTGCAGCCCAAATTTAGCTTACGATGGTCACTGTAATTGGCCTTTTCTTTTGAGGCACTGGCCAATTGCAATAGAAGTTAGTGCAGCGTTCAAGTAAGCCGAGCGCAGTTGCCTTTCCCGTTTACCTAGAGAGCAAAATTGGTTCAGTGCGCTTGATGAGGTATTGCAAGCTTCGAGTGTGCTAGTAAAAAGGCCCGACTTCTGTTCAAAAGTGGCCAGGGCAATAACATTAATAATCTTGGCTCTAATATTCACTTGGTCGCCCCTCCCCCCTCTCTCGCTCTCTCTCTCTTGGCTGCGGTAATTGATTGGAATATCCTTGCAATGACGTCGACATTTCGCTCCCCTTGTGTGCATTTATATTCTGTGTGCAGCGCTGCGTCCTGTTGTTCTTCACTCTGTCCTCGTCTGTGTGCGCTGTTAACCCTGTAAGATGCTTTACCAACTAGCCCATCAAGCCATCCTTGTGGACCAAATAAATGTTAGTTGAAGGTCGGCGCTTCATCGTTTGTGTCCCGTTCTCCGCACTATTTAGATTTCGACGTTGGATGTTTTTCTAGGGAAAAATGGTGATGTGAGGCACATGCAAGAAAGCACAAAAAAAGCGCGATCTGAAAGAAAGTGGTGAAACTGATTATATATATATATATATATATATTTATCCGCATTCAGCTTCATGGAAACTGTCGCGCGCACACGTGCTACGCACGGGTCAATCGTCTCAAAGAGTTTGCTCACTTTAAGCACGACGGAATTGGCTAATGCTTGAGCATTGGGTTGTAGTGATAGGACGCCGCGGGCTTTGGACTCACCATCGTATTCACGTTCCTTTTCATTGACTTTCTGCGTGGGAGATAATCGAAAAGACCGGAGCCACCATCACAAGCAACAGCAGGCGGTAAGCAAAATCAGGCAGATTTTGCAAAGGAAGCTCCGCTTTAAGAAAAGATTGACCCGGTTGTCACCTGCCACCTTCAATCTCCCTGTCCTTTCCCTCTTCTTATTGCGCAGTCAAGTGGCGTAATGGTATCTCCGCATTGCATCATCAACTCCAACCTCCCTATTATTTCGCTCTCTCACGAATTGATGGCCACCCAGTTTATTGTTTTTGCTTGCTGGCACGTTCTCACTTACTTGAACCCCATGTATAATCTTGCTGTTTTGTCGGCGGCCAGCTGCATGTTGCATATTCCATGGAGAAAAGCAAGGCGGACACGAACGGCTACGCGCCGGCCACCATGACGGACGCACGTTATCGTTCTTTGCAGCCGCCGAGGGCGAAATTTTGAGAAAGGAACAATTAAAGAAGAACCTGCAGCATAAGAACATGCAAATCTTACAAGGCGTCGGGGCTGTGCGAGAAGCATTGCGAGCTGTACATTATATTGGGAAATTTCGTGAACGTGATTATTAAACAGAAACTACCGATTCCACGAGGCGAACCATTACTAGCCCCGGGCGCTGTTGCAACGTAGCTTCCCAATTTGGTGACCTACTTTTCAAAACAAGCCCGCCCTGAAATATCTTGTAGAAGGCGTGCTGTTTCAACCTGAATGGGCCTATAAAAAAAGACAGAAAGAAACTCGCCTGTATCGTCAGTATACCGACGAACCATATTAGTGAGGTGATACCTATCTACAAGAAAGTAGCGCCAACGAAAAAAAAGGAAAACACACTCCAGCGAAGCTGTTGATCTCAAAAGAGTTAAAAGGAAGAAAAATATACTAAAATAACGTACAATTCCTCATGTGCCGCATTATGACAGCATGTGTGGGGGACCATAAACTTAAGCAAAAACCCTTTTAGTGTGTTTCATGAGTAAGTGCTCTTGTTTACCGCCGAAGAGAGCAGCCTTTCGGCTCGCCCTTAATTCCGGCGTATAGAAGGCAAGACAGTACACGTTAACTTGATGAAAGACGCCGCCGAGATCCTGTGCCAAGCATGCGCCTCCATCGAACGGCCGGCATAAAGGTGTAGAGTAACATGCACAGCGAATATATAGGGACACATAGGATACTTCTAGTGTTAATAAAATTGCTTTGAAATAAAGTTTGTTTGCCTGACGTACGTTTTCTATCTATGCGAAGTGCGCATTTATAACAAGCTGTATCTAGGCATGACGAGGCGTTTTGCTGCTCGCAGTCTCTGACCCGTAATGAACTGACATTTCTCCCTGCGAGGTGGCGTCTTTTTCTCTCGTTTTCCTTGTGTGCGCTTGCTATCCTCTTGCCAGCCGGATCTAAGAAATTTCGCATGAAATCATGCTTCACGTGTATAGCAACAAGGTACTGACAACTGTGATTGAAAACATAATGGTGTTGAATGGAGCCGTTGATGCTTGTAAGTATTGCAGCTCTGAAAACTGCGCAAATAATCTTGCTTTCTTTTTCATTACTCTTTTTTTTCGCAAAATCCTTTCGCACGCTTTCCCATGCGAGGGATTTCTTTTCTTGTTTGTTTGTTTGTACGCTTCCTTGCATGGTCAGTTCACACATAACCATTCCCAGGCTCTAGCAGCGGAGCATGCCGCGCACGCTGCTGTTTCGTTCGTTCTTTAAATATCTAGCTGCCATAACTCTATCACAGCTTTAAAAAAAAAAAGAACGTGTATGCACGTGTGGCGCTGCGCCATTAAAGGTAAATGGCGTGTAAGTGGATTACATACCAAATGAGAGCGAAAAATTACAGCTCGTAGCAGACGCCCACCGCTCTCCGCGGGCTAACTGAGCGCAGGCAGTCCTCAACGAGGATTATTATTATTATTATTATTATTATTATTATTATTATTATTATTATTATTATTATTATTATTATTATTATTATTATTATTATTTATTTGCCTCTCCGAAATGTGGCGACGACAAATAGTCAGCCAGCCCAGCTATTGCAGCTAATCCAAGATCTACAGATATTTATTCGTATAGCCTTTTGTCTATGTTTCAGTAATCTTCCATCTCTTGATTAAAGGGATCCTGAAACGATTTTGACGAGTTCGTACAAACGTACTCAGTCATTAGGGTAGGTCCTTCTGATCATTAGGTGCTCCCCGTAAGCCTGTAAGTTATTACAAAGTTTTAAAAATCCAGATCTCTACTAATCGCAGCTGCGCTACTCCCCTGTGTTTTCTACCGCCGCCTCCCAATTGACGCAGTTATACCAATTACCGTCAGTTGTACGAGCTGTCCGATTGGCTAACCAGGTCGCGTTATCAATAATTTTTCAAACTTGATGGTGAAAAAATATTGCTCGTAATGCTTGGAATGTTGGTTAATTTGTTCCTATAAAAAATTCACCGACATTTACGATACTCCTTAATGCGAAATCTGAGCGCAGCTCTGTACGTGTTTTAATTCATTTCGTGATATATTTGCTGGCGTGGACAATCTATCTAGTGCGGCACGTTGCAAACGGAGCGAAGTGTGACGCGACTGCCTCGCTAATCGGGAGATCGTGATAGGCAGCGCGCGCGTGGGTGACGCGTGGGCGCGATGCACAGCAACAGCCGCAATCGGACCTCCGCTCATGCAGCATTTTCTTTTCATTTATGGTATAGTTGGCGTTATCGGTGAACAGACGACACCCGCTTCTCTGGTGCCATCTCGTAGCCATCGTCGCCGCAGAGCCCGTCTTGCGCGGCACTGCGATTGTCTTACTCTTTCGCCATACCCTCCTCCTCCGCTTTCAAACTCACTTAATTCACGTTCATGAAATTTTCCTGTGCTATACATTACCCCGTTATGCGCCACTTCAAGTTACCTTCTGGTGACAAACGCACTGTCACACAGAGAGGCTCAGGGTTACATGAGCTCTATCGGCGTTATTATCAGGGACACGCAGCTGCTCATCGCAATTAAAATCGGCTCTAATGAAAGTTTATCAAGTTTCTTGGTTCTTTATTTCATTGCTCGGAGAGCTTTGAAGACAAAGTGATTCTTTGATAGAACGCTTGTGCTTTTGTCTTTGCTTTTTCGCTTTGTTTTCCAGCATTTCTATAAGCTGCCGCTTCCTCCTTGCGGCAACGGATGACGAGACCTCCGAGGACCTTCCTGGTGCCCAGCCATCAGGTCGGATAATGACCAGGAAACATGGAAGTACGTCAAGCCATACAGACAGCGAGGCCACTGAGTTATGTTCGGACAACTACGACTCGTCTGACGATGACTTCAAAGTCGTGATGAGTAGATCAGCAAAAAGAATACTACTGCAGGCATCTTCGTCGCCAAGTTCTCCTACCATGAAGAGTGCACCGCAGCGCTGGCCGCACACTGTGCTCTTCATGCCCGTGGACCCGACGACAAATTTGCGGCTCCTAAACAAGCAGGTCCTTCCTTTGTTGCTCGAGAAAATAGCACCATATAAGATTAAAGACGTGAGAATAAACTCGTGCAAAAATGCCCTGACAGTTGGCGTGATACATCACTGCGCCCTACAAGGTCTACGTAATTTAACTGAGAACGACAATGTAAAGGTGCGATCAACAATCCCTACAGGCGGCGATGGTACTGGGGGCGTCATTTATGACGTCGATGCTGCCATCCTGAATGGCGACTTGCCGATACTGATCAAGCCATCGACAGAAGGCACTTTCATTACGAGGATTTTCAGACTGGGGAACACACACTGTGTGAATATCTTGTTTGGAGACAGCCTTCCTTCCCACGTCAAAGTAAGACATGTCCGCTATCCAGTACGACCATTTGTACCGAGGCCCCTCCAGTGTTTCAAGTGTTGCAAGATTGGCCGCGTAAAGGGTGTCTGCATGAACAACGTCCTGTGCCCGCGGTGCTCTGAGTTTCATTCAGAAGAACCCTGCAGCACAGCTGTTCTACAGTGCCCTAACTGAGGTGGTGCTCACAAGGCCTCATCAAAGGGTGGCCCGCGGGTGCGGAAGGAATTGACGATCCTCAAACAAATGGTGCGGGACGATTCAACGCATCGAGATGCTGCTGCAACTCTTCGGTGGCGTCAGCATTGACACCGGAAACGTTCACGAAATACCGCAGCGGCAGATAGTGATACGCCATCTTCCGTCAGCAGGATTGCCGCATCAACGCATAGCACCATCAAGACAAATACAAGGAAAGTAAACAAAGCGGAAAGGCACGCCCGCCCTGAAGAATGGCCTGAGCTACCGAGGGCACAACACTCTGCTAAGTTACCTCAAAGCGCACCGACCTCGACGGCTTCGGCAACTGTTGAAGCGACGTTGGCTGGTGATCTACATGTCATCAGCCTGCTGCGTTGGCTCATGAATGCCATTCGCGTTATACTTAACAACACGAAATCTTCGTCTGCGGAAAGCGCGCTACAGGTGCTGGGCACTTTGAGTCCAGTACTTGTAGCTCTTGATTGAAATCATGGCTCTTCAGAAGCCGTCGTTCACTTTGACGATGTACGAAACGCGTCGATATTTCAGTGGAATGCCAGAGGACTTAAGTCACGCATGTCGGACTTTCAACAGTTTATGTTCATGAATAAATTCCCCCTCATCGTCATCTGCGAGACCCTATCAGCTAACATCAGACTGTCCAGGTAGATTGTTTCATGTCCGCCATCCTCGAAGAATGCAGCAAGATAATCGTTTTTATACGACGTGATCTTACGAATGTCCATCATCCAGTGCCACCTGACCAAGAAAGGCTGTACGTATGTCTGACAGTGAAGAAAGGCAAGAGCACTTTCACAGTAGTTGGAGCCTACACATCACCCTCAAGTAGGCTTAACTGCGAGCGGTTACGGCGAATCATGACAGCGACTCCGCAGCCTTTGGTGATGACTGGAGATTTTAATGCCCCCCACTATCTCGGGGGAGTTCTAAGATAAACTCCAGGTGAAGAAGATTAGTGTCATTTGCCTCCGAACAGGAACTGTGCTTGTTAAATGATGGAAGCCCCACCTTTATGCGTGGAACTGTCTACTGTAGCTGCCTGGACATTACCTTTGTTTCACGCTCCATCACTAGAAAGGTCAGGTGGTTTCCGTATATTGAAACGCGGGGTAGTGACCACCTACCCACTTGTCTTAGGATTGAATGGTTAACGGGCTCCAAGTTAGTCGGCGTCACTCAATGTATCGACTGGCCAATGTCCAAATCAATTGTCGAAGACGGATGTCGTGATGATTTTTCCTCTAGCCTAGAGGACACCATAAAGGGCTCCCTAGAGGCTGCAGCACATACGCTTCAGAGAACGTCTACGCGCACTGAATACGACCTTGAGCTGGAGAAGCTTCGTGCAATGCGTCGCCATGCAGAGCGAAGATACATGCGTACAAATTCTGTACATGACTTGAGATTGGTCACATGAACTGAAAAGAAAATTCAGCGTCGCATGTGGGAACTTGCATCGCAAAGACGTATCTCATTCTGCGAGTCTTTGGATCCACGAAAACCTTTGTCTCACACATGGAGAACTGTTCGTGGTCTCCGTGGAACCCCTCAGCAATGCCACCCTTTCAAGTCTTTGGCCCTTCACCAACAATGCAGACAGATTGACGTCGCTGAATATTTCTGCAGGAGGATTGCTGGCGAAACTAGATCCGCTGGAACGTCGATGCTACACCAGTCACCGATTTCACGCGACCCCACATGGACAGTACATTCACCATGGACGAACTCGAAGCTGTACTTGCCTTTTGAAGTGTTTATCATCACCAGGACCGGATGTTGTAACCTACCGTGGCCTATGTAATCTTGGCGAAGATGCTCGGAAAGTGCTCCTCTTCTTGTTTAATAGCTCTTGACAGAGAGGTACAGTTCCCGAGGAATGGAAGACCAGTCGCCTAATTCCACTGCTAAAGCCTGGCAAGTCGTCTTTAGACATTGCATCATACCGACCAACTGCGCTTGCCATTTCCATCGGAAAACTAGTGGAGAGGATGGTTCTAGCACGGCTAGAATGGTACCTCGAACATCACCAGGTATATCCAGATGCAATGGCAGGTTTCAGGCGTGGCCCTTCTTCCATGGACAACCTTATCAACTTGGTAACGTAGGTCGAGCACCAGAAGTCCTGCAAAAGATTATCTGCTGCTTTGTTTCTGATTGTTAAAGGAGCATACGATAATGTAACGCCAGAAGCGATTTTCAACACGTTAGAGGCAGCAGGCCTTGGCAGCAAGATCTTTTTCTGGATTAGTAGCTATCTAAATAAGAGATCATTTTTCATACTTACTGAGGATGGCCTAACCTCCCAGCATTACAGTAACCGTGGGGTGCCTCAGGGCGGAGTGCTGAGCCCAATGCTCTTGAATCTAACATTCATTGAGCTCATCGACACCCTTCCATGCACCGTGAGGCCCTCCACCTATGTAGGCGACATTTGAATTTGGACGTCGGGTGTGACGTGACTGCAGCTTCGGGCGCAGCTTCAGAAGGCAGGCACTTTAACCTCATCCTACCTTCGAGAACAAGGACTTAAATTATTATCTGAAAAGTGTGAAGCGGTGGCATTTACCAGAAAACCAATGTCTCCATACGTGATATCTATCGACGGATAGCTGATCTCTTACAGCACGACTCACAGATTTTTGGGCGTGGTCATTCACAGAAATCTCGCCTGGACCCCTCAGGTGAATTATGTAAGAAAACGCCTGACAGTAATTTCGCATATGTTTAAGTTTCTATAGGAAAGACCTGGGGAGCGTCAATGCAAGATATGCTGCAACTGTACAGGGTCCTCTTTATTGGATTCCTGTGGTAAAACCTCCCGGTTCTCCAACGCCTGTAGAACTAACGCGAATAGAGTCCAAAGCATCCAAGTCCAAGCCCTCAAGATATGCCTTGGTCAACCACGGGGTGCCTCAACGACTAGAGTTATAGCAGTCACTCAAGATTTCACTATTAGAACGCACATTACCATTGAAACAATGCGTGTGCACATAAGACACTTCGCCCGGACTCTACCCACCACCTTGGAAGTCTCCCAGTAGAAAGGCCCCACATGACATTCAGTGCAACTGTCTTCGCGCACCGCGCCTCTCTCAGGTCAGGTTACGCACCTTCGATTCCTCCATGGTGTGTGAGCCGTATTCAAGTAAAGCTAACTATCCCAGGACTTCAGAAAAAGTCAGACTTGACAGCTTGAGCACTCAAGCAACTTACTTTACTCCTCTTGCACAAGGAATATAGCGACTGCAAACACGTCTATACTGATGGCTCAACTACACCAGCCAGTTCCGGTGGCGCTGTAGTTATACCAACAATGATAATAACCCAGCGGTTCAAGACTTCCCATATCACTACGTCTACAGTTGCGGAGCTCGCGGCTCTCCGCGATGCGCTTCATGTGATAAATGTTGAAAGTCCTCGGAAATGGGCAGTCTTCTGCTATTCAAGGCCGGCCTTGCAATGTGCGCAGTCGTTTCTCCGACATGGAACTCACGATAAGCTCACGTGGGAAACCGTGGAAGTTGTCCAGCACTTAAGAGAAAAAGGCCATTATATCTTATGTCAATGAATACAAGATCATTGCGGTATCACTGGAAATGATGACGCAGATAAGGTGGCTCAGACACGTCAAACAAAAGAGATCGCTGCGTCCCCATTCCTCTCTCAAGGACCGACGGTGTGAGAAAACTTCGCATTCTAGCACACACGCTCTCCTTAGCAGAGTGGAATACCGCACATACAAGGCGCACAAGACTGCACAGACTAAATCCTTCACTGCTCAGACCTCCGGGCGGACTGCACCGACGCGAAGCGCCTCTTCTGTGTTGGTTGTGGCTGGGAGTTGCCTTCACGAAAGCTTACTCAGCACTAATTGGACTGGCTGATAGTCCTGCGTGTGATGTTTGCGGATGGGAGGAGAACGTTGACCACTTATTGTGCCACTGCCCTAAATTTCAAGCACAAAAATGATCTTTATCCAACACATTAAGGAATCTAGATGATCGCCCTCTGTGTGAACAGACAGTACTAGAGCAGCGTCCCCACCGATCATCGGCTCAGAAGGCAGTGAAGGCACTTTTGTGCTTTCTGAGAACGTCTGGTTTGCACGAGAGGCTTTGACAGAAGTGCTGTCTGTGCATGTCTCTATACCCTCTCTCTCCTCTCCTTCTCCCTTCCCCCAGCGTAGGGTAGCCAACGAGGCTCTTGACTGGTTAACATCCCTGCCTTCCTTGTGCTTCAGAAGAACTTCAGTTTGGCCTAGTTGGTGTTTACTGCATATCATATTGACGGCAAAATAATGCGGGGACAGCGGAAGAGAACCCCAAAACCATGTCATCCGTGTCGTTTTTGCGTTCTATTCGGCTGTCCGCGTGTTTATTTGCGGTTGACATGATATGTTTTACTTATATCCCTCTCTCTCTCTCTCTCTCTCTCTTGGAGAGCTTGTTACTCTGCAGGCACTCGATAACACCACGCATTGATGCGTTGCTCCGCTACAACCAATGAGCTTGTCCATGAAATGATTACTGAGCATTGATTCCCCACGTGCCGATGTGCTTCCCTTAATTGTCAGCCATGTGTCGTAGAATAGTGCTGTGGCCTAATTTGTAAGAAAAATACAGCTAGAAAAGAAAATGAGATAGAACATGATTGTAATCAGGCCCATTTGACTAGTAGGATATAAGATGTATCCTGGAAAGAAATCGAAAGGCAAAACACGTTCTTCGTAGTTGTAAGGCCACTTTCGATCCTCACAGGTGATCTGCTTATTTTGATATGGCGTTCGACTATAAAGGCGCCCCTCAAAATATCAAGCGCAAGCTTTATCCTGGTATCGCTTCAAATTTGTTGCCTGGTAAACTTTGAAAGTTCTGGAGTTTCCTCAGCATGCGCAGACCAGACGATATGCGGCTGAAATCTGAAAGAGAAAAGTGGCTCTTTTCTGTCATATCATGAGTACTGTGTAACTTTAAACAACAGTTTTTTTCTTTATCCTTCCACAACAACGTACCATGACACGTTCCTCCGATTCACTTTCTAGATTTCCTTCAAATGGAAAGTGTCATTGTTGTCTGGGTCGAAATAACGATTGTTATCCGCCATGCAAAAGTGTCGTCGTTAGCTCCCACCCCATCCGAGGCATGCATATGTTGCAGTCTGACCTCCACAACATTTGTTATTGGTGTGACACTTGACTAATGAAACTAAATACTAATAAATGTAAACCACTGATAAAAAAAATCCGAGGACACGTAAGCACTTCTTATGAGTTGTGAATGCGAAGGCATTAATGTCCAATTGAACGCCGCTGAGTGGTCCTTCGAGTTATGAACTCCTCGCGGCCGAGCAAACGCGTTGAGACGCTTGGCCAACACCTGCTAGATAGCAGAAGACCGGTGCACTTTTACGCCTGACGTTATGGTACCTTGCCTGACTGCCACAGAATATGATGAGGACGCCCCCAAGCCTTGTGCGGTGATTTTGACGTCACTGATTTCGCCACGCCGGGCTTGGCAATGCAAATTACGGTCCAAGTAGCATGATGCCATAAACCAGAGTGCGCAGGCCTGCTATGTAGGAGGCGCTGGTTTAGCCCAGTGGGCAAAACTCTCGGCTTCTGAGCGTGGGGTAGTAGTTTGGAAACTCCCTATACCGCTAACGTTGTTCATATCGAGTTTATTCTGCTTTTATAGATCATTTCTTTATAGCGTTTACACATGCGAAGTTAGTGCGTAGGCGAGAGCTTGCGCAGGCAAGGAACATGCAGATAAGAGAAGCTTTCAAGAGCGAGGGTCACCTGGCATTGTGGCGGTGCGCTTTCCCCCCACGGAACGCCTGGCACGTCAGTGCGGCAGCAGGCTTTCCCTTTCGCCTACGCTGCCCCGTCGAGGCGCGCACGTGACGTGGCGTCGAAACTAACAGCAATTTAGGCGCCGTTTCGCTACTACAGACGCAGTCTTTTTCGCAAAATGGGCCATTTCACGCTTTCGCATCTATATATACTCTGCTATATCTTCCGATTCCAGTTTTTAAAGCATTAATGGTTACCTCTTCAGTTAATTCGTACAAATGCCTAGGAATTTACTTCAATAATGACTTTTCCTGGAATACGCATGACGGCCATATTAACAATGCCAATGGCATGCTTAGCTTTCTTCGTCGCAACTCCAGTATCCAGTATCCGTGATCCAGTATCCTGGAAACTGCTTCCATACCATACCCTCATCCGTGCCAAAAATACAACTCTGAGGACTAAACGATGGCTCATGGACAATACATTTAATGTGTCGCCGTCGCAGTATCTGAATAACACAGTCATCCATGCTTACATTTAATTTATATTGTACAATATGCCCGGCGTGGGGCAACCCAGACGATTAAAAGGAATGTATGCCTCGTCTGTCTTGGACCTCCACACTAAATCTCTTATCCCGTCCCTTGAGTCACTTCAGAAGCGTTTCGCGTGCTTCCTTCTTATCTAACAATTCGCACCGATCCAGCGTATAATTTTTTTTTCAAATGGTAGATCTTTCTTACCCCTCGGCCCGACGCCTCCTCCGCGACTGTGCGTATTTCACAAAATGCATTGCTCTAACAAAAACAATCTATTCTCCGCCCCTCATCATGTATCGTAGCACTTGAACCACCACCCCAACGTCGACGTGCCGAATTGCTATACTAAATGCTATTACGAATCATTTGTCTCAAAGATCAGCGTTGTCTGGCGTCAGCTTCCTACTTCCGTCATCTCCCTCCCAGTATCTGGATCTTAAAATTCGCAACTGAAGGATTCCTGCAAAGAAATATAACTGCTGATCCACTTTCGTTAACACTCCCCTCTGTAACGCCTCGCGGTCCTGAGAGTATCTGAATGAATGAATGAATGAATGAATGAATGAATGAATGAATGAATGAATGAATGAATGAATGAATGAATAAATAAACGGGGCTGAGGATCCACTATTCCCGCAATATATATAGCAATATGTTATAACTGACTTTGACCCCTTCCCTTTTAAACCCTGCTCATTCAAAGAAAAAGTGGATATGTTTTGCTGTTTTACCTTTCTCTAAGCTTATCTCTGCGTATATGAGCTGCATATGTGCCTGCATTGTATGGTTTTATTGTACTGTACCGCAAACAATAGGCGACTGGTGTCAAACATCGAAAGAAATTGACACAGCAAGCTCATTCAATTCTACACAATGTTTCATTAAACTATTTTGATACCTCCAAAGACGTATGCGAAACACTAGGCATTTTGCGCGCTCGAATAGTATTGCACACAGTCCTAGAAAAATAGGCCAAATACAATCCTTGGCATACCCTACAACTGAACAGTGCACACGGATATTCGTCTCGCATTGCTGAGAGCGCATGCATCATGCTGACGGCTTTGCATGTTTGTTTCACTGCTTTGGCTTTTTGACCTGCGCCCTGACAGGGAACACAAGTCTTTTGTTTTGCGCTGCTTTCCAGTGGCACGTTATCTTATACATCTTTTTACTGGTGCAGCTGATTTTCGTAATTTTCTTTTGATTCTTTTCACGAGGAGTGTTCAACAGCTAATCCACTCTTTGTTGCTGCGTGCCGCTTCCACTGCTCTACATACTCCCCTCATTACATTATGCAAGGAGTAACGAGGAATTGCTCTGAGCGTACACGCAAAGCAAAACGTAATCATGCAAGTTTTGCTGCAATTAAGCTGACTCCAATCATGAATAGATTTACAGTGCAGGAGTATGATACGGAAAGGAGCACGCACACAGCACTGACTTACGACCTCCAAGCAACATACACTCCCGGACATACCTATACGTAGTGACGCAGGCAGACGGTGAGGTGAATAGGAAGTTAACGTGCCAGGATACTTGCATATGCATCCTTGTATACACCTGTTTCAGTGATATCGCAAGCTGCCTATGCGTGACCATAGGCTGGGCCTTCATTTCTCCATATCGAGAATCAATCTGAAAACCACGGAAATAACCCCCAAACTTTGTTGCCAAGGTGAGATAAACCGTAGCGAAATTTCACAGAACCATTCACTTCTCGTGAAGGGAACAAACGGGTTAGAAACGGCTACCCCTCTGGCCGGAACCGGGCCAAATGCCATGTGTGAAGCGGTGGCGTAATTTTCGTTGCATCTGTAAGTCTGCGGAAAACATCGAGAAATACCACTCCTGCAGTAAAACGTATAAAACCAAGAACAATAATAAAGGGCTCGCTGCGGAATGCGCGCCGCCGACAAGTCGCCAGAACCGACGCGTCTCCGTTGCCTAGAAAACCGGCGCTTATGCGCAAAAGACTCTTTCGGTGTGAAGGGGCGCGAACGGGAGCCTCTGAGTTCATATGCGCAATAAAGTAATAGTCTTTGAGTTAATGTGTTCTTCAGTAAACACCTGGCAACTCTGGGTGCGGCCTCTACTCGTTCATTATAGAGTAGTAACGTTTCCAGTGACGCCGCTCTAGACGCCTAACGTAAACAGAAAGCTAAGTAACGGCCCTGTTCCCCCTCGAGGAGCCCACTTCCCGCGGGCCAGGCACGTACGCAGGATATTTATTCGGGGGGAGGGGGGGGGCAACCCTAGGTAACTTTCTACGCAAATGAGGGGGGGGGGGAGGTACATTTACTAGTACAAATGTGAATAATGCCCACCATTCGCCATGAATACGCGTAAACCCGCAAACGAGAATTGAAATAACGTGCATCTCACAGGTACGCCTGAGATACAGCTCTTACTTGGCAAACAAAGAACTACACCAAATCTGCTCGCGCGTGAAAGATGCGCAAGAACAACCTCGCCAAGAACAAGTTAACAAGCGAAAGTGCGAAATAAAAATTTTTAGTAGAGTTTTTTTTTCATTAGCTGTGCAAGAATTATAGAGAAATATACATTTGCGCAACAATCACAGGTTCTTTTGGATCCCTCGTTTACTGCTCTACCAAGTGCGAAAACCGTCTCATGTTGTTATTTGGGAAGTTGCGTAAGGATGCGTAGTCACCAGTCCCGTACAACCGCGTAGAGCGCAAGACGATGCGGTTCTAGACGTACTGCGCCCACAGCAAAAGGTTAGAAAAACACCCCCATTAGCACAGCAGAAAAGTGGCTACGTCAGGCGGCTGATTGATAACTGTAGACGCGTCATTGAAAACACACAGAATTATTCTCCACTTCCGGCAGCGTTTTTTCTACTTCCTTTATAAATAAAAAGATGTTGATCCATAAATATTTTCACAATTTTCGCTTTTCCTCCCTGTTTGGCTGTTGCCATGGCTGTCTCCCTTAGTAGATAGCTTAATTTCTGAACTCCTTGCGACTCTTGTCTCCAGTTGCCAATTTTGCACGAAAAGTGCTTTACGATTAGGGAAAAGCCAAACAAGGTAACGTGTGACAGTCATATTTCTTATAGGTTTAACGGTTATTGCAGGGTCTGATGATAGACGCTCTTACGCATGACTTTATTTTCCACCTTATGTAACCCATATCGCGGGTATAAGGTTCCGAGGATCTGCCAGCGTCGCCGCGAGCCGTCACTCGAAGAAATAATGCAGCAAAAGGAGAGGTTAAACGCAACTGGCGTTTTCTCCGGCCACAACTGATTCCACGAGCATACAGACCAGCTGACTATGAACCGAATCCCTTTCCTGGCCCCTGGATCAGTCTAAACAAAGAAGCTTGAACTAACCAAGCAACAGCGATGCGCGTGATCGTCGAATAGATGATGACATAAAAATTGCGTTGGGCATTATAAATAAAATAAAATATTATAATTAAAACAATAAACTACACCTTGCCTGCTGAATAGTTGGTGGCAACTGAACTCATCTTGAATTAATTGCGCGGGCACCGAATCGTTGAGGAAACTGGCCTCCACACCCCAGCAGATGCTGATGACTACCGCCATCCAAGAGTCGTGAAAAAATTGACCACCATTCCACTCTGTGAAGATGGAAGGGCAGCGAAAGCTGACGACAGTCGAAGCTCTCAAACAAAAAGTAAAGTGTTTTCCCTCCGCCGCGGGTCGGCCTGAAGATAGTGCTATATCGGGCGGACCTGCGGCGGAGGTGAAGCAGGCGTTAAACACCCCCCCCCCCCCCCCCCCCCGCGTCAGCTGATCCCGAAGGTACTGTAATACCGGGTCCACCCGCGGCGGAGTTGCAGCAGGCGTTAAGCGCTCCCCATACGTGGGTCCACCCCGAAGGTAGTGCGATGCCGGGCTGACCCGCGGTGGAGGTGAAGCAGGCGTTAAGCCCTCCCCGTACCTGGGCCCACCGTGCGTGGGCCTATCCCGAGAATCCCGAAGAGCGCGTTATAGGTTACTGAGTCCACAGGGGTATGTGCCATTGATCTTGGACCCTTATTCCACTATCACCAGCATCGGCCCACATGATCATTTTTTCTGTTGACGGACGCTGAAAAAACAACGAAAGTTAGTCATATACTGCTGCAGCAAAATGTTGATCGCCGAGTAGATTGATTTGTCGGCGCTTTAGGAATGTGTGTGAGGATTGGTGGCGTGGGCGGATAGGGGGGGCGGGGGGCGGGACTATGCCGCTTAATTTGGGGGGGGGGGCGCCACCCCCTGGGAACGTACCTGCCACGGGCAGTCCGCTTGGGGCTATGTAACCGTGAGCAACTCAATAAACGTTCTCTCCCACCTTCCGATGCTGCGTTCTCTATTACAACAGCTTCTAATGATGAAAATATGTCCTAAAAATGGGGCGCGATCGGAAATAGTTGTTCGGCGCGCTGGTTCGGTTACCAGCGCGCGCGATTGGCCTACTCCGCGCCGATGTTGCGAGCGGCGGGGAGTGGCCACGTTTTTGGCGACGTCAAAAAGACGACACTCTCCTGTTAGTCATCTTGCACCGACCACGTCGTCTGCTAGGAGCCGAACGTGACGGGTGTTGTGAAGTTGGAGCAATCATATGCACGAGACGTTCATTTGAGCGATCGCTAGCCGTTTGTAAAAGGCCGCCGGTGACGCTCGACGCCCCTGCAACCGCTATAACAATATGTCGCGCTACCCTAACACCTGTTACGCTAACGTAACCAAACGTTAACTTAAGTAAACGTGGCCGAGACGAAAAGACAATAATCCTCACGGCGCAACCACTGTGAAAATACGCCGCGCCACCCTAACGCCTTTTACGCTAACGTAACGTGACCTAACCTAAAGTAACTTAAAGCTAAGCTGACCTAACCTAGCGTGGGCGAGACGCAAAGCCAATAATCCTCACGGCGTGACATCAGGCAGTGGCGTTCAAGCGCGGTTGCTAAGGCAGTGTGAGTTTTTTTTACTCAAAGGCGACCACTCAAAAATTCTCCTCAAAAGCCGCGGACAGCAGAGAGAGAGAGAGAAAATAATGCAGAGAAAGGCAGGGAGGTTAACCAGAGGTAGTTGCGGTTGGCTACCCTGCGCAGGGGGAAGGGTTAAGAGGGATAAAAAGAGAAACAGAGTAGAACGGGGAGATAGAAAGAATGGGAGACAAGCACGAACAAAGCGCGTACACTACAGAGCGGTAGGGGGCGGCATTCTTAGAGTCTGTCGTGAAGCCCCGTAGACCGCAAGAACCTTAACAGCGCGAGTAAGGCCTTCAACGCGGATGTTCTTTCGGAGCATTGGCCTAAAGCTTTTAGTTCTGAAAGTCGACGATTGTCCAACTGGTCCAGTACTCTGCACATCACTTGTCTCTCAGCACTGTATCGCGGGCAGACACAGATAGTGTGTGCGAACGTCTCGTCGATGTTACATGTGTCGCACGTGGGGCTGTTGGCCATTCTTATGAGGAAAGCATAGGCGCTTGTAAAGGCAACGCCTAGCCACAGACGCTAGAGCATGGTCTGTTCACGTCGTGGTAATCCAGGCGGGAGGTGCATCCGTATGTCCGGAGACAATGAACGCAACCGACACATGGTGAAAACATTTGAGTCCCACAGGGGCAAAGTACACTCACGGGACATCAATCGCAGCTCAGCCGCAGCGTCTGTTCGCGAAAGCGGAATGAAGACTCGTTGACCACTTTCATGTGCAGATCGGGCGGCTTCGTCGGCGTGGTCATTCCCGCTGATGTTACAATGTCCTGGAAGCCACTGAAAGATTATGTCGTGTCCCTTGTCATAGCTTTGATGATATATGTGCCGAATTTCTGAGGCCAGTTGTTCATTCGGTCCGTGGCGCATTGGGCTTCGTATGCACTGAAGGGCTGCCTTGGAAAAGCCTGTCAAGAGGATAGATACAGCACAAGGAGAACAGGCCGGGCCCCTGCTACGGCACCTACTGCGCCCGGAAAATCAGTGTTTTTTTTAAGTTAGAGCGCCATAAGGGGCAAGAAAGTAATCCGGCATGACTGACTCAGCACCAGCGCCGCAGGCGCGAGAAAGTCTGTCCGACGTACCTTCAGCCATAGCGATCACCAAATGGGGCGTCCGTAGCCACTGCCTCACCGCGCGGGCAGCCAGTGTCGGAGCGTGAACAAGCTCTACCCCACTCCACAATGCCGGCATGTCTAGGGAACAAACGCATACAACAGGCACTAAGGAACGTTCTCCGTAGTGCCAAGGCAGAGTCATATATTAAAGGAGCAAAAGCGCCCAGATTTTCTCTCCCGAGCCCGCTGTTACTCGCACCTACGCACAAACGGCTGGCGATCCCTCAAATGACCGTCTCGTATCGAATCCAGTTTAATTCGATAAAATGGCGCCTGCCAAGGCAACTTCGGTTTTTGCGTTTGCGTTGTTTGACGAGGAAAGAGGGCGGTTGGAGGTGCGAAACGCGTATCAAGAGATGACAGAAAGCAAATTCTGGCGCCGCTTTCGTTTCTCGAAACAAACAGTACGTTGGTTGAGCAGCGAACTAGACCCCATCGTCGGGTGCCAACGAACCAGTGGAATATCTTTGCTGCCTCTTGAAATGTGCGCCCGTGTTCCCGTCGTTTCTTTCTTTTTTATCCTCGCTGTGCGCGACACCACCTAGGGTCCACGCAGGGAAACTAACAGTTATACATTTTAGTAGTCCTACGTATTACTATTTGACAACTTGTTTAAGCTTGAGAAGAAAAAAATACGTTTTTATACAAGGGTGTCATTCATTGAAAGAAGAGAAACATTTCTTTTTGTAGTATGTTGTCTGCGAGCAGACGACAAACGAGGAAAGTAAACTTCCGAGGAGTACACCACCTGCCGATTGGCTGCTTTCTCCCTCCCGTTCTCACAAAGTGTGCATACTGCCCACTTTATGACGTTGCAGCAACCGAATAGAACGCGTATCGAACAAGGGGAGCATGATGATGAAATAAAGAGAGAAGGCCAGGAGGTTAACCAGAAATGCGTCTGGTTGGCTACCCTACTCTAGGTGACGGGAAAGAGGGAATAGATAGAGGGAGGGGACGAGAGGAAAGCCGCGATGAGCTGGCGCAAGCACGCGCAGGGCTTGAGCGAGTCAAAGAAGTTGACATAGGCCAATCGCCCTCAAGAAAGACAAAAGTGCCTTCATAGCTTTGTGGGCCGACGAGCGATGGGGACGGTCTTCGAGTAGCAGCTTCACAGACAACAGCCGATCGTCCCGTCGTCGCAATGCGATAGATAATGTTTCTCTTTCCGACTGAAATCGATGACAATGGCACAATAAATGTTCGATATATTTTCCACGCCGCAGACGTCGCATGCCGCACTGTCGGTCATTCCAGTAAAAGCAGTGTACGACTTCTTGAAAGCCACTATCAACCACCGCCAGTATAGAAGCGATGCCTCACGTGGGTGAATCCCGGGTGGAGGTTGGAGTTGTAGCGAAGGGTTCAGTTCGTACAACCTGGTGCGCCTGATATTTGGGGTGTTCCACTCTGTTAATGAGAGCTGGCGTGCCAGGTGACGAAGCCGCCTTGCAGCGTCTGCTCTGGAAAGAGGAATGGGAACGCTGTGTTGTTCTTGATGTGACTCTCGAGCACCTTTCTCTGGCATATCGAACAAAGATCTCCGATCGCGCCCCAGGCCACATTCCGCATACGCAGGACCTGTATAGCGGGCCATACGCGCAAGGTACTCTACAAAACGCCGTTTATACTCGATCTCTAACAGTAAAACGCCCTCGCATTGTATCTTGGTTCTTATCGACGTTTTCACTCTGCAACAAATTTGCCACATTCTCCTTGTCCTACGTGCTGGAAACAGCACTACTAACAACCAGAGGCAGTTTATGAAAGCCTTAGCTGGCTCATGGGTCGAAGAATCCGTTGTTCGGCGTTTTCGAAAAATTGACCGTCCGTCGTTATGGCACCAAAACTGATGGTGCCAGCATTGATGGTCGAACCCATGACCTTTGGTGTTAATTAAGACAAAGTTAATTAAAGCACAGTTAATTAACATATACTTAATTAAGGCACTCGAACCCATGACCATTGGTGCTTATTAAGGCACAGTTAATTGTGGTACTCGAACCCACAACTTTTGGTGGGAGTCGAACCAACGATCTTTGATGTTAATTAAGGCAAAGTTAATTGACGCACTCGAGTCCACGACCTTTCTTGTTAATTAAGGCAAAAGTAATTGAAGTACTTGAATTTACGACAATCGGTGTTAAGGCAAGTTAATTGAGGCACTCGAACAAACGACCTTTGGTGATAGTCTAACCCAGGGCCGCCGTTGGTGTTAAGGCAAATTGAGGCACTCGAACCCACGACCGTTAGTGTTCAGTAAGGAAGCATTAATTGAGGCAGTCAAGCCCACGACGTTTGGTATAGGTCGAACCCAAGATCGAGGGTGTTAATCACGGCAAAGTTAATTGAGGCAATCAAACACACGACCTATGGTTGGAGTCAAACCTAGGACCATTGGGATTGATTAAGAAAGAGTTATTTAGGCACTCGAACCAACGACATCTGCTAAGATCGAACCCAAGACCGTTGGTTTTAATTAGGGAAAAGGTAACTGAGGCACTCATACCCACGACCTTAGGAAAGAGTCGAACGTAAGACTGGTGTTAATTAAGGAAGAGTTCATTGAGGCACTCGAACCCGCCACCTTTGGTGTGAGTCGAACCTACGGCCGTTGGTGCAAAGGCAAATGTACTTCGTGCATTCGAACCCAAGACCTTTGGTGGAAGTCGAACCCATGATTATTGGTGCTAAGGCAAAGTTAATTGAGGGACCCAAATCCATGACTTTTGGTGGGAGACCAATCTTAGACCATTGGTGTTAATTAAGAAAAAGTTAATTGAAGCACTTGAACCCACCTACTTTGGTATGAGTCGAACCCAAGACCTTTGGTTGGAAGTCGAACCCACCACCTGGTGCTAAGGCAAAGTTAATTGAGGCACCCAAATCCATGACCTTTTGTGGGAGTCCGATCTTAGACCATTGGCGTTAATTAAGGAAAAGTTAATTGAAGCACTTGAACCCACCTCCTTTGGTATGAGTCGAATCCAAGATCGTCGGTGTTAATTAAGGAAAACTCAGGTGAGGCACACAAATCCACGACCTATGGTGGGAGTTGAATTCACGGCCGTTGGTGCTAAGGCGAAGGTAATTCAGGCACTCGAACCCAAGACCTTTGATCCGAGTCGAACCCACGACCGCTGGTGTTCATCAAGAAAAAGTCAGTTGAGGTACTCAAACACACGACCTTTGGTGGGAGTCCTACCCATGACCGTACGTGTTAATTAAGGAAAAGTTAATTGAGGCACTCGAACACACGACCGTTGGTGAAAATTACAGTAAAAGTAATTGAGGCACTCAAACCACGACCTTTGGTAGGAGTCGTACACAAGATTGTTGGTGTTAAGGAAAAGGTAATTGAGCCACTCGAACCCACGACATTTAGTAGGAGTCGAATCCAATACCGTTGGTGTTAATTAAGAAAAAGATAATTGAGGCACTCATACCCACGACCTTTGGAAAGAGTCCAACGTAAGACCGTTTGTGGTAATTAAGGAAAAGTCAATTGTGGCACTGGAACCCCCCACCTTTGTTGGGAGTCGAACCCACGACCATTGGTGTTAAGGCAAATTTATAATTGAGGCAATCTAACCCATGACCTTCGGCAGGAGTCGAACCCAAGACCGTTGGTGTTAATTAAGAAAAATTTATTGAAGCACTCAAGCCCATGACGTTTGGCGGGAGTAGAACCAAAGATCGAGCGTGTTAATCAAGGCAAAGCTAATTGAGGCACTCGAGCACACGACCTTTGGTTGGAGTCAAACCTAAGACCATTGGGATTGAATAAGGAAGAGTTATTTGAGGCAGTCGAACCCACTACCTCTGGTAGGATCGAACCCAGGACCGTTGGTACTGATTAGCGAAAAGGTAACTGAGGTACTCATACTCACGATCTTTGGAACGAGTTGAACCTAAGACTGGTGTTAATTAAGGAAAATTTAATTGAGGCCCTCGAACCCGCCACCTTTGGTGGGAGTCGAACCCTCGGCCGTTGGTGGTAACGGAAATTTAATTCAGGCATTCGAAATCAAGACCTTTGGTGGGAGTCGAACCCGCGACCGTTGGTGCTAAGGCAAAGTTAATTGCGGCACTCAAATCCATGACCTTTGATGGGAGTCGAATCTGACTGTTGGTGTTAAATTACGAAAAGGTAATTGAGGCACTTGAACCCAGCACATTGGTATGAGTCGAACCCAAGACCGTTGGCGTTAATTAAGGAAAATCAGTTGAGGCACTCAAGCCCACGATCTTTGGTGGTAGTCGAACGCACGACCATACGTGTTAATTAAGGAAAAGTTAATTGAAGCACCTGAACCCAAGACCGTTGCTCCTAATTAAGGCAAAGTTAATTGAGGCAGTCGAGCCTTTGACATTTGGTGGGAGTCGAAACCACGAGCGTTGGTGTTAACACAATGTTCATTGAGGCATTCGATGCCGCGACCTTTGGTGGGAGTCGTACCCAAGACCGTGGGTATTAATTACGGAAAAATTAATTGAGGCACTCAAACCCACGACCTTTGGTGGGAGTCCAATCTAAGATTGTGGGTGTTAATCAAGACAAAGCTAATTGAGGCACTGGAACCCACGACCTTTGGTGGGAGTCGAACTTAAGACCGTTGGCTTTGATTACGGAAAAGTTATTCGAGGCACTCGAACCCACATTCTTTGGCGGGAGTCGAATCCACGGCCGTTGGTACTAAGGCAAAGCTAATTGATGAACTCAACGCCACGACTATTGGCGGGAGTCGAACCCAAGACCGTTGGTGTTAATTAAGGAAAAGTTAATTGAGCCCCTCAGACCCACGACTTTTTGTAGGAGTCGAATCCAAAGCCGCTGGTGCTGAGGCAAAGTTAATTGAGGTGCTCAAACCCACGACCTTTATTATGAGTCGCAACCAAGACGGTTGGTGTTAATTAAGGAAAAGCCAATTGAGGCAGGCACTCACCCACGACGTTTTGTGGGAGTCGAAACTAAGACCGTTGGTGTTAATTAATGAAAAGTTAATTGGAATCTGAACCTGACAACGTTTAAAGTTAGAACATTATCTAGTGGGGCGAGTCTAGCAGTGCTATTGGAGGCATTAGCGGGCATTATATCGTATATAATAGGGCTCAGTGAGGTTAGCAGGAGAAATGAAGCACATACAGTGCTAAAAAGCGGGCACGGCCTGTGCTATCGGGGCTTAGCGAGGAGATGAGAACTAGGAGTCAGATTCCTGATTAATAAGGATATAGCTGGTAACATACAGAAATTCTATAGCATTAACGAGAGGGTGGCAGGTCTTGTTGGGAAACTAAAATAATAGGTACAAATTGAAGGTCGTACAGGTCTACGCCCCTACATCCAGTCATGATGACCAGCAAGTCGAAAACTTCTATGAAGACGTGGAATCGGCGATGGGTGAAGTCAAAACAAAATACACTATACTGATGGGCGACTTCAATGCCAGGGTAGGCAAGAAGCAGGTTGGAGACAGGTCAGTCGGAGAATATGGCATAGATTATAGGAGTAACAGGGGAGAGTTAGTGGTAGAGTTTGCAAAACGGAATAATTTGCGGATAATGAATACCTTCTTCCGCAAGCGGAATAACCGAAAGTGGACGTGTAGGAGCCCGAATAGCGAAACTAGAAATTAAATAGACTTCATACTCTGCGCTAACTCTGGCATCATACAAAATGTGGCCATGCTCGGCAAGGTGCACTGCAGTGACCATAGGCTGGTAAGATCCCGAATTAGCCTAGACTTGAGGAGGGAACGGAAGAAACTGGTACATAAGAAGCCGATCAATGAGTTACCGGTAAGAGGGAAAATGGAGGAATTCCGGATGAATCTGCACAACAGGTATTCGGCTTTAACTCAGGAACAGCACCTTAGTGTTGAAGCAACGAACAACAATCTTATGTGCATCATTAAAGCGTGTGCAATAGAAGTCGGTGGTGACTTCGCTAGACAGGATACCAGCAAGCTATCGCAGGAGACGAAACATCTGATCAAGAAACGCCAATGTACGAAAGCCTCTCAGCCAACAGTTAAATAGAACTGGCAGAACTTTCCAAGTTATTCAACAAGCGTAAGATAGCTGACATAAAGAAGTATAATATGGTTAGAATTGAGCATGCTCTCAGGAACAGAGATAGCCTAAAAGCAGTGAACAAGAAACTAGGTATAGGCAAGCATTGCCGGCTTTGCCTTAAGAGACAAAGCCGGCAATATCATTACTAATAAGGACAAGATAGTTCAAGTGGCTGAGGAGTTCTATAGAGATTTATACAGTACCAGTGGCACCCACAATGATAATGGAAGAGCGAATAGTCTAGAGGAATTTGACATCCCACTAGTAACGCCGGAAGAAGAAAACTTTGGGAGCTATGCAAAGGGGGAAGGCAGCTGGGGAGGATCAGGTAACAGCTGATATATTGAAGGATGGTGGGCAGATTCCTCTAGAAAAACTGGCCACCCTATACGGAATGTCTCATGACCACAAGCGTACCGGAATCTTGGAAGAACGCCAAAATAATCTTAATTCATAAGAAAGGGGATGCCAAAGACTTGAAAAATTATAGACCGATCAGTTTACTGTCCGTTTCCTACAAAGTAATTACTAAGGTAATCGTAAATAGAATCAGGAACACCTCAGACTTCTATCAACCAAAGGACCAGGCAGGATTTCGTAAAATCTACTCAACAATAGACCGTGTGCACACTATCAATCAGGTGATAGAGTAATGTGCGGAATATAACCAACCCTTATATATAGCTTTCATTGATTACGAAAAAGCGTTTGATTCAGTCGAAACCTCAGCAGTCACGCTGGCATTACGGAATCAAGGTGTAGACGAGCCGTACGTAAAAATACTGAAAGATGTCTATAGCGGCTCCACAGATACCATAGTCCTCCATAAAGAAAGCAACAAAATCCCAATAAAGAAGGGCGTCAGGCAGGGACGTACGATCCCTCCAATGCTATTCACAGCGTGTTTGCAGGAGGTATTCAGAGACCTGTATTGGGAAGAATTGGGGATAAGAGTTAACGGAGAATACCTTAGTAACTTGCGATTCGCTGATGATATTACATTGCTTAATAACTCAGTGGACCAATTACAATGCATGCTCACTGACCTGGACAGGCGAAGCAGAAGGGTGGGTCTAAAAATTAATCTGCAGAAAACTAAAGTAATGTTTAACAGTCTTGGAAGAGAACAGCAGTTTACGATAAGTAGCGAGGAGCTGTAAGTCATAAGGGAACACATCTACTTCGGTAAGGTAGACGTGTTCCCTGATGAGATTTAAGTCTCATGATCCGCGGATCCGGATCATGAGACTTGAATAATCAGAAGAATGGGCTGGGGTGCGTTTGGCAGGTATTCTCAGATCATGAACAGCAGGTTACCATTGTCCCTCAAGAAAAAAGTGTATAACAGCTGTTTTTTACCACTACTCACCTAGGGGGCAGAAACCTGGAGGCTTACGAAAATGCTTCAACTTAAATTCAGGACGACGAAGCGAGCTATGGAAAGAAGAATGATGGGTGTAACGTTAAGGGGGGGGGATAAGAAGAGAGCAGATTGGGTGAGGTAACAAACGCGAGTTAACGACATATTAGTTGAAATCAAGAAAAAGAAATGGGGGCATGGGCAGGGCATGTAATGAGGAGGGAAGATAACCGATGGTCATTAAGGGTTACGGACTGGATTTCAAGGGAAGGGAAGCGTAGCAAGGCGCGGCTGGAAGTTAGGTGGGCGGATGAGATTAAGAAGTTTGCAGGGACAACATGGCCACAATTAGCACATGACCTGGGTAGTTGGAGAAGTATGGAAGAGGCCTTTGCCCTGCAGTGGGTGTGGCCAGGCTAATGATGATGATGATGAATATTGTTACGTAGGAAGACACCGACGAAAAGCTATTTACAAGTATATTTACAAGGCAATACGCTGCGCTTGGCCAAGAGGCAACAGCCCGCGCTAGCTTCTAATCGTCGTCGTCGTCTTCACACTGCTCGCCTTTCGTGATCGCACATATTGTGCCGTAGCACTACCCCCGGCGGCAAAAGCGCCGTCCCGGAGCGACTAAAGATCGGACTCGGAAGCTGTGTAGTAGGCCTTGAGCCTACTGACGTGTACGACATCACTAGATGCCAGAGGAGAGGACGAGGTTGAACCCACAAGAGCAATTTCGAAAGTCTTAGGCGTCACCTGGCGCAGCACGCGGTAGGGCCCTGTGTATCGCGAAAGGAGCTTCTCTGAAAGTCTGACGTGACGAGTGGGCGACTACAGGAGCACGAGCGCACCAGGCGAAAACTGTACGTCAAAATGGCGGGCGTTGTACTGGCACTGCTGAGTGGTTTGTGAGGCCGTCAGTCGAGCACGGGCAAGCTGGCGGGCATGGTCGGCGAGGGCGATGGCGTCGCGCGCATACTCGCTTGTTGAGACCGCAGCAGGAGGAAGTGCCGTGTCTAAGGGCAAGGTAGGTTAGCGACCGTACAGTAGATAAAAGGGACAAAATCCAGCGGTGTCGTGCCGGGAAGAATTGTACGTAAATGTTACGTAAGGAAGGGCAATGTCCCAGTCGTGGTGGTCCTTGGAAACGTACTTGGCCAGCATGTCGGTAAGAGTACGGTTTAACCGCTCTGTCAGGCCATTGGTTTGAGGATGGTATGAGGTAGTCAGTTTGTGTTGAATGGAGCAGGAACGCACAATGTCAGCGATAACTTTCGAGAGAAAATTTCGACCACGGTCAGTAAGGAGCTGTCGCGGGGCGCCATGAAGCAAGATAATGTCACGCAAGAGAAAGTCCGCGACGTCAGTGGCGCAACTGGTAGGGAGAGCCCGAGTGATAGAGTATCGGGTGGCGTAATCAGTCGCGACGGCTACCCATTTGTTCCCAGAGGATGACGTGGGAAAGGGACCGAGCAGGTCTAATCCAACACGAAAGAACGGTTCCACAGGGACGGTGATCGGCTGGAGATGACCGGCAGGTAGCACCTGAGGTGTTTTCCGACGCTGGCAGGGATCACAGGCAGCAACATAGCGTCGAACGGAGCGAGCGAGACCAGGCCAATAGAAGCGGCGGCGGACGCGGTCGTACGTGCGGTTTACCCCAAGATGTCCTGCAGTGGGTGCGTCATGCATCTCAAAGAGCACAGTCTGTCGTAACTGTTTTGGCACGACAAGAAGAAGGTCAGAGCCGTCAGGGAGGAAGTTCCTTCGATACAGAATGCCGCCCTGGAGGACATATCGGCGAACGGATGCGTCGGTAGGTGCAGAACGCAGACGCTCGATAAGTTGACATGAAAACTGTTTACAGCGCAAACACATGCAACCACAAAGTATAAGGGACAGGACACAAGCGCTGACTGTCAACTAACTTTTATTAAAGGAAGACGGGTGCCTTATATAAGGGGAAAGGAAGAAGTGATAAGTGCTCGATAAGTGCTCGCAGCGATAGGTCTCGGTACTGCTCATCGGCGATGTTAGCGAAGGCAGACACAGGGAAAATGCCGTTGGCGCTACTACTGTCGGCGTCGTCAGGCTCGTCGACCGGGTAGCGAGACAGGCAGTCAGCGTCCTTGTGCAGTTGGCCAGATTTATAGGTGACAGTATACGAATATTCTTGGAGGCGTAAGGCCCAGCGACCAAGTCTTCCTGTAGGATCTTTCAGTGAGCATAACCAGCAAAGCGCGTGATGGTCTGTGACAACGGAAAAGGATCGGCCATATAAGTATGGGCGGAATTTTGCAACCGCCCAAACTAGGGCCAGACATGCCAAACTAGGGCAGCAGTGTTGTTGGGGCGAGGAGCGTTGGCACAGGAAGATGTCGCTGGGGTGTTTCTGGTCAATACGTCGTCTTTTGGCGAGTTCCAGGCGGCGGCACTCTTTTATAACAGCATCCACCGTCGCTACGTTGTTGCACACGAGCAAGTTGAAGGCGTCATCGGTAATGCCTTTGAGGATGTGGGAAACCTTGTCTGACTCAGTCATGTGGGTGTCAACTTTGCGGCACAGAGCCAAGACGTCCTGAATGTACGTGACATAGGGCTCTGTGGACGTCTGCACACGGCCGGAAAGCGCCTTCTGCGCGGCAAGTTGGTGACCGTAGGGGTTGCCGAACAAGTCTCGAAGCTGTGTCTTAAGTGAATCCCAACTGGTGAGCTCTTCTTCGTGCGTGCGATACCAAACTCTAGGTGTGCCACCGAGGTAAAAGACTACGTTGGCGAGCATAATAGTAGGGTCCCACCGGTTATTGCGGCTGACGTGTTCATACAGGCCGATCCAGTGATCGACGTCTTCCCCATCTTTGCCTGAGAATACGCCAGGATCACGGGGAGCGGGGGGAGTGATGTAGGTCGTCGAAGTGGCAGCAGGTGTCGGAGCCGGCGGAGTCGGGTTGTCGTCGCCGGGAGCCATAAGGAAGGCTCGACGTACCGTCCACTGCGAAGCTCCGTGACGAGGTACAGGGAACGTCCACCTAATCAAGGTAATCAAGGCAAAGCTAATTGAGGCATGAACCTTTGGTGGGAGTCGAATTCACGGCCGTTGGTGCTAAGGCGAAGTTAATTCAAGCGCTCGAACCCAAGACCGTTGGTGTTAATTAAGGAGAAGTTAATTGAGCCACTCAAGCCCACGACCTTCGGTGGGAGTCGAACCCAAGACCGTGGGTGCTAAGTCAAATGTAATTGAGGCACTTGAACCCACGAACTTTGGTATGAGTTAAACCGAAGACCATTGGTGTTAATTAAGGAAACGTCAATTGAGGCACTCAAACTAACGAATTTTGGTGGCAGTCGAACCCACGACCGTACGCATTAATTAAGGAAAAATTAATTGAGGCATTCGAACCCACGACCGTTGGTGCTAATTAAGGCAAAGGTAATTGATGCACTCGAGCACTTGACCTTTGGTGGGAGTCAAACCCACGACCGTTGGTGTTCATTAACACAAGGTTAACTGAGGCACTCATACCCACGACGTTTGGTGGGAGTCGAACCCACGACCGTTATTGTTAATTAAGGCAACGTCATATTTGATGCACTCGAACCCATGACCTTTGGTGGGATTCGAACCCACAGCCGTTGGTGCTAAGGGAAAATTAATTGAGGGATTGAAACCCACGAACTTAGGTGTGAGTCGAACCTAAGACCGTTGGTGTTAAGGAAAAGCTAATTGAGGCACTCGAACCCATAACCTTTTGTGGGAGTCGGAGCTAACACCCTTGGTGTTAATTAAGGAAAAGTTAATTGAGGCATTCGAATCCACAACCTTTGGTAGGAGTCGAACTCAAGAGCGTTAGTGTTAAGGCAAAGCTACTTGAGACACTCGAACCCACGACCTCTTGTTGGAGTCGAACCCTCTACCTTACGTGGGACCGAAATTCGACGGCACCAAAATTGATGGTGCCACCACTGATGGTCGAATCAGCGACCTACGGTGTTAATTAAGAGGAAGGTTTAGCTCGGGCCCAACTCCGACGTGGCCTTTTCGAATGCATGTAAAACGCAATAACGTTTTTCTGAGATAACCTCTAGATCTATTTTACTGAAATCTGTTACATTTGAGAGAGAAGGTTCAATTCTGGTGACTGTTTGAAGCGGAATTTCAGTTTATGGCCTTACTTTGGTCAAAAAAGATTTTCAAGTATTCGAAAGCTTGAAAAAATAAAGAAGCACCAAGTTTACAAATTAATAGCTCTGAATCAATAACAGATATCGGAGACCCCCTTTTCGAGTTCGGAACTACTGGTTCGAAGCATGGGAGAACGCTTATTGAGATACAACGACATCACCAAACACTACCAGCTAGGCAGGCGGATGTTGCCCCCACCTCAGCCCAAACTGAAACGACACCAGGCAGTTGTCTGGCGACAACTGCAGACACAAACCTTCCCCAGTCTGGCACGATTGCGCCATATTTTCCCCGCGCAATACACGAGTGTTCTTTGCAAGTTATGCCAGGCCACTAGAATGACGCCCGCACACATGTTGTGGGAGTGTCCTGTTATATAGGCTAAAATGGCAGTAGCTCCCTAGGCTCTTGCGTCAAAGTGGGCCACCGCTCTGCTCAGCTCCAACCTCAAGACACAAGAGTGGGCAGTCCAGCAGGCCGGAGAAGCGGCGACGAGGCAAGGCCTCGAAGTCCCCTCAAGGGAGACCTGAGCCCATGTCGGTAAATTTTGCCGGATTTAAAATAAAGTTGTTTCCATTCATCCATATCGCGGTTCTGTAAACGGCATCCCCTGTATCAGTGGTAGCGTACAAATTTGATATGTAATTGTATATCTTATGTGAATTTGTTGCGTTGTGTACAAAGTTCTGCAAACGCCGTATCTCCATATTACTCATTTTTCAGATTCATGTGCAACATATCGATTTTATCAGCTTTAGATGTACTCTTATATGCAAGTTACATGACTGTGATATCATTTTTACAGAGTTATAAACTTCATAGTTTCGTTTTATGAATATGTTCGATTTTTTCCACTTATTAATAAAATATTGGCAACCTAAATAGAAGTTTAGAAACGAACAGACGCTAGATTTTAAGTTTTTCTTTTAAATGCAACGAACCTCGCCAAATTTGGTGCAGCGGTTGCCGAGAACAAATTCTCCTTTTACATGTGTTTAGATAGGAGCACCCGAGCTAAAGCCTCCTCTTACGGCGAATTAAGGCACTCGAACCCACGACCTTTGGTGGGAGTCGGGCTCTCAACGTTTGGTGGGACCAAAATTCAATGGCACCAAAGTTGAAGGTGCCATCATTGATGGTCGAACCGACGACCTCTCGTGAGAGTCGAGCCCATGACCTTTAGTGCTAATGAAGGTGAGTTAAGGTAGAGTTAATTTAGAAACAGTTAATTAAAGCACTCGGACCTACCACTTTTGGTGGGATAAAACAAGCAATAGGAAGTAACAACAAATTGGAATAAGAATGTCAAGTAATTTGATGAACATGTAGTGAGCGCACACGCTTTCGCCTTCATCCTCTTTAGCGTGTACCAAAGTGACTGTCAAGCTTGTCCCGGCTGTTTTCGTTGCTGAACGTGGCCTCAGGCCCAAGGGTTTTGTCCTTTGTTGTCCTTGCCTGTTACACCGACTATTCTAGTGAGTCACTTGCTTGGCCTGTTTCGAGCACAGCAGGATGCGGGCTGGAATTGGTTGATCGAGGGTAGTTCTACTCTGCATGCGCACGAACGGCTGAAAAAAGATTCCATCTAAAAAAAATGGCGACGCTGCGCTCGACCCTAGTTGGGAGATACGGATGGCGCGTCGGGCGCGAAAGAGTCCCGCGCATGACCACGTGAGAGGTACTCCCGGGTGTTGCTCCAACACTACTTTGTCACTCGAGCGCTCGAGCAACAGCCGTGGTTGCGAGTGCGCCATGCCGTGCTTGCTATCGGATGGACGCCGGTCATCCCGAGTCGGGAATCGTCCTCGGGAGAGCCGGCCGAAAGCGCCAGGCCCCCGGGTAGCGGGATGGACGACAGCAATAACCACGAGGGGGCTGACGGCTCCCGCCCCATTTATCAGTGCTTCCGGACGTTTCTTTAGCCTCTCACTATGGCTCGGCGGAGGTTTGGCTATTGCTTTGTCCGATATCTACGGTGCCCCCACCCCCCTTGTGGCTCCGCGCGTATACTCTCGTTTCTAGCGCCGTTCGAGGTCCGGGGATTGCGTAGCTCGGGCAAAATGTATTCTAGCTTTTTTTCTCTCCTGCACGACCATTGCCTTGTTTTCTGCGGGTTCAGGCGCTAAACAAACTCAAGTCTGCCGAAGAGCAAGCGGAAGTCCGACCGACAAGAGCGTCCCCTTCCACGTGCAGCCATGGAACAGGTCGACGGAAGCCGGGGTGAAAAATGGGCTCATGTTTTTCCGAATTAGGTGCGGTTGGTGGGTTTCAGTAATAGGGTATTTTTTTCTCTCTTGCACTTTCGGCCAAACGCAGTTTGTGGTCCCGGTGTACACCTTACCCTTTTCGGCAACAAACAAAGCAGCCGCCTTAGCAGGATTAAAGCTTAAGTGGGAGACGAGGATTCCTTTGCCACTGCTCTCGTCGTTTGTTTCATTGGTAAGATACGTGGGACGACTTGCGCTCCGGCTTCCGCGAAGAGAAAGGAAAACGAACAGTTAGTGCAGTTTTTGGGCAGTAATTTCTTAGAAAGAAGAAAAAAGAACGTTGCTGTTTCGCCCGTTGAGAGCTACATCGCTTTTCACTGATCCTACAGCGCTCCCAGTTTTCCTTAGAGTGAAATGGATCATTTAAGTGCCACAGCGTCCCGAAAAGTGAAGCAAACACACGCGTAAAGGGCTTATTTTTTACTTCATTGAGCGCTTAGAAGGACTTTTGATAGGTCTTTGTCAAAAATGAAAGCGAAATAAAAAAGAAATCAGGAAGACATGCACCGAGCACTGACTCGCAGAGGCTCCAGTATAAGGCATGGCTGTGATAAAATACAAATGCAATACTATCAAAGATAAATAAAGTTAAAGGTGCGGAGGATGAAACAACAAGCAGAGGAAGTTGTAAAAGAAAGAATAAGGAGCAGAGCCAGATTGAGCGGCCGTTCCCGTCCCGGCGGCTCCACCTGAGGCTACGTCTGGGGCTGTCGCGCTGACTGTGATTCTAATCTTCGCTCATGTAGGGGAGGCAGTTTGATGGTCCTCCCCAGCTTATTGAAGCGCGGCAGATTTGGCCCAAAAGCGTGGAAGATAGACAGGATTCTCGACTCACCTATCTCGCAATATATTTGACGCGTCCAACTAATGCGCCACTGCCACGCCGCGTCTCGCTTCCACAGTGCTCTCTTCCATATTTATTTCAGGAGCTTTGTACTTCCTACTTGATACCTAACGATTCTTTTCCGCGTCCTGAAAAAAGCCCGCGAAATATGAAAAAAAGAAGAACGTGAGATGACCGCTCGCGCCACGCAGTTGTAGTGCTCTGAAACAAGCCACGAATGAACCAACAGCGCCTTCAGCATCGTCTGCTGTCCGATCTATTTACTGCCATCATGAACCGCCGCGAGCGAAGCACATCACTGGGATAAATCCCAAGCCAACGCCTCCGCCTCTGCGTTGCATTTATGTGAGTGCCCTATGATGACAACAAATTGGGAGCATTTTATTCTTTGTTCTTTTTAAACACACTGTTCCAACGAGCTGAAAGCGGATCCTCGACAAAATTGTCAAACCTCTGAAGCCATGCCAATGAACGTCATAAATTTAATTGCTACATCAATTACATGGACGCTTCAGACAAATTTTCGTCGTCGCCATCACTTTCGCCATAGTATTCCGCATAAGGTTCAAGTGCGATAAGAATGAGCGACTGGCGCGGCGTATGTTGCAGGTGCGAGGGCAAGCATGCGAAGGTGAGCCTACGTGCCCACTCCAAGCTCAATTCACATGGTCGCGAAGGAGACAAAGTGAAGGCGAGGATGAAATGCGGTTCGAAACCAACGAGCAGCGACATTAATGATGTTCATGTGACATAAAACAGGCTGCTGCTGCTGATGATGATGATTGAAGCACGACTAGATCTCGCGGGTCAAAATACTAGTTGATGAAAATTATGCATCCAATACTTAATAAGAGGTACAAAATGAAGATTGTACAGGTCTACGCCCCTACATCCAGTCATGATGACCAGGAAGTCGAAAGCTTCTATGAAGACGTGGAATCGGCGATGGGCAGAGTGAAAACTAAATACACTATACTAATGGGCGACTTTAATGCCAAGGTAGGCAAGAAGCAGGCTGGAGACAAGGCAGTGGGTGAATATGGCATAGGCACTAGGAATAGCACGGGAGAGTTATTAGTAGAGTTTGCGGAACAGAATAATATGAGGATAATGAATACCTTCTTCCGCAAGCGGGATAGCCGAAAGTGGACATGGAGGAGCCCGAACGGCGAGACTAGAAATGAAATAGACTTCATACTCTGCGCTAACCCTGGCATCATACAAGATGTGGACGTGCTCGGCAAGGTGCGCTGCAGTGACCACAGGATGGTAAGAACTCGAATTAGCCTAGACCTGAGGAGGGAACGGAAGAAACTGGTACATAACAAGCCGATCAATGAGTTAGCGGTAAGAGGGAAAATAGAGGAATTCCAGATCAAGCTACAGAACAGGTATTCAGCTTTAACTCAGGAAGAGGACCTTAGTGTTGAAGCAATAAACGACAATCTTGTGGGCATCATTAAGGAGTGTGCAATGGAAGTCGGTGATAACTCCGTTAGGCAGGATACCAGCAAACTATCGCAGGAGACGAAAGATCTGATCAAGAAACGCCAATGTATGAAAGCATCTAACCCTACAGCTAGAATAGAACTTGCAGAACTTTCGAAGTTAATCAACAAGCGTAAGAAAGCTGACATAAGGAAGTATAATATGGATAGAATTGAACATGCTCTCAGGAACGGAGGAAGCCTAAAAACAGTGAAGAAGAAACTAGGAATTGGCAAGAATCAGATGTATGCGTTAAGAGACAAAGCCGGTAATATCATTACTAACATGGATGAGATAGTTCAAGTGGCTGAGGAGTTCTATACAGATTTATACAGTACCAGTGACATCCACGACGATAATGGAAGAGAAAATAGTCTAGAGGAATTCGAAATCCCGAAGGTAACGCCGGAAGAAGTAAAGAAAGCCTTAGGAGATATGCAAAGGGGGAAGGCAGCTGGGGAGGATCAGGTAACAGCAGATTTGTTGAAGGATGGTGGACAGATTGTTCTAGAGAAACTGGCCACCCTGTATACGCAATGCCTCATGACCTCGAGCGTACCGGAATCTTGGAAGAACGCTAACATAATCCTAATCCATAAGAAAGGGGACGCCAAAGACTTGAAAAATTATAGACCGATCAGCTTACTGTCCGTTGCCTACAAAGTATTTACTAAGGTAATTGCAAATAGAATCAGGAACACCTTAGACTTCTGTCAACCAAAGGACCAGGCAGGATTCCGTAAAGGCTACTCAACAATAGACCATATTCACACTATCAATCAAGTGATAGAGAAATGTGCAGAATATAACCAGCCCTTATATATAGCTTTCATTGATTACGAGAAAGCGTTTGATTCAGTCGAAACCTCAGCAGTCATGGAGGAATTACGGAATCAGGGTGTAGATGAGCCATATGTAAAAATACTGGAAGATATCTATGGCGGCTCCACAGCCACCGTAGTCCTCCATAAAGCAAGCAACAAAATCCCAATAAAGAAAGGCGTCAGGCAGGGAGATACGATATCTCCAATGCTATTCACAGCGTGTTTACAGGAGGTATTCAGAGACCTGGATTGGGAAGAATTGGGGATTAAAGTTAATGGAGAATACCTTAGTAACTTGCGATTCGCTGATGATATTGCCTTGCTTAGTAACTCAGGGGACCAATTGCAATGCATGCTCACTGACCTGGAGAGGCAAAGCAAAAGAGTTGGTCTAAAAATTAATCTGCAGAAAACTAAAGTAATGCTTAACAGTCTCGGTATAGAACAGCAATTTACAATAGGCAGCGAGGCACTGGAAGTCGTAAAGGAATACATCTACTTAGGGCAGGTAGTGACGTCGGATCCGGATCATGAGACGGAAATAATCAGAAGAATAAGAATGGGCTGGGGTGCGTTTGGCAGGCATTCTCAGATCATGAACAGCAGGTTGCCATTATCCCTCAAGAGAAAAGTATATAACAGCTGTGTCTTACCAGTACTCACCTACGGGGCAGAAACCTGGAGGCTTACTAAAAGGGTTCTACTCAAATTGAGGACGACACAACGAGCTATGGAAAGAAGAATGATAGGTGTAACGTTAAGGGATAAGAAAAGAGCAGATTGGGTGAGGGAACAAACGCGAGTTAATGACATCTTAGTTGAAATCAAGAAAAAGAAATGGGCATGGGCAGGACATGTAATGAGGAGGGAAGATAACCGATGGTCATTAAGGGTTACGGACTGGATCCCAAGGGAAGGGAAGCGTAGCAGGGGGCGGCAGAAAGTTAGGTGGGCGGATGAGATTAAGAAGTTTGCAGGGACGGCATGGCCACAATTAGTACATGACCGGGGTTGTTGGAGAAGTATGGGAGAGGCCTTTGCCCTGCAGTGGGCGTAACCAGGCTGATGATGATGATGATGATGATGATGATGATGCATCCAATACGTCACCAATGCGAACATTTGAAAAAGTACAGGCAATGTCATTAGAATAGGAAAATGTGAAGTCACAGGTTCTTTGCTTCCATTCACGGATAATTATGAGTATGAAATTGGGCAGCCTTTCTCAGAGAGAGAGAAAGAGAAGTCATAAGGGAAAGGAAGGGAGGTTAACCAGGCTGAGTCTGGTAGGCTACCCTGCGCTGGGAAAGGGGAAAGAGGATTGAAAGAGGAGAAGCAAGAAAGAAGTTCACAGTTTGCACTGTTACACGCACAAGAGTTCGTCACTGCGTCAGTCACAGGCGGTCATACTGGCTTTTTGAAGTTTGCTCGTGGCAATTCGCGCTGAGATGTGCCGATATTCTATTCGCATTTAACACTGTAATGCCGAAATTCTCTTATGCGAAGCCATAAAAAGTAATAGCATATATACCGGATGTTTCAGCGAAGATGTTCATTTTTTTAATTTCCTGTGGCAGCTAGCACAATTCCAGTTCCTGAGCTAGTCTACTCGAAGAGCAGGACATTACATGCACAATACAATTGAAATGCATAGTCGACTAATTAACACAAATTCACTAATTAAGTATTTAACTAACTGCCTTATAGAACATATTGCAATTTACAAGTTCTAGCCGGAGTGTTGTTAAAGCGGATCCACTCGGAACGAATTGTCGGTATGACACCAGTTTCTATATATTAATTCCCAAACTTTGCGGAGAAATGCTTTGGCGTTCTTACATTTGTGCTTCAACGCACTAAATGACGCTTTGTAAAGAAAGTAAGTGAAACGACAGGTCATATTAACCTCAAGTTTGACGGCGCATATTTCGTAAATGGTGTTCCTCCCCACATTTTTTCCCAGTGGATATGCCTTGCAGTCTCACCTGCTAGAATTGGTAAATTGCATTATGTGCCATAGGTAATTAGTTAGAACCTTAATTAGCGAACTTTTGTCAATTAGTCGATTATGCATTTTAATTTTTTTGCATGTCCGCTTCTTCGAGTAGACCAGCTCATGGACTAGAACTGTGCAATGTGCCACAGGTAATTTTCTTTTAATTTGAGAGCACTTGGGCAAACACCCTGTATAGCATTAACATTACATGATCAATAACTATTTTTTAACTGCCTTTTCGCAAAATATTATGTTTTAGCTATGCCCTCTCTACAAGAGAATAACTAAATGCGGCACGTGTGCTTTGTTAGCGGAAATAATGTGGGGTTTTTTCAAGCAATTTCAATGTAATGTGGATTTTGTCTTAACACCGAAATAACAGATGTGTGCTGGTAATAAGTACCCATGCATATGGTACTTAGGTTCTAAATCTGGCTGAAGCCATGCTCCGAATTCATGCAACACTTTCAAACCTCGTGAGTGTAATGCGTGCCGTTACAGAATAAGGGCTATAAATACAGATGGGTGTATTGAGGTTAGATTGTGACGCCATGTTGTGGTGAAGGTTGTCACTTGCTTACGCTTTATTTGTACTGTTGTGTGCCCTGTATATGCGATGCCATCTGAGCTGGCGCAGTAGACGGCTACATTTGACTACTACATTTATTTTATTTCATCATCAGTTCAATATTAAAGTTTTCCATCCATCCATCCATCCATCCATCTATCCATCCATCCATCCATCCATCCATCCATCCATCCATCCGTCCGTCCGTCCGTCCGTCCATCATCTATTCAAGCATACATATCCAGAGGCACAGCGGGAAGGGGTGGTGAAAAGGCAACTGAATGCCTGACAATGCGCCAATCGCCGCCCAGACCACGATATTGCAAAACACTCAGCGTGTCACTCTGTAATACATAAATGCAGTAAAAAAAAACAAAGATATTGCAGAACACACCGCCTGGTGCTTTAATACATAAATTAGGAAAAAAAAGAACTAAGCCGTGGTTTTAATGAGTGAACTAGAACGTACTTGATATCAAGAGCTTGTCGACAAGAAGTTTTCATGGCTGAATTTTAAGGCACAATACATTTCTGGAAAAAAGTATACAAGATAAGCAAGTCTCACACAGAAGAGAAAGAGAAAAAAAGATGTCATGTTTGAAGCGTCAGTAGATAAGCGTGTATCTTTTTTTTTAATTGCTACTGATCAGCTTTCATTCACTATGCTCATGGCCACCATGTTAGAGTTTAAAAATGAAGGAATAAGGTGTGTTCGTTTTTGCTTGCCGTAGTTGGTCCGAATCCTTTCACTATAATAGGTGGTTTTCCTAAGATTACACGTCTGTGTTTTACGGGAGTAGGTATACTGAAATGTTTTTGTGTTCGATATAATTTGATTGTAGATGACTGTCGTTAGTTTTTATAAAATATATTTTCGAATTTTAATATGCTGTGCCTATGGAAATGTGGAGCAGAAGAAGTTCGGCGCGGAACATCTTAGATTATACGCAAGATTCTTTTTTGCAGCCTGTGAATACTATCTTTGCTTTTGTAGTTGTGCCTCAGATGAATATGCAGTAATGTATGCGCAAGTAAACTAAAGTGTAGTAAAGCTGCTTTGCCACCCAAAGGGGCAGTAAACATCTGATTTTGCCAATTATGCCAATGGACCACGACATGTGGTTGCGAAGATTATCTGTGATTGGACCAACTGAACTTTTTATGAAAGATGACGCCTAGAATTTTTCTTAGTCTGGACGCGCTCAATCAAAACTCCTCGGAATGTGAGCTGCGCATTGCTGAGAATACAATGGTTTCGTGGTTGAAAAATAATGTATTTTGTTTTCTTAACGTTTAATTCCAGCTTATTTGCTCTCAGCCATAGCGACAAATTGCTAAGCCAAAGGTTCGCTTCTTGTTCTAGAGTAGACATATCTTGACCCGAAAAAAAAAATTTAGTGTCATCTGCACATAATATAATATCTGGTGTCAGAGGTACGTTTACTATGTCATTTATATAAAATAATAATAGAAGTGGCCCGAGTATACACCCCTGGGGGACGTCGTACTTTATCTTGTCCATTGATGACTTCGAGTGCTGCATATCTGTATACTGAAACCGATTAGTAAGGTAACCTCTTATTAAATTAAGGGGCGTACCTCTTATTCCCATATTCATTCAGCTTTTCCAAAAGAATGTCATGCTTGATCGAGTCAAAAGCTTTCTAAAATCAAGAAATATTCCAACTGTGCGATGTTTTTGCTGAAAATGTTCAATAATTTGATCTTTATTAGATGATACGGCCTGTTCAGTAGATTTGTTCTTATGGAATCCATATTGATGTTCTGTTATAATTTTTTGAGCTACAATAGTTTAATAATTAATTTAATTATGGGGTTTTACGTGCCAAAACCACTTTCTGATTAAGAGGCACGCCGTAGTGCAGGACTCCGGAAATTTCGACCACCTGGCGATCTTTAACCTGCACCTAAATCTAAGTACACGGGTGTTTTCGCATTTCGCCCCCATCGAAATGCGGCCGCCGTGGCCGGGATTCGATCCGGCGACCTCGTGCTCAGCAGCCCAACACTACAAAATTTGCAATTCGTACACACATGACACGTTCTATAATTTTTGAAAAAAAATGGGCAAAATAGAAATGGGCCTGTAGTCATTCATGTCATTTTCATCACCACCTTTATGAATAACGGATATTCTAGCAATTTTCAATTTCTTCGGGAACGTTCCAGTGCTCAAAATAAGGTTGCAAATATGTCCGAATGGTGCGCTAATGTGCTTTGAAACTGCTTTTAGAGGTTCTGCCGTTATATTGTCAAAACCCACAGCACATTTAGTACTTCTGTATCTGCGAGGGTACTTCCGATTGATTCGTGGGAGTTAGGAAAATAGATTCCGAGACGTGTGCTTTATTATACGATTTGTAAGACTGGTCAGCACCATTTGAAATATCAGAAGCTCCTGAACTCAAAAAATGATCATTGAACATATCAGCAAGTAAAGTACCTGAAGAAGATCTGCGCTCTATTTGAAGCTGAGAGATGGCCTTCGTATTCTTCTTTTATTTTGCGAAAGATCGTTCACAGCGTTCCAAATGGCTTTCTGATCATAGAGTATGTTTGCAAACTTTTTTTTCGTAGTAGTTAATTCGCGCCTTTTTAATATCACATTCTAGCTCATTTCTGACTTGCTTAAGTTCAACCAAGTGCTCTAAGCGCTTTGTTTTTATGAATTCAGTTAACAGCGTATCTCTTGCTTTCATCCTTTTCAAAAGTGAAGCGTCTATCCATTGTTTTCTTGCCTTCTTGTTTATTTTATGTGCCATAATCGGAACAGCTAAATATAAAGGTCTGTTAACTTTGTTATGAATATGTCGTAGGCATTCACAGGGTCAGTATTATTTAAAATACAGTGCCAGTCCGTTTCGGCGACAATTTTCTGGAAATGCGGTATTGTTTATTGGTTAATTTTTCTACGCTGCGTAGGATTTGCTGGATTTCGTCGTTTTACGCACCACGGAAAAAATGCAAAAATCGGCAGGTGATCGCTGACTCCAGGTGTTAGAACCGCTGTGCATATCTCATTTTTGTAGTTAGTGAAACATAAATCCAGGGCAGTTGCAGTCAACTGTGCCACCCTTGTAGGCACATGAATTGTATTTTCATAGCCAAAAGAAAGCATTCTATCAATAAAATTTATTTGTTGTTGCTTGGTGATAGCATATCTATGTTAAAATCTCCTGTAACAATTACGCGTGTGCCATTCTGTTCACAGAACTCAAGCATTTCATCCATGAAATTCAGGAAATCAGACATAGTTCCAGAAGGAGGCCTATATATAGCAACTACTAAAAGGCTTCGACATTTTATCATGACAGGTTCAAAGTGAAAGGATATTACAATATTACAGTGGTTATCAGTAGACCCAGTTTCAGTGAAAGCTATAAAATCCAACTGGCACCCGCTGTGGCTGCTCATTGGCTATGGTGTTGGGCTGCCGAGCACGAGGTCGCGGGATCGAATCCCGGCGGCAGCATTTCGATGGCGGCGAAAACGCCCGTGTGCTTCGATTTAGGTGCATGTTAAAGAACCCCAGGTGGGCGAAATTTTTTCTAGGTTATGCACTGTTGCAATTTTAATCACCATATCACTCGGGCTGCGGCGCACTAAATGTTCGCCATTATTGTGCCACGCAAAATCGTCTTTATTTTCAAGAGCCCTAGTTTTCATTTCCCAGAAAAGCTTCATATTGCATGCCGTGAGGTTTTCACTGAAGAATATAGCTGACTTTGTTTTCTTTAATTCCCCTTTCTTTGCAAGCCATTTTTCTTTAGTTTAACGAGATGAAAACCGCACCATCACAGTATTTGGCTTATATCCCTTCCTCTCGTTTCTTGAAGCTAGTCTGTGGGCGGCTTCATTGTCAGACTCAGAAAGCTGTGGAAACCTAAGATCAGTTGCCAGTTGGTTGAGCTTTACCCGAAGGTTCTCATTTTCGTCATAGGCCAAGCCATTCACTTCAAGAATTTGGCCCCTGTTGTATTGATCTAGCTCGTTCAACTCACGCTGAAGTTTTTCAACGTATGTTTCTTTAGCGTGGGCCTCAAGCTTCACAACCCGCTTTGAGATCTGATATGTCTGCGGACTGCTGTGGCATCGGAGCAAGAACTTCATAGTTTTTACTGGACATAACTATAATAGAATTCTCAATGCTATCGACAGTTGTTTTAATTTGGGACAAAGCGTCAACCTCTAATTTCATGTCCAGCAGCTCAGTAAGCTTGCGATCAATTGCCGCAAGCTCTGAGGTGAACTTCTTTTCTAACGTCTCATTCTGCATTTCCGCGGAATTGGCGCCACGTGTCGACGCTTTGCACATCACGCATATCGAAGACTTTTTTGCAGCCACAGATTTCTTTTTGTAAGCACTGTCAGTTACCGCAGAGCATGATCCGATATGGTAACTACACTTGCATTCTGAACGTAGCAACCATGACTCCGAGTCGTGAATCCTGCCGTCGCATGCTGGACATATATCACTCATAGCACCCAGCACACATACACTAGTAAAGTTCGCTCACAGAGTGCTCCCAGCAGCAGCAGGAAGCGTGACAGAACAAAAGTGCCGTCGATAGTCTAAGTTAACAGACCAACCTGTAACGTCCGTGAAAAGCGTTTTTAGCCACCGTACAACTGGCAGCTCCGCTGCTGCTGCTGAGTGCGTGTGCGACAGTCCAAAGGGGGCGATGTCCTTTCGTAGGCAGCAGCGGTAGCTGTACCCCACGTGATGGTCCACGTGCGCCTCCGGTCGATCTAATCACTCTCCTGTCCGCTACAGCTTTTGTCGTCACAGGCACTGGTTTGAGGTCACAGTTACAGGTAACGTCCGTGAAAAGCGTTGTTAGCCGCCGTACAACTGTCAGCTCCGCTGCTGCTGCTGCCAAGCCTCGAACCACGAAGCCTCGTAACAAGCCTCGAACGGCAAACGTTGACTTTTCCCCACTCAAACAGAAAAAGTCCCCCTTCAAGAACTGGTCAGAAGTTGGTCCCGCGAAGTGTAGATGGCGCGGCCGTGCCTCCACAAACTGCCATTGCAGGACGTATGGGCTTCTATGGCAGCGTTGCACGATGCGTACGTACGCCTTGCGCACAGTCTTTGCGCGCGCCCAAAGTCGGAGGCCACGTGATCGAGAGCGCGCCTCCTTTTCTAGCCTAGACGTAGTTGCGAATGTCTGTCCACGCGGCCGAGCGTATACGCAGCCCTCGCGCCATTTAGAGTGACCAACAATGCTATCAAACTCTAGCGCCGTGTGTATGGGCAAGCCATCTAGCTGGTGGCTTCATGATCGCTCCCTTCTCGCGCGTATTGTTCGAAGTCGCGTAATCCGATTTTCGAAGAGGCGACACGGTTGAAATGATGATGCGAGCGGTCGCAGGAAGCGTTCACTCGGCACTGCAGGCGCTCCTCATACCATGCAGCGTTGTGACAGTGAGCGCTCGCGGTCATCGAGTGGCATCTGTCCGTGTTCGCGCGCACATGACACCAGCCAGTAAGTGAATTGTTAGTTCTTTGCTGCAATTTATACGGCATATAAAACTGAATTTTATAACAAGAAGTTATCTCTATCAATTGCCGCCCTCATGCGAAACTGCTACTTTTGTTGAAATATTTCTTTTTGCTAGTGCAGAAATGCCTTCAGATTTGGGAACTTTCTATACACTACCATACTTCAAGCTACGCACGCGATGTGCAGCCTACGCTAAGGCGCCGCGAAGTACAGTCCAGCTTCAATGGGATTTCGGGCAAATAGTGAACAATCTATTTCCATCGGACATCTTTAGATAACGCCCTCTGTGAGTAGTCATTCGCCAAAGAGGGCACTTCTGTTCCGTACAACACCTGATTCCTGTTTGCGGTTGTTAGGAGTACCATTTGTTGATGTCCCCAATTCGTGTACTTGCAGATGACAATGGTTCGAGTGACTACGAGCGGCACTACATTTTCACAGAGAAGAAGCGTTAAAGCACCAGAATTTAATTGAGTAACTGCTTGTGTCCGTGGTGTCTTCGCATGTGGCTCTACTGAAGCGCTGGCTTTGCGCGCTACAGATACCTTTTTCGAAACATTCATCATGAGTACAATCACCTGGTATGTCTGAAAGGCAAACTGTTCTTCAACGTTTCTTTTCTGGGTTTGGTTTCACAATATTCGGTTTCGTCAAAGGTGAGAAAGCCTTGACTATGTGTGGTCATGAGATCAGTTTTGTTGATCACGCAAGGCAAGAGCCTGTGTTGCTATGATTTCTTGTCAATACAAAATAACATCATCCAGGGATTTGAAGAAAGCTTCAAGATTTGACGGTGGACATCTTTAGTGGCATAGAATGCTCGTACCGCTCATGTAGAAACTCCTTTTTTGCTTAAATCTTTATTTAGTAGACCCGTGATCAACGTGCACGTTTGGTCATATATGTGTGTCCGGCAAACATTTGCTATAAATTTTTCGGAAAAGTTGTCCGCTTCACTGGCATTAAACCTGGCTAACTATACCCGTCAAGATTTCATAGTCTGAATGTTCATTTACGTTTCGTATTAGTCAAGGGAACCTTAAAAAGGTCAAGAAAGCTGTCAATGAAAAGTGTTATTTACCGTGGTATTTCCGTTCCCCCAAATGAGACAATAAACTTAATATTGCCTTAGTCTGCTTGCGCTGGACAATAGTTGCCCGCAATCAATGCACAGATTCGCCACGGAACCAACCTATGTTTGTACAAAACCGCACTTAGAATACCAAATGTGTGAAAATAAATCTTTATACCACCATGGGAGCATGACACTGCCGTCTTACTGTTCCACCTGCAGGAACCTTATCATTTTGACAGGGGCAAGAAGCCATGATTGGAAAGCGAAAGATCATCCAGCGAAGCCGAATGAGAGGAGGCCATCAGAAGCACGGTACTCCAAAATCAAACCCAGGCGATCCAGAGAGCCCAGGAAAGGGCGGAGCGTCACGGCGTTCTGTCCTCTACGTGGGTGCGGCCAGCGGCTACAAAGGCCTCCCGTTAGGAGGTCCTGACAGTAGCTCTTCTGGATTAAATAAAGTTCGTTGTCTGTCTGTCTGTCTGTCTGTCTGTCATATAAAAAGCCAACAAACGAAGACACAAAGGACAATATAGCAGAAATTACTTGTAGTTACTAATTGATATAAACAAATTATAAATTAATGGAAATTACAGTGGATGAAAAAGAAAACAACTGTCCGCAGTTGGAGAACGATCCCACGTCTTCCTATTACGTGCACGATGCTCTTATCAATTGAGCTACCGCGGCACCGTTTTCCCATTCACTTTCTGGGGTATTTATGTTTTACTACTAGAACTAACCCTGGGAGTGTTAGACAGCTCCACTACTCACAAACCTTAGCGGTGGATGTGGAATATCCTCTCTGCCGCAGGCGTCACGAGCGCGTGATCTTTTTGGGTAAAGACAACTGGTCAATAAACCCACACATGCTACCTGAAGGCATCAATGTTGCCGGATTCGAGACCCTCGTTATGTAATGAACAAGTAGAAAGGGAACCCAGGTGCCGAATTTTTATTAATCGCATAAGAAGCCAACAAACAAACACACCAAGGACAGCATAGCGGAAATTACTTCCACTCACTAATTGAAATAAAGAAATAAGTTCATGAAAACGAAAATGAATGAGAGAAACAAGTGGCCGCAGTTTGTGAGTGGTGGCGTTAACACTGCTAGGGTTATTTCTAGTAGTATTACATAAATACACCAGAAAGTGGATGGGAAAATGGCGCCGCGGTAGCTCAATTGCTAAGAGCATCGCACGCGCAATGCGAAGACGTGGGTTCGTTCCCCACCTGCAGCCAGTTGTTTTTACAGCGAAGCTGTTCAGCTATAGCTACCCTCCGGCGTTGGTCGATGTCCGTCCGCCTACGCGTCGCGTGGACTCGAAAAAAATTCCGTCTCCAGTTTCTCGCGAATGCTCTGTAGCTCTCAATCTAATGTAGATATCTTGATAAACAATTACACTAAAATTGGCCGCTAAGACAACTCTATCATTACGCCGAGTTTCATTTGCTTGTCATAATAAGCTCACCGTGAAGTTGTAAGCGTTAGAGAAGTCCCGTCTACTGTGACTATATGGCCGTCTATGGAAAAAGTATGGTTACAGAAAATTGTATAACTCTTGTTCTATCTCAACTCTCCCGAAACAAATTATGCGACAATTAGCCGCTAAACTTACTACAATATTATTCCGAGTTTCAGCTACTTATCATGATTGCGTAGTTCACAGTGAAGTTGTGAATACTGCGGAATTTCCGTCTGCCATGCGGTGGTACTCGCACACGTCACTACTTCATGAAGTAATAAGAATAAATCACTACACATTCAAAAGATATTCATTGTCTGTATCCTTCAGTACTACTACTTCTACTACTACTACTACTAATAATAATAATAATTCCTATGTATACACAGATGCGTCGATTGAGGTAAAACACACCACAGCTTCGCTGCGCGATCTTATCCACAGAGTCGAAGGCCTGATGATTTTTTTGTCATCCATTTCTATTTAGATTATTTTATCATGTCTTTATTTCCCAAGGTTATTACCAAGGTTATTTGTAGCAGTAAAACATAAATACCCAAGATAGTGGATGGGGGAAACGGCGCCACGGTAGCCCAATTGGCTAGAGCCTCGCATGCGCAATGCGAAGACGTGGGATCGTTCCCCACCTGCGGCAAGCTGTTTTTTCATCCACTTTTATTGCCATTAATTTATAATTTCTTTGACTTAAATAGCAAGAAGAAGTAATTTCCCCTATGTTGTCCCGTCTTTGTTTGTTGGCATCTCATAATATGATTAATAAAAATCGGGCCACTCGGTTAACCTTCTTTCTTCTCGTTGCTTCATATATATATATATATATATATATATATATATATATATATCATCAGCCTGGTTACGTCCACTGCCGGGCAAAGGCCTCTCCCATGCTTCTCCAACAACCCCGGTCATGTACTAATTGTGGCCATGTCGTCCCTGCAAACTTCTCAATCTCATCCGCCCCCCTGACTTTCTGCCGCCCCCTGCAACGCTTCCCTTCCCTTGGAATCCAGTCCGTAACCCTTAATGACCATCGGTTATCTTCCCTCCTCATTACATGTCCTGCCCATGCCCCCCCCCCCCATTTTTTTTTCTTGATTTCAACTAAGATGTCATTAACTCGCGTTTGTTCCCTCACCCAATCTGCTCTTTTCTTATCCCTTAACGTTACACCTATCATTATTCTTTCCATAGCTCGTTGCCTCGTCCTCAATTTGAGTAGAACCCCTTTCGTAAGCCTCCAGGTTTCTGCCCCGTAAGTGAGTACTGGTAAGACACAGCTGTTATACACTTTTCTCTTGAGGGATAATGGCAACCTGCTGTTCATGATCTGAGAATGCCTGCCAAACGCACCCCAGCCCATTCTTATTCTTGTGATTATTTCTGTCTCATGATCCGGATCCGCCGTCACTACCTGCCCTAAATAGACGTATTCCCTTACTACTTCCAGTGCCTCGCTACCTATTGTAAATTGCTGTTCTCTTCCGAGACTGTTAAACATTACTTTAGTTTTCTGCAGATTAATTTGTAGACCCACTCTTCTGCTTTGACTCATCCAGGTCAGTGAGCATGCATTGCAATTGGTTCCCTGAGTTACTAAGCAAGGCAATATCATCAGCGAATCGCAAGTTATTAAGGTATTCTCCATTAACTTTTGTCCCCAATTCTTCCCAATCCAGGTCTCTGAATACCTCCTGTAAACCCGCTGTGAATAGCATTGGAGAGATCGTATCTCCCTGTCTGACACCTTTCTTTATTGGGATTTTGTTGCTTTATTTATGGAGGACTACGGTGGCTGTGGAGCCGCTATAGGTATCTTTCAGTATTTTTACATACGGCTCTTCTACACCGTGGTTCCGTAATGCCTCCGTGACTGCTCAGGTTTCGACAGAATCAAACGCTTTCTCGTAATCAATGAAAGCTATATATAAAGGTTGGTTATATTCCGCGCATTTCTCTGTCACCTGATTGATAGCGTGAATATGGTCTATTGTTGAGTATACTTTACGGACTCCTGCCTGGTCCTTTGGTTGACAGAAGTCTAAGGTGTTCCTGATTCTATTTGCGATTATCTTAGTAAATAATTTGTAGGCAACTGACAGTAAGCTGATCGGTCTATAATTTTTCAAGTCTTTGGCGTCCCCTTTCTTATGGATTAGGATTATGTAAGCGTTTTTCGAAGATTCCGGTACGTTCGAAGTCATGAGGCATTGCGTATACAGGGTGGCCTGTTTCTCTAGAACAATCTTCCCACCATCCTTCAACAAATCTGCTGTTACCTGATCATGCCCGGCTGCCTTCCCCTTTGCATATCTAACAAGGCTTTCTTTACTTCTTCCGGCGTTACCTGTGGGATTTCGAATTCCTCAAGACTATTTTCTCTTCCAATATCGTCGTGGGTGCCACTGGTACTGTATAAATCTCTATAGAACTCCTCAGCCACTTGAACTATCTCATCCATATTAGTAATGATATTGCCGGCTTTGTCTCTTAACGCATACATCTGATTCCTGCCAATTCCTAGTTTCTTCTGCACTGCTTTTAGGCTTCCTCCGTTCCTGAGAGCATGTTCAATTCTATCCACATTATACTTCCTTACGTCAGCTGTCTTACGCTTGTTGATTAACTTCGAAAGTTCTGCCAGTTCTATTCTAGCTGTAGGGTTAGAGGCTTTCATACATTGGCGTTTCTTGATCAGATCTTTTGTCTCCTGCGATAGCTTACTGGTACCCTGCCTAACGGAGTTACTACAGACTTCCATTATATATATATATATATATATATATATATATCTTTGAGAAAGAAATATTCATGGAGCCGCCGCAAGGTAATAATTGCAAAGTTGACGCACTTCATGAGAACGTCTGTGTATTGGCTACGTTCCGGCCGGACCTTTCTCAAAGCTGGAAGTGTACTTCTAACAGTAGCGTGAGGAGTAGCTGGCACAGCGAGGAGACCGAAGCCACAGCACATTGGATGCCATCTGCTAGGTGGCGTAAGCAGAACGTCGCCTCGAGGGGCGCAGCTTTGTGCTCGTTACAGTCTCTCAGTTTCGGTCTTGTGCGCTCTGATAGCCGAATTTGGTAATGCCGCAGTTCCGCGCGTAATCGTATTTTTGTAGATCCAAAAGTTGGTATGACTTGTACGGAGAGCTCGTTTAAGCTTCCCAATTATGTCGAGTGGACTGAAAGTAAACGTATAAAAGTTCATTAATTGATTTTCTTAAATAGCAACTAATTACCCCGTATCACACCTCACCCCATGGTCGCCACCACTGACTGATGTCTCCAAGGCAACCATTATTTTTTTTTTCAAGAGTGCTATTTCGAAATATTAAAGTCTTAAAAACACGCTGTATATAGTGCGGACATGAAGCGCATGGCAGCGCGCGGAGTGAGACAAGAAGAGGGAGAAGTCAGAGCGTAAACTAGGTGTAAACAAAGTGGCGCCTGTCCTGTTAATGACCTTTCTTGCGTGCCCTGTTCCTTGTTTGCGCATTGCAAAATATTAGGTGCCTGCAAGGACGGCTTCTGCCTCTGCAATACAAGGGCGCATTCTGCGGAAACACAGCCTAAGGCGACCTAGCCTTAAGCATAGTCCTCGCCATCCTGGGCTCTTCTTGCTGAGAAACGTGGTCAAAGCTTCACGTGTCATGGATAGGTTATCTGGGAATACTACGACCTCTGAGCCGTGAGGGAAGCCTGATGCACCTGATTCCTGCGTCTTGCTTCGTTACAAGAATCACTATCTCTATATCTACATCTATAGAAACTGCTAGAAGTGACACTTCTGAAACTGTTAGCAATTAATATCGATTTTGTAACTTCTCATATGCATAGCAGATATGCAGAGCTATCTAATGATGTAGCACATATATTTTTAGGACGATCAGCAAATCAACTTTTTGACCTTGAAAACGAAGTTTTCTTGCAAAAAAAAAGAAATTGAACTTTACAGTTATTTTTCAGGCGATGTACCGAACCTTCAAACCTTCCAATATTTTTCGGCTATACTATGTCAACCGGGCTACCGTACTATATTTATTTGGGCCTCCTGCATTCCGAGCAAGAAATCAAACTGTGCAATTTTACTCGCGTTTGCCGGTGCCAAAAACACTCGAAGTATTCAAATCTTTGAGAAATTGGCTATTTTGTCAGTCACACCACTTTATTGTCTTGCCATACACGGCATCTGAATGTCTGAAACACACAACATGCCCTTGAAAAACAAAAATGTTGCTTGGTGCCATCTAGCTCTGGGCAGGAACAGCAAATATTTGCCAAAAGGCTAGAACATTTTTGTCATGAGATATAAATGTGGAGAATGAGTTTCTAACTTGTACAGACATGTGGAAATGTTTTCAACTATATCTGTGACGGAAGAAGAGGAAAAAAATCATTGGGCTTTGAGCAGACCAATTAAACATGATCGCGAATGCTGAGGAGACTGAACGTGCGCATAGTCTCGGCCGCGATTCCAATAACCGAAACGGCCCTATAATTGTAAAATTAATTTTTTATAATACAAGAGAAAAAATTCTGTCCAACGAACGCAAGTTGAAACGGACTAACTATAGAATTGACGAAGGCTACTCTCGTACTGTACAAAATGCCCGGAAACATCTTCTGGCTTTTGCGAGGACCAAATCGGTTCCAGTTTTATTACGCTACAAAACGCTGTTCATAGGATCTGCTAGGTACATGTACGACAAAACTACGATATGTGCAAAAGAAGTCCAATAGCAATCGCTACATCACCTTCAATCAACATGGCGTTCGATAACAACCACCCACGCTAACACTACTATTTCAGCAATCTGTTCTAACATACGTAGTTTCCTTTCCAAACTTGGCGCTGTATCTAACCTGGTTATATCATCTGGAAGTAACTTGTTCATACTTACAAAAACCTGGCTAACCGCAGACGTATCCGACGCGGAGGTCATGCATGACCTACCTGGTTTCCATGTTTTCTGTAACGATCGCCAGCGCTCTAGAGGTTGTAGGTTGCTCCGTTGTTCACAACGTAAGTGACCTTGAAATATTATCGCTACTCTTTCGTGTAACCCTGGAAACTATCTTACTTGGTGTTTTCTACCGCCCTCCGCGAGCAAACACTAGCTTTACTGACAAGCTCAACTGCGTCCTAGAAATAATAATAAAAAAAGAACACTAACACTCAGATTTTGTTCTTCGGAGTCTTTCATTCCCCTAATATCAATTGGGGTAGCTATCCGCCATCGTGAAATATTAGAACTGAAAATGATTTCCTCGAAGTGTGCTATAATTTGAACTTAACCCTGCTTGTTTTAGAACCAACACGCGTAGTGCAGAAGTCAGTCAGCATTTTAGATTTCATATTAACTAACAGTGCGTCTAGGTTATCTTCGATATCTTATCTCCGTGAAATTAGCGACCATAAAGTAATTTACTTTTTTTTTTACTTTACCTTTCCAGAACGAGAATCATGGAATAATACGCTTATGTGACAAAGGTAACTATGATGTTCATATACTTACCCTTATCGTCACCGTATAGTATTATTAATATTACCTTAGAAAGTGGACACATTTATATACTTAGGCATCTCCCTTTCATACGACTTAGACTGGTCCGCTCGTGTAACGCGCATTACTGCCTCAGCTAACCAAGCACTGGGATTCCTAAAACACCATCTGCGTTATGTACCGCATCACGTTAAACTACTAGCATTCAAGACACTCGTACGTCCGAAGCGTGAATACGCATCCCCAATATAGTCACCACATAAAACTTACACTATCAATGCATTCGAAAGCATTCAGAATAGGACGGCAATGTTCATTCATTCTTCGTATTCTTGTAACACCAGCTTATCACTACTAAAAGCACAATCCGCCTTGAACACGCTATCATCCTTGCGTCCCATTGATTCGTTAATCCTTTTTCAAAAGTTTTATTACAGCTCGCTTCATTATCTAGCATATGGGTTGCGCCCCCCCCCCCCCTCGCCATTCCCTGCGTACAGGGCATTCCTTGCAAGTGACCTCTATACGCAGCCATACTGCAACCTTCTGTGCATCTTTCTTTTGCCGATCATGAACCGACTGGAATGGCCTGCCCCGTCATATCGCCAAAATAACTTGCTAATCGACGTTTACTGATAAGCTTAATACTAGTATTGTTCATTGAACTCATGTGGCCACTAATCGGAATAAACAACATTTGTAAATCCCACCCCTTATGTAATACCTCCGGTGAGGGGTCTTTAAGGAAATAAAAGTGAAGGTCGAAGAAATGTTGGTTGATTTGGCGTGGAGTCACCCAAATATTATTCTCTATATTGAGACTGTTTGAATCCCACCGATGGCAACGGTTGTTGTGGTCGCACCGATGGTACGACCTGTTGGGAACTCGGCGCTGACGCCCGTGGTTGCACCTGGGTCGCAAGCCCCAAGGGTAGCGTTGGCCTGGCGGCCTGGGGTACAACTGGAAGCATCCGAAGGTCCCGGCAAAGCATGAGTCGACTGGTAACAACAAAACAACTTGTTTATTTTAACATCGCAAAGAGTTGGCGGTCAGGTTGACCGAAGTAGAGAGACGGGAGAGCACTTTACTCAACAGAAGAAATCGGAGCCCTCTTTTGGCGTCCGGGGGCAGCTGCTTTTATACTCTCGCAGTTGTGGGCAAGAAGGAACCCCTCAATAGACGAGCACGTGATTGTACAATGAGATAAGGTGACGCATACTGTCGTAGCGCCGCCGGTCGGGCACAAAGACTGGGAGGAGAAGGTAACTCCTACTCTCGTAGCGCCTTCGGTCGGGCACAATGGCTGGGAGGAGAAGGAGACTTCTACTCTCGTAGCGCCTTCGGTCGGGCAAAATGGCTGGGAGGAGAAGGAGACTTCTACTCTCGTAGCGCCTTCGGTCGGGCACAATGGCTGGGAGGAGAAGGTGACTTCTACTCTCGTAGCGCCTCCGGTCGGGCACAATGGCACATACACTCACACACGCACATGAAGACACGTGGCATCGGAACATGCCTGGACGCGCTTGGCGGGGAGCGTAGCGGCGACGCCGAACGGGCCAAAATGTCTGCCGCTTTGTTGCAGTCGCGCCGGCTAAACCGCGCGTCGTAGGCGAAACGTAACAGACCGCCCCGCCGGAGAAAGGAGATCCCGATGGACAGGGGACTGTATCCGCTGTCCGGAGGGATGTCGCTCGATGATGCTCATAACCGAAGTCGGGCGCCCCTCGACGTTTCTTGAGCGCAGCGCACAGAGAAGGCCTCGTTCTCTCGTTCAGGTTCGCACAGGACACTGCAAAGTGACTTCGGGAGAGTTCACATTCTTGTTCTCGTTCCCGGCAAGCGTTAGAACTACGCTGAAACTCAACCGCTCAGTCAGCAAGCACGGCACAACCCTCACTAAGCCCTGCCAGGCTCTTTCCCCTTTTTATACCACTGCCTAGTTCCTTACAGTAGTCTAGCATCACTCAGAACGCGTCCACAAATTGGAAAATTGCACTAGAAAGCATATCATCACTTTGAAACACTAAACAAAAGCAATATGTTAAAAAAATCCTGCCTCAGGAAGAAAAACATCAGTAACAAACAATTTTGAGGCTGATTCCTACGTTAGGGGCTTCGACTTAAGCCATCGGCGTTACCGTTGAGACTCCCCTTTTTGTAACGCACCTCAAAGGAATATTGCTGCAAAGCGAGGCTCCAGCGCAGGAGGCGGCCATTTTTGGGAGAGATGGTCTGCAGCCATTGGAGAGGGCAGTGATCCGTCTCAATGATAAACCTCGAGCCGGCTAGATAGCATGACAATTTCTGAACGGCCCATACGAGACATGCACACTCTTTCTCGGTGGCGCTATACGCCTGCTCACGACTGGTCAGCTTACGACTAGCATACAGGACGGGGTGTTCTACTTCTCCATTTTCCCGTTGGCACAGTACAACGCCCATGCCTCGCTCACTAGCATCGCACTGAACAATGAACCCTTTTGTATAGTCTGGCGATCGTAGCACAGGCTGGCTTGTTAGGGCACTCTTTAGAGCGCTAAAAGCTCTTTCCTTTCTCTCGTCCCAGACGACTGTTTGAGGCTCTGTCTTTCTTAGAGCATCCGTCAGGGGAGCCGCGATATCAGAGTACCTGGGGATGTACCTCTGATAGTAGCCGGCGACACCTAAGAACGACCGAATATCGGTCTTCGTGCGCGGTTGCGGAAAGTCTCGCACAGCGGCCACTTTTATTTCAGAGGGGCGGCGACGACCCTGACCAATCACGTGACCGAGGTAGACAACCTCGGCCTGTGCTAACTGGCACTTAGGAGCATTTACTGTCAAGCCCGCTTCGCGCAGGCGGGTTAGCACTGCCCGCAAGTGTGCCATATGCTCAGACCAGGACGCGGAGAATATCGCTACGTCGTCTAGATACGGTAAAGCGAATTCTTGCTGTCCCCGCACCACTTTATCCATGAGGCTTGAAAAACAGTATGGCGCGTTCTTCAAACCAAAACACTTTAGGACGGAATGTTCCCATTGGTGAAATGAACGCCGCATACCTACTAGCCTCTTCTGTAAGTGGAACCTGCCAATAACCCCTGACAAGATCTAGGGTGGAAATAAACTGAGCGCTACTAACTTTCTCAAGGCGCTCCTCGATGTTAGGGATCGGATAAATTTGATCCTTAGTGATGGAATTAAGCCTGCGGTAGTCGACGCAAGGACGAGGTTCCTTGCCCGGTACCTCAACTAAAATCAAAGGGGAGGTATAATCACTCTCACCTGCCTCAATAACACCGAGCTGTAGCATTTTCTTTACCTCAGCCTCCATAATATCGCTCTGGCGGGGTGACACCCGGTACGCCTTGGATCGTACTGGCTCTGGGGAGGTAAGTTCTATATCATGAGTAAGTACAAAAGTCCTACCAGGCCTCTCAGAGAACAGACCTTGAAACTCTTGTAATAGCTGGTGTAGTTCGGTTTTCTGCTCAGGCGACAGCGGTGCTTTACTGATAAGGTCACTAATGACTTGACCGGCGTCTTCCCTGTTCGTCACTGAGCCTAGTCCCGGAAGCTCGACCGGAAGCTCTTCAGGAACGTTTACCATCATGCACACCACTGTTTCTCGTTGTCTATAAGGTTTGAGCAGATTACAGTGGTAAACTTGCTGTGCTTTCCGCTTTCCTGGCAGACTTACCACGTAGTTAACGTCCGACAGTTTCTGAACAATTCGTGCTGGGCCCTCCCACTGCACGTCTAGTTTGTTGTTTAGCGATGACCTCATCGCCCACCTCAAAACGACGGGCCCTGGCGGTCCGATCATAATAAACCTTGGCCCTCTGCTGGGCCTTTGTCATTGCTTCACCTGACAACTCCTGTGCCCTTCTTAAGCGTTCGAGGAGCTTAAGTACGTACTCCACCACGACTGGGTCGTCGCCCCTGCCTTCCCATGATTCTCGAAGCATGCGAAGCGGAGACCGAAGCGAGCGACCGTACACCAGCTCAGCTGGCGAAAACCCCGTAGCTGCATGCGGCGCGGTCCTTAATGCAAACATCACCCCAGGCAGACACAGCTCCCAGTCAGTTCGATGTTCAAAACACAATGCTCTCAACACGCGCTTCATGACGGAGTGGAGCTTCTCAACGGAATTCGACTGTGGGTGGTACACTGAGCTGTGTAGCAGCTTTACCCCACACCTTTCGAGAAAAGTTGTCGTCAAAGCGCTAGTAAACACTGTGCCCTGATCTGATTGGATTTCTGCAGGAAAACCAACTCGCGCAAATATGGACAGTAGTGCATTGACTATCTCAACTGAGCTGAGTTCTTTAAGCGGCACTGCTTCAGGGAACTTTGTCGCTGGGCAGATCACAGTCAAAATGTGTCTGTACCCCGTGGCTGTTACCGGGAGAGGTCCCACTGTATCAATAACGAGCCGTCTAAAAGGCTCCGTAATGATAGGTACCAATTTCAACGGCGCCCTTGATTTGTCCCCTGGTTTGCCCACCCGCTGACAAGTGTCACATGTCCTCACGAAATGGTCTGCGTCCCGAAAACGCCCTGGCCAATAGTACTCTTGCAAGAGACGGTCCTTAGTTTTCTTAACTCCTAGGTGTCCGGACCACGAACCCCCATGCGACAAGCGCAACAGATCCTGACGATAGCATTGAGGAACGATCAGCTGATCGAACTCCACTCCTCTGCGGTCTAGATACTTCCGGTGCAGGACTCCACCTCTTTCCACAAAACGCGCATTTTTCCTGGCGATACCTTCCTTGACATTGCAGCGTATGTTTTCTAGGCTACCATCCTTTTTTTGCTCGGCTATCAAAGCCGACCGGCTGACTTTTAGCAACCTATTAAGTCCATCTGACGTAGGCGCGATGAGCAAATCAGTAGATAGCTCTTCTAACTTTCCCGTGTCGGGCATTTCCTCTCCAGTATCTGGCGCCTTCAACGCTACAGACTCAATTTTATTCAGTTCGGGCGTGCTCTGAATATCAGCTTGCTGCGCCTCTGACCCTTTTTCATTGTTTGATAACGTCGGCCCCGCAACTACCGCCTTTGCAGCGAGCTCCCGAACCTTCGATCTGGTTAAGGCCTGAACACTAGCTTCACCAAACAAAAGTCCCTTCTCGCGCAGGAGGTGATCGGACCTGTTTGAAAATAGGTACGGTTACTGGGGAGGCAGCATAGATGACACTGCCGCCTCCGTTTCAAGTGCTCCGAAAGGTCCTTCAATAAGCACTTTTGCTACCGGCAGACACACGCTATGAGCTTCCACGGCTTGCTTGATCCATGCGCACTCGCCCGTGAACATATGGGGTTCTACGTAAGATGGGTGAACTACATCCATCGTAGCTGCGGAATCGCGAAGCACTCGGCACTCTTTCCCGTTCACGAGGAGGTCTCGCATGTAAGGCTCGAGAAGCTTCATGTTCTCGTCAGTGCTGCATAATGAAAAAAACACAACTTTTGGTGTTGTTTCCGGACACTGCGCCGAAAAGTGACCCGGCTTCTGGCACGTATAACAAACGCGCGCTTGCCTCATCTCGAACCGCTTTCTGCGTTCGGCTTCGGCTGCCGCCGTCTCCTTAGGTTCGGTCGCACTGCTTCCACTCGCATCCGCACTACGCGTGTTCCCCTTTGCTCTCATGGGTGTGAACTTCGGCCTCTCAAACTTCGAGCCAAATTCACCCTTTTGACCGTCCTTAGCTCCGCGAGCCCGACGCGTCACAAACTCCTCGGCTAGCTCAGCGGCTTTAGCCACCGTACAAACGTCTGGCCTATCCAAGACCCAGTACCGCACGTTCTCCGGTAACCGACTATAAAACTGTTCTAGCCCGAAACACTGCAGAACTTTATCGTGGTCACCAAACGCTTTCTCTTCTTTGAGCCACTCCTGCATGTTTGACATAAGCCTATACGCAAACTCTGTATATGACTCACTTTTGCCTTTCTCATTTTCCCGAAACTTCCGACGGAAAGCCTCTGCTGACAGCCTGTACTTTTTTAGCAGACTCGATTTCACTTTGTCGAAATCCTCTGCCTCCTCTCTATCCAAGCGAGCGACTACGTCGGCCGCCTCGCCGGGTAACAAAGTGAGCAAGCGCTGTGGCCACGTTTCCCGAGAGAACCCCTGCTTCTCGCACGTTCGCTCAAAGTTAACCAGGAACAAACCAATGTCCTCTCCAAGCTTAAACGGCCGCATCAGGTCAGTCATTTTGAACAATACGCGTTCTGCTGCACCGTGTGCCTGACTTCCATTACGAGCGCGTTTCATCTCTACCTCAAGACGCTTCATTTCCAAAGCGTGTTGACGGTCACGCTCTTGTTGCTCTCGCTCTTTCTGTTCTTTACGTTCACGCTCTTCTTTTTCTTTCTGTTCTTTAAGTTCGCGCTCTTCTTTTTCTTTTTGCTCTTTAAGTTCGCGCTCCTGTCTTTTTGCCGTCTCCCTTTCCTCAATGGTCTCAAGGCATTCCGACAGCTCGTCATCCTCAGCTTCTAACTCAAGAATAGCCTTTAGCAGTTCTGGTTTTCTGAGTTTGTCCGAGACATCCAGACCCAACTCTCTTGCAAGCTCCAGCAATTTCGGTTTGCGCAACGACTTCAAATCCATGGCTGCTCTGAATGCTGCTTTCTCTACTGCCTAATATTGTCTTGCCGCAATCTAACCCGGCAGCAACGACAACCACAATTACCAGCTCTGTTTCTGACACTAACAAAAACCTGGCAAAGCTCAGAAGAAGAAAGTCCCGCACTCACCAAACCTCGCAGTCAAGAGTTCAGCGCAGCCGTTCCGCTGCAGGCAACCAGTCATCACACAGGGCTCGTTGCACTGCTCCCGGATCGTCGTTGAGCTGCTCAGCATACAGTCAACTGCATATCTTCGCTGCTGGCCTCCGTTGTCGCGATCTCACCGCTGGCAGACAGTTGTTTGAATCCCACCGATGGCAACGGTTGTTGTGGTCGCACCGATGGTACGACCTGTTGGGAACTCGGCGCTGACGCCCGTGGTTGCACCTGGGTCGCAAGCCCCAAGGGTAGCGTTGGCCTGGCGGCCTGGGGTACAACTGGAAGCATCCGAAGGTCCCGGCAAAGCATGAGTCGACTGGTAACAACAAAACAACTTGTTTATTTTAACATCGCAAAGAGTTGGCGGTCAGGTTGACCGAAGTAGAGAGACGGGAGAGCACTTTACTCAACAGAAGAAATCGGAGCCCTCCTTTGGCGTCCGGGGGCAGCTGCTTTTATACTCTCGCAGTTGAGGGCAAGAAGGAACCCCTCAATAGACGAGCACGTGATTGTACAATGAGATAAGGTGACGCATACTGTCGTAGCGCCGCCGGTCGGGCACAAAGACTGGGAGGAGAAGGTAACTCCTACTCTCGTAGCGCCTTCGGTCGGGCACAATGGCTGGGAGGAGAAGGAGACTTCTACTCTCGTAGCGCCTTCGGTCGGGCAAAATGGCTGGGAGGAGAAGGAGACTTCTACTCTCGTAGCGCCTTCGGTCGGGCACAATGGCTGGGAGGAGAAGGTGACTTCTACTCTCGTAGCGCCTCCGGTCGGGCACAATGGCACATACACTCACACACGCACATGAAGACACGTGGCATCGGAACATGCCTGGACGCGCTTGGCGGGGAGCGTAGCGGCGACGCCGAACGGGCCAAAATGTCTGCCGCTTTGTTGCAGTCGCGCCGGCTAAACCGCGCGTCGTAGGCGAAACGTAACAAGACAGATCATTGCAAGCCCTGTCTTGTTGCGATCAAGAGGGAAAGGAGCCACAATGTCCGAATAACTAAGATATTACCGCGAACCTTGTTCAATATTTTTAAAACACAAAGCCAGATTTTTTTCTTTTCCCTGCACAAAAGGAAGTAGCAGCTTGTAGCAGCACGCTTGATATTATGAAAAAAAGAAAGCCACATATTCTTCCCTTCCTACATCCATCTTCCTTTGCCGCAACTGTTGCAAAAGAAGAGAAATGGTGCAATATATTTTTGTCCAAGGCACAAATTGTGAACCGATATGTTTATGCTACATTCCCTAAAAGAAGTGACAGTCCCTCTCATGTTGTCTTAAACGTTTTGAAGACGTCACAACCAGCTCTTGGCTGACGGTGCTCATATGTGGCTGCACTACGGGTCCTATTGATATCGCCGTCTTTACATCTTATTTCCTAAGTTGGCCAGTCTTCATGGTGAGGTTACCACTCCTTGCACTGACTTAGCTGTTATTTATTTCCGAACGTAGCTTCCGCTACATGTAATCCTGAGTTCTTTGTGATCACCCGACTAAGAGAGAGATGCGTGCCCATCAACAAAACTCCCGCCGTCTGGATATCGGTTACGAAAGAGTAAAGTCAGCTGACGTATTTTCAGAGCTAGCCTTGAGGCGTAGTTCCAGAGGTCGCAAGGGCTGAGATAACTTCAGTTGGCAGCAAAGGAATCTTACAGTGGCTGCTGCGCAATCACCCACTTTTTCTTTCTTTCGAGTCGTTTCTTCAAAGGTGTACCCGCAGTATTTCGGGGATAAAACGAAGACAGAAAATATTTCACTGCGGGTACAGTGACCCAGGAAAATCAGAAAACGAGAGCGCGAATCTCAGAAAGCTGGTGCAAGCGTCTCATATGTTGCTAGGCTAATGAAGGAACAGTTTTAATGTACGTGATAGCATTCGCGTGCTTGTTTAACACTTATCTTTTTTCTTTATTCGCAGAGGCAATGCATTACTACATGTGTAATATACCCGTTTGAATATTGCACTATAAGAATGTTGTGGATAGAGTGCTGGAAAAGACTGATAGAAGAGGAATTTGCATTATGGTTACTTCTATGTTTTTATTATGCCTAATGTACTCCTCACGTTTGGGGAGGGCAGTTCAAAGTAATGGATATTGTCTCCACGTGCGAGGTGCTTTCATTGACTTTCGACAACAAACTTGCTTACTAGCCGAGCAAATTTGCGATAAACCTCACATTACCACCATGATGGCATAGCCAACAGCAATATTCACACATATATATGGAACGAAAATGACCTTGAGAATTTCCTTCCCATCAGGTCTTCGATATGTCTGGTTCTCTGGTCTGAACCCCCGATATTTCCAACGCAAAACACAGTCTTTTCAGCATCGGCAATTCTCATAGAAATACGACAAAGAACAATTGCTGACCTTTACAGTTACATCAATGTTACAAAAAAATTGAACATGCCTTCGTTTAATTCAGTTCGCTCGGAGCAGCAGAAGCCATCTGATAGTGACGGTGCGGAACTCGGATACTAGTAGAACGAAAAGAACACAAACGCCGACCAGCTGTCGCTTTCGTGACTGAACCGTCGGTCTTTCCATACTATGAATCCCTAGGAACTTGCTCAATGTTCAGTCGTTTTAAGCACCTGATGTTGCTAGTGTGACTGTGGGGCACCCGGGATGTCAGTCGTATTATTAATTAATCTGCACTGCGCTACAGAATAAACATTAATGTTAAATATCGAAACTTGTTGAACATCGTTACTGAGAACATCCCTAGCTCTATTTTACATTGTGTCGTACCGCAGTGCACTTTCTGGAAACGGGAACAACAATGATAATAATAATTGTTTATATAAATTCGCCCAGAAACCTGGGTGCAGTAACGAAAATTAATTAAAGGGACAATAGGATGTAAGTAACAAAAATGCGGTAAATCACAAACAAACAAGAGAGAACATATGGGGATAATAAAAGAAAAAATTTAATATGAAAGAAACGTTATGAATAACAACTTATAGCATTCAATAAAACAGAAGGCAAATTTACGACAAAAAGGATGAGAAAATGTGTTTTACATTCTGGGAATGTAACTAAGACACAACAGTGCGAAGCTGGGAACAAAGCAATGACAGCGACTCATGAAAAATATCCAGACCAACAAAATAAGTCTTATGAAGACCTTGTATTCTACGCAGAGTTGATTATTGGCGATGACTGAAAGCAGCATGAAATGCTGCATACCCCCAGGTGATCTTATACGCGGTATTCAAAACACGGTGCAACTGAGAAGTGCGGAGAAGGTGAGGATATTATGAAGTGAATTGAACAGAAACCTGAGGTCAATGCGATTGCGTCCGCAACAAAGTGATGGAAATGAAATAAAGTAACATGTGCTAGAAAAAAATCCAGCGCCAGTGTTAAAAAGCGATAATGGTTTGTACTTTTAAACCTTTTCTCAACGCGTTGTATGATGTCACTGTTGGATTTGCTTAGAAAACGGATTGCTGTGTGTCACTTGAGGACAGATGTTGGCGAATGGAACTGTCTTGAAAGACTGGAAACAGAACTGAGAGTGAGCGCAGACCCCACATTGCAAAGCATTTAGTGTGAGCAGGAAGGTGTAAGGATGGATAAAAGAGTACACCAAGATCAATCTTCTGAGAGAGCTTACGCAACAGAACAGAATGCAAAGAATAACAAAGCGGAATACTTGCTGTTTTGCAAGAGAAAGAGATAATTTAGTCTTGACAAAATTCAAGGTGAGGTCATTTTCTTGAAACTATTCAGGTAGAGAAAGCAGTTAGGACTGCCGAATACAAGAGTCATCAATAGTGAATTTTCTTTAAAATCTTGAGATTAAAGAAAGGATAATTTCTGGATAACCGAACAAACGCCATTAACAGAAAATAAAATCAGGAGTGGTCCTAATACGAAACATTGAGGGATAGCGTTAGACGCCTTAGACAAAAATGTTTGGCCATTGACGTTAACATAAGCTGATCAATCAAGAAAATAGTTTTGCAAGAGGTTGGCAAGAGAAGGAGTCAACAGTAAAGTGCCTAAAGGAGTACGTGGCTGACCACCTCAAAAGCTTTGCTCAGGTTGGCAGTAAGTGGCGTCAAACTTTCCGACTCTGAATTACGCGCGCGTAGATCTCCGTCATGAAACTGGCGAGGTTGGTGGTAGTTGAGAGATCAGACAGCAATTCACACTGATGCAGATTCAAACAGCTCTACACTAAAACGAAATATGTTGTGATAGAGTAAGGTAACAAATGTTAGATGTGGCACCGAGAAGCGAAATCGGGCGATAATTGTTGGCATCAGTTATACAGCCAGACAAACACGAGAAAAACGCGAGCATTTTTCCACATACGAGGAAAAATGGAAGTGTTCAAACAGTTACTATAGGTACAGGTATCAATACCGGAACACATATGCAGCTGGAAACGTCTAAAATGGCGGAGTGGATGGGGGAAGGGGAGGACGCGGATCATCTAGGCCGTACCATGACGGTTTTAAACGCTTAACACAATCGCTGTCGACCTTTTCATCTAACCACACAAGACTACATGTAGGAACCGACGTGTGCTACTGACAGATGCGAGCGTTGTAACCTGAAGATGTACATCCACAATTTTCACGAAACAGACGTCACAGTGTGGCTGCGCCACGAAGCACTCTCTCGGCGATCTTTGCGAGTGAATTCCGAAACGATAGCGTCTGATGCGTAGATCGGACGCTCGTGAAGCCCTCTATCAATGTCGACGGAACAGCGCTGCAAAACAAATCTTGAGGGCATTGTTGCGTGCCGTTCTGCACATCCACAAGATGGAAGAGTCGTGAGGTATCATTGCATCATTATCCGAACGCCAGCAAGGCGAAGAGCATGCAGTTGCATGGGCCTAGTAATGCTAAGGGGGGCAAGCTCATAACGGCGACGATGGCTGTATACTCGCGGCGTTTTGAGCGCGATAAGGCTCTGAATTGTTTTTCTTCAGAGAGGCCCCCATATAGCTCCGGCTACAAATATGCACTCATTTTGCCTTTCAACGTGAATCACGAGAGCACACCATTGGTCGATACAGTGCCATGATTTAGCACTAAGACGATTAGCGAATTTTATTGGAATCAGCCTTCGTATTCCGCATTTAACTCTTTCGGATGTATTGCGCGTGCGAGTGACGGAATATGTTGACACCGTCCTAATGAGTGTGTAACATGAGAGATGGCGTAGTGTCATTGCACAGCCATGCAAGTTCCCTAAGCGGTGACTTCTCTTGCACGGACTTTTTCGATGCCCAGGAAAATGCCATATTGGTGCAGCTGAGATCAAATAGTCCTCATCTGCAAGCCTTTTCCTAACAAAACACAGTGAGCTTAAATGATGCAAAGGCCAAGTAAAGGAACCATGAAACTCGCACTGAACCCCAATACCGACATACTACGTCTTAACTAGTGGTACCGATTACTTAAGCTTGTACGCATTGCCTCAGCCACGTGAAGCTGTATGAAGATGATGCCTTACCTGAAATGTCAGGCGGCCATAAGAAACACGTGTAAATATTCGTTTTCCGTTCACGGGCTCGGATGCGAAGAATCACCAGCATCGCGGCAGTGGCAGAGAGAGAAAGAGAGCAAGGAGAAGACAGGCAGGGTGGTCCAGTTTGCTACCCTACACTGAGGGTAAGGGAAGGGGAGTAGAAAAAAGAGGAAGAGAGTAAGGACAGAGTGCGCGTGGGAAGATGCACTATAAGCGCTCTTTCAGACCAGTGCACCTCAAGTATGGCACTAGTGCACAAATCGCCGTTAGTGCAAGTGACTGATGTCGCTGTGGCCCGAGTTTCTTTTACTCAGGGAACGGTCTCGAGTCCAGTCGGTTTAAAGTTAGCCCGCAGCTCTCAATATAAAGTGCTCGTGTGCTAGCGGACGACCATTTGACGTTTTCGCTAGCAAACGCGTACGCTTGGCAACAAGATATCGAAATCCGTAATTGATGAACACTCGCTTATGCTAAATTGCGAGTGCGTCTAAAGCAGTACTCGTTTTCATTTTTGTGAAAAACAAGCGGAAGTCTCCGCGGTGAGTCACATCAGTTGGCTCTACACTATCACACAAAGTGACAAATTATGGTATTTATTACCGCTAGTAGAATATCAACGTACACAGAGACGTGCTTCCACTTCTCACAATTCGCTGTACAGGAACAACCGATGCCGACTTTAGTGAAAATATCACGGAAACGCACTGGGACTGTATGCTGCAACGCTTGCAACGGCAGATGTCTACAAGCATAGGCCGACGGCTACCATCGCGTCGTGTTTTGTTTCTGTCACACCAACAACCACAGAGTGCTTGAGCAACGCAAGGCATTCGACTTCACGAAACACTGCGATTTTATATGACAACCGAGAAATGATGTGATAAAGGGCATGCTGAGTGTATCGTTCGCTTCAAGCAGAGCCACGACACATCAGTAGGCTAGGCCAGGAAAAAGACCCCTCCCCCCCCCCCCCCCCCCACGGCCGTTTATTGCGCTTCGTTCTATAGCGGCGGCTGCAGCGAGGGAAAGGAAAAAAGTGCCGCTGGCTTGTTATCGGACCGCTCGCGTGATAGCCACCTCCGATACATCTTTTACTCTCCGAAGAAATCAGATCTGACAATGCACTAAGAAACTTGCCGAAAATCGACATCGTATGTCAGGCGTGTAAGCTCTGTGTGTAGAGCGTTGAACTGTTGCAATGTTTGTTCCAGCAGCCGTAACTGATGCTGCGAGCTGAGTGCTTGTTGCATGTCCAGCACATGGCTGATCATGACCGCCGGTGATTTTCACCTTAGAAGGCAGCCATTGTCTGTTTTCACTATGTGTGACCGAGCATTCACCTTACGAACAATCGCTTTTCGCGACCACTGGCGGCCGTCGCGAACCCGTACCATGTCTCTTTGCTGAAGTGGAGGCAATGGTGTACCATTGGACGTCTGGCGGTGTTTGGCCACCGGGCGCTCCGTTTGGTTGCAGCATACAGGCACAGTGGTGCGCAGTCGACGACCCTGCAGCAATTCTCCCGGTGATTGGCCCTCCTTTAATGGAGACGCACGATATGATAAAAGAACCATCCATAAATCGTCACGAGACTACGTAGTTTTTTTTAAATGCGCTTCACTATTTGTACTCCTTTCTCGGCCGAGCCATTCGCCCGCGAAAATTCAGGGCTCGACGTAATATGGACGAAGTCATACCGGCGTGCAAAATCCGCGAATTCTTGGGAAGCGAACTAGAGGCCCATTGTCGGTACACACTTGGGCAGGAATTCCGTACCGTGCGAAAATAGTCAAGACCTTCGTAAGGACTTCGCGCGTAGTGGTCACAGCGAGCTTCTCAACGTCTGGAAAGTTGGCATGTGCATCAAACACCATTACGTACGTATCACCAGCAAAGTGAAAGATCGATTCCTACCCGATGCCACGGCTCCCTGGGTGTCGGCCACAAAATAAAAGGCTCGGAAGGTTGCTTGTACGCGTACTTCTGGCATGCGCTGGATTTCCGAATGAGCGTTTCAGTGGCACTGCGCATGCGTAGCCAGAAGATCAGACCACGAGCTCTGGCCTTACTTTTATTCAGTCCAAGATGCCCTGCGTGCAACTTTCGCAGCATCTCGGCTCGCATTGTTTTTGGTACAACAATTTTACATCTTGTCAGCAGTATTCCATCAACTACCGACAGTTCTGCTATAAACGGTTTTAACTCGCTTTCAACCTTAGCTCCTTGTGCCACCTGCTGCAAGACTAGGGTCAACTAGGGTCCGCTAGGGTCTTCTTTTGAAGACGCCGCTTTGTTGGTGTGCTTACTATGCGCGAGATGACTTGCACAGCATGAACATCGACGTCTTCAGTTGATTCCATGTCGGCAAAAAGGGCAGGAGCACGGGACAGCATGTCTGCCAAAAGCAGGTCGTTGCCAGGAACAAACTGCAGATCATAATCGTATCGGAGAAGATGGACAAAGAAACACTGTAATCTTGGCGGCATATCTTCGATGGTCTTTTTCGCGATTGCCAGCAGAGGCCTGTGATCCGTTTCAATGATAATCCTGCGGCCATAGACTAGCTGATGAAACTTTCAGCATGCGAATATAATGCCGAGGGCTTCTTTCTCGATTTGAGAGTACCGCGTTTCGCTATCGGTTAGCGCTCGCGAAGTGTACATTACTGTGCGCCAGTCACTGCCATGCTTCTGCAACAATGCTGCGCCTATCCCTAGCCCCGATGCGTCAGCCGAAATTTCAGTTTCCTTTTTTTGCGTCGAAGAAGGCGAGCAAAGGAGGTGTTAATGCTTCGCAGATTTTTTTTCATTCCCGCTCATGAGCTGAAGTCCAGTCGAACACGACGTTTTCCTTTACCAAGCTGCGTAGCAGAGAAGTTTTATTGCTCAGTCGAGGCAGGTACTTGCGGAAAACACCGAGCATTCTGCGTTTTTGTCATTCGGAGGCGGCGTAGCTCGAATGGTTGAAACTAGATCAGCGCTCGGCCGTATGCCATGTTCACTGATGACGTCACCAAGAAACGTTATTTCTTCTACATCGAAAACGCACTTTTCACGGTTGAACGCGAGACCAGCTCCTGCCCTTTTTAGTGCGGCGCGCATACGCTCATGCTATTACCCCAGATTAGGACATCGTCAACATAGACATTTACTCCTGGCAGGCCTTCAAAAATCTAAGTGAATGTCTTCTGAAAGACCTCACTGGTGGAGGAAATACCGAAAGGGAGACGAAGGAATCGAGAGCGCCCGAACAGAGTCGCAAACGTGCATATCCGCGATGTGGCTTCATCTAATGGGGTACGTTTTTACGTGCCAAAACCACTTTCTGATAATGAGGCACGTCGTAGCGGAGGACTCCGGAAATTTCGATCATCTGGGGTTCTTCAACGTGCACCTAAATATAAGTACACGAGTGTTTTCGCCGACATCAAAATGCGGCCGCCGCGGCCGGGATTCGATCCCGCGACCTCGTGCTCAGCAGCCCCACACCAAAGCCACTGAGCAACCACAGCGGGCGTGGCTTCATCTAGTGGAATTTGACGGAAGCCGGAGTTCGCGTCAAGGTGGGGAAAAAAAACGCGCCCCTGACTATTCGCACTCAATATCTTCACGTGCGGGCATTTGGTAATGTTCACGCATAATGTGTTTGTTCACTTCTCTTGGGTCCATGCACAACCGGAGGCTTCGATTCTTTTTACGTACTATGACCAATGGACTTACCCACACGGTGGGTTGGTCTACCCTTTTGAGGATGGACGCCTTCTCCATGAGGTTCAGCTCTTCACGTAGTGGTTCCCTTAGCGAAAAGGGTACCTTTCGGGCTGGTTGTACCACTCGAACCGCATCCGGCTGTAACACCATATTGTAGTGTTGTTTCATGCAGCCGATTCCTCGGAAAAGGTGCAGGACAGTGTTGTCTGGTGATTCGCGCACGTCTTGTTTAACGGCGTCAACAGCTATTGAGATGAGGCCAAATTCCAGGCACGTGTTAACGCCAAGGATTGCTTGCTGGCCTTTCTTCATGATAAAAAAAGCTTGTCTCGTGCATCGCTGCGTTCGTGACCAGGGGTGCATTTGTATTTGTTCGTGACCAGGGAGCATTTGTAGATATACTTCTAAAAGTCTGTAGGACGATATACGTGGCGCTCATCTCCAAAAATAAAATATATGAGGCGGCATTCTTATTATAGGGATATAATCAATTATTCAACAAGTCGATCAATAAATAACTCTATCAATCAATTCATCAATTTTATTAACGTACCCAGGAACAACAACAACAACAACAACAACAACAACAACAACAACAACAACAACAACAACAACAACAATAATAATAATAATAATAATAATAATAATAATAATAATAATAATAATAGCAAACAACAACAATAATAATAATCACATGTTAATTAGCGCCCAGGAACATTCAGTCTAACACTGTTTATTGTGAAAATACTTCTTCCGCAGTTGAATCATATGGTATAGTGGGTATAACGGATACTAGCAGACGTACTTCTGCCTAATGCCGAACAAATGAAAAGCCACCGCCCCCTCTTCCCCCCCCCCGCCACACACACACACACACGAAAAAAAAAAACGCGGGCACACTCTCAAAGAACAGGGAGGGAAGCCTTGTGTGCTTTGTGAACCACCAGAGGGTGCGTTTCCCGCGCTTTCTCTTGTTACTGAGCCACAATAACACGTATGTTGGCGTAAAGGATTGCTATCTGCGGAAGAAGGACAGACAGGGAAGCAAAACACGGGGTGTGTTCTCGTGTGCCGAGGCCATTAGCGGTACTCACGGAATGCCCACGCAGATGCTTTTGGGAAGAACAGGAACCAGTAACAACCACTCAAGATGTGAACCGGGCTTACAAATACAGTTTGTTTCTTGAGACGCATAACCGTAAGGCTAATATAATAATCGTAATAAAAAAAGGAAACGAAAGAATCTTCACTATGTGAAGGCCATTTCAATTCGAAAAGGAAGTACCGCCTAATATTTCTGACGCAATCCCACAGCTCCAAGCGGAAACAACGCTCTGAATATTTCAGCAAGTAGCGGCTCCTGCCAGTGCATCGGTGCTATGGGCCAATGAGTGTGCGCGCGCATATTACCTTGTTAGCTTGCATATATCACCCTGAAGAACAAATAGGAACCATTTATTGAGCACTGCGGGTCACCCTCTATATTTTCCTTCCAAAAGTGATCGAGATACTTAAACAACGGACATGCAATCCTCTTTTTACTTTCAGATTTGTTTTATATATACAGTTGAGTTTCAGTTTGTTCCGTTTACTTATGCAAGTTTAAAGGCAAAAAAATAGGAATATTATGTCAAGCTTTATTACTGCATCAAACTTCGGTCCATATAAAGCAAAGCGCCACATTTCCCGTGAAAGGTGGTTGGGAAATCCCGGAAAGGACGCAAGAACGAAAAACAGCTGATGGCGCTACCATGAAGTTTGCGCTCATGGTCGCCGTGACATTATAAATTATGACAGCGTCTACTCGGGTTACATGGAAAATAGAGCAGGTGACGTGACAAGAGATATACGAACCAGATAAATGCGCTGACTGTTTTATTCGGAACGGTGAGTGGAGTATAAAAGAGAGCTGACAAGCACCGGACACAAAACAACAACGCTCTAATAAAGATGCTTGACCCGTCGGCAAGGATACGCAGAGAAGACAAAAAGAATCAAAATGCAAGGTGGCACATGACACAAAAATAATAATTGAAGAAATGTAAAACCTTAAAAGCAAGCAATAACAGGACAAATCTAAGAGACATGAAAAAGGACTAAGGTAGCGGAAAAAAGTTTGTGGACGCGTGACCACAACGGATGAAATTACCCGGAAGAAAGCACAAAAAGCAAAAAGTGATAAAACTTGCCGGCAAGGTGCGGCATTTCTTTATTTATTTATTTATTTATTATACGGTTGTACATTGCAGAGGGAAGGGGCAAGGTAAATACAGAGGCAAATCACACAATAGTTGTTTATACAATACAAAATTATAAGTACAAAGAAGCAAAAACTTTCGAAGAAAGCGTCAAAGCGAAATACGTGCAAGTCAATAATTAATAAAAAGAAGAACAAGGAAAAATAAGGCAGGAATGCAGCAACGTGGCAAAAACATCGCGAAACATGGTATACAAAATAATAAGAATGATAAATAGAAACTTGGAAAGCGTGGCACAAATACAAGGCATAACAAAAAAGAAAGGAAAGAAAAAAAAGAACATACCATATAAAAATACAAGCCATAACTTAAAATTATGTCATAAGAGCAGTTATTATGCAGAACAAGCAAACGCAAACATTAATTTATAACATAAAACTTTGAAGTATGGTTTTAAAGTTGTTGGTGTCAGTTATGCTTGTGAGTAATGCGGGTAAGTTATTCCAATCTTTGCTCGTTGGGGAAGAAATGATTGTGAAAAGCCGACGGTGTTGCAGCGCGGAATGTTTACCTTTTGGCGGTGGTCAATGCGAGATGAAATTTACGGTGGTGGTTGACCAAAGACCGAACGTAGATATGAGTTGCGGTAGTAGATTTTATGGAAAAGTCATAGGCGAGATAGTTTTCCGCGGGTTGATAATAGTGGGAGGTGTAGCAGAGCTTTCATGTTAGTGACACTCGCAGTTCTTTGGTAGTTCGTGAGAATGAAACGGGCTGAGCGATGCTGTATTGCCTCTAGAGACTGTACATGTGAGGGTGTCATGACCAGGGTCCCATACTGATGATGCGTACTCAAGCTGTGGGCGAATGTAAGTTGTGTACAATAGAAATTTTAGCGATGATGGTGCTAGAAAAAATTTCCGACGAAAGTATCCCAGTGTACGAGTGGCCTTAGAGGTTACGTGATCAATATGAGTTTTCCTAGGATAGATTGCTGGCAATGTGAACCCCCAAGTATCGGTATGACGTTACATATTCTAGTGGGATGTTATTTAGCGTATAGGTGGGGCAGATAACGTTAGTACGAGAAATCCTCATAGTCTGAGTCTGAATAATCTGAAGTTTTGGCTGTTTACCTATGCCACGACAAAAAGCTAATGACCAATAGAACCTCGCTTATTTGCTAGATCCGCGAAGTGTGCAGAAGGCAACGATATAGTCACTGTGCGACCTGACAGCTTGGAGCGGGTACGTAAGTTTCCCTTGCATCGCGAAACATCTTTTACTGCGCACGACAGCACAACGGTGGATTGACTTGACTTTTCTCTTGTTTCTGGGATGCAGGTAGCCAGCTGTCATGAGATTTTCACTAAAAAATCAAATTACCGTCCAAGCGCCGAAAAGCTGCACGAATAATATGTCTTCCAATTATCTCATTTATTTATTCCTATTCATTTGCACTCTATTATGAAAGCAACATTTCGCTGCTGAGCGGAAGGTTGAAATAGTGCATGAAAATATAAAAAAATAAAACGTTTTTTTTGTTGTTGTCAGTCGTATCTTAGCTAACATTGTATAATAATTCTTTCTTCATGGTGTTATTGACGTCATGAAACTCCGAACCCCCTAGATCACACACAAATCGCACTCATGAGAAACTTAGTATCGAAGGCAAGTAAAGCCATTTTGTGTACCTATTGAACTGTTCTTCTTGTTTTACGACAGACAATGAAACGAATGGAAGGTTAAAAAAATGTGTTCAAAGACGAAATTATAACCACTAAAACACGAAGAGCATTGAAAATGTAAAAGCAATCGAGCTGAATGGGACCTAGGGGAATCGAGTCAATTTCTAGCTGGACTTGAAAAATTGAACCAAGCGAACGCCTTCCAGGAGCCATGACTTCTGCCTAGCGGCTTTTTGAGATGAGGGTGAAAGTGAATCAATACGGATGCCACCACCAGGCCTGTTTCCCGCGGCCATGTTTTGTGCCCTGCTTTCATTCGCACATCGAAATGCATAAATGTTTGGTTGCTCCACCAAGATATATATATATATATATATATATATATATATATATATATATATATATATATATATATATATTATAGCGGAATGGGGGAGCGGGTCCACCTTGCGGGTTTCCGCAGAACTATTACGTCAAACTCATGCCTTTGCTTCGAGTTGTTGACGAATTCGACTTCGCCCTACCATCTGCTAGCCGCCTGGTTAGCTCAGATGGTAGAGCGGCTGCCCCGGAAAGGGGGTGGTCCCGGGTTCGAGTCCCGGACCAGGACGAATTTTTCTTCAATTGCGAGGCTTTCCTTTCGAGGAAGCCGTATGGTTTTGCTTTGCAGCAATTGGTACGAACGGGTGGATGTCTCATTTTCCCTTTATTAGAATAAATACCTGCGATGCAAGTTAACCAAAGAGGGCAAAACCATAACTGGTTACGTGTCGTCTGCGCTCACACAAGTGGTATATCATCACAATTAAGAGCAAGTCTTAAGAAAATTACCGGGTGTATATCGGTTATCACATGACAGCACGTTATATTTCAATTGTAATCCACCGAACATTGCATTTTAATTGCTCAGAGTAGGGTATGCTTATGCCTTAAGCTGGCTACGTCGCTTGTCATCGCATATTAACATGCAATGGAAAAGGATCATTCGGAAACAACCATCGGAGAAAATTTTATATGCAGTTAAAGCTCTCCCGAAAGAACACTCTAAAAAAAAGTTTACAGCCTTTCGGTTGTATTTTGTCCCCAAACAATAATCCTCACCTGTATTGCCAAAACCACTTTCTGATTATGAGGCACGTCGTAGTGGAGGACTCCGGAAATTTAGACCACCTGGGGTTCTTTAACGTGCACCTAATCTAAGTGCACGGGCGCTTTCGCCCCCATGGAAATGCGGCCACCGTGGCCGGGATTCGATCCCGCGACCTCGTGCTCAGCAGTCCAACACCATAGCCACTGAGCAACCACGGCGGGTAATGCAGAACTGATTTGTTTAAACTGCGACGACACGTAGCTTCAAAACAAGTTTTGCACCGCTAGTTTAACATAAAGTAGCATAACATAAAGTAAATCTCAAAATGAAACAAATAACATTCCAAGTGAGAGGTGTATTGAAAGCAATTGTCGACACAACTTAAGTTATTTACGTGGTATTATTTGCGTCATCTCTTTCGTTCTGAGATTACTTAGCTTAGAGATGACAATTATGTCGCAAGATCTTCAAGTCACACCAACGTGACGAAATGCCACGCGGTATCTGAAACTACCTGCGATAGGAGGTGCGCGTGGGGATGGGTGGGGTGGGGTGGGGTGAGGTGTTGCAGGGCGAAACAGGCAGCTAGTTGTTACATTTGCTGCGTTAATTCCTTACGGGTGAAGTCTCAAAAGTAATTTATTTTTGTAAATCTACGGATTTGGACACAATAGTGACTCGGAAGAGCTAGTTCAAGAAAAGGTGTGAAGAGAGGTGACGATAGGCTACGTGTACTTCTGTAAAATATAACCTCGAGTCGGACTTGGCTCGAGAGTGTTCTACGTTCCGGCATGGCGTTTACGCTCTGACCGGACGAGCGGATTACACGTAGGGCTGCAAATAGCTTGTGCGACATGCAGTGGAGAGGATGCTTTATAGGATTCCTGAAGGACTGCCCCTCTGCTATGGCAATTTTTTTTATCTCAGTCTTGCCGATTTAGGAAGACGGTATTGCTTGTTTCATTGGCACGTTCAGCGCCGACGTTTTGGCGGCTTTACAGCTGCAGCGATCGACTTCAGTGAGGTGTACCTTAGCGGAACGAAACACCTTCGAATGTGGTTGCTTCGGCTGGGGCCTGCAGTGCACCCACGACGCATACGGTGAGCATCCCCCTGCGAGTGACTGCAGTGACAGCCTCGACCACGCATTGCGAGGGAACCTGGTGGTTGCGCATACCTACTGAGTCGTTTGATATAGAACGCGGCGGAGTCTCAAAACGCTCACAACCTACGGACAGGAAACGAGTCATGGTGCGCCAAAGAGCACACGCATAGCGACTTCTACAACGACAACGAAGTATTCCTCCACACGGCAAGATCTGAACAGCTATTGCGCTATGTTCTCACTGTTAAGCTGCAAAATATCGAAGCAGAAGTCTTGTTCACGCGTTCTGAATGTTGCCTCCCCCTCCCTTTCCAATGAATCTTTTCCACTTAAACCCCATTTTATGAATGTGTGAAAACCTCTTTACAACTAGACGCGTTCTTTGTAAACAAGGATTTCTTACGTGTGTTTCTTGGCCTCAGAATTATTAGTATCGTAAGAGGGTCGCCGCTAAATGATTCGGCGAAAAATCTCGTTCTTCTGTGCAAGCTGTGTGCATAATCGTGCAAAACGGTAGGCTATTTGTAAGTGTACCACCAGTTCATGAAAAAAAAGAAGCCAGTGCTGAATTCTGCGCCAACGCCAATCTAGCATGTAATAAAAAAGCGTTTTGTATAACACGGCCTACCTGGCGCATAACTGTAAGGCTGCTGCGAAATTCGCGAACATTTGGCCGTTGTGTGTGTGAGCGAGAGGGAGAGCAGTGATATGGAAGAGGTGGGAACTGGGAACATGAAGTGGCCAGTGACCGGTTGGCTACTTCACGCTGCGAAAGGGGCAGAGTGGATAAAGAGATGAGACGCAAGGAAAGAAATAAACGGAAGTACGCACACATGCTCAAGGGTTCGTACAGTCACATTGGCCGGTATACAAAAAAAAAGTGGAGCAGCGATTTTAGGGCTTTTTGCATCACAGATGCCCGAGGCCACGATGCAAAGATATTTCTTTCGGGGAAAGGGATACCAGAGCGTGTGATCCGCGCCTACCTCGAACACGCCTTCTGAACGCTTTCGGTGGGGCGTAAGCAAACGACTCAAGCTCAGACAGAATACTGTGAATGATGTCCCTTGTCTTTTATGTTACCAGATGAGTCCGCAAACAGATACATCCTCTACTTTTGCGAGCGAGGAGAGGAAGACCGAGCTATTGAATCGCTAGCGGGCGACAGTTCGAACCACGACAGAATGAACAAATGGGCAAACGAGTGACCAAGCAAGTTGTTGAGGCATCAGCGGACCAAGCGAATAAAGGCACTAACGAACAAGCACAGGAGCGACTGTATATATATATATATATATATATATATATATATATATATATATATATATATATTATTTATATATAATATTTATATTATTATTTATAATATATTAGGCCCAGAAATGCTTTTGATGATTGCGCCAGAGGACTATAATTTGATGACCGCTTATCAGAATAAATCTTATCGCAATAAATGGCACGACAGAAGAAAGCGAATATAAATGAGTTCGGCGAGATTCGGAACCTCAACTTTCGTTTGCATGCTTCCAATTACTGTCGCCGCATTTCAAGGAGGACGGTTGCGGGAATGAGCAAGTGGGGCCACGGAAAAAAGCGCGCCTGCCCATTTTCTATTTATTCCCACCCTCCAATCTTCATCTGGTACGTACTATGCGAACGCAATTCTTCAAGACCTCATGCAGAAAATAACAAACCGATGGAAATCTTGAATACTAAACGCGTCGGCTTTTGGTGTTTCGCCAATAAAAGACTGGGACTTCTCAACCTTCCCGAAGGCATTAACAACTGGAAACACGTAGATGGGAGATCACTGGTATAATATTTGTCTGTCAGCCAGTGGACTCAGCAGTTGATTCTCCTGCGCTGGCCAGTTTAAGATAGAATGTAACTTTCTGGTGCCGAATGTGCTTTGTTTCGTTCAGCGCAACCAAAATATATTTCAGTTTTGGGTGGCTGTTCTTCTTGGCATTTTTTTTCGAGGAGTCTTCACAGGAAACCATGAAGATATGGCGTGTTACCTGACCGTAACAAAGGTTTGCAGGCTTGCATTACTCCGTGGGCTCATCATCTTTAGGCAAACGCTACCAGATGCTATTCTTTCTCTTATTTTCTTGAAGGAGAAACAGTAAGCACACCAAACAACAAGAATATCTGTCGCGGTGCACAATTTGATATTCATTGTATGCTGACTTCTTGATTATTGCCATTCTTTGGCCCACCATTGCATTTACCAAGGGCATTCTTAGCTTTGTTGACTGTCCTTTATGGGTTCGGAGAAAGCGGTTTTTCCTCCCCACAAATGCAAGCATTTTAACAGTTTTCTTTGTGGCATCGTGAAAAGCCCCCCAGGAGGATTTGTCTCAAATATGGCCTGCATCTGAAGGTTGTTCACTAAAATGAAATCACAAAAAATTAAATCTGTTGTGCAAAACCTATGCAAAGAGAAAAAAAAAAGAATAGTTTTTTATTTACTTGTGCTTGTATGAATGAGAGCTGTAAGATGACTAATTGCTGTAGTGCCACCGCGCCTTCCGACACGCGAACGGGGAGAAATGTTCTCACCAGCTCCTGGAAGACAAATTTCAGCGCGCTTTTATATTTTGTCCTCTTTTCGTTTGAGTGTCTTCTCGTTTTATTCTTGTTTTTTTTTCTGTTTCTTGGATGCCCTCGTGTTCAGTACCCAACGAGTATGGCATGATGAATGATTCGTTTGTTCATCATATTTCGGCCAACATTTTGTCGTCATGCCAGCTGGTGTTCATGCATGCTCAGCGTTGGTTAATCATAAAGCGCCTGATAAACTTGAAGAGTAACACAGGAAATTTTTAGAATAGTAACACAAAAAGAAATAGTTTCCTTGTAAGTAATAGTCAGAAGGAACTTGGCTTTATTTACTGCATGGGGAATACGCGGAAGTCTTTCAGTAATCCTATGAAAGATGGCTCTTTATCCAGCGAAAAATAAGTGCAGAGTAGTATCGCGTTCTGAATATCACAGGGTCTGACTAAAATTATTGGCTGAACTCTCCGATGGTTCCGTGAACCAGGCGGTGTTCGTCCAAACTGCTTTTGGAAAATACGGAAGCTTGAATGCAGTGCTGCAGCCTGGAGCGAAATTATTTAACTGATGTTGTTTATAATAATTCCTGAAATGCGATTTATCGACTATACCACTGGCGCTATCGAAACAACAGGGAAGAGAAACGTTCTCTTAGGAGCCATCACAAAATTTTCTTTAGTCTTTTTCAGATATCTTTTAACACTTTCATAGCGGAATGAGGAGACTTCTGGCCAACAGCTCGTAAAGTGCTATTGAACGCAGTCACACTGCTATAATAAAACTAACGTCTGGAGTGTCTGAAGGCTAGGCTCGCGGCTTAAAACTGCTCATTTAAAGCATGCGTCATTTAGTAACGTTAACTTCCGCCACGTTCCTGCAAATGTTCGGCACGGCGTGGGTCGAGAGAGAAATTAGACTCGCAGACTTCAGTGGACCTTAGTGATTTTTCAAATATGCTTTGTTTGTAATTTCGTTAATTCTAAACGTTGCAGTGTTATTAACAAGATAGACTTGTGGGCTAGTTGGTGTTGCATGTTAATAGTTTTTATCTAAAAGCCAGGCTCGCACTGTGTCCTGTGTGCCTTATCTCGTGTCGTGCGTTTGTTTGCGCTAAAAACTATTAAGTATAGATATATTGTTGCACGATCAAGCTGGTCGCTTAAACAAGGTGCTCCTTACTGGAAGCTTTTTATTTCTGTACGCTGTGCAAGTTTTCTGACATATTTACTCAGTAAAGGCCACCATTGGTAAAGAACGCAGCAAACTTTATAAGATTTGCCTCAAGTGAAGACATGACCACGTATAGACAATTTAGTAGAATGCGGCAGCACTTGTACACCACCCAACGTCTACAGGCAGGTTTAGTTGAAGAATATGGAGATGGTCGAAGTATTTGGTTCTCTCTATTCTAGCTTTCAGATCCCAGAGGCTAACGCTGTATGTGTAATGAAAATTATTTGAAATAAAAGAGAAACACGGATAGACATAAAAAATATAAAAGAAACGAATATTGAAGGTCACAATATCACAGTTAAGCGTGAGATAGAAAAGGGAGAAAGAGAGAGAGAGAAAAAAGATAGAAAGAAAGAAAGAAAGAAAGAAAGAAAGAAAGAAAGAAAGAAAGAAAGAAAGAAAGAAAGAAAGGAAGAAAGAAAGAAAGAAAGGAAGAAAAGTTACGTCGAAACGCATGCAATCTATCATGCTTTCAGACTAGGCAACACGGAACTAAAATATTCTGCACTGCACATATTACCTTCCTTGCAAAATCTGAAGAAGGATACGGTGCGATAATAGTCCTGAAAAGGGCGTACTGTTTGCATTGCTCTAAGCTGGAGGGACCGTTCCAATCTCTATTGGGCCTTGAGCTGTCAAGTTAAAAACACATGTGAGATGTTCTCCTCTGGCTCACAAGAGAAAACTTGATTCAGTACGCCAAATTTTGCGTAGGAAGTGGTTAAGAAAAAACAACAAGAGCCACAAAGCAGATCTTAAATAGATGCTCTCACATATTTTCATAGTCGTTTGCAAGCGTATGGGCACTATACGTCAAAGACCGTATTGTTATTGCGGCAATGCACAGTGGCCAAGGCTACTTCAAGCCTATAGTGGAGGTGCGTGCTACAGCTGCCACTCCAACGGCCTTTTGTGCTCTCTGTTCTTTCCACGGTAATATTCGCGAGGCGAGAAATGTTTTACAACGTCTCTACAGAAAAAATGTTTAAAAAAACGATAATAAAAGAGCGAAATTCGGTAAATTTTTTTCTCGACTCCAGTTCTACAGCGCTCGTGTTGGTGTAGCTCCCTACTTAAGATTTACGGCGGCCCAAGTGCTTTATCACAAGCCCCCTGCAATCTGTTACCGCTAATGATTTTAACTCTGCCCTATATCTTGAACTATATGAATTTATTTTTAGAGCGGTGCTATCATACTTTCTATT